>NC_133533.1:18446414-19131770 GCF_048544455.1 Silene latifolia | reverse complement strand
ATTAACATCCATTCATTAAATTCCCTAATCCTAGCAGAGGTATTTAGCTAGACGTAATTAAATAAAGAACATAAATAAAGAGAGAAAGAGGAACAAACATTAAATTAAAGAGGAAAAGGGAGAGAAAGGTTACTGAAATAGATCCGGAAAATAAGAGGCAGAACAGAAAACAATAGTAAAAACATCGTCTGATAGTGTGTGGGTGCTTTACAAAAGACGTCCTACTCTCCTATTTATAAGAAAATAGGAAGTTATTAACCTAATAGCGAAATAAAGCTTAAAAGCCCAGCCCGTAAGAGAATCCACTCGATCGAGTGATTTAAAACAACTCGATCGAGTAAACTAAAGCTTAAACCACTCAATCGAGTAGAAAATATACTCGATCGAGTAAATCCTAAAATTCAACTACTCGATCGAGTAGAAAAAGGACTCGATCGAGCATAATTGTACTCGATCGAGTACTTTCCAGCAACAATTTCCTGCTTTGCGCACTGAACTTCAAACGGCTTCCATTTCGTCGTTACTTGGGCAAACAGAGCGATTCCGGTGGCGTTGGAAAGCTAAGAGGACAAGCTTTAATCTCCAACTGGAATCACCTGAATATCTGTTGTAGAACTCGAGATATACCTCTTCAAAATAGGCACTAGTAATTTGAAGTTCTTCTTTTGTTTGCCTAGCTTCTTTTCTTCTATGCGCATCTCAAAATAGCTACATTCCCGCTCTAAATTCACTCTTCCTCCAAATGCATGCTAAACGGACGGTAAAAGGCTTGATATCACTACTTTCTGGTTTATTCTTGCAAATAAGACAAAACAAACCAAAGTAGCATATTCGGGGCATTTCGTAGCATAAACTACGATAATAGCATAGAAATACGTGCATAAAAAGGCCTAAAAAGACTATATAAAATGCACGTATCAAATCTCCCCAAACCAAACCTTTACTCGTCCTCGAGTAAACTAAAATGCAACTAATGGAACGGAAATGATAACTCAGAGCTAGCTTAACTTGTCTACTTGAACCAATTTAATGCAACAAAAACTAACGATTAAAGCTAAAGCGATCAATACGCAAACGAATTATAAGCTGTTCAGAAATATAGCCAACCTATCGACCTTGCAAGACCAACAAAATCGGACTCTCTCGTGGTCACTCTTCTCTCATGAAGCAAGGGGTGAATATTATATGTAAAAGAGAGAAGAAAAGACAGTCACTCACCTAACTGCGACCTACATAGCATGCATGCAACAAAAATGAAAGACAATTCAAGTACTAATGCACACACTCCAACCAATAATGTCCGTCACAGCCGAGGGCTTACAAATAATTTGGGAATAGTGAGGTTCAGGTGAGAAAGGCAAAACATGTTATGGAAATGTGGAGGTAAAAGCGTCAAGCCAGTTCCTAACAGGACCATAATAAAAACCATTCGAATCTCAACTGACTGAAAAATAAACACAAGTGCCCTTCTTTGGCACAAAACTCACTACCCAATACACAATCTCCTCAAAATGATATGGAATAAGACGGAGGAGTGAGACCGTCACAGGATAAGGGTAAAGCATATACGGTCTCGAAAAAACAACCAGGCAACAAAATTTCCAAACTTTTTCTTCCCCTGGTTCCTGCTGTAAAACGTGATTTTTGATTTCTTTTCATTTTTTTTTCTTTTTTTTTTTTCTTTTCACGTAAATCTCTTTCCTTTTTTTTCATTTTTAACTCTTTTTTTTCTTCTTTTCTTTTCTTTCCTCCCTCCTTTATTTACACCAACTCCAAACAAAGTAACACGGGCCAAACTGCAGACGGAAAAATATACCACAAAAGACAAACTAAACTAGCTTGACTAGGCAGGCTCAGTTTTGGATGTAGCTAATGGGTCAAAAAGGCAAGATTTGGCTTAAGTGAAGCTAAATGGATGAAAAATATAAGAAAAAGGAAATTTGCAAGCACCTCCCTGCATGTGACACCGACCACAAACCCGAATGTATGCAATTGACAAGAAATCGAATTTCATAAATGTGCAAAAATAATGAACATGCTATGCAAGGAGTACTACTCTCAATTCCTACATGAACCGGTCATGAATGTCACCAGTTATAAGGCTCTAAAACTCGAAATTGTAGAGTAGGTTGCCAATTTATCGAGTCAAGTCTACACGGTCAGCTATATTTGAACAAAAACTCGTAGATATGCGCAAGATTCAGCTAATAACTGTCAATAAAGTGCAAGACTCAAGTAAAAAGACAAGTTAAAGTGCAATTTCATCACGGAAATCTACCGTTCCGACTCAACCTATATGCAAAAATAAACGTGAATATTTTTTGAATTTTTGAAATTTTTCAATTTTTATGAGATTTTTGATTTTTATGAAAATAAACAACAATGCATACTGAAATTAAACGTGATAACAGAAATGCAATAAAAACAAGATGCAGACACAGATAGGGATGCATAACCTCCCCAAACCAAACCGTACAATGCCCTCATTGTACCAAAACATGGAAAGGAAATGCAAACTAAAAGAGAAAGAGAGTAAATACGGAAAGCTCACAAGATTGCGCGAATAAGGGACCTCCCAAACCAGCCCGACAACGTGGGAGGTCACTAATAGCTCCGAAACATCGTCACAAGAAGCTAATCCAAGCAATGGGCGTCCAAAACAGCTCGATCGAGAGGAATAGGAGTCGATCGAGTAATTTTTTTTTTTTTTTTTTTTTGCAGGTAGTCGATCGAGTAGAAAAAGTACTCGATCGATTGATTTCAGCAGTAAAAGCTCTCGATCGAGTACAAAAAGTACTCGATCGAGTGATCCTTAGTATATTCTGCAAAGAGACGCAATAAAAACAGCCCGACAAAACAAACAAAGCAAGCATCTGATTTGAGTCTATGGTACGAAGACCAATTATTACACACAACTGAAATAAAATGCAATGTTTGAAAAACAACTAAAAATAAATCTCCGGGTTGCCTCCCGGGTAGCGCTAGTTTCAGACAGGTCCCAGCTCGACCTTCTTTTTCAGCCAACTACTCTAATTGAACCCAATCAAAGCGACTCAAAGCTCGCATGACAACTTTGTCAAATAGGCTGCGCATGTGCTACACAAAACTGTAAGGAGCACCTTAATATAGTAATAGCATAGGAAATTGAAATGCAAAATCGTTTAAGCCTAACGAATTTCCTATGACAGACTCCCAAAATCATTCACAAAATAATTACGCCCTCCATTATGGGCGGAATATAAAAGCTCAAATTATCGGGTGGAGAACAAGAGAGCTCAATAGCATTCAACCCAAAAACAATGCGGTAGAATTTAAATGCTCGGACGGGTAAGAAGCGTGAGGTGAAGGAATCTGGCCGGCTAAAAGAGAAGGTGGATAATCATCCCAGATGCAAGGGGCTGTAAAGTCAATTGGGTCAATCGGGTCCTCTATAATAGGCTCATCATCTATATCATCATAAGTATCCCATTTGACCTCAAGACTGTCTAAATCTACCTCCTCACTCTCCTTATCGCTAGACTCGTCAAGATGGAGATTCTCAAAGAGAGCCTTCAAATCACCCTCGCTATCAGTGCAAGAATCATAAAGGGGTTCTAAACTATCCTCATAAAAAGGATTATCAACCACGCTAGTGGTCTCCTCTATATCTCAATCAAAGACTACCTAGATTGGTTTCTAAGGTCTCACCCACCCCCTCATTTGAGTCAACATGAAGAGAAAAGTTGGGTTTAAGAGATTCAAAGCAAAGACAAACCAATCAAAGAATTCTAATACCTCATTTACGGGGATTCCTTCGAAATCCCACTTACCAATAGATTCTAGGTATGCTCGCGTAGGGTCATTCATACCCCGGAAGATAGTCCAGCACAATTGGAGTTCAGAAAATGCATCTCGTCTTGGCTCGAGCCACTCCAAAAACCTGGCTAAATAAGTACCAAAAATTTCATTCTCTTCCTGCGGAAAGAGAAGAACGAAAGACATAATAACGGTCTCAAGGAACCGAAGCTCTTTGAGACAAGAAATAAACTAAATAAAAACAAATAAAACTACGTCGCCTCCCCGCAACGCGCCAAAATTTGATACCCGGTCGTCGCGATATCAAAAATAAACCTAAGTACAACTAACGGAATCTAGCGGTAAGTAGGGTCGATCTCCACAGGGAGGCAAAATGAGATTTATCTGTCTAATTTTAGTCTATGAGTAACGGGGGTTTAAAATGTTTTGACTGAACTACGAGATTAAGGCAAGAGAGAAAGAATTAAGGGAAATTAACAGAGAAAAGGGAAACTAGGATTTCGGGTCATCAATGAACGTCAGTTATTTGCAAGTAAGGTCACAAATCAGTCGGTGTGTCGGTCTAAGGGGCAACGAATATCTCCTTTCGGTCTCAATTCGCCCTAAAATACTATTAGCTTAACTTTCGCCCTCACTAAAGCATCCTATTGTTCACTGCGGGTCTCGCCTATTCCAACCTTTCGGTCCAGGTCAAGGTTTACCAATATTAAAAGGCTAATCGCTTCGAATCAACTAGCAAGATACGATTAAGGCGGCGATTAACAACAAAGACTAAACAACAACGACGAATCTAATAACCTAATCAGCAATTAACATCCATTCATTAAATTCCCTAATCCTAGCAGAGGTATTTAGCTAGACATAATTAAATAAAGAACATAAATAAAGAGAGAAAGAGGAACAAACATTAAATTAAAGAGGAAAAGGGAGAGAAAGGTTACTTTGAAATAGATCCAGGAAAATAAGAGCGCGAATGTAAAAACAAATAGTAAAAACATCGTCTGATAGTGTGTGGGTGCTTTACAAAAGACGTCCTACTCTCCTATTTATAAGAAAATAGGAAGTTATTAACCTAATAGCGAAATAAAGCATAAAAGCCCAGCCCGTAAGAGAATCCACTCGATCGAGTGATTTAAAACCACTCGATCAAGTAAACTAAAGCTTAAACCACTCGATCGAGTAGAAAATCTACTCGATCGAGTAAATCCTAAAATGCAACTACTCGATCGAGTAGAAAAAGGACTCGATCGAGCATAATTGTACTCGATCGAGTACTTTCCAGCAACAATTTCCTGCTTTGCGCACTGAACTTCAAACGGCTGCCATTTCTTCGTTACTTGGGCAAACGGGCGATTAGTGGCGTTGGAAAGCTAAGAGGACAAGCTTTCATCTCCAACTGGAATCACCTGAATATATGTTGTAGAACTCGAGATATAGCTCTTCAAAATAGGCACTAGTAATTTGAAGTTCTTCTTTTGTTTGCCTAGCTTCTTTTCTTCTATGCGCATCTCAAAATAGCTACATTCCCGCTCCAAATTCACTCTTCCTCCAAATGCATGCTAAACGGACAGTAAAAGGCTTGATATCACTACTTTCTGGTTTATTCCTGCAAATAAGACAAAACAAACCAAAGTAGCATATTCGGGGCATTTCGTAGCATAAACTACGATAATAGCATAGAAATACGTGCATAAAAAGGCCTAAAAAGACTATATAAAATGCACGTATCAGCGCCTCAAATTCCTTCGCACGGACAAAAATAATACTATCATCGGTAAAGAACAAGAGTGAAATAACCGGAGCGTTTGTAGCCACTCTAATCCCATGTAACGAGTGATTCTCCACCGCCCTGTGAATCATACTAGAGAAGACCTCAGTGCATAATATAAATAAATAAGGAGAAAGAGGGTCTCCCTATCTAAGGCCTTTCTCTGGCATTAAAACATCCGACAATCGCCCATTAACATTATCAGTGTAAGAGACCGTCTCAACACAATCCATCACTCGGTTTACCCACAAGTGATCAAAACCCATAGCATACAGTACCGCTTTCAAAAAGCCCTTTTCAACTATATCATAAGCTTTCGACATATCAAATTTTAGTGCCATATGACCCCCTCCACCATGCGAATTCTTCATATAGTTGAACATCTCAAAAGCGACTAAAACGTTATCAGTAATAAGTCTTCCTGGTGTGAAGGCACTTTGATTTTCGGACACAATATCACTCAAAAAAACTTTTAACCGATTAGCGAGCACTTTCGATACTAACTTGTAAAGCACGTTACACAAGCTAATAGGTCGAAAGTCCGCCAACTTATCAGGAGCTTTCTTTTTCGGAATTAGGACAATAGTCGTTCTATTTAAATCAGCCAGAAACGGGTCACCATTTAAAATCTCCATAACCGTCCTAATCACCGCCCTCCCTAAAATGTGCTTCTACGTTTGATAAAAGAGAGCATTCATACCGTTGACACTCAGTGCCTTAAGAGGATGCATCTTGTTCAAGGCAGTAAGAACTTCTTTGGACCTATAAGGCTCACGTAAGCCTTCATTCATCTCATTTGTTACACGCCCTGCAACACCCGCCAAAAGGTCATCAAAGCCCGTCGGTCTAGAAGAGGTAAAGAGCGTCTGAAAGTAGCTCACTGCACAGCCGGCTGTAGCTACCTAGTATCTGTTGAGTCTCCAACAAACACCCGATGATTATTGGACTACAACATGCTTAGGAATCGTAGCGTTTGATCTACAGTTTGTGTACAACTATACGTCGAAAAACTTAAAACGATTTCGAAAATAAAACATTTCAAAACTTTTCAAAAGTACCTGGAGTGTTTAATGCATGACGACGGGGTTGCAATAACACTAACTAGAGTCAAAACCGACACCGGACCAAAAATTGACTCAAAATTCAAATCCCGACTCCAACAACGAGTCAAACACAAAAAACAAACCATTCAAATACTTCCATGTTAAGATTTCCCGGAATCCTAAATGGTCAAGTACAAATTAAGTTCTTCCAAATCCTAGGATAGAACAAATCGTGATTTCATCGTGTGATAGTGACAAGACACCTCGAAGACGTGTGAGATGGCTCGCGCCTCTTTGAGCAGCCCATGCGGCCATGTCGCTCAAAACACACACAACCACCCATTTTCCTATAAATACCCCTCAAATGCCACATTTTAGAGTTACGCGAGTGTCCGGCCCCTCATCTCTCCCTTAAAATTCTAGACTCGACTTCTCATGTTACAATCCGACACGTGTTTACGACCTACCGATAAACACAAGCCTTACACATTTTTTGGTACCGTCATCGTGCATTAAATCACTTGACCGACCATCTCGGCCACTACACCATCACTAAACTTAAAAAACACTCTTTTACTTACTAAAACGGTTTTCAAACCGAGTTTTCCGGCCAAACAAGTTGATACACTTTCGTCGGTTTCTCGTCTCAAGCCTAGCATGTAAGTATGAGGGTGTAAAAATCTTCTTTTATCATGTTTTCATATGTTTCATGACTATAACATGCTAAATCATGCATAACATGGTCCAAAACATGGGAAGAATGAGCCAAAACCGGATTTTGGTTGAGGCAGAGGCTACTTAAGTAGCACATAGGCTCGCGCCTAAAGCACCCTGCTCAACGTAAATCCAAACCGTTTTTGGTCTCTTCTTCTCCTTCACTTTTATTTCATATTTATAATCGGTGTTTACCATTTCAAGTATTTTCAAATCTTTCATTTTTTTAATGACAAGTTTTTAACCATAAAACATTTCTCAACCTTGGTTCTTAATACCATGACGGTTTAACCCGTGTTCCGGTGATAATATTTGGTTAATTAGATTATAAAAGGTATTTTAAAGCCTTTTATTTCATTTATTTATATTTTGAAGGGTATTTTAAAGCCTTTTTCATTTCTTTACATTTTTAAAACAAATGCATTAGTCACCAACACAAAGTCATCCTTGGTTCTACATACCATGTCGGATTTTACCCCGAATCCGATGATGAATATTGACTAATTATAAGCAAATGAACTTAAAACAACTGGTTCATAATCATTTTCAAAACTATTCATGTCATGTTTGCAAAATCGAACCCGACATCGAATATTTTAAAAACAATGACGATTATTCAAGTCTCATTCTTCAAATCAACACAAAAGCGGCCTAAACGGTCTTTTCAACCTAAGACGGGTTCAAACACCCATTTTCCAATACATTTTACAAACTTTTTCAATGATCAGAAGACGTCTTCCATCGTCTGTTGACCCGCACCTAAACAGGCCAGTTATCTTTCCATTTTTCAAACCAGGGCAGACCTATTTGCATCGCCAACAGGCTCGTGCCTCTTCTGGCTGCCTGATGCAGGATCTGTTTCCCTTCCAGCATTCGTCCAGGACGATCCCGACTTCGGTTAACCCGAATACAGGACGGATCAGATGACGAATCTGCTCATTTTACCCTACATTTGAAAAAGGTCTTACCAATACAAATGGATCACGTTATGCACCATAAACCTAACTCGATAAATGGATGTTTAATTTCCGTCTTGCATGCAAATCAACATTAAATCCAACTCGACATCAAATACTTGATACCTGGATTAAAACAACCGACATAGAAAGCTCACATGTTAGGTTCAAACAAGTGGATGCACATTCATTCATTTACCCGTTTTATCAACTTTTGAATTTAACCAACCAAGATCGATCAGTAGAGAGGCCGCTACCGCGGGCGGGATTAGGTGTCCGATTAAAGGGCTTCCCAATACGTACCTTCACCTCTTACTCAGAAACTTTGGATAGTGGACGACCTTATCCAGAGCGTACGAGAGTCATTCTAGAGATAGGATGCTAAAGAGGGACAGTTCCTTATCTTTAGTACCTATGTCAAACACTGCTTTGTGCTTCGTTTGTCCGAGGTATAAAGTGGATTCGAACGGGTTCCAAGCATCCCACAAATGCTTGGTGGCGACTCCGAACATCTCTTGCATCGTTTCGAGACCCTTGCCGAGACGAAACCGACCGATCTAAAACGATCCGGTCGAAAGCATTTTTACGCCGCCGAGTGTGGCTTTCAAAAAAGACCGTCGCCGTTGTCCACAGATCGGCTGGGCATATGCAGGTGGGCCATCTCCACACCGGTCATCGCCTCCTCTGTTTTAAATTCCCGCCCCTACCCATCCACAAGCTTGATAATTTTATTCTTTGTTTTCCTTTCCCCTGCCTTTACATGGAAGTACTTGGTATTTCTATTCCCTTCTCGAAGCCACAAAACCCGCGACTGCTGTAACACCTCCATACACCAAGTGCCTTACCAGGACCACCTAATGCATGTGAATGCTATCATCTCGGTTACCCAGGACAATGTATATCAAATAGACATTAAAAAAACATACTTTATTAAGTAAATTTAAAGCGATACATGTCCAAACCAAAACTGTTAAATGAAAAAATACAACTGTTCCAAAATGTTAAACCAACTGAAGTAAACAAATGTTTAAAGACACAGCGGAAGACTTCTAGATATCTTATGATGACTCAACCCAGTTATCCCATGCGCGTCCATCTCATACCTGCTCAATAACTGCTCACCATCCCCGAATGGATCACCACAGTTTTCAAAACATTTAAACGGGGTCAGTTACTGAATACACAAAAACAATACAATAGATACAAAACACAATTTACCCAATCTCCATCAACACTCCACACACCTGACTACACAGTAAAGTGTGTAGTTCTGCCAGAATACCCATCGCAACAAGTATTCCACACCGCCAGTGGGGGACCGCAGCCGTTCCCACCTAAGCCTCGCTCATCTCATCCGAGCGATAACCCATGTTACTTAATGAGCACATCCCCTCTGTGGCGGGTTCCACATAGGGCAAATCAAGGGCGTGAAGCCACTCCCGTAAGTGACTCCACTCAGCCGAGGACGCACCTCGAGAACCACAAACAATTATACAACCAACCACATTATACAACACAATCAGCAATTACCAATTCCAATACGATATGAAACAACAACATTAACAACCATCAACAACAACTATGTAACCAATAACCGAGTAGGGAAACCCTATCTGGAATAAGCAATCACGAGATCGTCACAAAGCAGCTAATCAATATCGCTCCTCTACAAAACCTCGTCCTATAAACACATAATCATGTCATTACCATCTAATAAACACAATACTCCCAAAACCCCCAATTTACCCAATTAGGGTTTCAATCAAAATTAATGAAACAGCATAAATATTGTACAAGAATTTTACCCACAATACGACGGTCTTAACGGCGTAAAGAACTCAACGATCCGACGACTCTAGCCCTTGGAATTTGATAGCAATGTGAGAAGGGAAAGCTACGTAACTTGTGTTCTCTTGTGAAAAGCGCAGAATGAAGTAAGAGTGAAAAAAAAATGATGAAATATGTTTTTATAACCTTCTCGCGTTGCTATCAAAACCCGGAAAATAACCTGTAAAAACACACTTACTCGATCGAGTAAGTTACTTACTCGATCGAGTAACCCCTACTCGATCGAGTACCCATCACCCGTACACTGTCTCGCACGCAACACTCACTTACTCGACAGAGTAAGCCCTACTCGATAGAGTACCCAACAGCACATAAAACCGTAGCATTACAGTCTTTCCTCCTTAAAACAAACTTCGTCCCCGAAGTTCAAACCCAACCTATAAAATATGAACTCCTAACACTCACTCCACCAACTATGCCTATCTCCGCAATACGGCTCACGATAACGTATCATCCACATCATAGCCTCTCGACATTAACTCCATACATTACCGAATACCATCCACAAACGCCGCTAGCTCCGTCTCACTAACATATTATCCACTAGAAAATCCAATATTTAAAAATCCACCAAGCAAGATCAACCACCGAATGGAATGTTACGTTCTACCACCCTTAAAATGAACTTCGTCCTCGAAGTTTACTCACATTCATAGCCATCATCATCCAACTATCAACACTATCGAAATGAACTTCGTCCTCGAAGTTTACTCACATTCATAAACATCATCATCCAACTGTCACCACTATCAAAGTATTCTCACACTCCTAAACATCACACTACTACAAGCACGGCCATGACCTTTTAACAATATCAACCACAATACAAATCCATTCTTTAGTCGCCGCCAAGACTCAAACTCTCTTTGCCGCATCCTACTCCTCTTAAGATAAATGTTACGTCTTCGTAACTCACTAATACTAGATCCTTAGCTATATCTTCTCATTATTCTCATCAGCATCGCATGTCAAAGGTAACCGCCTATAACCTCAACACCTATGACCATTCCTATTTCCAAGGCTCTCTTACTTAAACAGTCCTTATTCCTCAATTCATTCCGCACTCCATCTAATCTATACCCTAAAATAGTCAGTAAAATTACCACACCAACTCTTCAACATTACCGCAAAATGACATATTTCTATATATATATATATATATATATATATATATATATATAGGGGCGGGATCCCGTGCGAACTAACTTACGGTACGAACCGTACGAACCAACCCATTATACACTGTTATCTTTTCTTACGCGCTTCAATCTTCTTCCACAAAACAAGAAACAGCTTCCATGGTTCTCTTCTTCAACCTCTCGCGATTCTCTTCTTGGTAAACTAGTTTCTACCATCACTATCCTCTACGAAACAAGCTTCTAGATTTACAACATTCAGCTCATCATTAATTCATCAAACAAGGTTAGCTTCAATTACTGTTATTTTTTCATAAAATAATTTAATCGAAAATTTTACATTTAATTGATTTGGTATTTTAGATCAATGCAAATATATGGATTCTAGAGTAGTTTATGAGGTTAATTTTATGAAGAAATTTCAAATTGTTTGATAAATTAGGGTTTGTAATAACCGAAAAATTCAAATCGTTTTTTTAGGGTTTCAATTGGGTTAAATTCTTTAAAGATGGTAACAGTCTCAACCAATTGTTCTTCAACTTCAGGTACAAATTCTTCATTTTGTTGTGCGATTAACATTTTAATTGCAGATTTTTAGATGCACTTACTAAGATACTATTGTGATTTTAATTGCAGATGTTTGTACTCAAGAACATGCCTCAATAACTGAAACCGTAAATGATGAAGATGATTCCCAAATGGTAGATGGTACGAATTCTTTCACTCTTTTTGCATTGATTCTGCATTTTATATTAAAAAGAGATGTCTGCAAATTTGGTTCTTAAAATCTGAAAAAGAGATCTTCTTTTTTGTTTGGTTGTGTGTAAGAAAGAACGGGTTCATGATAAGTTGGTTATTATTACAGTCAAAGAAAAGGAACAAAGGTGAATGACCACTATCACACATGCTTTTTAATAAGAATCTTTGGAGCATGTGTGAACAATACACAAAACGCAGAGATGGGGAGAACATTCGATTCATTTTTCAGGTTCTTTGCCATGAGCTTTTGGTCTTTGCGGTACATATTTGTGTTGTATATCAAATAGAAAGAGAGTCTTTGTGAGAACGATTTGGACTTTCGGTGTGCTTGTGAGCCGATCCGATCGACTTTTGCCCTTTCTCTCGAAATATCGATCTTGTAGAAAATCCCGAGCTTACTCTTGCTCATGTTAACGTCATTTGCGTTTTTACTATATGAGCTTGTAGTTTAATTTTTAAGCTTATTTACAATTGACCGAGACGGAGTAAGTATTGAACTAGAAAATTGTGTTAGGTAGTTTATTTTTTTAAGCTTATTTACCATTGACCGAGACGGAGTGGGTTAAAGTTCACTTGATATTTTTACAATCGCTATGTATAGTAAAAATGCTTAAAGTTCACTTGATATGTAAACTTACAAAATTAACAGCTATGTATAGTAAAAATATCAAGTGATAAGCTCGGGATGGGTAACTAAGTAATCTTTGCACTTTTGGGTTAAAGTTCAACGCTTTATTGGGTTGTAGCTCTGTTTCTAGTGATTATCTTGTCGTCGATTTGGGGAGCTTGTGTTTGAGGTGGTTTTCTGCTGTTTATTTCCTTTAAATTCGAAGCTTTTCCGTTTTGAACTAAGCATTTGGACATGACATATCCCATATTTGAATTTAATAATCCCTTTTAATAGTAAACCATTTTTCTCATTTAAATTAGATTAGTGTTTTTTCTTTCTCTCTCGTTTTAGTTTACCAATGGAAATCCCATGTTTAGTTGTATAAACTTTGTGTTTCGACAATTTGTTCTGATTAAACAGTGCTCATCATATCTTCTGCCTTTTTCTCAGTATTTAGTTTCCCTGAACCTTTGTTCTTGTAATCTTGTTAATGTAAATAAAGTCACAGCAGATGTACCTTAAACTTAATTTGGTTCATAGACTTCAAACTGTCGCATCGAGTCAGGTGACTGCAATTCTTGCAACCATTTTTCTTATGAGTCTCATTAGGTTAATGCCAATACGGGTGAAGGATCATTGCATGTTTGATGTTACCCTGTCAATTTGGGTACATGCCCATTTGGGTATGGATCAATTTTGGGTTAGTGGTTCTGAGACTTAATCGTCTTAAAATATTTTGAGCGGGAATGGGTAATGGGTTATTTAGACGAAACGTACCCACAATATATGTAAAACGAACCTAAGACTATTTCGAAACGTACCTAGTACGTAAAAGGGATTAAACGGGGGGCGGGTATCCTAAAACGGGACGGGAAAGGGTTAATTGAACAATTTTAATTTTTTTGCTGTGTTAATTGAACAATTGATCATTTGATTGATTGTTAAAGTTAGGTGTTACTTTGTTTGTATGACAATGTTGGCAATTTTGTTGTTTCGTACACTTTCCCTCGTTACTTTTCCTAATACCCTTTCCCTTGTGACAATTTTAGCTGTTGAATTACATTAGTTCGAGCTAGGACAATCATCATTTTTTAAAATTATTAGCGAATAAGTGCTCATTTGGCCATTCGTTGTTTCTGCAGCTATAGTTGGTGATACTAATGACATGGATATTTCAACAAATCCAGAAGAAGATATATTATTGCTTACTAATTGTCCAGATCAATTATTAGTGATTGATGTGCCATTAGTGAATGATGTGCCAGGTAAATCATTTAGTTTTATTTATTGCATTTTGTTAGTGTGAAGCAAGACGGCAGTTTATAAGTAATTGTTGTTAATTTGAGTCTTCCAGATAGCCCGGAAGTTGTTGCTACTAGTGAGATTCACGGAGTGCCTCATTGTTCAGAAGAGCTTAAACCATTTGTTGGAATGAAATTTGAGAATTTGGAGCAAGGGTTGGATTTCTACAAAGCATATGCCAAAGCTTGTGGCTTTATTCCGAGATTGGATTCAAGTAAAATCATTCAAGGAGTTACTACACATAAGAGGCATGTGTGTGTAACAAAGAAGGTAATAAGCGACATGGTGGGCAAAAAAGGAGGAGGGCAATAACAAGAGTTGGGTGTCTTGCCAAGATTAAGTTTAAGAGACTTCTGTTTGGTGAGTATGAGGTGTATGAATTTATCGAGGTGCACTCACATGCAATGGTAACTCCAGCCACAATGATTCACTTAAAGTCATTTAGGAAGCTCAACCTTGTGCATAAGAAAATGATAATGGATAACTCACGTGTTAACCAGGGGCCTGTGAAGACATTTCGAATGTTTAAAGAGTACGTTAGGGGATATAAAAACGTAGGGGCTTCCTTAGAAGATTTTAAGAATTTCTCAAGGGATGTAAAGAAATACATCAAAGAATATGATGCGGAAATGTTGATAGAGGGCTTCATGCAAAAAAGAGCTAGGTGTCCCTCATTTTACTTTGATTTTGATGTTGATGACGACAAAAGACTCACTAAGGTTTTCTGGGCTGATCCAATTGCAATTAAGAACTATGCACTCTTTGGTGATTCTGTGTCTTTTGACACCACATTCGATTTTAATGAATACCGTATGGTGTTTTGTCCTTTTACGGGGTTGACAACCATAAAAAATGTGTCACTTTTGCGTTTGGTTTGATAATGGGGGAGAATGAAGAGTCTTTTACCTGGCTTTTTGACAATTTTATGAAGGCAATGGGTGGGTGTTATCCTACTACTCGATTCTTGACCAATGTCCGGGTATTAAAGCGGGGTTAAAAATGTGTTTCGAGCAACACAACACACAGTTACGTATGTGGCATATCATGAAAAAATTGCACGACAAAGTTGGTTCAACCATTTACAAAGACACAGACTTTCTAAAAGAAATAAGTTCTATTGTTTGGAATGAAGATATTGAGCCAACCAATTTGAGTCGAGCTGGTGTTCAATTATGGAAAAACATGATTTGTCTGGAAATGAGTGGCTGAAATCCATGTTTGAGGACCGCAAATTATGGATTCCTGCATATTTTCGGGACACTTATATGGGTGGGCTTCTAAGGACAACTTCAAGGTCGAAATCGAGAGAATAGTTTCTTCGGCAACTTCACCAACCCCAACCTATCACTTGTTCAGTTTTGGATGCGCTTTCAGTCAGCAATGGATGCTCAACGCTGGAAGCATTCTAAATTAACTGCTGATTCTAAAAACTCTTCTCCTATATTATCAACTCCCCTTTCTATAGAAAAGAAATGTGCTGAATTTTACACACCACCGGTGTTTTATGATTTTCAAGAAGAGTTGAAAGGTGCATGCTACTCTTGTAATGAGGCCAACAAAAGCACGAAAGAAAGGGACGTGGAGCGTTTATTTGTTATGGATCGTGAGAGCAAGAAAGTCTATGAAGTCGATGTTGATGGGAAAACTTTAGTGTGTTCATGCAAGAGGTTTCAGAGATTTGGGATACTTTGTAGACATTGTGTATGGGTGTTGCATAATAAGGGGTTTGATGAAATACCTTACGAATATCTATTGCCGAGGTGGAGCAATTATGCAACATTTCGTCCTATCTTTAATGTTGTAGGGACGTCCTTAGAAGGCGATTGTGCCTCAATTGACACAAGACAAAACACTATCGGTGAATTATGGTCGGGGTGTTCAACTGCGGTGTCACTTGTGGAGGATGATGAGGAGAAGGAGAAAGAGTTACTCGAATTGCTTCAGAGTTTCAATGAGAAGTTGTTGATTTCAAGTAGTGGTGGGAAGTCAAAAAGCAAGAAAACTCAAATCGAGACGCTTCTTGGGTCTAAAATCCCTACTAAAGCTCATATTCTTCCTCCAAATCAAGCAAAAAATAAGGGATCTGGTAGAAGGATGACTTCTGAAAAAGAAAAGGCAATGGAGGAGCACGCTAAGCCTCTTAGAAAATGTCGTGCTTGTGGAGAAATGGCACGCCATGATAGTAGAAATTGCCCGAGTCAACTTCCTAACAAGTAATCTCATAATCATAATCAGGTACTTTATTTGCTTGTTTTTTTAAAATTTACATATTAGTGGAAGAGGGCATATATACAAAGTATTAATGATATTTTACATGATTTGATGATGTAGGTATTGTCAATGAAACGATTGTGGATTGGGATGCGCGGCAATTGTAGCCGAAGGGTGTAACGTGAGCGACTACAATGGATATTGTATTTTGTTGATGTTAGCTGTTGGCGTATGTTTTGACCTCTATTAGTTATGTTTGAATTTGAATTAGTATTCTCATTTTCTAGGTGGATAAATTGTTCCGTTGCCTACGATGCCGACTTCGAGTTAGTTTGTCTTGTTTAGGGACCTTGATATTATATTTTGTTCTTGTCCAAATGTAGGAGGAAGCTTTGATTTGAATGGATATTGTATTTTGTAAATGTTAGCTGTTGGCGTGTGTTGTCACGTCAATTAGTTACGTTTCAATTTGAATCATTAGTTTTCGGCCATTCTCTTAGTTTTTAATTGTGTGAGGCCTATGTTCCAAATACTAGTCTGTGTACCAATGACTAGCTTCTTATGAAACTGGTCTGAGGTTGTTCTTTGTGTGCTATGTTCAACACTAGATGTTACTTGTGTGTCGTGTGTGAGACCTGGTATGGCACTTGTGCTCTTCATTTTAGAATATAAACAATTAAAAAGACTCTCGTCTAAATTAATATTGACACCTGTTTAACTCCAATTATTCACCTCTTTGTACATACAATATTATTTGCTCAACTCATTGCTTTGCCACTTTAGCTGCAAGTTTTAGTTGTGCATCTTCCAGCCATTCTCTTAGTTTTTAAAAAGTGCTTGGCACGCTTAGGCGATAAGAGCCCTTGGCAATTAGGAGTGAGGCAAAGGCGTGCAGCACATGTCCACATGCACACTGTTTTACAAAAGAAAAAAAATGAGTTTTGGATTATTTAGACGAAACGTACCCACAATATATGTAAAACGAACCCAAGACTATTTCGAAACGTACCTAGTACGTAAAAGGGTTTAAACGGGAGGCGGGTATCCTAAAACGAGACGGGAAAGGGTTTAGGGTTGGATTAGGCGGACCGCTAACGCGGGTCCGCCAAATCCAACCCTAAACCCTTTCCTTGTTATCGAAACGGGCAACCGTAAATCGAACCCTAAAAGGGAAGGGTGAACCCCTTTCCGAGGGGACCGGGTATCCTAAAACGAGCCGGGAAAGGGTTTAGGGTTGGATTAGGCGGACCGCTAACGCGGGTCCGCCTAATCCAACCCTAAACCCTTTCCCTTGTTAGCGGGAATGGGTTATTTAGACGAAACGTACCCACAATATATGTAAAACGAACCCAAGACTATTTCGAAACGTACCTAGTACGTAAAAGGGTTTAAACGGGAGGCGGGTATCCTAAAGCGGGACGGGAAAGGGTTTAGGGTTGGATTAGGCGGACCGCTAACGCGGGTCCGCCTAATCCAACCCTAAACCCTTTCCCTTGTTATCGAAACGGGAACCGTAAACTGAACCCTAAAAGGGGAAGGGTGAACCCCTTTCCGAGGGGACCGGGTATCCAAAAACGGGACGGGAAAGGGTTTAGGGTTGGATTAGGCGGACCGCTAACGCGGGTCCGCCTAATCCAACCCTAAACCCTTTCCCTTGTTAGCGGGAATGGGTTATTTAGACGAAACGTACCCACAATATATGTAAAACGAACCCAAGACTATTTCGAAACGTACCTAGTACGTAAAAGGGTTTAAACGGGAGGCGGGTATCCTAAAACGGGACGGGAAAGGGTTTAGGGTTGGATTAGGCGGACCGCTAACGCGGGTCCGCCTAATCCAACCCTAAACCCTTTCCCTTGTTAGCGGGAATGGGCTATTTAGACGAAACGTACCTGATATATGTAAAACGAACCCAAGACTATTTCGAAACGTACCTAGTACGTAAAAGGGTTTAAACGGGAGGCGGGTATCCTAAAACGAGACGGGAAAGGGTTTAGGGTTGGATTAGGCGGACCGCTAACGCGGTCCGCCAAATCCAACCTAAACCCTTTCCCTTGTTATCGAAACGGGAACCGTAAACTGAGCCCTAAAGGGGAAGGGTGAACCCCTTTCCGAGGGGACCGGGTATCCTAAAACAGGACGGGAAAGGATTTAGGGTTGGATTAGGCGGACCGCTGACGCGGGTCCGCCTAATCCAACCCTAAACCCTTTCCTTATTCTGGGAATGGGTTATTTAGACGAAACGTACCCACCATATATGTAAAACGAACCCAAGACTATTTCGAAACGTACCTAGTACGTAAAAGGGTTTAAACGGGAGGCGGGTATCCTAAAACGGGACGGGAAAGGGTTTAGGGTTGGATTAGGCGGACCGCTAACGCGGTCCGCCTAATCCAACCCTAAACCCTTTCCCTTGTTATCGAAACGGGAACCGTAAACCAACCCTAAAAGGGGAAGGGTGAACCCCTTTCCGAGGGGACCGGGTATCCTAAAACGGGACGGGAAAGAGTTTAGGGTTGGATTAGGCGGACCGCTAACGCGGGTCCGCCTAATCCAACCCTAAACCCTTTCCCTTGTTATCGAAATGGGAACCGTAAACTGAACCCTAAAAGGGGAAGGGTGAACCCCTTTCCGAGGGGACCGGGTATCCTAAAACGGGACGGGAAAGGGTTTAGGGTTGGATTAGGCGGACCGCTAACGCGGGTCCGCCTAATCCAACCCTAAACCCTTTCCCTTGTTACCGGGAATGGGTTATTTAGACGAAACGTACCCACAATATATGTAAAACGAACCCAAAACTATTTCGAAACGTACCTAGTACGTAAAAGGGTTTAAACGGGAGGCGGGTATCCTAAAACGGGACGGGAAAGGGTTTAGGGTTGGATTAGGCGGACCGCTAACGGGGTCCGCCTAATCCAACCCTAAACCCTTTCCTTGTTATCGAAACGGAACCGTAAACCGAACCCCTAAAAGGGAAGGGTGAACCCCTTCCGAGGGGACCGGGTATCCTAAAACGGGACGGGAAAGGGTTTAGGGTTGGATTAGGCGGACCGCTAACGCGGGTCCGCCTAATCCAACCCTAAACCCTTTCCCTTGTTAGCGGGAATGAGTTATTTAGACGAAACGTACCCACAATATATGTAAAACGAACCCAAGACTATTTCGAAACGTACCTAGTACGTAAAAGGGTTTAAACGGGAGGCGGGTATCCTAAAACAAGACGGGAAAGGGTTTAGGGTTGGATTAGGCGGACCGCTTCGCGGTCCGCCAAATCCAACCCTAAACCCTTTCCTTGTTATCAAACGGAACCGTAAATCGAACCCTAAAAGGGGAAGGGTGAACCCCTTTCCGAGGGGACCTGGTATCCTAAAACGGGACGGGAAAGGGTTTAGGGTTGGATTAGGCGGACCGCTAACGCGGGTCCGCCTAATCCAACCCTAAACCCTTTCCCTTGTTAGCGGGAATGGGTTATTTAGACGAAACGCACCCTGATATATGTAAAACGAACCCAAGACTATTTCGAAACGTACCTAGTACGTAAAAGGGTTTAAACGGGAGGCGGGTATCCTAAAGCGGGACGGGAAAGGGTTTAGGGTTGGATTAGGCGGACCGCTAACGCGGGTCCGCCTAATCCAACCCTAAACCCTTTCCCTTGTTAGCGGAATGGGTTATTTAGACGAAACGTACCCACAATATATGTAAAACGAACCCAAGACTATTTCCAAACGTACCTAGTACGTAAAAGGGTTTAAACGGGAGGCGGGTATCCTAAAACGGGATGGGAAAGGGTTTAGGGTCGGATTAGGCGGACCGCTAACGCGGGTCCGCCTAATCCAACCCTAAACCCTTTCCTTGTTATCAAACGGGGAACCGTAAATCGAACCCTAAAGGGAAGGGTGAACCCCTTTCCGAGGGGACCGGGTATCCTAAAACGGGACGGGAAAGGGTTTAGGGTTGGATTAGGCGGACCGCTAATGCGGGTCCGCCTAATCCAACCCTAAACCCTTTCCCTTGTTAGCGGGAATGGGTTATTTAGACGAAACGTACCCACAATATATGTAAAACGAACCCAAGACTATTTCGAAACGTACCTAGTACGTAAAAGGGTTTAAACGGGAGGCGGGTATCCTAAAACGGGACGGGAAAGGGTTTAGGGTTGGATTAGGCGGACCGCTAACGCGGGTCCGCCTAATCCAACCCTAAACCCTTTCCTTGTTAGCGGAATGGGCTATTTAGACGAAACGTACCCACAATATATGTAAAACGAACCCAAGACTATTTCGAAACGTACCTAGTACGTAAAAGGGTTTAAACGGGAGGCGGGTATCCTAAAGCGAGATTTTAGGGAAAGGGTTTAGGGTTGGATTAGGCGGACCGCTAACGCGGGTCCGCCAAATCCAACCTAAACCCTTTCCTTGTTATCGAAACGGAACCGTAAACCGAACCCTAAAAGGGAAGGGTGAACCCCTTTCCGAGGGGACCGGGTATCCTAAAGCGGGACGGGAAAGGGTTTAGGGTTGGATTAGGCGGACCGCTAACGCGGGTCCGCCTAATCCAACCCTAAACCCTTTCCCTTGTTACCGGGAATGGGTTATTTAGACGAAACGTACCCACAATATATGTAAAACAAACCCAAGACTATTTCAAAACGCATACCTAGTACGTAAAAAGGGTTTAAACGGGAGGCGGGTATCCTAAAGCGGGACGGGAAAGGGTTTAGGGTTGGATTAGGCGGACCGCTAACGCGGGTCCGCCTAATCCAACCCCAAACCCTTTCCTTGTTATCGAAACGAACCGTAAACCGAACCCTAAAAAGGGGAAGGGTGAACCCCTTTCCGAGGGGATCGGGTATCCTAAAACGGGACGGGAAAGGGTTTAGGGTTGGATTAGGCGGACCGCTAACGGGGTCCGCCTAATCCAACCCTAAACCCTTTCCTTGTTATCGAAATGGGAACCGTAAACCAACCCTAAAAGGGGAAGGGTGAACCCCTTTCCGAGGGGACCGGGTATCCTAAAACGGGACGGGAAAGGGTTTAGGGTTGGATTAGGCGGACCGCTAATGCGGGTCCGCCTAATCCAACCCTAAACCCTTTCCCTTGTTAGCGGGAATGGGTTATTTAGACGAAACGTACCCACAATATATGTAAAACGAACCCAAGACTATTTCGAAACGTACCTAGTACGTAAAAGGGTTTAAACGGGAGGCGGGTATCCTAAAACGGGACGGAAAGGGTTTAGGGTTGGATTAGGCGGACCGCTAACGCGGGTCCGCCTAATCCAACCCTAAACCCTTTCCCTTGTTAGCGAAATGGGTTATTTAGACGAAACGTACCCACAATATATGTAAAACGAACCCAAGACTATTTCGAAACGTACCTAGTACGTAAAAGGGTTTAAACGGGAGGCGGGTATCCTAAAACGGGACGGGAAAGGGTTTAGGGTCGGATTAGGCGGACCGCTAACGCGGGTCCGCCTAATCCAACCCTAAACCCTTTCCTTGTTATCAAACGGAACCGTAAACCGAACCCTAAAGGGGAAGGGTGAACCCCTTTCCGAGGGACCGGGTATCCTAAAGCGGGACGGGAAAGGGTTTAGGGTTGGATTAGGCGGACCGCTAATGCGGGTCCGCCTAATCAACCCTAAACCCTTTCCTTGTTAGCGGGAATGGGTTATTTAGACGAAACGTAACCACAATATATGTAAAACGAACCCAAGACTATTTCGAAACGTACCTAGTACGTAAAAGGGTTTAAACGGGAGGCGGGTATCCTAAAACGGGACGGAAAGGGTTTAGGGTTGGATTAGGCGGACCGCTAACGCGGTCCGCCTAATCCAACCCTAAACCCTTTCCTTGTTAGCGAATGGGCTATTTAGACGAAACGTACCCACATATATGTAAAACGAACCCAAGACTATTTGAAACGTACCTAGTACGTAAAAAGAGTTTAAACGGGAGGCGGTATCCTTAAACGAGACGGGAAAGGGTTTAGGGTTGGATTAGGCGGACCGCTAACGCGGGTCCGCCAAATCCAACCCTAAACCCTTTATCTTGTTATCGAAACGGAACCGTAAACCGAACCCTAAAAGGGAAGGGTGAACCCCTTTCCGAGGGGACCGGGTATCCTAAAACGGGACGGGAAAGGGTTTAGGGTTGGATTAGGCGGACCGCTAACGCCGGTCCGCCTAATCCAACCCTAAATCCTTTCCCTTGTTATTCCGGAATGGGTTATTTAGACGAAACGTACCCACAATATATGTAAAACGAACCCAAGACTATTTCGAAACGTACCTAGTACGTAAAAGGGTTTAAACGGGAGGCGGGTATCCTAAAACGGGACGGAAAGGGTTTAGGGTTGGATTAGGCGGACCGCTAACGCGGTCCGCTAATCAACCCTAAACCCTTTCCCTTGTTATCGAAACGGAACCGTAAACTGAACCCTAAAAGGGGAAGGGTGAACCCCTTTCCGAGGGGACCGGGTATCCTAAAACGGGACGGGAAAGGGTTTAGGGTTGGATTAGGCGGACCGCTAACCCTTAACCCTTTCCCTTGTTAGCGGGAATGGGTTATTTTGACGAAACGTACCCACAATATATGTAAAACGAACCCAAGACTATTTCGAAACGTACCTAGTACGTAAAAGGGTTTAAACGGGAGGCGGGTATCCTAAAACGAGACGGGAAAGGGTTTAGGGTTGGATTAGGCGGACCGCTAACGCGGGTCCGCCAAATCCAACCCTAAACCCTTTCCCTTGTTATCGAAACGGGAACCGTAAACTGAACCCTAAAAGGGGAAGGGTGAACCCCTTTCCGAGGGGACCGGGTATCCTAAAACGGGACGGGAAAGGGTTTAGGGTTGGATTAGGCGGACCGCTAACGCGGGTCCGCCTAATCCAACCCTAAACCTTTTCCCTTGTTAGCGGGAATGGGTTATTTAGACGAAACGTACCCACAATATATGTAAAACGAACCCAAGACTATTTCGAAACGTACCTAGTACGTAAAAGGGTTTAAACGGGAGGCGGGTATCCTAAAACGGGACGGGAAAGGGTTTAGGGTTAACGCGGGTCCGCCTAATCCAACCCTAAACCCTTTCCCTTGTTAGCGGGAATGGGCTATTTAGACGAAATGTACCCACAATATATGTAAAACGAACCCAAGACTATTTCGAAACGTACCTAGTACGTAAAAGGGTTTAAACGGGAGGCGGGTATCCTAAAACGGGACGGGAAAGGGTTTAGGGTTGGATTAGGCGGACCGCTAACGCGGGTCCGCCTAATCCAACCCTAAACCCTTTCCCTTGTTATCGAAATGGGAACCGTAAACTGAACCCTAAAAGGGGAAGGGTGAACTCCTTTCCGAGGGGACCGGGTATCCTAAAACGGGACGGGAAAGGGTTTAGGGTTGGATTAGGCGGACC
The DNA here is from genome assembly GCF_048544455.1 of Silene latifolia. Classification (NCBI taxonomy): domain Eukaryota; kingdom Viridiplantae; phylum Streptophyta; class Magnoliopsida; order Caryophyllales; family Caryophyllaceae; genus Silene; species Silene latifolia. The sequence goes on along the minus strand of NC_133533.1, from coordinate 19,108,211 downwards.
GCTAACGCGGGTCCGCCTAATCCAACCCTAAACCCTTTCCCTTGTTAGCGGGAATGTGTTATTTAGACGAAATGTACCCACAATATATGTAAAACGAACCAAGACTATTTCGAAACGTACCTAGTACGTAAAAGGGTTTAAACGGGAGGCGGGTATCCTAAAACGGGACGGGAAAGGGTTTAGGGTTGGATTAGGCGGACCGCTAACGCCGGTCCGCCTAATCCAACCCTAAATCCTTTCCCTTGTTATTCCGGAATGGGTTATTTAGACGAAACGTACCCACAATATATGTAAAACGAACCCAAGACTATTTCCAAACGTACCTAGTACGTAAAAGGGTTTAAACGGGAGGCGGGTATCCTAAAACGGGACGGGAAAGGGTTTAGGGTTGGATTAGGCGGACCGCTAACGCGGTCCGCCTAATCCAACCCTAAACCCTTTCCCTTGTTATCGAAACGGGAACCGTAAACCAACCCTAAAAGGGGAAGGGTGAACCCCTTTCCGAGGGGACCGGGTATCCTAAAGCGGGACGGGAAAGGGTTTAGGGTTGGATTAGGCGGACCGCTAACGCGGGTCCGCCTAATCAACCCTAAACCCTTTCCTTGTTACCGGAATGGGTTATTTAGACGAAACGTACCCACAATATATGTAAAACGAACCCAAGACTATTTCTAAACGTACCTAGTACGTAAAAGGGTTTAAACGGGAGCCGGGTATCCTAAAACGGGACGGGAAAGGGTTTAGGGTTGGATTAGGCGGACCCGCGTTAGCGGTCCGCCTAATCCAACCCTAAACCCTTTCCTTGTTATCGAAACGGAACCGTAAACCGAACCCTAAAAGGGAAGGGTGAACCCCTTTCCGAGGGGACCGGGTATCCTAAAACGGGACGGGAAAGGGTTTAGGGTTGGATTAGGCGGACCGCTAACGCGGGTCCGCCTAATCCAACCCTAAACCCTTTCTCTTGTTAGCGGGAAGTGGTTATTTAGACGAAACGTACCCACAATATATGTAAAACGAACCCAAGACTATTTCGAAACGTACCTAGTACGTAAAAGGGTTTAAACGGGAGGCGGGTATCCTAAAACGGGACGGGAAAGGGTTTAGGGTTGGATTAGGCGGACCGCTAACGCGGGTCCGCCTAATCCAACCCTAAACCCTTTCCCTTGTTAGCGGGAATGGGCTATTTAGACGAAATGTACCCACAATATATGTAAAACGAACCCAAGACTATTTCAAACGTACTAGTACGTAAAAGGGTTTAAACGGGAGGCGGGTATCCTAAACGGGACGGGAAAGGGTTTAGGGTTGGATTAGGCGGACCGCTAACGCGGTCCGCCTAATCAACCCTAAACCCTTTCCTTGTTATCTAAATGGGTTTTTTAAACAAGACGTACCTACAATATATTTAAAATGAACCTAAGACTATTTCGGAACGTACCTAGTAGCTAAAGCATATCTAGTGCATAAAATTCTCCTTAAAGTGGAACAAGAAAGGGTTTAGGGTTTTGATTAGGCCGCTCGCTACGGGTAAAATAAAATTTCATCTATGTTTTTTTTCGGAGAAGCTCAAAGTTCATGAAGAAAGAAAAAAACCCTAAACCAAACAAGGAATTCCGTCACCGTAACTTTGACAAGTTTTTACAAAGCGTAGAGGCCGAAAGCGCGCCATTCTAATTGGACATACAAAGGAATCATAACACTAGTTTGGGAATGAAGTACACATCTAGAAGGCCAAAACATATGAACGAGTCATAAATGAGGAGGAAAACTTGGCAACATTAAAGACATCAAAAATTAGAGAAACTATAACAAAGCTTTGACAAATTTCTTCCGGCCATCTCATATGAAGACATGAATTTGTTATTTTAACATTCATCAACCGCAACATTGAAAATCAACCTAACTTGAAGACCTGCATAAAAATCAAATCATAAGAAAAGTGTCTAAATGGGTGCCATAGTGTTATGAGGCTAGGTCAATTAAAATGAGGACTATTAAATATGTACACTCATCAAAATGTTACCGTTACTGTATTCTTGTCCCATTTTAAAAGTTCAAGCATAATATACTGTCGATAAGCAGCCATATCCTAGGGAAAAAAATAGATTAGCTTCAATTTCATATAGAATGTTACAAAAGATGTAACATTGAATTAATTTAATTCAAACCTTGTAGTGGTTTTTGTTTTTCAATAAAGTCTCATCAGTTGTTACAGCTTCTAAGAACTTAATAACAAACAATCCACAGTCATTCCTGCGCAAGAACATAAAATTAGATCGTATAGTGATGTGAATAAATTTTGCTATGGAAAAAAAAAATAATGTAGTCAGAAACTAACAAATTGTCTTGCTGAGGGACAGTGAAATTGGTAGTTGTAAACAAGACCATCTGACTAAGGTGTCCATACCCAGGTTGGTTGGCGAGAACATTTGCAACATTGTAGACCTGACATGATAATGGTCTCAAGAGCGCTGCAAGTTAATCTACTAATTTAAAAAGCTGCTAAGTAAGAAAAAACTTACAATCTCTTCCACATATTCATTTCGCTCTCGAAGCTCTGTAGCTGCTCTTGGCTTAAGTGAATCTAATATATAATTTTTCCTTTTCTTTACATCAGAGAGTAAAGCAAACCAATGATCACCATCTTTATTACCAATTGTCCAAAACACCTGCAACATAAATTAATGGATGTCACATAACATGTGACACTGAATATATACAATTCATAACCATTGTCCAAACCCGATTACCTTATCAATAATGCTTCCATTAGCAGGCATATAGTGCATCTTAAGATAGGGGCAGCGAATGCAATTCTTTGTTTCAAGCAACCTTAACACCCCGCCATTTTTTGCGAAAAAAGCTATGTTAGATACTACTAACTACTATCAACTTTAACACCCACCATTGTAAGACACGCTTTTATCACCTTGATCACATTACGGGCAAGTAAAGAATATTTGGCTTATTCAATGTCCACATCACTCCAACTGCATCAATAACCTACAAATATATATAGTTTGAAAATGTCTAGGTTACACAAAATGTCGAGATAAATGAACCTAGGTCCCTTAAGACTTGAACAAAAGTAAACTATGAATAAATATGAGGAGTCCTTACAGTGTCTATTAACCATTTGTCCGCACCGAAAGTTCTTAATTCTTTTCGAGTGACATTAATCCACTCTGTGTTAACTAGAATCTCAAACAAGTATCTGACAGGTTCAAGTTCAATGTCAGTGTATGTATAAAATTATTGTTGTTAATAAAATCAGTAGTAAAAAATAAAAATATGATAGTAAATTGAGAGCTTACGGTATACTTCATGTTGTTGAAAACTAGATTGAGAAGCTCATCGTCGTGTATGGAAATGGAGGCTGTGTTCTATTCAATTTTTTCTTACTGAAATGCAAATGAATAAAATGAGCATAGATTTAAAAAACCTGTTACAACTGTCAAGTATAAAATTAGTATAGGTAATACAAAGATATATGTATTATTACCTGAGACGTGAACAGAGAGCATGGGCATCAAATAGAATTTTGTCTTTGAAGCGATTTTCAGTGAAAGTTACTATTTGGTAGCAAACCCTTGCACCGAAAATTTTGAGTCTTTTCTACAAAATACAAAAGAACATCCAATAATTTGGCATTCAAGCTTGGGATTTGGTAGTAAACACTTTATCTACTGGTAAAGTTAATATAACACTTTTAGCAATGAACTTACAAGTATGTAGATCACTTTGGAATTATCTTTTTATCACCTTTGTAGGTCTCTAATAAGCGGAGCAGGTAAATCCCACTATCAGCTTCATCAGCAACACCAATAACTGATTTAGGAACTTCCTCAAGTGTATGCCCATATACATTGTCGATAGTAGGCATTTTCTTTCTCAAGTACTTAGTCACGTACTTCCTCTGCCAAACAAGATTTAGAAAAACAAGATTTAGAAAACAGTGTTGATTGCCACTTAACATTACTAATTACCGCATACGCATTTGATAACATTGAAACACATATCGCATATTCAATATGATCCGCATAGTCCAGGGAATGCTTCTTCATATGGTGTAAGACTTCTAACTTTTGTTTGGGGAAATTAAAACAAAACACAAATTGCTGCGTGTAGTTGTATGGAACAAAAATCAAGATAGGAAAAAGTCATAACATTTAGCTACAACAAATATCACATGTCAATAATTAACATAGTCATTAATAAAGACTCACAAGAGCCGCTCCTGCAAAATCATCAAAATCTCTTCTAGTCTGAAAACATTTAGAGAAGTCTCTAATTATATGCAAGACGAATAATTTTAATAACATAAGAAATAAGAATAAGAAGTAAAAGACTGAAATGACACTTACGGTACACGATCCGAGAGGCATATAAAACCTTGACAATGATTCACGTGATTTTGATTTTTCACTCGATTCAACATGTGACACCACATACATGTAACCGTCTCAGACAGTCTCTCACCCGAGAGTATAGTCTTCAAATCTGCCCGAGTAAGTGAATGGATGGCGTTTTCGAAAAGAATTTCACTGCAAGGGTAAATAGAAAATTGACATCACAAACTCGATGGAATGCTTTTCATGATCTCAGAGTCCAAATAACCATGTGGTCATGTTCTATCTTTTCAATTTCATCATCATAAATGATCAGAAACTAACAATATACTACTATGTCAACTACAAGTATCAGTGTCCAGGATTACGGATAAATAGTGTTAACAGATATATATTACTACTCGGCTTCTTTTATTTACGATCGTTTCGATAAAGAATCGCATGAGAAATAAGCACCCGCGGCATCACCGACAAAAATAGATCGTAAAATAAGCACAATGCATTGCGAAAGCGGCTACTGATCATCAGGTTTACGCATTATTTGCAAGGATAAATAGTGTTAACAGAATTTCACTGCAAGGGTAAATAGAAAATTTAGTAGAAGTGTATGTACAAGATCAAAATAAAGTATCTAACCTGACTAGTTACAAGCTGCATACCTGTCATCAAACGACTCCCCAAAAACATACTCCAATACTTCTTTTTCAGACTGATTCAAGTCCCCCACGACACTAACATTCCTCTGTAGAAAAGGTGATCTAAACACCTCAGCAGGCACTCTACTCCTCTTATGTGGCAGAATTTCAGCTGGGGGAGATGCAGGAAACGAAGGAATAACTGGATCTCGCTCTGGTGATAACGAAGAGACAGGTGATACACAAAGAGGTGATCCAAGAGGGGGCACTTGTGGTGATCTTTCACATGGAGGTGATTGTGGAGAGTCACCTTGTTGCGACTCTGAACTGAGTAGTTTAAAAGAAGGTGGCGTAATAATAGGAGGTGACGGAAAAGAAGGGGGTGTAAACCTTGGAGGTGGTGTAAACCGTCGGGATGTAGATGCTTGCTTCTCAAAGTTCAGTGGCTCAAGTTCCTGAGACTCCGAGTCCACTAAAATGACAGGAGACATCTTTGAGGTGGCAGGTACACTTAAAGGCTCCTTTATTACCTCACTTACAGTCTCTTTTGGTACCTCACTTAGAGTCTCCTTTGTTACCTCACTTACAAGCTCCTTGGTTTCATTAACGGGGCGTTTACCCAAAGCAATTTCAAGTTTCACAAGCGCTGCCAATAACTCGTCTTCGGAGGAGAATTTGCGTTTAGCAAATTCACTAAGTGGATCGAAGCTAGATCTTCAATCCCTCCACCATTTTGCATTCAAGACTCGTCGATTCAATCCCCTTTCCATTTACGTGCGGTTTAGCTCCATGATTGACTTCATCTTTGCTTGGGTCCGAGACGATTGATAGCCTTGACCCAATGCTTCTGCCATGGACGCCATCTGACGCACAAGATCACAATCGGGCCGCTCTATTTTAGCTTCAGAGAGGACATCCAAGAATGTATTATAAGCAACAAAGAAACCCGTTTGCGCTTCCGCTAACTTCTTAACAATATAGCTTCCTTCTTCAACTTATCTCGTCGTCTCGGTGCTTGATCGGAAGGTCCAAAGGGTGGGTGATCGGAAGGTCCAGCAGTGGATCCATGGGCTCTTGGACAGAAGGCCTAACTGTGGTGTGTGATAGGTTGGGATTGCTCTCTCCATCAACATTAGGCTTGACAATACGAGGTTGAACAACTCCCCTCCCAAACCCTGCCGGTTGCTCATCTTTCATCCGTTTTGAAATAGCATTTTTGGACCATGAAGACAATGTCGGGAAGACTCGTGGAGTCGTGTCATACTTGAATTTAACTCTATCCGGATAGATAAAAACCAGAACCATGATTTGGACCTCCAAAATTAGATGTGTCACAATTGGTGCGGTTCCAAGAATCGACACTTTGTTAATTAGGTGCTTGAGTGTAAACCCACACCAGTTCAAAGATTGAACACAAGAAAGATCCTTAAGACACTTCAAAATTCGAAGGCTTGCATGAATACCTTTAACACCCATTAAAAAAGTTGAGACTATAAAAACTATGAAGTTCCTTTTAAAGTCATCTCCACCTTCTTTTTGGGTAATCATCAAATCAAATAATTCTGATGTCGTTACTTTTGCGTGTCTATCACTAAACTGCTTCAACCAAGCACGTTTTAGTTTCAAAAACTCCTCATTCGGGTCATTTAAGGTGGCTATTTCTACTTGAAGAGGACCCATGGGAATACCAGTAGCTAGGTGAACATCTTCTTCGGTAATCACAAGTTTTTCATCCATAAGAGATGTTGAACACGTGTTGAAGTTGGAAACCAACCAATAAGATAAATACCCGGGTACCATGTTAGTGTTAAGCAGTAATAGGCCACCAAAACCCATTGACTGGATATCTGACTTTTGTTTATCACTCATATGTTGCTTGATAAATTGTAAAAGCAATTTTGGTGACATTCTCGGTCCTCAAAATACATCGGAACATCATTTCTGTCTCCCTCCCCAATGGCAATAGCAATCAGAAGCGGGAGATCGGTTGGATGATATTGGAACTAGAGTAGACTTACTTGTACTTGCACGGGCTTTCGAATCGCTTCGGTGAAATTGCTTCGAAGCTGTTCATATATAAAGGAACATGTCACAACAATGATTTCATGTTATGGTAAAGACTGAGTAGCAGAAAATGGGAATGCTAAGAAACTGACCTTCAGGTAGAACCATAATGGAAGCATGATCTCTTTTTCTTTTCCTAGAAGGAGAGCCCTTCGTCTTGCTTGGACTTGGAGTAGGATCACGTATCGCCTTTTTCTTCATTTCTGTTGAACCAGGGAAAACCAATTTAGAGGAAACTCTAGCAAAGAACTTGTAAGACGAAACTAAGCTAGCAGAAATCAAAATCATGAGTACAAGCATACATAAATGCAACAGAATTTGTGTATGTAACGAAATTAGAGGATCCACAAATGCAACGAAATTTGAGTATGTATAAGCATAGATAAATGTATCTAGCATGAAAAGGACAAATAAAGCTACCACGGGACGCACAAACTAAGCTATCATCAAATCAAAATCAGGAAAACGAGTTCAAATCAAAATGTACGAAACCCTAACTTTCAGAATTGGAATTGTTTAGTAAACCGTAGTGTTTCGAATACAAATTGGTAACTAAATAAGAAATAAAAGTGTGAATTGAAGCTTACCTTTAATTATAATGAAGCCGTAACTATGGAAGTTGATGAATTGCGGAAGAGACGAAGAGTAAGTAGACGAAAGTTGGAGATGAAATGATACTCTTGGTCAGAGCACGACATGCGACGGTCGTCTGGAAGGTCCGATGGTCGGTGGCAATGGCGGTGGCGGTGGCGGTGGCGGTGGCGGTGGAAAGGGACGAAACTCGGGTGGTATTGAGGGAATAAATGTGTCGGGGGTGTTGGTGGTACTGTTGTAAGAATTGGGAGGTAATTAAATGAGTGTTTTAATATTGGTTCGCACGGTTCGTACCGTAAGATAGTTCGCACGAGAACCTGATTCTATATATATATATATATATATATATATATATATATATATATATATATATATATATATAGAGAGAGAGAGAGAGAGAGAGATTTAGGATCCGGTGAGAACGATCACTCGGTGAGAACGGTGAGAACAAGCTAATTAATCCCACATTAGCTTCCTTTTCTTTCCCGATAAAACCATTTTTCCCAACTCACTTCCAGTACCATCCTCATTTGCTAACATCAGCTATAATTCATCAGGCAAGCAACCTGAAATGCCGTCAGACGACCACCGAAGGTTCGCCTCCACCTCATCGGCGTCGGAGACCAACAAATAGGTGGTCACGATTAAAACTCCCTCCTTAAAAAATAATCATCCCTCATCTTCTTCATCGCCACACATCACCTATTGTCGCCACCGACGACTAGTAATGCCGTCAAACCACTAATGACTGTCTCATGTTGTCGGCGCAACTCTGACGACCAATCAGGCATTGATGATGGTTAGAGGGAGTGACGATATTGAAGATCTCCAATTATGCGGGTGGTACGGCCTCGTCTGACGCCACTGGGGTCCAACCTATCCACGCCGCCAAAGGTCATCGGGAAAGAAACTCGCTATTAATTAGAGGAATAGGAGGCAATCAAAGATTTCCAATTAAAAATTCTCGTCGAGGCCACAGCAGTTGACCCAAATCAACAATTTGACTAAAAACTTTCTTAGGTTGCTTCCTTGGTTAAATGTCGATGATGACTTGATACTGCGAAATCTGGTGTCATCAGGGTTTGACCCGAAAAGCATATTGCTCCAATTCACGGGTCTATACGTAGGTCTAGAAGGAACATGATCACTGTCTTCTCCACCAGAAAACGCCGGCAAAGGTCACCGACGTTGATTCATCTCTGTTCATTGGAGCTAGTTTCAATTTTTTTCTCTGATTTATAAGTGACAATCGGCGTGGTGATGACCGTCGAGTTATACAGCTGCTGATATTTGTTTTGTTGTCGACGACGGCTCAGGGGTGGTGGCCTGGTAGTTGTCGTTTTAGTTGTTGGTAGTGGTTGTCGAGGTGCGTGATTTCTGATGAATGTCGTTGGCGTCATGGGGTTCCTCGCGCGTCACAGATGTTTGCCGGTGGTGCAGGGAATCGTGGGGAAGGAGCTTGATGTCGGCAGTGGTGATGGTGGTGGTCAGGGGTCCGCGATGGTGGTAGTTAGGGTGGTGAATTGATTTAGGAAATTAGTGTTTGTAATTTAGGGATTTTTTTTGTTTTGATTTTGTAATTTGGGGTTGATTTTTACGTATCCGTATTGTTGTATACGTGTATCTAGATCACTTATTTGTGTATCTAGAATCGTATTTTGTGTATCTAGGTAGTTCGTATTTTTCGTATTATACATGGAAGAAAAATGAACCTAGGAAGAAAAAAATTGTATCTACATTGTTACAAAATGTATCTATAATTTTGGTAAAAAGCGTATCTGCAATATCAAAACGTGTACCTGAGATTTAATAAAAAAAATGTATCTACAATATCAAAAAATGTACCTGAAATTTAATAAATAAATGTATCTACATTGCGATATAATGTATCTACAATTCATATAAAAAGCGTACCTAGGATAGTATAAAGTGTATCCTAGTTTGTTCTCACCGTTCTCACCGAATGATCGTTCTCACCGGATCTCACCTATATATATATATATATATATATATATATATATATATATATATATATATATATATAGGAATGAGATCATGTGAGTATTAGTTATATATTTGAGGATTGAGGATTAATACTATGATAGGTATTTAGGGTGGAAACAAGGAAGGGCAAATTTGTAATTTAACAGCTGCCTATATAAACTATGTTTTACATCAATACCGTTATTTCCTCCTTTCAATTTCTCTCTCTACTGTAGCTGCTTCTCCCTTCAATTTCTCTCTCTACTGTAGCTTCTTCCTCCATTGTTGAGCTCGAAAACCCTAGAATTTAGGCGTCATCTCCGTTTTTCGTCATCATTCTTCACAATTATCATATTATTCTAATTAGTTCGTTTGTTCAGGTACGTAATTGGCGTTTTTCGTCCCTAAATTTCGAATTCGTCCTAACATTACTCTGTTTGTTCTTCTTTCCTTTTTATAATTTGAATTTCATCTTGCTTTTGTTTGTTATTTTCAATTTAATTTTGTGTTTCCTCAAATTCGGTACGTTTTTTGTTTTATTTCCAGGTTTTGCTGCTCATTCTTCACAATTATCATATTATTCCAATTATTTCCTTTGTTCAGGTACGTAATTGCCGTTTTTCGTCCTTATGTTTCGCCTTCGTTCTTATCTTAGTCTGTTTGTTCTTATTTATTTGTTATTTTCAATTTAATTTTGTGCTTCCTTAAAATTCGGCTCGTTTTTGTTTGATTTCCAGGTTTTCGTGCTCAAATCTCTGCGTCTTCAATCTTCATTGTGATGTCTGGTATGTTATTCTTCTTAATTTTGTACTTTCAATGATTCTCAAATCTCTGCGTATTCTCTCTTTATTTTGTTCTTTCAGCTTTCAATCACATGTTCGTCATACTTTTGGTACATATTTTTTGTTCATTGACGTTCTTATTTTTCTCAATATGTGATATTGTTTTCTACACCTGGTGATATCGTTTATGTTGATATGTACCATTGTATATTCACGTTTGTGATATTGTTTTTCAACTTTATGTGTGATATTTGTTCCAGTACGTGATATTGTTTTCCCGAATATGTGATATTGTCCAGGCACCCGTGTGATATTGTTCTGCAACATTCTTTGTGATATCGTTTTCCATCTTCATATGTGATATTTTCCCATAACGTGATATTGTTTTCCTAGATATGTGATATTGTTCAGCCACTTGTGTGATTTTGTTTTCGTCCATATCTTTTACACTTTTTCTTGTTATTTTACATTTTACTTTTCTTGCCAGATCCTACAAGTAATGTAACCTCTTCTTCCTGTAATGATCTTCATGTCTCTGCCATTACCTCTAAAGATAGTAATGATATTGTTGAGTCTTCACTTACTTCTACTCTTCGATTGAACCACCGATGCATCTAGTTCTACTCCACATGTTGAACAACATTCTGTTCCTTCTCGTGTGCATCAACTACTTTTGGACTCCACACCTGGTGGTAGTGAATTGTGGACAAGGAATGTTGCACCTGAGTTTAAACCTTATATTGGCCAGTTGTTTGGGACGTTGGAAGAAGCTATTAGTTTTTATGATGTGTATGCAGAAGCATGTGGTTTTGAACCTAGGAAGTCTTCTCAAAAAGGTCTGCTTTACGGTGATGTGAAGTATAAATTTGTAGTTTGCAACCGTGAAGGTTTTAGAGATCGTAAGAGGAAGGCTACTGTTTTAGATAGTGGAAAGGAGCAGTAACTCCCAGGCCTTTTGATATCGTGAACACTAAATTAACTAGGATTGGTTGTCTTTGCTATGATTGAGTTTCGCTATAATGGGGATGGTTATGTTGTTTTTCAGTTTCGTGAGTGGCATAATCACCGTCTTTGTTCACTTAGAAATCGCGGTTTCAAAAAAAACACAAGCACCTCCATCTTTACCATAAAAAGACAATTATTGATCATTCAAGGGTTAATCAAGGGCCAACAAGGGCATTTAGAAATGTCAAGGAATATGTAGATGGCTATGAGAATGTTGGAGCTCAACTGGTTGATTTTAAGAATTTTGGAAGGGATATCAAATGTTTCATAGGAGACCGGGATGCTCAACTGTTTGTTAACTATTTTGAGGATAAACGTGATACCACTGAAGGTTTTTACTTTGCTTATGAGGTGGATTCTGGTAAATGCTTGGTTCGTGCGTTTTGGTGTGACGCAGAGTCTCGTAGAAACTATGCTTTGTTTGGTGATTACATCATTTACGATCCAACTTACAAAAGACGAATAAGTATTGTATGCTTTTCACTCCTTTTATTGGCGTAGACCACCACAAAAGGTCAATTACTTTTGCTTCTGCGTTGCTATTTCATGAGGATGAAGATTCTTTCACATGGGTCTTTCAAAAGTTCCTTGATGCTATGGGACAATGAGAGCCATACTTTTGTATAATAACCGATCGGTGTCTTTGGAATAAAGCTGGGTTTGCGTGCTGTCTTCAAACATGCTAAGCGCAGATATTGCATGTGGCATATCATGCAAAAGGTTACTGATAAGGTTGGGCCTGCAATTTCGAGAGAGACTGATTTTGTCAGCCGTTTGAATGCTATTGTTTGGGATGCTGAGTTAGAACCTCTTGAATTTGAAGAAAAGTGGTGTCAGTTGGTCAATGAGCATAATCTTGACGGTAATTCATGGTTGTCAACCATGTTTAGAAAAAGGAGGAAATGGATCCCAACTTATTTTCGTGATGTTCCTATGGGTTGTCTATTACGAACAACTCAACGTTCTGAGAGTCAGAATAATTTTTTCAAGCGTTTTGAAAATGCACATGGTACACTTGTTGAATTCTTGATGCGGTTTCAAAGTGCCATTGATGTACAAATTGCCATACTCAAAAACAACTTGATAGAGACGATGATTGTACTCTTCCACAATTCGCGACTTCTCTTAAGTTGGAAGCTCATGCTTCCAAGGTTTATACAAATGTTTGCTTTCTCGATTTTCAAGTAGAAGCTTCCGCTTCTATTTGTTCCCTTAGTGTTGGTGGCTTCACACCACCAAAACGGTGTAGAATTAATTGGTATTGCTGATGCCAGAACACAGAAGACCTACCAAGTCGTCTACAATTCTCTAACGAATGACGCTGAATGTTCTTGCAAGTTGTTCAACAGGAAGGGTATTATTTGTAGACACATTATCTGGGTTTACTCTGGAAAACAAGTTCACACTTTGCCCGATAAATACATTCTTATGCGGTGGACCAAGAATGCACATAAGATCCCTCTTTATGGTCCACATGGTGAGTTAATCGAGGATTTTGATGCCACTGATTTACGAAAGATGGAAATGTGCAAGTTATGGTCAGAGTTCTACGCGACCATCAGTGTGCTCAAGAATGTGTCTACGAAGGAGATCACTGATCTTGTTGACACCCTTAAACAATTCAGGGTGAAACTCAATCCGCAATCAGAGTCAATGACCAAAGAGCAGGAGTTGGAGATGCTTCTTGGGTGCAGTTCCTCAACTGAGGTGAGGATTTTACCACCTCGTCAGGCAAAGAACAAGGGTAGCGGGAAGAGAATGATCTCCAAAAAGCAACAATGCATAGCTAAAGCGGAGAAGCCTAAAAGGCTTTGTCGTAATTGCAAACAAATGGCTCACCATGATAAACGTAACTGTCCTAATGCTTTTGTACCTGATGCCGACAATAAGGTATGTTCACCATGAACAGTCTATGTATGAAACTTTTTATCTATGCTGTATGGTCACGAGTCAGAAACAATACCATATGTTATTTAAAATAATATCACATCTTATACTAAACAGTATCACTATTTGACGATACCAGAATGTGATATTATTTGAGGATAACAGAATGTGTCAACACATCTGTCTTAACTTTCTTTTATATTTTCCTGGTAATTTTAGAAACAATACCACATACTGTTAGAAATAATATCACACTTTTGTAGTACACAGTATCACTGCTTGAGGGTAACAGAATGTGATATTGTTTGTAGTTGTTCTGAGATAGAAACAATATCACACTTCATTTGAAATAATATCACTCCTTATATAAAATAATATCACTGTTTCACCTTTTTGTGTTTTCAGGGTAGTTCAGATGAGGATGATGCTGATGATGGTTGATCGGTCGAAGGAGTTTTTGTTGATGGCGCTCATTAATTATAGCAGCAGCAAATAGACGACATTCTATATGACTAGTATATTAATATAGCCTACAACATTCATTAAAGTATAGATTATACTTTATTTTATATAGAAAGTACTCGTACTCGGATAGTATTTGATTATTTTATTTGTCTCAGTTGTCTTGTTTTTGTATTTTGTGATACTGAGAAACAATATCACACCTTACATTTATATATTTCACATCTTACTCTAAAAAAAGATCACTACATCAGGATTACTATATATGCCTTTTGCTTTAAGATTTTCACATCTTGTGTTTTGTGTGTTGTCAAAATATGGCGAGTTCATAATATGGCGCGCTTTCTAACACAATATCAACTTGTGTACACAACAATATCACAACATAGTGAAAACAATATCAACGTAAGACTTAAACTAACATATTCATATTGTGATATTGTTTATACATTCAAGTGATATTGTTTAACATACTGTGCGATACTGAGAAGCAATATCAACCTGTGTACACAACAATATCACAACATTCTAAAAACAATATCAACGTGAGATTTAACAATCCATATCCATAGTGATATTTAAAAGTAAACAGTGTGGTATTGTTTTAACCTGTGTGATATTGAGAAGCAATATCACAAAGAACTATTACACAATATCACACCAAACGTGAAATAATATCACACTTTAGCATCGCTTAGATGACATCCAAAATAAGCATCACTACTTTACCATTATAAAAAGTTACCATTAAATTCGTTTTTGTACTACCATTACATAGCCTTTAGTTTAATTACAACTTCGTTCTAACAAATATAGTAGTCCTAATTCCTTCCTCTTCCTCTACCGCGGTTCTTCGGATTTGCAACGGTCTTAATCCTACCACGTTTGTATGTTACTGCGGGCTCGTTCCTACGATCTTCAGCATCTTTTTCCGAATCGGCTCCTCTAAAAAGCATATCCATACCAACAGTCATTTATTATTTCTGGACACCTTTGTCCTAATTACTATCTATCTTTTTGTATATACAACTCGTAAATTGTTTTTACCTTTTCCTAGGAGATTGCCAAGAATTGGCAATTACGTGTTAATAATCGGTTTCTTAGTACAATCCTCCTTTCTTTGTTTCCTAACATCTTCTTTATTTGTCTCCTCCACAACAACATCAGCATTCTCTTTTGTTTGAACTTCTGCCATTGGTACTTCCTCTTTCTGCTTCTCTTTCGCCTTTTCGTTGTTCTTCCTCTGTTGCTTCAATGTCTTCCATATTTCATCCTTCCCATATGAAAATTCTTTTACTTTTTCGATCAAAGGTGTTCTGTTCTCATTTATGTCAGCTAAAAGCAATGTCTTTGCCATTTCTAGCCGATAGTATCGCCTATACACTTTTTGGTTCAGGTCGGCTTCAAACATTACACCCTCATATCGAATCATGTGCATCATTAAGAAGTTCCCAGACTCAGTATTGTTCATCTCTGTCTTTTGCCAAGGGAAGTTGATGTTGACAACATCAAACGTTATTATATCATCTGCTCTTTCCACTTTCTTCTTTGCTAAGTAGTCACTCATGTGCTCCGCCTACAATATTACGGTTCACCATTAGTAATAATTTCACAAACACGAGAAAATCCATTATTTCAATGTTAATATACAAAGAATACTTTAAAGAACTATCAATTAATCATACCACCAAATCTGCAACTTTGTGTATTTGTGTTTGCTCCCGATCGGGGTACTCGTGTGTTGTCCAAAGACTTCCACTTGTCTCGGTTTTGAAATTTATACAAACACAGAAATAATGCTCTTTCCATACCATTGGAATAAAAACCGGATCCGCTTGCAGGTTACAGGAACTCGTGTTTCTTCTAATGAATTCGTCCCATTCTTCGAACATCTTTTCTTTAATCAATTCCCTGTCTCCAGCTCCTTCGGTTTTAATTTCCTGTTTTGAATATATATGTTACAAGTCCTATTTTTGTTTTAAAGAGTGATTATATTTAATCAAACTAAATGGACAGCTTACCATGTGTCGAATCCCAAAAAACATCACACTTGTTTCACATTTTTCTCGTGTGCTCAATATGGTTCGAAATGAGGGACCAACATTCAATCACATTGCTCGACATGCTCATTTGGAAGCAACGACAATATATCGTTTCTGACAAGATATTGATCATTACTGAATTTGGCAACCACCTCACTGCTCCAAACATTAACACAAACCAAATTAAAATAGTGCACACAATATCACACTTCTCTAAAAACAATATCACATCCCTTAAGAAACAGTATCACAAAAATAGCAGTTATGATAAAATAAAGGGTTATTTAACATAAATACTCCAAACTATTACACTCATTCTCAAAATACTCTGAACTTCGATTTAACTCATAATAGAACATACTAACCAGCCCTTCTTCTTGTATTATACTTGGTTCATTTTTAACCTGTAAAATCGGGTTAAAAGGTTAAATGGGTCACATTATCACCCTTAGATCACCCTCCTAGGTCCCATTATGACCTTGACATCACCCTCCCAACCACCACATTACAGACCCTTATTTACAGCATTCTCATCGGCCATTCACTGCTGCCACCCGCATTTCGTCGCCATCTTCAGGCGCCGACCACATTCTTCACCTTCACAATGTAACTCAGTTGCGCACAAATCTAAAATAAATAAAATAAAATTCTTGTAATTAGGCATTAGCCTAACTTAGTTGGTTATCCAATGTTCAGATTCATTAATTTTGCTTTTGAGCTTGTGAATTCGAGTATTATATCAAGCAATTTCAACAAGTTACACATGGGACTCACTTAGAAATACAATCAAAATCATCAATTTTCAACAATCCTCCAACAGTCACGTTTCTTCGACCGCCGCAACCTCGTGCATTCTTCAATAGTCCTTCTTCTTTATCGTTCTTCTGTACCTCTCCACCAACAGATCAGTTGAGATCAATTTCTAAAACTCTAGATCCCCAAATCAATTTGGGGGTAAATATTAATTTGGGTTTTGGGAGGTCGTCGGTGGTGTCATTATGAAGGTCGAGATTTGGGTCTGGACGGTCTGTGATTTGCGTGTAAGTAGTTGTGGATGGACGGTGGCGGTAATGGTGCTCGTGATTTGTTGGTGATAATGGCAGGGTGTCATGGTGGGTTTTTAAGGATGACGACTTACTAAGCAGGTAGCTGGTTATACGAGTACAATATGAGAAGAAGGGGTTAATTGTATAGTTTATTCTTAGTTAAATTAAGGTTTAGAGTATTTTGAGAATGAGGTCAATAGTTTAGAGTATTCATGTTAAATAACCCTAAAATAAAAGTACCATCAAATTTAAATAGTGCAAACAATATCACACTACTCTGAAAACAATATCACACTCTTCAAGAAACAGTATCACAGAAACATACTCTAATGGGAAACTGTGGTCGTCCAATAGGCAGTAGTCAAGCACTTGTTTCCTCATGGTCAACATCTTTGCACACAGTGATTTGTTAGCCTTCATAAACCTTGAGACGACCTCCACGTTAGAATCGCCACACCACGATTGTATGTGCTACCAAGGCCATCTCGATTTCCCCCTCCTCTCGCTTCCCACCACACTGGCAGAACCATCTTCTACCACACCTACAAAAATATTTATTTTTGTTATTTGAATATATAATGCTTATATATAATTAAAATAAGTCAGTGTTGAAGAAAATAACCTGCTTTTTTTTGTACAGGAGTTTGAACATTCTTTTTCCCACCTTTCCCTCTCTTTCTTTTGCTTGCTGCTTTCCTCTTTGCTACTAATTTAGGCAACAGTGTCCCTTTGATTGCATTAAGGTTTGTAACCTTCCTCAGGACCTGACTCCTAAATTTATTTAAATCGCTCAACACAAGCGTTGCCGCAATCTCCCCCACGACACAACCGCCTCTTCTTTTCATCGTTCAGTTCACATTTAAAATCTTCACCCAAAAAAAATATCATGTGGAACATCATGAATAATCCACAATCCAGGTTCAACTCTTTTGTTTGCCAATCAAAGGCGATATTTGTCAGCACATAGTCCTGTACTTTCGCCCCACTTGCATAACCTTTACTGTTGAGGTAGTGCCCGTAAAACGCTCCCCTGTTTATGTTTATAAAAAATACCTATCAAATTTCATTCTTTAGCTAACAAAAGCATTATATCCTTAGTTCTTATTTTTAAATATAGTACTTACAGTTAAATGAGCAAGGTGTACATGCTCCTCGTCCTCAAAATGATCATAATCTCGGTTGTCCAAGTAGAACATTTTTTCCCTCTTCTTTGTCAATACTGAGACGCAAATGTAGTGGTCTTGATATAGCAAAGGTATGAACACCTATAGAAATATTTTATAGAAAATAACACACCGTCATTCACGAGACCATAGCATACAATATCACAAGTCTTTGGGTAACAATATCACAGAATATATAATACAATATCACAACTAAAATAGCTACCTGATTTAAGAAACAATTTCAATACTTACTTCGACAATATCGGATAATTAACTTAACAAGTATTAGATAATTAACTTAACAAAGATCGAACTAAAAGTACTTTTAAATTCTTACCATATCTGAATTTAAATTCAAAGGTGGTCGTTTATATTGATTTGACCACGTATCCCATGTCCTCCATACGTCTTCCTTCGATCTTGTCAGTTCATCAACATTTTCTTCATCTACCAATAAGATTTTCTCCATACCACCCTGTTTGTTTATAACGAAATTGATTAGTCGTGTTGATGATTTTTCCACGTAATTTAAAACACAAGGAACACATGAGGTTTTTGTTTCCCATACCGAGTGGGCAAGGCCATAGAAAATCCTTGTTGGTCTTTGCTGTCTTTTGGCGCCATTTCAAACGATTGAGCAATACGCCCATGCCTCAATAACCACTTTGCTTCTATTTTAGTGTCGTGCAACAAAGACTCAATATCGCTCTTTGGTATGTTATGGTAAATACCAAAGTCACGACAATCTCCCGTACCATTTTCCAAAAAAAATAGCATATTAGTTTTTAAATTATTTTTATGTAGTAGATTAATTAATTTCTTATATTCAAAAAATAAACTTACGTCTTCTTAATCGCATGATCTGTAAGGAAGCAATAATCCATTACTTCCTTCCGACGCTTCAAGACAGTCTCAAATAAATGGTCCTGTCTAAACATGAAATCTCGAGACAAGTGCAAAGATCCCCGTCTCCTGTAAACCACAGTCCATAGTACACCCCAAATTATGAGGTACCATATCTGCCGATTCAGGTATTTTGTTCATGCTGTCTGCGTGCAACAAATAGTCATTGATGCTCCACGTTCTCTCTGTTTCCAACTGAACATTTGGAAGCACCTCCTTCTTATGAGACCCCACACTTTTATCATCATTTTTCTCCCCAGCCTCTTTTCCAGACTCCACGTTCTTATTATTCAGGTCCTCAACATCTTTTCCAATTCCCTCCTTAACATTTGTTACGTCCTCAACATTTGCTGTCTTCCCATCCCTTTTTACGGCCTCCTCATTCATTTCCCGAACCTTCTCAACAGTCTTGGTCCCTCCTAAACCAACATTGATTACACCTTCATCAAGCTGTGTCAACACATCTGTCTCCTCATTTATTTTTCCACACTGTTTTTCACCGTCTTCTTCATTTAGTGTATCACGATTCAACTCTTCAACGGGACTTCCTACTCCTACACCAATACTGGATATAACATCATTCAATTTTGAATTCATGTCATTATCCAGTCCATCATCTTCGTCTTCATCATCACCACTGTCCAAGTTAGTAACATCATTAATATCATCATCCTGTTGTTTGTCATCACATTCCAAGTCATCATCACTGTTCTGTAGATCTTTATCTGTACATCCACCGTATTTTTTGTTCAATTCCTTGTACTGCACTTTCAACATTTCAGTCCAAACATCAAATGCTGGCATCCCTTCTTTTGCTTTCTTCATTTCATATGACCTCGCTATCAACATGTCCACCAAGTTATGATACCCAACATCTTTCATGAAAGGCAGCGTTTGAGTCTCCGTTGTACTCTTTTTCAGATTCCCAACCTCTTCTTCAAGAAGACATGTTCTTTAGGATCAACATCTTTCGCACCATCTACCTTCGCACCAGATTGTGTAGATGTAGTTGCTTCACCCATTGAACTTTTTGCTTTCATAGTGATCAGTTTTCTCATGTTACGTACATACCTACCTATGAACAATTCATTGTCCCTCTTCATACGTAGATAAATTTCATGAGCACGCTGCCAAATTACAAAATAAATATATTAAACACTAAAATAGACTCTTTGATAATAAGAAGATATGACACAATAATAAGGTTATTTAATATCAACTTTCATAACAATATCACAGCCTATTACAAATAATATCACACTAGTGCAAAAACAATATCATAACAATTTATAAATCAATATCACAACAATCTGTTATTCAATATCATTTGCTTTTCTAAACTATATCACAATTATCAATTAAGAATATCACAATATCATACAATATATCAAACAATATCATATCTAAAATAATTATCAGAGCAAATGCTTTTATTCAATATCAATATCATAATAATATCACAAATAGACTCAAAACAATATCACACTAGTTCAAAAACAATATCACAATAATATTTTAATATCATAGCTAAAATAATTATCGCTTAGGAATTTATTTCATTAGTGCTTACATCCATTGCCCTTGCTCTGATTTGTTCATCGGTTTCAACACCACTAGGCAACTTCACCATCATATACCCCTCTTTTGTTTCCACTTCACTTCATGATCGACGTCCGAGTCGGAATATCTCTAGAGCTCACAAGAATATGGTGTTTTTTTAGGGACTTCTTGTTGTTGACGATGATGGGTACTTGAATCTTTGATATTGGAGCATTCCCCAAAGATCCTGTTTTTTTCTCATCATCCACTCTCTTTGATAATTTTTTATCGTCCCAATGTTGGATGAGTGGTAAAGTGTGTTCCAAAACATCACCCTTGAAATCGAACCTATGCATATATGCTAGCATAATAACTATTACGCATCCACCGACAAATTGACTTTCCCCCTTCTTTGAACACCCTAACACTTCTAACCATTTCCTCAAATACGTATTCACACCAATCAAATTCGCTTATCCTTGTCACATGCTCAACAAATTTACCATTTTAAATCCAGAGATTTATTTGAAGACGGTGCTAGGAAAATAGACATGTTTGTAAATTACAAACATTCTTTTAAATTCATCCCCAAAGATCATTACATTCCATCGCTCTTTCATGTACATCTTTGACCATAATTGAGCTCAAGTACTCTCCAATCCAAACTTTGCCCTCCATGCATTTTTCAGCTTTGTGTCTGTCATAGCAGTGGTGTTTCCCATGTGAGCGACGTCCACTTTCCGACCTTGTCGAGGAAGTTGAAATATGTCATGCACATCGTCTTTCGTCAACAGGAAATCAAATTTCTTTGTTTTGAACATGTTGCTTGTGTGATCAAATGCCTTCAAAGAAGATTTTCAGAATTCCATGTGGAATTTTTGTTAGTTTCAACTCTAACAATCCACCAAAGCCAACATCAGAAATAGCCTTCCATTGTTCTTCATTTAAGTTGGCAATCAACTCAACCAATTTCAGTGACCTACATTTAGTTTGAAACGGTTGCACCTTCTTCTTTTTGATCTCAGGCTGCTCTACCTCTGCATCTTGTACCACCAATTCGGCATTTTTGTTTCTATCAGTCTTTGATTTCTTTTTTGATGGTTGGCCCTTTTTTTTGTTGACGGCAGGGTGCTCTTCAATTTCATCCTGTAACACCATTTCGTCAGCTTTACTTTTATTTTCATTACCATTTTTTGACCTCTTGCTTGGTTGTTCAACCTCATCATTTTTTGATCTCCTCTTTCTCGTGTATGTTTTTTTTCAGGTTGTTTTGAAGTCGTCAAGTCCATTCTCAATAATCAATATCACACTTCATTAGACATAATTTCACACCTTATTCAAAACAACATAACTATTGTATGTCACTGGTAATAAGTATTTTAAAAGGAGTATACGCTTTTGTATTTTTGTAAACACTATCAATAATAGAACTACACAAAATTCATGAAGATTCAAGACCACTAATATTCAGATTCAATATCGACCATACAAGTAATAAGATTACAAGTTTGTCTTCCTCATTGCCAACACATATATCAACGTTATTCATTGTACTTTGAATGAAACTCTCAATTCATGGACCTCATTGTCAAACAAATTCAATTCAGTGTTATGAAATTGTACTCGTTCACATTTAACCAAACGTTTAACCCTAATTTTCGCGATTCAAACAATTTGCAACCGTTTTTTTGACAAATACACAATTTTGAACTTTCAATTTCACAATCGAACAGTGTTCAAACAAATAATAAAACGGTTTATTATATTAAACAGTTTTTTTAACCAGTTTTAACCCTAATTTTTCACAATTAAACAATGTCGAACTTTGAATATCACAAATAAACAATGGAACAGTGTTTAAACATAAATTTCTTCATTGAATATGTTAAAACCTATTCTTAATTGATAAAAACAAGATTTAAATACTTATTTTGCATTTCGAACAATGTCGAACCCTAATTTTTCGCAATCGCACAATATTCAACGCTAATTTAGCGATTTAAAGAGGAAAATATGCAATTTCAATCAGAATGAAAAAACATTCAATTAACAACTACGAAGTTGTACAATTATATGAAAATTATTGGAAATTAACGAAGTTTATCAATAATTTTGATACTTAAACTAACAAATACTCGATTTTAACAATGATTTCACTAAAATTGAAGTCCTCGAGAGAATTAAGACAAATTGTACCGATTTTCGGTGAAAATGCAATTGAATTGAACAATGATTAGTATTTTTCCGTAAATTGTTGTTGATTCGCGTTAATAATCGGGAATTTTAGTGGTTGTTTGAGTTTTTAGAGAGAGAAAGTGAGAAGTTGAAAAAACTGTTGCGCGGTTATGAATTTCAAAAGGCGTGCGTGTCTGTTTTGTTACCTTTTTTTTAAGTGATATTGTTTAGTTTAATGCGCGATATTGTATCCGTTACTCAATCCTCAAATATTTAGGGGTTCTCACCGGATCCCGACTCTATATGTCGTTTAGTTTTGGACCAAAAAATATATTATCTAGCCATAAAATTGTATGCCGAATCCAAATATGTCGTTATTGTTTAGTAAAAAAATCCATAAAGCGGAGTTCTCACGGTTCTCATTATATTGGTGGTTCTCACAGGATCCCAATTCTATATCTATATATATATATATATATATATATATATATATATATATATATATATATATATATATATATATATATATATATATATATATATATATATATATAGAGAGAGAGAGAGAGAGAGAGAGAGAGAGAGAGGGGGGGGGAGTTAGGATGACATCCGTCCACCCTATCTTTTTTAGTCCCGTGAGTCCACTTATGTATCACATGCTCTACACAAAAATTTCACGATTTTTTTTATGGAAAAAAAATTAATTTTTTTTATGATTATTTTTTTTTTTTTAAGTTTAAGCTGTGATATTGTTTAGTATAACCTGTGATATTGTATGTGAGGTCTGTGAGTCCCGTAAAAGAGTATCACAAGTTATATAAAATAATATCACACCTTACAATAAACAATACCACTGGTTGTACTTGTAGATACCTCATTTCTGCACCTCTCGCAAACCACCCGGTGATGATTGGGCCGCATGTTTGTTACGCGGAACGATTTGTGACAGTTCATAAGTTTATCGTCAAGTGATTGCTCAAATATTAATGTCTACCTCTTAGTTGTCATCTACGTGCCGATACGGTCATTTTGACAGTAATTAGAGTACATTTGGAGTCCGGGCCTAAAACCGTCTTCATTTTCGATAACCGCAAATCCCGAGTCGAATGTTGGAATGTTCCGATATTTCTATTCCATATTTTATAAATATTTCATAATCTTTATTCTTTAGTAAACAATTTCCCGTAATATTCACATAAAATATTAAGGAAAACCAAATTATTCCGTCCTACCATAACTTAAACACGGAAATCTTTCTTCCGCAGGAGGAAACCACTTGGGAACAGACGCAAAGTGTCTGCGCCTCTTCCAAGAGACGCAGTGGCTGCGCCTCTTCCCGATTCCTTTTCTCGCTAATTTTCGTATCTTTTTCATATCTTTCCGAGATTCACTTCCAAAGACTCTCCGAAACCCTAATTCCTTCACGTGATTAGTATAAATAGGAGCCTTTGCTCCTCATATTTCTCACGCGAGTGTCCGCCCTTCTCTTCTCCCTTTGCATTCTAGACCTTTGTTCTTACTTTTTGGCGTCTACGTGCTTGAACATTCGACCACGTAAGCTCGGATCCTTCTGAGTACCAGCCTCGTTTGCATGACCGATGTAACACCCCGGCCCAAACCGGGTCGGGAGTGGTTACTTATGATAACTCACCAGGCTGTGTACATGGCCCACAGATCAACACGGGTCCTTTACAGCGCATTTTGTCCTCACTCATGCGCATCCCGGAAACCTTCCCAGAAGGTCACCCATCCTAAGACTACTCCCAGTCAAGCACGCTTAACTTTGGAGTTCTTTCGCATGGATGACCATAAAAGAAAGTGCACTTTGTTGATATGAGTAGTACTTTCAATCCCTTTAAGCACTAGTCATTTAAGCCTATCACTGGACCACTTCAATTACCGTGGGGTGTTACAGTCACCCCCACTTGAAGAACGCAACGTCCTCGTTGCGCCTGGGAGCATAACCGCAAACCCAGAATCCTCCCCCGCTAGGTGTGTGATCACAATGGAGCGTATAACCACTGCCTCCAGGAGCGTATAACAACTGCCTCCGATCACCACACAGTCGCAGGGTTGCTTTGATACCAGTTGTAACACCCCGGCCCAAACCGGGTCGGGAGCGGTTACTTATGATAGCTCACCAGGCTGTGTACATGGCCCACAGATCAACACGGGTCCTTTACAGCGCATTTTGTCCTCACTCATGCGCATCCCGGAAGCCTTCCCAGAAGGTCACCCATCCTAAGACTACTCCCAGTCAAGCACGCTTAACTTTGGAGTTCTTTCGCATGGATGACCATAAAAGAAAGTGCACTTTGTTGATATGAGTAGTACTTTCAATCCCTTTAAGCACTAGTCATTTAAGCCTATCACTGGACCTCTTCAATTACCGTGGGGTGTTACAACCGACCAATTTGACCAACTCCACAATCAATCAACATAATTAATTTAATCGCTTTCCTCTTACGAGGGCACTTTCGTTACATTCGCGTCGAACATCACTAATCGATATCTTAGTCCTTCTCGTTTCGTCAAACATGTAAGTCTGAGGGTGTATAATCTCTCTTTATTTATTGTTATTTTACTTTTTGTATCATTAATGTAAGGTTTATGTCGAAAATACCAATTAAAACCGATTTCTAAAACCTCGTTTAAAAACCTTTTTTTACGGATTTCCAGAAGACAAACCGTCGAGAAAGGACGCAGAATCGCTGCGCCTCTTGAAGGAGCGCATTACTGCTGCGCCTCTTCGTGAGGTCGTCGCGATTCCTGCTTCCTTTCTTCTTCCTTCGTCCTCTGTAATTCGTTCGTGTTTATTTGTTTTCGTTTGTTTTCTTTAATTCTTCGATACAATCGTCTAATAATTTCATGTATATTATTTATCATTCATTAACACGTTTTATTCATCGTTAAACCCGACTTAAATCCCAAGTAATCTCATATTTGCGGGTTTTCGTCATTAAATTCAATCCGGGTTGTAGAAATTCGATTTGTTCATATTGAGTTTTACGAATTCGACCTTTGATAAATTTTCATCTGTCTATTGTCATATTCATCGCATGTTCGACGTTAATTTGTCGTTAATTCATCATGTTTAGTTTATTTCATTCACCCATGTCACTAATCAATCATTCTTTCATGTAATTAATTCGTTTGCATCCGTCTTATCCGTGTCTTATTGTTTTATGACCCTCAATCACATGTAATTAACCTATTAATCACTTTCATCGAGTAAATAATTTAATCAATCATTAAATTTACCAACGAGTATTAACAACACGCAATTCCGCTTCACGGCGGACTCGGTCGAGAACAGACGCAAAGAACTCTCGCGCCTATTCCAAGGGACGCAGCTCTGCTGCGCTTTATTCGGTTGAATTTCGTCCCGAACTCCGTTTTGCCCTGACCTAGTTTAATTAGCTTACGTATAATTGACTATTAATCGTATTATCTCCTTCTGTTTTGTTCGCTAATTCTTTCTTTTATTCGTTTTCTCAAATTATCCGTTTTAAAGGTATTTTCGACATAAATCGCCTATTCCATTGTAATTATTGTAATTTTTTATTATCGTAATTTTCGTATTGTATTTATCATTGAATTTTGTATCATTTGTATGTTTTCACATGTAATTGAACATTAAATCCTACTTCGACCCAATTGTTTGCTAATTACGTGTCAACCGACTTAGTCTAATTCTCAAATGTTAGGATTAAAACTTGGATGTTGCATTGCATGCATATAATCGACGATATATCAAGTACGAATAACTTCCCTAATCATTAGTAGAGGCCGCTATCGAGGCGGGCGGGATTAGGTGTTCGATCCAAAGAGCTTCCTAATATGTACCCTCACCCCTTACTCCAGATCTCCGTGAACACCCGTGTTCATTGGCATCCACGAGAGTCATTCTAGACATAGAATGCTAAGGGTAACGATTGCTTAGTGTTCATGTCTCTACTTTGTGTCTTGACATGGCACGAGGTATTCGAACGGTTCCAATTTCCCATAAAAATTGGTGGCGACTCCAACAAAATGCAAACGCTTGTTCTCTTCCTCCCAAGCGCCCCCGTGGGCCCCCCGCTGTCCACAGTTTGGCGACTCCGCTGGGGATAATACACTTACGTGTAGCCAAGGGTGAAACTTGAACAAGGTTAGGGAATAGTTTGTACAAGACATTTGTCGGTTCCCATAACTGGTCTTCCTAGACCGTTTTATTCGGCCTTCCTAGGCCCAACCCAACCCATTCGACCAATCGTCCCGTCTAAACGGTCCTAATTCTTATTTGGGCCTAAGGATGGATAGCGATTGACGTCATCCATACCATGATGCTTACTCTTGTTTGTATCAAGGGCCTTCACTACTTGAGGAAATGGACTAGGAATCGGCCTTACTCTTGTTTGGTACGAGCCTCTCCACAGACTTCGGGTTTGATGGTTCGGTATGGCAACCCACCCTTTAAACCAAAACCCTTTTAAATGCACTTAGCATCCCGTTATAATGCTTGTATGAATGTTTGTACCTTACGTGATCACCATTTCTAAACAAAACCATGACGATTTTGCAAAAATCAAAACCCTCTTTTAATCAAAATTTCGAAAAAAAGCCTTTGATTAGCGCAAAACCCAGTTGAAACTCTGTCCGTTTATCGAGTCAAAATCCGGGTCACAAGTGGCATACACCCACTTCACGAGTCAAAACATTTCTTCTTTTAGCAAGTGTGTTAGAATGGTCGATCGTGTTTTGATTCGTCATCGATCTCTTATCCAGTTTTCAAGATGCCCGGATCCAAATAAACAAACCTCCACCAACTTCAAGATGGTAATGATCGAATCCTAGCCGCGCTAGCCCAAATCCAAATTACCCAAGACCAAGTCCATGATCGCCTTGAGACCTTCGAGGGCCGGATCTATGCCGTAGAGGGAAGGTTGCCTCCCCATGAAAGTGAAGTAATAGGTGACTCACGGATGAATCCAGGGGATGAAAATCCTCCCATGGGACTAATCAGAATCGAGAAAAGACTCCAATACTTAGAGGAGCAATTGATGTACCTTAAAGGGGATGACATTTATAGGGAGAACAATCGCAAGTATGAAGCCGTCCATTCCAAATTGCCAACCAACTTCAATATGACGGATATCCCTAAATTCAAGGGGCACGAGAACCCTTTGAACCACATCCGTGCCTTCAAGGATTACATGTCTATCAAAGGCATCAAATCCGAGATGTTCTTAAGGATCTTTCCTTCATCTCTTGACACCATCCCGAAACAATGGTTCTACTCCTTAGAACACAAGAAGGTCGCTACTTGGGAAGATGCCGCAATCGAGTTTTCTAAACAATATGCGGATAATGCCGAGATCCAAGTTAACATGCGCACTGTAGAGGTTCTTACCCAAAATGACAAAGAAGGATTCACCGACTTCCTAAGTAGGTGGAGGAAGACTAGTACCCAACTAGTTGAACGCCCGGATGAGGCGACCCTTATGGAGAAGTTTGTGGACAATCTCAAACCCATCTATGCCAATCATTTGAGATACCAAAATATCAAAACTTTCAAGGACTTAACCGTACTAGGGACAAGGATTGAAGATGACATCCGTAAAGGACTCTTGTCCAAAACGGTAGGTCGAGGATATCAAGGCTCAACAAGTCGTTCATACGGCTCCACTAGCAAGGCCGATGAAGTTAACCTTCTCGAGCCATCCAAGAAAACTACCCCGCCAAGGAAATTCACAAATCTTGGGGACACTTACTCCAACGCTCTAAAAAGGTTAATGAAGCAAGGCAAACTCCAACCCATTGGACCTACTCCCGAGCCCGAAAGGAAATCCAAATTCTGGGACGAGAACTCGTACTGTGAATACCATAGGGGCAAGGGGCACGACACAGAAAAATGCTACAAGTTGAAAAATGTGCTTCAAGACATGATTGAAGATGGTCGATTGCCAATACCGCGGGGAGGTAAACCCAACAACACTCAGAATCCTCTTGGAGTTCTAGTGATTACAAGTGACGAATCTACCTTAGATTGCTCACACCTCATTTCTCCAATTGAAGATGAAATCCATGCAATCGAGAATGAAGGGTTCTATTCTACTATCTCCCCTACCATTTTCGACTTCATCACATGGGCAAGGAGTGTGGATAGGCAAGTTTGGGAATTAGGAAATATGGTGACAACTTTACGCGATCCCAACGCAACACCCAAAGAACATATGCCACTGATCTTCTCTCAAAATGCTACTATGCAAGAAGTAGTCGCCGTGGTTGATAAACTAGTCGACCAAATCATACGACTAGAGGATGAAATCATGAGAATGAGGAAACTAGATACAATCAATGGAGTTTGGGCCGACGATGACAAGGACGAGTACCTCATCGAAAACTCCCTAGTCAAGGAAATAGTCCAAAACGGTGAAGACCAAGATGTGGACCACCTAACTCGTTCGGGTCGTCCATATCAAAGCACTACTCAAAATGGTCCAACCAACGTTGTCACACCAAATGATAACGAAGAGGACTCCACTGACCATTTGCTCAAGCAATTACAGAAAACAAAGGCTGATCTTTCAGTCTGGCAATTAATAGCGAGCTCATTCCCACATCGCCAAGCTTTACTGCAAGCTTTGGCCAAACTAAATGTAGCACATAACTCGACACCTGAAGATGTAGTCAACTTGGTTTTCCAAGAATCACCAAAGCTAAGTAATCCTATTACTTTCCCGACGAAGATTTGCCACCTTTTGGCGCTAGTCACAATTTAGCTCTTTACATCACTGTAATTTGTCTAAAGAAGAACGTGCCAATGACCTTGGTAGATGATGGCTCCGCGGTCAACGTCATACCCCTCAAAACGGCATACAAATTAGGCATGAAAGAGTCGGATTGGACCCCTACCAATCAAGGTGTGCGTGCATATGATGGTACACGACGAAAGGTGGTAGGACTTGTTAACCTAACCGTAGCCACAGGGCCAATTGAGCGAAAGGTTAACTTCCAAATAGTGGACATCAAAGCTTCCTTCAACATACTTCTAGGAAGACCTTGTGTTAGGCCCAGTTTAGCCTGGTCTGACTCTAACCTGGCCTGACCTTACAAGGCTGATTAAGGCAAACAGAGACCGGACAAATCTAATCATTATTTGGTAGATGAAGAGTATTACAGGATGAATAGGCTACTTAATCCCGGAAGGAAGGCCCGATGGTAAAGCACGAATAGCCTGGCAAAGACACCTAAGCGGGCGGATTAAGTCAAGAGCAAGAAAACGGTTATATAAAGATAAATATTCATGTCCTATTCTCAAGGAAGACCAAGTCTAATTATGAGACTATATCACCCATGAACCTAGACGTGCAAGAGGAGAAAAAGCTAAGGATCAATCAAAGAAGAACGAGTCAACCGAATTAATAGGGAATGTGCCCTATTAATCCTGAATAACTCCGACAAAGGGAAGGACGTTGGAGATCAATACAACGTTCATATTTGTATGACTATAAATATTGTAATCTGACATTTGTAATTTCATTCATTATTCGTTGAGTTACTTGATAATTTATCCTACATTATTTCCCGAATATTCAATTATTTACACAAGTTTGTATTTAGCTTATCAAAGTAATATAAACATTATTCTTCATACTTAGTCTTCCCTTGTTATTCATTCACAATATTCCAAACTTATAGAACTAGATACCCAAATTATTCTTTAATCAAGCCGGACCCATTCAGGGAAAATCCTGCTAAAACAATTGGCGCTCACCGTGGGGCATCTAGTTCTTCAATCAATAAAATTCCCTTTATCATTTTCCATTTAACATTTACACACAAAAATGGTAGAACTAACCCCAGAACAACAACTAGCGGCTGCCCTGGCCAAGATCAAGGAATTGGAGACAATCCAGAGAAGGCAGCCAGACCCGCAGAAAATCAATAGGTCAAGGAATCGAGTCTAAGCCTGAGGAAAAAATTGGAAAATCAAAGCTTCGGGCTCCAAGACCGGTTCGAACCAGAACCCCATTCTCATCTATTATCAAAAACATTGACTTTTCCAATTTTGGAACCCCTGAGAAGGATACATTATCCGGACCCCAACCATTTCCAATGATGAAACAAACAAAATCAAAGCGCAAAGAATAATGATGGCTATGCTTCAGAAATCCAAAACTCCACAACAAAATAGAAAATATACCCTGAGTACTGCACTGTGGGTCAAGTAGAAATTGATAGCTTTGCGACTCGCCCTTTGCGGATGAAATTGCAAAGATCGATCTCCCAAGAAATTCACCGTCCCATCCATGAGAACTTATGATGGAACCTCGATTCACAAAATCACGTTGCTATATTCAAACAAAGATGTTGGTCGCCTCAATACCCAGAACTCGGGCAGGTGCATGTGCAAAGGCTTTGGTACAACCTTGACCGGAGCAAGATTACAATGGTTCATTAATCTCCCAAATGGAGGTATCAAGAATTTTGCGAATTGATCAATGCCTTCAATCAACAATTCGCAAGCAGAGATATGGCCAAGAGACTCAAGAACTGCTCGGGGTAAAGCAACTTCCTGAAGAATCTCTCAAAGAATTCCTGGCCAGATTTGTCAAAGAGAAGGTGGCCATTCCCAGTGTGTGACGAAAAAACAAAGAAGAGAGGCCTTCGTGCAAGGAGTCCCGCTGACAATGACATCTATGCGGACTTAACCAAGAAAGCCCGCCCAACCTTTGCCACTGCTTCAATCCATCGCCTTAGAACATGTCGATTGGAGGAAGATCTCAACTTCAGGACTAATTCATCCTGGAGGGAAGCAAAGTTATGGACACACTAACAGAAAAGCTCCTACCGAGAAGGAGGCAACCCCGGATCGCACCCTATTCCGGCCCGAACGATCCAAGTCAACATGGCACAAGAACATAAAGGTAACCTTTCTAGCCTTCCAACTATTTCTGAATATAACTTCTCTATTAATACTGCAGGATTAATCAAACGCTTGGAAAGCCTGGGAGATACGGTCAGATGGCCCAAGAAGTCCGACAACCCCAGGAAAGACCCAACGAGATGGTGTGACTTCCATCAGGACATCGGGCACACCACAGAAGAATGCATCCAACTCAGGAAACAGGTGGCATATCTTCTAAAGAAAGGCTATTTGAAAGACTTAATCCAGCAGCCAAAGAACAAAGATGAAGGACAAAACAAGAGAGATTCAGGGAACGGCAGAGATCCTCCTCCTCCTCCTCCCCCCATCTATGAAGTCAAGTTCATAATTGGAGGATCGAAATTGTGGTCCGCCACCACCGCCAAAAGAATATCTAGGAATCCAGACTTCACCCCTTCCAGTCCAAGTCATTGCCCGCTATTACTTTTGATGACTCGGACTGCAGGAATATCGATCTACACCATGACAACTTGGTAATCACCATGCAAATTGGCACAGCTAAGGTATCAAGAATCCTGATAGACGGAGGCGCTTCAATCAATCTGGTGATGCTTGACGTCCTGAAAGCTATGAAGATAGATGAAGGAAAGATCATCAAGAAATCTAGCGTCCTGGTTGGATTCAGCGGAGAAACAAAGAACACCCTGGGAGAAATCAGCCTACCAACTTATGTGGAAGGCGTGGCTTCATATGAAAGATTTGGAGTAATGGATTGCCTATCCTCATATAACGTAATCCTGGCGGACCATGGATCCACAATGTCAAAGCAATCCTATCAACATACCATCAATGTGTGAAAATTCCAACAGAATGGGGATAACCACCATCGGGGAGAACAGAGGACGGCTCGGAATGTTACACTCGGGCTTTGAAACCCTCAAAGTCGGGTAAGTCCCTTGCATAGAAATTAAAGTCACCTGTCGGGAAGAATATATAGCGCAATCACGGATGGAAACAGAAGAGGTCATATTGGACCCGAGAATTCCCGACAGAAAGTACTTGTAGGTCGATGCACTGCACTCGGTCGACCCAATCTGTCAGCTTTCTCAAAACTAAAATGTCTTGTTTTGCTTGGTCACATTTTGATATGACTGATATAGATGCTGATGTTATAACTCATAAGTTGAATATTGACAAATCCTTTAAGCCCGTACAAGAAAAGAGAAGAAAATTTGTTGCAGAGAGGCATGAAATCATCAACCAAGAAGTCGACAAGCTATCGGACATGGGAATGATCAGGGAAGTAATGTACCCTGACTGGCTTGCAAACGTAGTAGTCGTCCAAAAGAAAAATGGCAAATGGAGAGTCTGTGTAGACTACACCGACCTAAACAAAGCCTGCCCAAAAGATCCATTTCCCCTGTCACACATCGATGCAATGGTGGATGCCACTGCCAGGACACGAAATGTTAACATTCATGGATGCCTCCAAATGATTCAATCAAATAAAGATGCACCACGCAGATCGGGAAAGCACGGCTTTCATTACCGAAAGAGGTATATATTGTTATACTTGCTATGCCCTTTGGATTAAAGAATGCGGGTGGAACCTATCAAAGGCTAGTCGATGATGTTCAAAGACCAAATAGGAGATACCATGGAAGTCTACATAGATGACATGGTAGTCAAGTCAAAAAAGGCAGAAGATCACGTCAAAGACTTGGAAGTAGCCTTTCAAATACTGGAGAAATTCAATATGAAGCTCAACCCACAAAAATGCCCACTTTGGAGTCTCAGCAGGCAAATTCTTGGGCTATATGGTGACAAAAAGAGGAATAGAAGCCAGCCCTGAACAGATCAAAGCTATCCTGGAGCTAGAACCACCAAAGACGGTCAAAGACATACAAAAGCCGATCGGAAGAATAGCGGCCCTGAATGATTCATTTCAAGATCATCGTAGAGAGTGCAAATCATTCTATAACCTCGCTAAGGAAAAACAAGGACTTTCGGTGGACCCCGATCATCAGCCGCCTTTGAAGACCTGAAAACATATCTATCCTCTCCTCCCTTGCACGGCAAAACCAGTCAAAGATGAACCCCCGACAAGATACTGTCGATCCACAGAACTTCTTTCGGTGCGGTCTTGGTCGAGAAGCGGACGACAACAACACCCGTCTATTACGTAAGTAAAAGTCTACTGGATGCGAGATCGTATGGCCTACTTGAAAAATATGTTTTAGCTTTAATTATGAGTTGCACAAAATTAAGACCATACTTTGAAAGCCACCCTATAATAGTCGAACCAACCTTCCTATCAAGTCTCGTACTTAGGAAGCCGAATTTTCCTGGACGAATGTGCAAATGGTCACCCAAACTGAGCACATACAACATAACATTTGAGCTAAGGACAAAGAATTAAATCACAAGCACTAGCGGACTTTGTGGCTGATTTTAGTCCAAACCTAGAACCCGACCTAATAAAAGAAGTAAATAAACCGACCAAATGACCAAACAGACCTAGAATGGACCCTATTTGTCGATGGTGCAGCCAACATGAGGGGCACAGGCCTGGGGGTAGTACTAAAATCGCCACAGGGGGATAAGATAGTACAGGCTATAAGTTGTGCATTTGAGGCTACCAACAATGAGGCAGAATATGAAGCCTTAATAGCTGGATTAAAGGTATGTATTGACCTTGGTGTGCAAAATCTAAAGGCTGGGCCATACCTCAGATGCCTGGAGCCACAAGAAGCTAAGCAGATATTATCAGAAATCCATGAAGGATACTGTGGAAATCATAAAGGTGGAAGAAGCCTGGCAAGCAAAGTACTCAGAACAGGTTATTACTGGCCCACCTTGAGGGCCGATTGCCTGGAATTTAGCTCTAAATGTAAAGCTTGTCAGATTCACGGACCATATATCCATCAGCCATCTGAGGAACTACATTCCATATCCGCACCCTGGCCATTTATGAAGTGGGGCATGGATATAGTAGGGAAACTACCTCAAGCACCCGGACAAAAAGTTTTCATGCTAGCAATGACTGATTACTTCTCCAAGTGGATAGAAGCTGATTCATACAGACAAGTCAAGGAAAAGGATGTCATAGCATTCATCAAACACAACATCATATGTAGATATGGCATCCCCTCTGAAATAGTATGTGACAATGGCACGCAATTCGTGGGAAAAAGAACAAAGAGCCTTCGTGCTCAATGGAACATCAACCTGGTAACCTCCACGCCAGGATATCCAAAAGCTAACGGTCAGGCAGAATCCAGTAACAAAGTAGTAATCAGCTGCATAAAGAAGAAACTAGAAAGAAGGAAAGGCAGATGGGCTGAAGAGCTCCCCCTGGTCCTCTGGGCTGATAGAACCACGCCTAAAACATCCACAGGCCAAACCCCCTACTCCTTGGTCTATGGATGTGAAGCAGTAATCCCAGCTGAGGTCGACATTCCATCAGCGGATGCAGCCTGAACACAATAACAAGCAATATACCTCTAATGGAGGACACTAGACTTAACGGAAGAGTTAAGAGATGCAACCCGATTAGATTGGCAAGATATCAAAGAAAGAGTTGCAAAAAGCTACAACAAGACTGTCAAAGCCAGGGTATTCAGGGTAGGAGACCTTGTCCTCAGGAAAGTCTTCCAAAACACAAAAGAAAAGAATGCTGGCAAATTGGCCCCAACCTGGGAAGGTCCCTACCTAATTGACTCAATAGTCGGCCAGGGAGCTTATAGATTACAAACCCTGGACGGCGAAATGATCCCAAGAGCTTGGAATATTGCACACTTAAAACTATTTCACATATAGAATATATCTCCCGGTCCAGGTATAATTTTCGTGTTCACATTTCTTGCCTGACCTGATGTGAAACTAAATGTATGATACTTGCCATTATATGAATAAATGCCTTATATAATTTCTTCTATTATGTGCCCAAATACTTGTCAATATTCTTATACTTATTTTTACCAAGTAGAATCTTCAATACTTGTTTTACATACTTGTTTTACATACTGCATTTTATTTAAAACAAATCTTAAAGATTGGGGGCCACGCCACCAATATCCAACTGATACCCAATTTTCAGTTGCAAAACAAGCCTTAAAATACTGAGCTCAACTTAACATACAAACCTGGAAAATCTATTCCTGAATTGTATAACATAGATGGGTCATAAGCCCTCAAGACAGCGGGGGGGTAAGCCCTCCGGACAGCAACAACCCCACCCATAACACAATAAATCGGCCGGATCCAAATCGAATAATCGCGGATCCAAAGAAGACATTCAATACTACAAATGCCTTATCAAAACACAAAAAGGAACCAACAAAGACCAAATATTTATTTACCCAAAATAGCTGGCCTTGCCACAAACCTAATTATCCATTCCAGGGACAATCCCCCTGGATGAGCCAAAAAATACCTAAATATTCATTCCAGGAACACCCCCTCTGGATAGGCCAAAACAAAAAGAAAAAACTCCAAACTAAGTAGGTTTCTCACCAGTAACCGACTCACAACCATCCACCATTTCCTGATCACCAGATTTTCCCTTGGAAAGAGGAGAATCCGCCTCATCTTCTTGACCCATATTGGCCAAATCAGGATACTGGGCGTCCAAAGCTGCCTCATCACGGTCCGGTCCCAATTGGCCCGATCAGAATCCGGATCCCTCATAGCATCAACCCGGCCTTTCCCAAAGAAGTACTGAGCAGCATCAGCAAGCCGCGCCTCCACTAGTTCCTTCTCAGCGCCAAGCTCTTCATTTTTCCTCAGCTGATCTTGCATAGCCTGCTTCTCAGCAGCCAACTCCTCCCTTACAACCTCTAACTCTTGCCTGACAGCCTTCTCAGAATTTTTTGCAGCCACCTCACAAACTATAGCAGCCCTGGACGTCTCTCTAGCTGTCCCCAGCTGAGATTGAAGCACTACCTCATTACTCCTGGATGTATGCAGCTCACGGTTAACTTTATCCACTTTCTCTTCCAAGCTAGAAACCCTGGCCTGGGCATCCCTGAGTTGACAAGCAGTAGCCAACCCAACATCCAATCCCTATAAAAAATAAAATCAATCAGCCAAATATAAAAGTGACACAAAGAACACATAACAAATAAAATATCTCTTTACAAACTAACCTCCTTAGCTTGAGAAGCAAGTTCAAAGACCTTTGTCACAAGAGAAGTCAAGATAGAGACCACCTTAGTAGAAGACTCAAGGGTATTAGCAGATAAAAGCTGGCTGCCCATCTTGGCGTAAAATTCATCTATCCGTGCCCTGGCAAAGATCCATATCACCAATCCTAGCGACACCGCCCGATACTCGATCGGTTGAGCTGAATAGGCTCTTTCTCTTTCTCCTTCTCTTCCTCCTCCTCTTCGTGGACGACATCTTCCCTCCTCCTTTTGGGAGCCCGGACTACCTCCGGTGATACTAGCCTGGTGGATCCCGAGGAGGTGGACATCGAAAACCAGAATGTCAAGCGTCTTGTCACTCCCACTAGCCTCTTGGCTCTTGGACTGCTTCAAAGAATTCTAGCCACCCCAACCTTTAAATGTTTTGCGAAAGCCGGCCAACCTAGCGAAAGACCCGAACACCGAATATATAAAGAATGCACATGAATATGAGAAGAGAAGTCATAACAAGACAATAATCAAACACAGAAACATGAAGAAAACATACAGGAAAGAGCAGTGGAACTAGGCTTGCCTTTGGGCACCCTGACAGCACTCAGCTTAGTCTTCATATACCGGGGCAATAATTCCCTGCCCAAACTAGCAGGCCAGGCCCTCTCTTCTTCAGGAATAGCGAGGAAAGCCTCTATCCTGGAAATAGCTTCCTCATCGAGGGGATCAGAGTTCCAATCAGGGGCTGCAAAAATCATCAAATACAAAGGTGAAAACTCAAAACATCCCAATTTCGTATAATATATATTGCAAATTAACAGTACAGGAAACCTACCACTTTTCAGAGAGGGATATCTCGGTAATCAAAGCCCGACCCCAGGCTCTCGGTCCGACAAACATGAAAGTCTTTGCCCAGCTTTTATCATCTCCAGAGTCCAGGTTAGTAATTAATGGAGACATTTTCGACTTGATTCTCAAATTAAAACGATCATTAACAGGATTATTCATATGATATATTGCCTTGATATCATTAATAGTAATTACCAGGTTGTGTTTAGCACATAAATTTTCAATGGAATGAACAAGTTTCCAAACCATTGGCATAATCTGGAAAGGTGATACTTCCATAGCACGAATGGTGTCAATCATTAAGGGAGTAAAAGGTAACTTACAGCCTGCTTTGAACGCCCATTCAAAAATACAGAACCAACCAGGTGACACCCAGTTAGCTCGAACTGGACAAGACTCGAATCCATACCTCGGTCGACTCAGAATTATTTTCTTCTCCCTTAAAACCCTATCATAGTTTGTTTTCAATAAGTTTTCTTCGGGAAAGTAAGGATCCAGAGATTGAAGGGCAGTAAAAATAGAATCCTGATATTTAAAAGCTACAGTACGAGCAGGAGGATCAACTTCCATCACCTCCTCCTCTTGGACGTCTTTGGGTTCAGATTCAGCAGCAGCCTTCTGGGGTGCAGAACGTTTCTTGGCTCCCATATCCTTTATTATTTAGTTTATTGTGATGAATTTTATTTAATGAAAGATTATAAATTAGCATAATAGGATTCCTGGGAAATAAGGAAGAATTTCAGAGAAATTTTAGCAAGGAAAGTGGAAGAAATTTGGTGGAAAACAAACTCGTCACAAGTACCATATTTATAGAAGGGGTTTAACGGTGTAAAAACCCTAGGAAACATAAAACTGTCAGCGTGACATCACCCAATTTAGCCGTTATAGTATTTAACGGTAACTAGGAGTCTAAGAGTCATTGAGCATATATAATTCTTTTTATTATTCAACCCGGTAAAGTTGACATCTCACCCCTGGCCTGATCCAAAGACGGCAAAATGTCAAGGGGCAATTGTTAGGCCCAGTTTAGCCTGGTCTGACTCTAACCTGGCCTGACCTTACAAGGCTGATTAAGGCAAACAGAGACCGGACAAATCTAATCATTATTTGGTAGATGAAGAGTATTACAGGATGAATAGGCTACTTAATCCCAGAAGGAAGGCCTGATGGTAAAGCACGGAATAGCCTGGCAGCACACCTAAGCAGGCCGGATTAAGCTAAAGAGCAGCAAAACGGTTATATAAAGATAAATATTCATGTCCTATTCTCAAGGAAGACCAAGTCTAATTATGAGACTATATCACCCATGAACCTAGACGTGCAAGAGGAGAAAAAGCTAAGGATCAATCAAAGAAGAACGAGTCAACCGAATTAATAGGGAATGTGCCCTATTAATCCGGTAACAACTCCGACAAAAGGGAAGGACGTTGGAGATCAATACAACGTTCATATTTGTATGACTATAAATATTGTAATCTGACATTTGTAATTTCATTCATTATTCGTTGAGTTACTTGATAATTTATCCTACATTATTTCCCGAATATCCAATTATTTACACAAGTTTGTATTTAGCTTATCAAAGTAATATAAACATTATTCTTCATACTTAGTCTTCCCTTGTTATTCATTCACAATATTCCAAACTTATAGAACTAGATACCCAAATTATTCTTTAATCAAGCCGGACCCATTCAGGGAAAATCCTGCTAAAACACCTTGGATTCACGCTTCCAAAGCGGTAACATCCACCCTTCATCAAAAGATCAAGATCCCACTAAATGACAAAGTAGTGACGATCACTTCGTCACCCATCAAGGCAATAATCGAAAAGCAGTCGAACAATCAAGTCCTTGCAGATCCCGTATACGAACTTGGGGGCTTCCAAAGCATAAGTGTCATAGAAAGTGAGTTGGCACCCTTATACTATGATCCCTACTCCAACTTGGTGGTCAACCACATGCTCAAAACCCAGGGATCCTTCCCTGGAATGCCTTTGAACCCTACCCGAAGAAATACCTTCGCACCATATAAGGAAGGCAACTCAAAGAGGATACCACTTGGACTAGGGTACAAACCCACTAAAGAAGAGGTTCTCGAAATGCTTGCTCAAGTCCAAAACCGTAAGCATGTAGGAGTCCAAATGCGACCCTATTTCCCTACCCTAAATGGGTACTTTGTTGAAGAAGGAAGTCTAGAACTCTTTCACGGATTTCCCGAGCCTTGGCATTATCTCGAGAGGAAGCTAGCCGGAATCAAGATCTTTCACGATTGCTAATTCATCCCTCCAGAAACGGTTCATACCGTCAAAACCCGTCAAGCACCTTGCTTAGACAAACAAGCTGTTAGCCTATTGTTTGGATAAGATCAATTTGTTAGGGCCGCGCAGGATGAGATCATTACCATGATACTTCAAGACGATCGCTTCAACCCCACCGCGTTAATCACAGAAACCAACGCAAGTCAGCAGAAAGGATGGAGAAAATCAATCAAGTGGACCAACAATCAAGGAAGACTCTTCAAGCTCACCACTGGAGAAGGAGAGATGTTCAAAGGAGAACCGGAAGACGATGAGTTCGAGTCGGAGTCAGAGTCAGAGTCGGAGTCTAGAGAAGTCATTAGAGAGTCTCCTCCTGTCGTCATCCCCACTCCCTTCGTTTCTCCTAGCTTAGCCACAAGTAGTCACAGTAGTTCGGGAAATGTCCCAACCACTGTCCCTTTGCCGCCACTGACCATGGATCAGATGGCTTCTTTGTTTCAACTTTACTCAAATTTTAATATGAATAAATCAGGTTCTGCTTACTCTTTGTGTTAGCTTGAGTGCAATTCTGTTTACGATGATACTGAGGATGACCAAGACCCAGACTCAATTGAAATACCTCCCTACGTAGCCAAAGAAATACTACAGGAAGGGGAAGGGGGGCCAGTAATAGAGGACACCGAACCCATCAATGTTGGAACCGAACTAGAACCCCAAGAACTTAGGATAGGGACTACCTTGAGCTCTACCGAAAGGGCCGATTTCATAGACCTCCTAAACGAGTTCAAAGATGTTTTCGCTTTGTCCTACAAAGACATGCCAGGATCGACAGGGGATATCGCCAAACATAGAATCCCGATTAAGCCAGGTTTCAAACCTCGTAAAATGTGCTTCGACGAATGAGGACGGAATGGGCTCTCAAGATTAAGGAAGAAGTTGACAAGCAATTCAAAGCCAGGTTCATCAAAGTTTCCGAGTATTCTGACTGGGTAGCCAACATAGTACCCGTACCCAAAAAGGATGGGAGAATCCGTGTTTGTGTTGATTTTAGGGACTTAAACAAAGCAAGTCCTAAAGATGACTTCCCTCTACCACACATCGATATATTGGTGGACAATCTTTGCAGACCACGCGTTACTATCCTTCATGGATGGGTATGCGGGTTATAATCAAATTAAGATGGCCATAGAAGACATGCATAAGACCGCCTTTGTCACTCAACGGGGAACCTATTGCTATACGGTCATGCCATTTGGATTGATCAACGCCGAGCTACATATCAACGCACCGCAACTACACTCTTACATGACATGATGCACAAAGAAGTTGAGGTATACGTAGTCGACATGATTGTCAAATCCAAGGATAGAGAAGGGCATATTGCGAACCTTCGCAAATTTTTCACAAGGCTGCGAAAGTACAACATGAGGCTCAATCCTCAAAAATGCACATTCGGAGTAACATCTGGCAAAATCCTAGGATACGTCGTTAGCCAACGAGGTATAGAAATAGACCCTTCCAAGATCAAGGCTCGATCGAAATGCCACAACCTCAAACAAAAAAGAAGTCGAGGATTCCCGGGAAAAGTGCAAGATATAAGTCGATTCATATCGAAACTCACCATGATTTGTGAGCCTATCTTCAAGAAGCTCAAGAAAACGGATCACACCATGTGGGATGATGATTGTCAGAAGGCATTTGACCGAATCAAAGAGATATTGGCTAAACCACCAGTGCTCATGCCACCTCAACGAGATCAACCTCTTGGTTTATATCTCACAAGAATCAAACAGATCATGGGTGCCATGCTAGCTCAAACTGTAGGAAGCGAAGAAAGAGCTATCTACTACCTTAGTAAGAAGTTCTTGGAGTACGAGTTCAAATACTCACAACTCGAAAAGACATGCCTCGCTCTTGTGTGGGCAACGAAGAAGCTACGCCATTACATGCTTAGCTATTCCGTCAAAATATACTCCAAAATGGATGCAGTCAAATACCTCTTCGAGAAACCCGTCCTCAACGGACGCCTAGCAAGATGGACTCTGATGCTCTCAGAATTTGACCTCAAATACGTGCCTCTGAAAGTAATAAAAGGGCGCGCCGTTGCCGAATTCTTCCCAAAAAATCCCATCATTGATGCACAAACAATAGATACTTGGTCATTTCCAGACGAGAATATACTTCAAACTGATGTAGACTCCTGGGACCTTTATTTTGATGGAGCATCAAACTTAAGAGGATTTGGAATAGGAGTGTTGCTCATTTCTCCTGAAGGCGAGCATACACCAATTGCTGTCAAACTCGACTTCGAGATGACAAATAACGCTGCAGAATACGAAGCTTGTCTCATTGGACTACAAGCGGCAGTGAGCTTAGGCATTAAAAACCTCCGAGTACATGGCGATTCATCCTTGATCATCAACCAAGTTACAGGATCTTGGAAAATTCGAAGCGAAAGCCTAGCACCTTATCAAGCCAGAATAGACCAAGTTGCCCAATTCTTTGATCACGTGACGTATCTACACCTACCTCGGGAAGAAAATCAATTTGCAGACGCTCTTGCGAAACTTGCATCTTTGATTAATATGCC
Organism: Silene latifolia; assembly: GCF_048544455.1. Taxonomy (NCBI): domain Eukaryota; kingdom Viridiplantae; phylum Streptophyta; class Magnoliopsida; order Caryophyllales; family Caryophyllaceae; genus Silene; species Silene latifolia. The sequence continues at coordinate 19,065,873 of NC_133533.1, read as the reverse complement.
GGATGACATGGTGGAAATGCCTTTATGCATCGAACGACGGTCAGAACCGGCTTATGTCCACCAAATCACCGATGAAAAGGAGGTCGCGCAGGAACCCTGGTTCCAAGCAATCCTGAATTTTAAGCTCAATGGTACCTATCCACCCGATATGGACAAGAGGGGACAACATGCTATACGCCTACTAGCTTCCCAATACGTTCTCATGCAAGGAGAATTATACAAAAGAACACCTCTTGGTGTAATCCTACGTTGCCTTGATCATTCACAGGCGCGGAAAGTGATGGAAGAGGTCCACGATGGAGAATGCGGTCCTCACATGAGTGGGTCCATGATGGCAAAGAAAATCACACGTTTGGGGTATTATTGGACAACAATGGAATCCGATTGCATCAAATACGTAAGACATTGCCACAATTGCCAAATCTTCGGGAATATACAACATGTCCCTCCTTCATTGCTTTATACAATGACATCTCCTTGGCCATTTTCTGCTTGGGGAATTGACATAATCGGGAAGATAACCCCACCGAACAAAGCAGTCACTGCTTCATCCTAGTGGCAATCGACTATTTCACCAAATGGGTAGAAGCAGCTTCCTACACCAGTCTCACGGCTAAAAATGTGGCAAATTTCATACAAAACAACATCATCTGTCGATACGGTTGCCCACATGAGATCATTAGTGATAATGGATCACATTTCCAAGCTGAGACTGAGCAATTGCTAGCCAAGTATAAAATTAGGCATCACCACTCTTCGCCCTATAGACCACAGACTAACGGCACGGTAGAGGCGGCAAACAAGAATGTTGTCACGATTCTCAAGAAAATGATTGACAACTATCGAGATTGGCCAAGCAAGATACCCTTTGCTTTGTGGGGGTATCGTACATCTGTTAGGACGGCCACTGGGGCTACTCCTTTCTATTTGACCTATGGCATGGAAGCCGTACAACCAGTCGAGCTAGACATACCATCCTTGCGTATCCTACTCGAAAGTCAAATCCCAGAAGCCGATTGGAAGAGGGATAGGTATGAAGAGCTCATCCTCCTGGATGAACGTAGGCTACGCGCCTTGCATAATGTCCAAACATATCAAGCATAATGGCCAAGAAACATCAAGGAAGGAGACTTAGTACTTAAATCGGTTAGAGCTCTTCTACTGTTGCCGACCCACGGGAAAATTCAAACCTAATTGGGCCGGACCATTTCTAGTCAAATCCATACTTCCGGGGGTGCGGTTAGAATCACAGACCTAGACGGGAATGAGTTTTCAAACCCAACAAATCTTGACCAACTAAAGCGGTACTATGCCTAGAATAGGAACAAAAGCGCGCCTCGCGTAACCCCACGTGTCGCTCTTGTGGCACTAAATAAACGCCCCCGGCCAAGCCGAAATATGCTAATGTCACCGTGCTCTTGCATTTTGACAAATTTGTCATCCTCATGTCATCAAATAAACTAAATTTGCACCTTCGTAGTAAGCAAAAAGCTCATGCTTATTTTCTAAGTTCATTACAAGCTCTTGCTTAGAACAATTATTCTTTTACATTTACTCGAACTACGCGCAAGGGTTTGATTTCATTTTTTTAAGTGAATACGTAGGCAATCCTTCACAGGATAAAACCCATTATATTTAAAATGTAAATAGAAGGACATTTGCATTGCATTTGGAATTCGACAAGAATAATAAATAGAAAATCACAACGGTTTCATAACCATTTAACCTTTTTTATTTCATTTTTTTTTAATAATAGTACGCTACATAATAAAAATAGAATAGGCTAGGATTCTAAAAACCCCACCTTTTTTTTTATTACAACAATAAATAATAATAATAACAAATAATAAATAAAGACTCGGGCTATTCCTCCATCTTCCCTTTGCCCTTGTCATTCTTGTCATATTTCTTGCCACGACCTCGAGCCGGACGCTCTTGCGCCACTTCGGACCTAATCACCAAAGGTCTTTCTCGAGGCCTAGACTTTCCATTCTTGCCAATCACCATCTCTATGACAGGAGAGGTCTTCGGTTTCTTCGAAGGATGAACGACTCGAAACCCGGCTTCTTCCTCTCCCTCAGTCAAATGCTTCTCTTTTTCTTTCTCTACCTCGCGCACCTTATAGTCAACGGGCTCGCGCTTCCTCAATCTCTCGCGCTCTTCCGGAGTAGTAGCTTTCCTCCATCGCAGATAAGAATCCGACACCCACAAGGCATTTGCAGAAGAGTTCAAGAACCACACATTTCTTTGAGCCCATTTAATGGCCCACTCCCTTCGGCTCTCTGTAGTAAGCGCCACAAAGAATCTGCGGACGGTGTCAAGCTTCGGGATTGTCTGTTTTAGTCCCACCTGTCTCATCAGCCTCTCCGGGAAGATGCACACCATAAACTCCAAACCAGGAATGCGCACGGACCGAGTAGGATCCAAAGAAGACACTCCAGTAACAGATTTGAGGTGCCACCACGGCACGATCCACCTAATCAAGGGACCATCATCGCTCTTCAGTTTGTTCTCCCAATAATTGCAGACTCGGGTGAAATCCACCATGTAAAGCCTAGTCCTCATTACAATTGAACGAGCATGATAGGAAGGAACATGAACTGGGGCCTCGATCAATCGGAGCCGTTCCATAAGCCAAACCTACCAAAAGCGGGTATTAGACATCAACAAACCCAACAGGATCTCTCTTAAGCATAAACAAGCTGGGCTCCTGCGCAGCTCCATTTGCTCAACAAGGCCCAGAAGACGGAGATCACCTCTCAAGTCTTCATCAACATGCCCTTGGAAGACATACACATACAATAAGCAAAAACCAAATGCCCTCCGCCTAGCAACATAAGAAACGGTGGGGTCGGCCCGGTTAATTAATCGATCTATGAAGTCCAACATTCGCACTCCCTTCGAAGTCACTAGACGGTCCACCTCAAGTCTAGTCAACCCAAGCAAGTCTCTAAATTTGCTCTTGTACCCTTGCGAAGTAGAAGGAATGGCAGGCCAAGTGTTCGGGTCCCACCCACCGATAGCGGCAATTTCTTCAGGAAATGGGCAAATATCGCCTCCAGGAAACGCAAAAACATGGTAATTCGGGTCCCAATAGTCAAGACAAGCATCCAGGAGCGGTTTGACAACCTTGATGAGTTTTAAACTCAACAATGACCCAAGATTATAGGCACCCATATCATATTTCTCCATGTTCGAAAATTCGTTGGTCCATTCCTTCAAGCGAATCTCCAAAGTATTCATGATGAAGAGTTTATTTTGAGAATTTTATGTAATAAGACGAAGAAGAGACGGAAGAATTGTGTGAATAAAAGCTCCATCGACGTTTCTATTTATATTAATTTCTGTTTCCAAAAATCTGCCAGAACAGAATCACCCGGGAACAGGCGCAGCTCATGCTGCGCCTCTTCCTCAGCTTAACTTCTGTGATTTTCCGCGTTGGATCTTTCCTAATTCCATGACGAATAATTTCCTATTCCTACGGGTTATTATTTTGGTAAATACGTGAAAATTACCATATTTCGGGTTTCCTAATTCCGCGGGCACGCATTTCGAGGCAACATCGACATTTTCGTCATTTTACCACGCTTGTACATTTTCATTTTGGGAAATGATTCTCATGTTAATATGTTTCATTTTAGGAAATAATTTTCATTTTTATTAATTCATTTTAGGAAATAATTCTCATTTCGATTTACATTTATTTCATTTCTTCTAACTTATAGATTTCTGTTTTTTTCCTTTTTTAGGAGGTAACCCTCCCTACCGTCCGGTCATTTCCGGCAAAATTTTTGCAAATTTTTGCATTTTTTTGAGTCTTTCGTTTTGCGCTAATTAAGGCCATATGTATATACAAATGTATGTTTTGCGTGATTTTTATGTAGATTTCGGCGGCATGACGGCATAAACCGTCATCTACCAAACCTGTTCAAAGCTAACCTGCAGGTACAAGCAACGCAACCCAGTAGCAAAGGCACTCAGGCCATATTATATACAACCAAAAAGGGAAATGTACAACAAACTAGGGACTCGAGCCCCAAACAAAGTCCAGAATGATCAAAATGAAGGTCCAAATGTACAAATGTGCAAAATACGGCCAACAAACAAACAAAAAAACTACACAAAGCTACTGCTGGTCGCCCTCCAGCTCCGCAACCCTTGCCGCAAGAGCAGCAATCTCGGCGTCTCGAACCTCGAGCTCCCTCAACAAGCGAGCTGTCTCCTCCCGAGACTGGGTCAACTCTCGCTCCAGCTCGCGGTCACCCTGTAAACAACAAAATTGGCTCATGTCAATCGTTTCAAGAAAAATCGGAAAATCAAAATTCAAAAATAGAACAGGCACAAGGTTCGTACCTGACGGCCTCGACCACCGATAAGTGCCTCGACGGCAGTAGCTCGCAGCCGGTTGGCCACCCTCCATAACGCCACGAACCGAGACGGCGCGACCTGCATTTTCAAAAAGAAGTTCTCAATAATTGAACAAACTCAATCAAATGTGTTCTTACACAAAAAGTTATGAAAAATTAGAGGTTTACCCTCCGAATCAGATGCTGCCAGTCGTCCAGGTCACAGCCACGTCAAAGTCACGCAGCTCGGAGATCGTCGTCCTCCCAGTTGCGTCAGTGTACTCGAGGGTCTCGGGGTACTCTGGGGGCTCGATGCCCGCCGCCTCAACCTCCTGCAAAGTCAAATGTTTCTCATTAATCGATGATCTTTCATCATAGTTCTCAAAAAAAAATCAAGAAGGGTAAAAATGCTCACCACTACCGGCCAGTACGCCAGCCTCACGTAGAGGAACGCCGAGTAGTCCTCGCCAGGGAGAAAGAGGGCGTCACCACTAGCGCCAGCCAAGTCCGCCTCCCTCTCTGCCTCAGAAGGCTCCCTGAACATCGTCCTACGAGGATCGATGGGAACCGTCAACACGTCCCGAGAGCACTGGCGAGCCAAGCGCTCGCCCAAGTACCACACAGGACCCATCGACGTCCTCAACAGCAGCCGGCTCGAGCTCCTAGGTCGAAGGACCTCGGCTACAAAAGGAGGCACGTCAGCGTACTCCGCCCAAGGCCTGGGCATCCACTGGGACAAGATAAACAAAGGAATCATTCTTATGATCAATTTAAAAGCAATATAGGGGCAAATGAATATGAGATGCTTACGCTGTCTAGCTGAAGAGCGTTCACGTCCCGCCGGTAGACACCGTGAGAAGAACGCTTGCTCTTCATCCTGCACATCACCCAATCCCTCACCACGGGATAGGCCTTCTCCAGCGGCTCCGTCCTCTTGGCTGCGAGGCCCGGGAAGTAGGAGTACACCCACGCCTGCGAAGCAAAATAGTCAATAATGATCTTTTGTAATTTGATAAGGAAAGGAATTGATTTTGGGCTAAATGAAGGTTCATACCTCCAGCAGTAGTCCAGGTCCGACAGCGCCAGGAGAAGTCCCCTTCTCCATCAACTCCGGACGAACCATGGCCCTCATGAAGCGGATGAGGACCGCAAAACCAAAGAAGTGACCCGGTCCCCAACGCCCTAGGGAGCTCGGGTCGAAAGGAAGGGAGGAAGCTTCGTCGACAACCTCTCGCCCTTGTCTCCGAGGTAAATCGAAGACAAAACCACGAGCCACAAACGGACCCTCTCGCACCAGACAGGAGGAGGAGCCGTCTCCCTCCCGTCAATCGTCACCAGCGCCGGGATCTTTCCCGCAAAGTAGTCCCGAACGTAGGAGCTGGGCACCAAACCCGGCATTGTGACAGCCCCCGGCGACAAGTTCCAGCCGATCAACCTCCTAGCCTCGGCCGAGTCCACCCTCATGGCGCCTCCGCCACTCCACGCCTCGGTCCCACACGGACCGAAATCATGCCGTAGTCCTCCAGAGTGACTCCCACCTCACCAAAAGGCATGTGAAACGTGGAAGTCGTATCCCAGAATCGGTCCAAGAAAGCGCGGACCAGGCTAAGGTTAGCACGCAGCTTCCTCTTCGCGATACCCCTCCAGGCCTGCACCAAAGAACCGAACGCTCCGCGCTCGATCATGGCGCGCTCCTCCGCCGACAGCCGCTCGTAGCACTCCATCGCTGTCGTGTAGCCCGAGAACGACCTGATGTTCCCGGCCTCCTATTATGATTTGAAACAAAAGCTATCTTTAGTTTTGAATGAAAATTGAAAGAGATATGAACAAATGAATGAAAGAAGATGGGTGATGAGTAGTGAATTCCTATTTACCAAGCTCTTCACCGTCCTGTAGGACAGGTGACCCTCTGCAGGCCCACAAAGAAGTGCCTACTCTCCTGTGTCTCGGCCACACGCAGGGCTCCTCTCGGACGACCTCCTCGTCCAATGTTGGCCCGTCTCGGGGCATCCTCCTCCTCAACAGCCTCCTCCTCATGGACCTCGTCCCCAGCAGCCATCACCGCGGCGGTGAAGGCCTGCTCTAAAGCCTCCTCGACAGCAGCGACGTCTATCTCCATGGGAGTCCTCCTAGAAGTAGAAGCCTCTTCACCTGCAACATTAAAGAAAATTTAGGCCGCGTCACGTGACGACGAGCCTTGGTTAAGGGATTTTCGAGCCTTCGGAAGCCCTGAAATCGCTCTTTTCTTGCCATCTTTGGCCATATTCTCGCCAACCCGATCACTTATGTGGTAATTTGGGTCAAGTCAAGCCTAATTTGAAGCCTAGTTTTGGGTTCGAGTCGAACTTTCGGCAGCATTTCGTTATAACGGCAATTATGCCCTAGAAAAGTGTCCTGAAAAAGCTATCGCAAACCAAAATTCCGAGATGGTAGGAAGTTTACCCATCATTCAAGGATTCCAAATATCAAGTTTCATCGCAAATGGGCAATCCTAAGGCTATTTTCGAAGCAATTTAAGGTTTAGCTGTGAAACCGTCTCAAATTTCACTCAAAGGCTCAAAACTCAACGAAAATTCGAGACAAATACATGGTTATATTCCTTATACTACCAATTATCCATTTCTAATGTCAATATCACAAGGCAAATGCATTTGGGGGAAAAGCCCCAAATTTTCGATTAATTGGGTCATAAACCCTAATTTTTCGATCCAAAATTGAGCCAATACGGAAGATTAATGCAAGAATGAGACACATACCTCGATTAGTCATGACTAATGCAAGCTTTTGGATCAAACCTTGGCGGAAATGGTGAAGATTTGAGAGAGAAATGTGTAATTTATGTTTCGAACAAATGATTTGCAAAACCTTCTGATTATCGCGTTTTTACGCAGAAAATACACTTTGAAGAATAGACGCAGCAGGCGCTGCGCCTCTTCCAAGAGACACAGCTCTTGCTGCGCCTCTTCCTTGTGTTCCCTCCATACGAATTTTCAAAAATTCGTTAAGAGTTCGTTATTTGTGGGCCCATCTTTGGTGCGCCTCTTCCCCGATGTTATTTTATCCTTTTGGTCCGTTTGACGATTTTCTTTCGTTCCGACCCGCATTTTCCAAGCCAGCAGCAGACTGTTGCATATTATCTATTTCTTCCAAGACCTTTGCTTGTCGCAACGAGCATTTATTCCTTCACAGGTGTTTCGACACGCCTTCGTTACAACGAGAGTAAGCGGATACACTTTCCCTCTCAAGACATGGAGATCAACATTGTTTCCTCTCAGCAGCTCCCGCCTGTGTCCTGCTATTCGCAATTATTTCTCGAAGACTACCCAAGCAGTCTTCTCTCAGCAGTTCCCGCCTGTGTCCTGCTATTCGCAATTATTTCTCGAAGACTACCCAAGCAGCCTTCTCTCAGCAGTTCCCGCCTGTGTCCTGCTACTCACCTTATTTAGCCCCCACGTTTGACCTTAGCTCAATAGCTCCCATGTACCTCCGGAAGCATCTCGAGAAGAAGTCTCAGGTATGGTTTCTTCTTATGGATGGCGAGCCTCCTTACGTAGTCTAATGGACTTTAAACGACCCACCCCGATAGTCGACAGACTCTAAAATGTTCCCGACGATAGGTCCTTGGTTCAGACCCCTTGAGCCGCCTCGCGTCGCCATAGTCGTCAGGTTGTAATCTTCGATTGACCTGATGGCTATACTTTGACTTTCGCCTTGTGGGGCTCTGTAGATACCTCATTTCTGCACCTCTCGCAAACCACCCGGTGATGATTGGGCCGCATGTTTGCTACGCGGAACGATTTGTGACAGTTCGTAAGTTTATTGTCAAGTGATTGCTCAAATATTAATGTCTACCTCTTAGTTGTCATCTACGTGCCGATACGGTCATTTTGACAGTAATTAGAGTACATTTGGAGTCCGGGCCTAAAAACGTCTTCATTTTCTGATAACCGTTAAATCCCGAGTCAGAATGTTCTGGAATGTTCCGGATATTTCTATTCCATATTTTATAAATATTTCATAATCTTTATTCTTTGGTAAACAATTTCCCGTAATATTCACATAAAATATTAAGGAAAACCAAATTATTCCGTCCTACCATAACTTAAACACGGAAATCTTTCTTCCGCAGGAGAAAACCACTTGGGAACAGACGCAAAGCAGTCGCGCCTCTTCCAAGAGACGCAGATGGCTGCTGCGCCTCTTCCCAGTCCTTTCTCGTAATTTTCGTATCTTTTTCATATCTTTCCGAGATTCACTTCCAAAGACTCTCCGAAACCCTAATTCCTTCACGTGATTAGTATAAATAGGAGCCTTTGCTCCTCATATTTCTCACGCGAGTGTCCGCCCTTCTCTTCTCCCTTTGCATTCTAGACCTTTGTTCTTACTTTTTGGCGTCTACGTGCTTGAACATTCGACCACGTAAGCTCGGATCCTTCTGAGTACCAGCCTCGTTTGCATGACCGACCAATTTGACCAACTCCTCAATCAACATAATTAATTTAATCGTTTTCCTCTTACGAGGGCACTTTCGTTACATTCGCGTCGAGCATCACTAATCGATATCTTAGTCCTTCTCGTTTCGTCAAACATGTAAGTCTGAGGGTGTATAATCTCTCTTTATTTATTGTTATTTTACTTTTTGTATCATTAATGTAAGGTTTATGTCGAAAATACCAATTAAAACCGATTTCTAAAACCTCGTTTAAAAACCTTTTTTTACGGATTTCCAGAAGACAAACCGTCGAAAAAGGACGCAAAGAATCGCTAACGCGCTCTTGAAGGAGCGCAGTACTGCCGCGCCTCTTCGTGAGGCCGCCGCAGCTTCTCGCTTCCTTTCTTCTTCCTTCGTCCTCTGTAATTCGTTCGTGTTTATTTGTTTTCGTTTGTTTTCTTTAATTCTTCGATACAATCGTCTAATAATTTCATGTATATTATTTATCATTCATTAACACGTTTTATTCATCGTTAAACCCGACTTAAATCCCAAGTAATCTCATATTTGCGGGTTTTCGTCATTAAATTCAATCCGGGTTGTAGAAATTCGATTTGTTCATATTGAGTTTCTGGAATTCGACCTTTGATAAATTTTCATCTGTCTATTGTCATATTCATCGCATGTTCGACGTTAATTTGTCGTTAATTCATCATGTTTAGTTTATTTCATTCACCCATGTCACTAATCAATCATTCTTTCATGTAATTAATTCGTTTGCATCCGTCTTATCCGTGTCTTATTGTTTTATGACCCTCAATCACATGTAAATAACCTATTAAGCACTTTCATCCGAGTAAATAATTTAATCAATCATTAAATTTACCAACGAGTATTAACAACACGCAATTCCGGCTTCACAGCCAGAACTCAGGTCAGGAACAGACGCAGCAACTGCTGCGCCTATTCCAAGGGACGCAGCTCTGCTGCGCCTGTTCCGGGTTGAATTATGTCCCTGAACTCCATTTTGCCTTGGCCTAGTTTAATTAGCTTACGTATAATTGACTATTAATCGTATTATCGCCTTCTGTTTTGTTCGCTAATTCTTTCTTTTATTCGTTTTCTCAAATTATCCGTTTTAAAGGTATTTTCGACATAAATCGCCTATTCCATTGTAATTATTGTAATTTTTTATTATCGTAATTTTTCTATTGTATTTATCATTGAATTTTGTATCATTTGTATGTTTTCACTTGTAATTGAACATTAAATCCTACTTCGACCCAATTGTTTGCTAATTACGTGTCAACCGACTTAGTCTAATTCTCAAATGTTAGGATTAAAACTTGGATGTTGCATTGCATGCATATAATCGACGATATATCAAGTACGAATAACTTCCCTAATCATTAGTAGAGGCCGCTATCGAGGCGGGAGGGATTAGGTGTTCGATCAAAAGAGCTTCCTAATACGTACCCTCACCCCTTACTCCAGATCTCCGTGAACACCCGTGTTCATTGGCATCCACGAGAGTCATTCTAGACATAGAATGCTAAGGGTAACGATTGCTTAGTGTTCATGTCTCTACTTTGTGTCTTGACATGGCACGAGGTATTCGAACGGTTCCAATTTCCCATAAAAATTGGTGGCGACTCCAACAAAATGCAAACGCTTGTTCTCTTCCTCCCAAGCGCCCCCGTGGGGCCCCCGCTGTCCACAGTACTAAACAGTATCACGGGTTATACTATACAATATCACACCACTGAACCTAACTCCGCCTTTCACCATCTTCATTCGTCAGACATTAACAGCTTTAGCAACGTTCCTAATCCATTTAACAGCAATGTACTCCAAAAAAAATCTCCGAAACACACATATACACAACAATAACTCCAATATAACAGTAATTAAGTAATAATCACTTGATAAAGTTGAGCCTAAATTGTAATATCGTCTTGCAAAATTTGTAATCCTTGTTATTGTTTGGTACAGTATCTAATAGATTACCTTCCACAAGAGAGACCGTTTGTAATCACCAATGACTACGAAGTGTAAATTGCCAAATTAATAGCATTCTCACTGTCACTGCAAACATTAACAAACATACCTAAAGCCACATGAGAGACCGGTTGCAATTAGTGTGTAACTCGAAAATCAGCTCCTCAGCTAATTAGAGAAAGAAAGACGCCTGCAAGGTTTTCTTCATCAAGAGAAACAACCTTTTATCCAGATTTAGAGTAGAAGTGCGTCTGAATGTCTGATTGTGTACCTCTTATCTTTCTTAATAGGATACACGTCACTATTCACATCGAGTAGAATATATGCATCAAACTTAATAATCTGCGTATCAACGCGAGAAACTACACGGAACAAAATCGGATCAGTTTATTAGTAAATGCAGTAATATTCATTCTTAACTAAAAGTTCCACACTCTGATTTAGATAGATCAGCCCATACAGGCTCAAACAAGTTGCACCAAGAGAGAGCACTTTGATTACTGATAAAAATTTGGCAAAATTTGTAGTCCTTGTTATTGTTTGGTCCAACAATTAACAAGTGATATTCTTGTGTACAACGTGTGATACATAAGTGGACTCATGGGACTCAAAAATATAGGTGGACTCACCAGATCTTGCCTTTATATATATATATATGAACTCATCTCCATGATCGTAACTTACGACCAGCAATTGTTACACACACTTTCACTAGATCCTCAAGCTTTCCCTTTTATACCACAACTCATCCACAACTTAACATGATACTACCTTCCAACACCCTATACTCACTGTCCCCATAAAATATTATGAACCACCTGCAGCTTCCAAATCAGTATAACACATGTTCCACAAATCACTTGCCATTACTATGTCAACTAATGCTTCATCTAAAAGAACATCACAAGTACTCCAACAACCTCTCACAACTGTGTTCCATCAACCGGATATCACTATACCATGATAACAACGAAAACATATACAACTCTCTTCCATATCATACTTTACCCTCACTCCCAAGCTGAAACTGGTAAGAAACACCAATCAACAAAACAACAATCTATATGTCCAAACGAAACTCACAAGAAACAATAGTAAACAAAACAATAATCTATGTATAACTGGTATGTACTTTCGAAAACTCCTATGGTAATCATCCCGCCTACTCCACCACAACCGATGACGACATCCCAACACCGTAACAACAGCCGCACCGCAGCCCGAAAATACCCGCATCACAACACGAAATACCGTGCCCAGATCACCACTCGGACCACAACAACCACATCGATAGTTATCACAACTTATACAATCCCATAAACACTGACTTAGAATAACTTTCCGGACAAGAAAACTTACTCAAAACCGCTTTACTAGATCACAAAGCAATATATTACACGGAATAAACAGATAAGAACCTCATGAATATCATCCATACCATTTCACGGAATAAACATATATCATGAATACACATACAAGTATAACTAGCCATGCCAGATCACCCAAATTATCACTTTTGAATATCATCCTATTAGGTTACCGTACCCAAAATATATTACAGAACATTTAGATAACAACTTTATAACTATCACACCATACCACTTCTCGTGAGGTCAGAACCTCACACAAACATTTACACATATCATAGACCCGTAATCACATCCAACTAGTCAATCCTAATCAAGTAAGTTACCACCCGATAAAGGTTACCTCTCGGCCGAGCTTAACTCGTACGCCCCTCATAACACATTCTCCCATTCGCATAACCATCACTTCCGGCCAAATATAACCATACCTCTAATACTCAACTACTAGCAACCGCCTCCTATAATCACATCTTATACTCCCTCACAACCATACATATCAATCCGGTCTCTACAAAATCAACCTCTTTAGAATGGCTATCCTTCCTATTAATCATCACCATTAACCACTAGTGACAACACCACCACTGTTCGTATAACAAATCTCTTACACTCACCTCTAAATATCACGGTTCCTTTCCTGTTTTCGGTTAACATCCCAAATATCAAACATTAAGTCCATCAACAAAATTTACCTTAACATTCCTTCCAATTCTATCCTTAATTGTATCATCACCAAACTCACCACCAAAATCTCATATCGTGCAAATACTCTACCAACTTTTACTCCCCTTAATTCCTCGAAACTCATGGCTAACATGTTGTCCTGAAACTCCTACATAACCATTAACTCACACCCTCGCATGATGCCATCACACATTTCCATGATTACTTACTTTCGTGTTCCTTAATTCCGGTCGACGTTATCTCAGATTACTTTCATCCTTCTCTTCCCTTTACACTCAACAGGACCAATTATTAGTTCATCTCCTTACTCCTTGTGCCTAAGTCTCTGGTAATCCGGTTACCTTCTCACTCTTTCTTACCATGGGTCCTCTCTCATCATTCTACTCACTCATACTTGCCACTAAACAATCCATAAAATCAATGTTTACTGTTCAACAACCCTTTTTCTTTTCCTGTAAACCATAACTCATTTCATACCGTTAATTACCCAAGGAAATCACACACTAGTTTCACGTCTTAATAAACCAAATTCTCCAAACTCACTCATTATCTATAAATCCACGTCGCGACATGTCTCCATCTAAATTTATTATATAGCACTCTTCTCCATCCCTCTACAACGACCTTTTATTACATATATTCTTAACCAACACAATTCTAACCATCTTCTTCCATAATTTCCTTACACATCTCAAGTTGCTACTATCCACATCCTTCCTTTAAATATTTTCATTCTCAAGTTCCTTAGACTTAGATCATCCCTTGCCCATATTCACTTAGCTTTGCATTACTCAACACGCCATTATATCACTCACCACATCTCACAAAACATGTTACATGCCTCAATAAGCTCATTAACCTCCCTTTTCTTTTTCCACTATCCCTCACAACCACATATAACTCATGTCCTCCCCACCAACCTCATACCCACCATAAGGGGCTACTCTTATATCACAAGATTGGGTAACTTACACGCCAAGACCAACAAATATATAAAACAATGCATGAAGAAGAAAAATAACACCTTTGAATTAAACACAATATGCGTCAAAGTCAAAAGATAAGCATATGACCTAAAACAGGGGTCACTAGATCAAGTACAGCCTACTCGATCGCGTAGGTGAAGGTCTGAAGCACGTATAAGAAATTACCAGGGCTACTCGATCGAGTAAGGGTTAATCGATCGAGTAACAATAGGTTCACTCAATCGAGTAAGGGCCACTCGATCGAGTAACCTACGCAGTTCTCAGCACTGTCCAATTTTCGTAAAACGATCATATCTCACTCGTTTCTTGGTCATTTAGGGCATGTGACATATCGTTAGAATCGTAAAAGAACAATATATCACCTCTAATTTATCAAAATAATATATACATATCAATTTATAACAGTTGAAATACAACTTCGTTGTAATCGGACAACATAACTATTTGAATTTTACTTCCAAACAACTTAAATAACAAAAAAGTAAACAAAAACAACTCAATGTGCATAAAACCAATATCCCTAACCACATGTTACTATCTTCAAAAGCCAAGCAACAACATCCATCATGCACATATATTATTCAACTTGTCAATAATGTATTACCCACATGCTTTTATTCTATAATTTTACGTAAAAACAATAACATAATATATAACATCAAATTCTCCATTCATATGTTACTAGCATAACAACATTATAAAAATTCACTTCTATCATATAAACATGCTTAAATCATGAAATCGTATTCTTATACAACATTACTTCATCTTTTCCACCAAATCATCCATCATACACTTTATCCAACATATGCATATGAAATAACAGTAAACAAGTAACTTAACCACAAATCATTTTATCATATACGATTACTTTCATCCTTTCCACCACATCCTCCATTCAACCACATACCATTCATCCAACAAATTCATATATACATATTCATCCAACATATGCAATTGAACATTAATAAACACATAGCGATTCCATGACACCCCATAGTGACCGGTTTAAAGTTGTAGAGCGAGTTCGCGACTTTAGGACGTCTCCTAAGTCTTTTCATTAGCGCCTAACAACTCCTACCCGGGTTCATTTCATTTTGACTCCCTAGATTCATTGGCTTCATTAGTTACAGGTTCCAAAATCGTCGCTATGATACCACTTCGTAACACCCCCATACATCAAGTACCTTACCAGGACCACCTAATGCATGTGAATACTACCATCTCGGTTACCCGAGGCATGTGAATGGTACCATCTCATACTGTCGTAAAATCTCCTTTACACATCGCGCCTCAAATTCCTTCGCACAGACAAAAATAATACTATCATAGGCAAAGAACAAGTGTGAAATAACCGGAGCGTTTATAGCTACTCTAATCCCATGTAACGAGTGATTCTCCACCGCCCTGCGAATCATACTAGAGAAGACCTCAGCGCATAATATAAATAAATAAGGAGAAAGAAGGTCTCCCTGTCTAAGGCCTCTCTCTGGCACTAAAACATCCGACAATTGGCCATTAACATTAGCAGGTTAAGAGACCGTCTCAACACAATCCATCACTCGGTTTACCCATAAGTGATCAATACCCATAGCATACAGTACCGCTTTCAGAAAACCCCATTCAACCCTATCATAAGCTTTCGACATATCAAATTTTAGTGCCATATGATCCTCTCTACCACGCGAATTCTTCTTATAGTTGAACATCTCAAAATCGACTAAAACGTTATCAGTAATAAGTCTTCCTGGTGTGAAGGCACTTTGATTTTCTGACACAATATCACCCAAAAAAACTTTTAACCGATTAGCGAGCACTTTTGATACTAACTTGTAAAGCATGTTACACAAGCTAATAGGTCGAAAGTCCGCCATCTTATCAGGAGCTTTCTTTTTCGGAATTAGGACAATAGTCGTTTTATTTAAATCAGCCGGAAACGGGTCACCATTCAAAATCCCCATAACTCTCCTAGTCACCGCCCTCCCTACAATGTGCCAGTACGTTTGATAAAAGGGAGCATTCATACCATCGACACTCGGTGCCTTAAGAGGATGCATCTGGTTCAAGGCAGTAAGAACTTCTTCGGACCTATAAGGCTCACGTAAGCCTTCATTCATCTCATTTGTTACACTCCCTGCAACACCCGACAAAAGGTCATTAAAGCCCGTCGGTCTAGAAGAGGTAAAGAGCGTTTGAAAGTAGCTCACTGCACAGCCGGCCATCGCCTCCTCTGTTTTAAATTCCCACCCTTCCCCATCCACAAGCTTGATAATTCTACTCTTTGTTTTCCTTTCCCCCGCCTTTCGATGGAAGTACTTGGTATTTCTATCCCCTTCTCGAAAACCACAAAACCATGCGATCACTTGAAAAACTCCATACACCAAGTGCTTTACCAGGACCACCTAATGCATGTGAATGCTACCATCTCGGTTATCCGAGGCAATGTATATCAAATAGACAATAAAGAAACATACTTTATTAAGTAAATTTAAAGCGATACATGTCCAAACCCAAACTATTAAATGAAAAATACAACTGTTCCAAAATGTTAAACCAACTGAAGTAAACAAATGTTTAAAGACACAGCGGAAGAATTCTAGATATCTCATGATGACTCAACCCAGCTATCTACTGCGCATCCATCTCATACCTACTCAATAACTGCTCACCATCCCCGAATGGATCAGCATAGTTTTCAAAACATTTAAACAGGGTCAGTTACTGATTACACAAAAATAATACAACAGATACAAAACACAATTTACCCAATCTCCATCACAACTCCACACACTTGACTACACACTAAACCCCGCCCATCTCATCCGAGCGATAAACCATGTTCCTTAATTAGCACCTCCCCTCTATGGCGGGTTCCACATACGGCGAATCAAGGGCGTGAAGCCACTCCCACAAGTGACTCCACTCAGCCGAGGACGCACGTCGAGAACCACAGATAATTATACAACCAACCACATTATACAACACAATCACCAATTACCAAATCCAATACGATATGAAACAACAACATTAACAACCATCAACAACAACTATGTAACCAATAACCGAGTAGGGAAACCCTACCTGGAATAAGCAATCACGAGATCGTCACAAAGCAGCTAATCAATATCGCTCCTCTACGAAACCTCCTTTTATAAACACATAATCATGCCATTACCATCTAATAAACACAATACTCCCAAAACCCCCAATTTACCCAATTAGGGTTTCAACCAAAATCAATGAAACAACATAAAGACTGTACAAGAATCTTATCCACAATACGACGGTCTCAAGGGCATAAAGAACTCAATGATCCGACGACTCTAGCCCTTAAGATTTGATAGCAATGTGAGAAGGGAAAGCTACATAACTTGTGTTCTCTTGCGAAAAGTTTAGAATGAAGTAAGAGTGAAAAAGAAATGAAGAAATATGTTTTTATAACCTTCTCGCGTTGTTATCAAAACCCGGCAAATAACCCGTAAAAACACACTGGCTCGATCGAGTAAGTTACTTACTCGATCGAGTGCCCCCTACTCGATCGAGTAACCCACTTACTCGATCGAGTACCCATCAGCAGTACACTGTCTCGCACGCAACACTCACTTACTCGACAGAGTAAGCCCTACTCGATAGAGTTCCCAACAGCACATAAAACCGTAGTATTACAACTGCTGCCTCCAAAACAGCTCCTCTTGCCTAATAAGCCACGCTATATCTTGAACAATCTTCTTTCGCTCCCGAACTTTGCCCTCACTTCTACCCTCTTCATTCAGTCTTCGTAGGAGAAAGGTGCTAGATTCAGGTTGTATGTATCGACGGCGTCGTGGTTCTATTTCTCCAAGGACAACCTGTTGATGGAGAGTCAAAACATTAGAGGAGCGAGTAAAGGGAGTAGACATTACGGTGAAGTTAGTGCCGGTGATGACGAGGGTGATCCGCTAATGACGAAGGTGCTCTGGAGGTGCCTCCGGTACTGTGGGTCCACCGACAATAAAAGTGGTATTGATGGTGAGGTATGAGAGGAGATGTAAAGGAGTAGTTATTTGGTTTGTTTTCTAAATTTAATCACAGCCCTTCGTTAAGAGTATCTAGTGCTTCTTATTAAGTTCGTACAGTTTGCACCGTAAGATAGTTCACATGAAATCCTGATTATATATATTATATATATATATATATATATATATATATATATATATATATATATATATATATATATACACACATATATATACGAGTTGTGCATACTTATAAAATAAATATACCTTGTAGTGGTTGTTATCACTTCCTAAATAAAGTTATACTGATTCACCCAGTTAAACCTTCAAGAATAAGATTTATTGCAAATAAATAGAAAAATAGTTTATAAAAGAGCGAGATCGAGGGAAAAGATGCTATGGTTTATGATGTAAAATTTAAGTAAAATTTACATGATAATGGCGGCGGCGAGAGGAAGGGGTTGCGAGAAAGAGGGTTTGTGTTCAAGGGTTATTAGGAATAGTTGAGTTAAAAGGGTTTTAATAAGTGTGTGTGTGTGTGTGTGTGTGTGTGTGTGTGTGTGTGTGTGTGTGTGTGTGTGTGTGTGTGTGAAATATTACAACGGTTCTTCTAATAATCGTTGTCTTTTCTCACACTTTTTACAACGGTTCTTGCATAACCGTTGTCTTTCGTCACACTTTTAGCAACGGTTCTTGCATAACCGTTGTCTTTTGTCACACTTTTAACAACGGTTATGCCAACAACCGTTGTCTTTTGTCATTTACAACGGTTCTTTTAATAATCGTTGTCGTTTATCACACTTTTTACAACGGTTATTCTAACAACCGTTGTAAAAACAATGAATAAGTTTCTCGCCTAGGTTTCCGCCAAAGTTTGACAACAGTAATCTTAATATCGTTATTATATGCAATAAACCATTGTGTTTTGTTCGTTGTTAATGCTTATATTTGGCGTAGTGTTAGTTCATGTAGGGATAGTGAATTATATCGTAGCAAATACAATTAATCAAAAAGGAATAAATAATTGATGGGGATATAATTTTGAAAGTTATTAGTCGTGTTACTCACGATCGAGAATGTATTCCAACATTACGGATGTCTTACTGGTTGTTTATTACATAAAAAAGTACAAATGTTTTTCGTGGTTTTTCAAAATTCTATCCCTCGTAATCATACTTTGAAAAAATGTTTATGGTAACCCTCTATTCTATGTAGTACTTATTAACATGATCTTTTATTTTTATTGTGTCACTTTTGTCCGTCAATAAGTAGCAAATAAACAGTTACATGGATGGTTGCATTTTAGGTTATTCTACAAGAATAACAAGATAACCCAATGTTTTTTTAAAATCGTACAAAATAACCTTATTATTCATTATAAAAACGGGCATACTTAGAAATATACTCACTCAGTAGTCATTTAGTGCACATTTTCACTTGAGTACACAAAAAAGTCAAATTACACCATCATCATCCTTCAATTAAACTAGTATTGAATGAAAAAAATAAAATGAGAACTTCTTTCAATATCGAAAAAGCCTCCTCAAAATCCTCCAAATTCCAAAATAAGAGTTCTCATACCAAACATTGTAATAGTCAGCCCAAAATTAGATTCTTAAATTTTACCCAATTAAAATAATTTGGCTTTAAAAACCCCTTTAAACATTCCTAATCACAAAAAGGGTTCACAAAATCTCATTATAGACGGCACATATCCGTTTATAACTAAAGACGGGTAATGTCAAATTCTGAAAAGTGCTCCTAGGGTTTTTCTTGTGGAGATCTCGGTCTAGGATTGTCTTTGATCTCTCCTTCATCTCTCGGGGATGTTTCTCTCCGTCTTGACATGGGGATTTCTCTGGTGCTTGCGGTTAGTTTCTTCACGGTTCTTCTCTCTTTCTTTTCCTTCGTTGCACCTGTTTTCCGTTTACATTAGGTGATTGTTTTTATATGAATAATAACCCTAATCGACTGCCTCTGAAGGAAATTATGGGTGATGCGGGTGGAAATTCTGTTGGGGTGTTTGAATGGGAGTCGGGTGAGGGGGTGGAACGGCAGAAACATGATCCTTCTCTTGTTGGGAAAATTTGGACGTCGAAGTCAGTTAATGCGAAAGCAGCCATTGATACCATGATAAAAATATGGAATTCGAGTAAAACTATTGTCGGCAATATTGTCGATGTTAAAGAGAAAATTTTTGTCTTTAAATTTCTTGATGCTCGTGAGAAGGAGAAGGTAGTAGAGGGGCAGCCTCGGCACTTTGATAAGGCTGTATGGTGTTTTAACGAACCTAACGAGTTTGGGAAGTTGTCGGATGTACCGATGTATCATCTACCATTATGGGTTCGGATTTATGACTTGCCAATTAGTGGGAGGAGTAATGTTAGTAATATCAGGAAGCTTGGTGGACAATTAGGTGTGTTTATGGCGCAGGGGGATGACGATGAGGATGGTGTAGATAGGGCGATACGGCTACGAATACTACATGATGTTCGAAACCCGGTGAAGGATTCGGTAGCTATAAGAATGCGGGGTAGTGATTTCGTTAGGTTTGATGTTAAATACGAGAGGCCTCCAACTTTTTGCTATGGGTGTGGTTTATTGGGCCATGGTGAGAAGGATTGCGATGACGGTCCATATGAAGAGCAGGAGATGAATTTTGGTGATTGGATACGTGCATCCCCGCGAAAAATCATGAAGACTCGAGGGTCGATGCCCATGGGGGCTGCTCGTGACCTTAATTCTGCCTTTGAGGTAGAAAATGCTAAAAAGGAGGAGCTAGATATCGAGAAGATGATCTTCAAATTACAAAACATTGCGGTCTCGCTAAAGAATAATAAAATTCGGCGGCGGACTGAAGGAAGGGAGGATACGACTGCTATGGTGAAAGAGAGTGGAAGGGAGATGGGGGTGGAGCAGGGGCTGATGTCGAGGAATGTGGAGGAGGAGGAGGTTGTGGAGAAGGTGGGGGAGATGGGATATGAGATTATAGGTGTTGATACGACTGTAGGGATGGGTTTGAAGGTGGGCTCGTGGAGGAGGCGGCTGCGGCCAGATGGTGATGATGGGGATCAGAATTTAAAGGAAGGATGTGGGGACATGATCGGTTCTAAGAGTGGGAGAGGTGTGGACGATGAGGCAAGGGAGAGTGGGATAAAAAGACTTTATATCGATATGGGTGTGTTTTCATCCGAGGCGATGGTTGAGGGGACTCAACCCCGCCGGGCTCAATGAGTTTTTTAAGCCTTAACTGCATGGGTTTGGGCAACCCAGCTGCGGTAGGCAGTCTATATAATTTGCTCCGTAAGGAGGCCCCGAGCTTTGTTTTTTTGTGCGAAACAAAGCTTTGTAGTGTTGATATACGCAAGCTTAGGAGTAGGTTTGATGAGTATATAATGCTTACGAGGTCAATTGTGTAGGTAAGTCTGGCGCATTAGCGTTTTTGTGGAGAAAGAATTTTGTCTGTTTGGTTGTCTCTGCGACTGTGCATTATATTGAGGTGGAGGTGGGGGATGCGGAGGAAAAATGGCGGGTTACTGGGTTCTATGGATGGCTTGCAATTCAGGATCGTCACTTGTCTTGGCAACAGCTTCAAATATTAGCTTCTGTGTCTACTTTACCGTGGATTTGTTTGGGGGATTTTAATGAGGTTCTTTACTCTACTGAAATGAAGAGGGGTACAAGGCTACAGTGTCAAATGAATAATTTCCGTGATGCGGCGGATGAATGTGGTCTGCATGATCTTCCTTATGAGGGGTATGAATTTACGTTTGATAATGGGCAAGGGGGTGAGGCTAATCGTCAATGCAGGTTGGATCCTGCTATGGTTACCGGGTGATGGACTGATAGATTTCCGTATACAAAGCTGCTTCATCTTGATAGGGAATGGTCGGACCATGCCCATATTAAGGTTATTTTAGACGGGCGAGGAGAGGTTGATGGGAGGGCTCCGAAGGCTTTCCGTTTTGGGAAAATTTGGGTGGGCCAAGATGGGTGTGAAGAGGATGTGCGACGGGCGTGGGATTTTGGAGATGGCGAGCTGCTTAATACTATCAATCGTTGCGCGTAGGAGCTTCAATATTGGAAGGGGGTGAGCATTGGGAAGATCGTGATGTGACATCCTCATACTCCAAGTGCCTTACCAGGACCACTTAAGGTATGAGAACGTCACCATCTCGGTTACCCGAGGCAATGACAATCAAATGACAATAAAGAAACATACTTAAATAGCAATATAGTTTAAAGTGAGTACATGTCCAAATCCCAAAACTGACAAAAGTAAAATACAAATGTTCTCAAACCAAAAGTACTAAACAACTAGTCCAAAAACAGCGGAAGACTCTAAGACAGCATCGTGGTGACTCATACCAGCTAACCCAAGCGCATCGTCTCATACCTGCTCAACAACTGCTCACCATCCCCGAATGGATCACCACATTTTTTAAAACATTTAACGGAGTCAGTACTAATTACATAAAACAATACCACAATGAAACAAGTACACAAACAGCTCAAACAATCCCCAGTCTCCATCTCCAATCTCCACATAACTGACTACACACTAAAGTGTGTAGCCTTGCCAGTACCCATCGCAACAAGTACTCCACGCCGCCAAGAGGGACCGCACCGTACCCACCAAATCCCCGCTCATCTCCATTGAGCGATAAACCCAAGTTCCTTAATGTGCACATCCCTTCTGTGGCGGGTTCCACAAAAGGCGAATCAAGGGCATGAAGCCACTCCCGCAAGTGACTCCACTCAGCCAGGGACGCGCCCCGAAGATCACAGACAGATACAAACCAATCAATAATATGAAATCAACAACCATCCAGGTCAACCAACAATATACTTAACCAATAGTCACAACAACAATCACCACACAATCATGTAACTAATACTAAGTAGGAAAACCCTACCTGGAATGCAAACACCGATAGACGATCAAGCAGCTAAGTCAGAATCTCTCCTCAATGAATCCTCCTCCTATACATACATACATATAACCACAACCATATTCACATAACCACCAAAACCCCCAAATCACCCAATTAGGGTTTAACCAACTTTAACAAAACATTATAAAAATTATATGTAAAGCTTACCCTCGACACAAGGATCACAATGGTATAAAGAACAACGAAATCTGACACTCCTAGCTCCGGGATTTGCTAATAATGCGGCGAGGATGATTCAACGTAACTCTTAATCTTCTCTTGAAGGTTTTTAGATTGAAAAAAGTGTTTTAAGAAAAAGTAACGAAATTCTTAAATATCAATCCGCATTATTAACAAACCCGTCAAAAATCACTCGTCAGAGCACTTACTCGATCGAGTAAGTCACTTACTCGATCGAGTGACCCTTACTCGATCGAATACCAAGCTTACTCGATCGAGTACCCTACAGGCGGTGTACTGTTTTGGGTAAAAAGCTACATACTCGACAGAGTAAGCCCCACTCGATAGAGTACTCTAAGACACATAAAACCGTAGTATTACAGTCTTCTCTCATTAAAAAGAACTTTGTCCCCGAAGTTCAAACCACAACAAAAGAAAAACACACTAACACCATCCCGACACAACAGCATAAAGAAAACTCGACACAAGCTCCAAAACACACCTCCCAAAACAAAACTCAACCCGACTCAAGACAACTATTAACTATACCAAAACCAACATAAAACATGCAGAACTCTATTCGCCCATCTTCTACCCCCTAAAAGAAACAAGGTTACGTCCCCATAACCACACATACCTGATCAAACAGAGACGTGTACCGCTCCCTCATAGCCTCTTCCGCCTCCCATGTAGCCTCCTCAACCTCGTGGTTAGACCAAAGAACCTTAAGCAACATTGTCTCACCATGTCTAGTTTTCCTAACCTTTCGATCAAAAATCTGTTTAGGCACCTCAAGATAAGACAAAGACTCATCCAGCTCGATTTTCTCTACCTCTAACACATGTGATGGATCACTAACATACTTCCGCAGCTGAGACACATGAAACACATTATACACTCTATCCAAAGCAGCTGGTAAAGCTAACCGATAAGCAACCTCACCCACACGATCTAAGATCTTATATAGTCCTATAAACTTCTGGCTCAGCTTGCCCTTCTTACCAAATCTCATGACCCCATGCATAGGAGAGACTTTTAAAAGAACCGTGTCCCCAACCTGAAACTCTATGTCACGACGATGTAGATCAGCATAACTCTTTTGTCGATCCTGGGCCGCTTTCATCCGTTTCCTAATCAGCTTAACCTGTTCCACCATTTCCTGTACCATCTGTGGTCCCAACACAACTGCCTCAGCCTATCATCCCAGCAAATCGGACTCCTAGATCTCCTCCCATACAAAGCCTCAAATGGTGCCACGCCAATACTGGTGTGGTATCTGTTGTTGTAAGAAAACTCAATTAAATCCAACCTCTGCTCCCAGCTACCACCAAAATCTATAACACAAGCTCGCAACATGTACTCTAAAGTATTGATGGTCCTCTCCGTCTGGCCATCTGTCGCAGGATGAAATGCAGTATTCATCTTTAAGGTAGTCCCCATCATCTCCTGCAACTCTTTCCAAAACCGTGATATGAACCTCGCATCTCTATCGGACACTATATCCTTAGGCACCCCATGTAAACGAACCACATGTTTCCTATAAGCCAAAGCCAACTGCATCTTGGTCCAATTATCTTTCATCGGCACAAAGTGAGCTGATTTCGTCAGTCGGTCAAATAGAACCCATATCATGTTATTACGATGCTGAATCCTCGGCAAACCAACTATAAAGTCCATAGAAATGGACTCCCACTTCCACTCAGGTACCTCAAGAGACTTAATCTTACCTTGTGATCGTCGCTGCTCCCCTTTCACTCTCTGACATGTCAAACAATGAGCCACGAACTCAGCTGTTTCCTTTTTCATCCCCGGCCACCAGAAAGTTTTTTTCAAATCTTTATATAGCTTGTCACCGCCTGGATGTACCGAGTATGGTGTGCAATGAGCCTCTGTCATGATTATCCTTTTCAACTCCTCATTATTAGGAACACACCATCTACCATCAAATCTCACACTACCATCTGTATGAATAGAGAATCTAGACACCGTCCCTTTCTCTACTCCAGCTCTCCACTCCTTAATCTTGGGATCCAAAACATGTTTCCTGCGAATATCATCATAAAGGTCTGGCTCCACTGTTAAATCCCCTCTAGCATCCCCTTTCTGTATCATATGTATCCCCATCTTCCACACCTCATCTCTTAGCCTCATCAAAGACATAGCTGTGCATAGAGAATGCACACTCTTCCTGCTCAAGGCATCTGCAACCACATTAGCTTTCCCTTCAAGATAAATGATATCCATGTCATAATCCCCAATCAGCTCCATCCACCTCCTTTGTCTCATGTTCAACTCCTTTTGTGTAAAGATGTACTTGAGACTCTTGTGATCTAAAAACACCTTAAAGGTCGCCCTCATAAAGATAGTGCCTCCAAATCTTGAGAGCAAACACAACTGCACCCAACTTTAGATCATGTGTAGGGTAGTTCTCCTCATGAAGCTTCAATTGGCTAGAAGCATAGGCAATCACTTTCCCATTCTGCATCAACACACAATCCAACCCATTCTTTGAAGCATCTATATACACTTCAAAGTTCTCACTCCCTTCAGGTAATGCTAAGATTGGAGCTGTGGTCAAACGCTCCTTTAATGTCCTGAACGCCGTCTCACAACTCTCATCCCAACGAAACCTGTTCTCTTTCCTCATCAAATCTGTCATAGGTCTAGCTATCTTGGAGAAATCTTTCACGAACCGATAGATAGTACCCTACTAAACCCAAGAAACTCCCCGATCTCTGCCATATTATTTGGTGTTTCCCACTTAGTAATCGCTTCAATCTTTGCAAGATCCACAAACTACACCCTTCTTTGAAATCACATGCCCCGAAAGGCAACCTCCTCTAACTGAACTCGCACTTGGACAACTTTGCATACAGCTGATTCTCTCGCAAAGTCTGCAACACTATCCTCAAATGCTCCTCATGCTCCTCCTTAGTCTTAGAAAAGACTAAGATATCATCTATAAATACCACCACAAACCGATCCAAGAACTGGCTGAAGATCTGGTTCATCAAATCCATAAACACTACAGGTGCATTAGACAACCCAAACGACATCACATTATACTCATAGTGGCCATACCTTGATGTAAAAGCTGTCTTTGGTATGTCCCCATCCCTAATCTTCACCTGACGATGGTAACTCAACCTCAAATCAATCTTGGAAAAGACTGATGCACCGTTCAACTGATCAAACAAATCATCTATCCTTTGCAAAGGATACTTGTTCTTTACTGTCACTCTGTTCAGCTCCCTATAATCGATGCACAATCTCAAGCTCCCATCTTTCTTCTTCACAAACAAAACTGGTGCTCCCCACGGTGATACACTAGGTCTAATGTACCCCTTCTCAATCAGATCATCCAGTTGCTTCTTTAGCTCCTCCAACTCCTTATGACCCATACGGTATGGTGCCTTAGAGATTGGCCTCGTCCCCGGTTTCAGCTTAACACTGAAATCTATCTCCCTCTTCAGTGGCAACCCCGGAATTTTATCTGGAAAGACATCTGGAAACTCTCCCACCACTGGTATCTGCTCAACTGCCGGACTCTCCACTTTATGGTCTCTCACATGGCATAAGATCAACGGACACCCCTTCCTCAGATAAGACTTCAAGGTCACTACTGCAATCAACTTGACTTTGGGTTTGACAACAAACCCACGATAACACACTAATCCCCTTAGGACCTCTCAAAGAAACCATCTTTTGATGACAATCTATCTTAGCCTTATACTTTCCCAACCAATCCATCCCGACTATCATCTCAAAACCCTCTAAAGAAAACTCTAACAAGTCTACAGGTAGATCAACTTGCCCAATTATCATAGACACACCTCTATATAACCGCCCACAAAGTACAGACTCACCTGAAGGTATAAAAACTTCCTCTCTTATAGACTTATACTCACTCAAACCCAACCGTTTAGCATGACTCAACGATACAAACGACTGTGACGCTCCCGAATCAAACAAAACAAAAGTAAAAACTTCATTGACAAGAAATGTATCGGTGATAACGTGAGCATCATCCTCAACTGCTTTCTTCTCCATCATAAACAGCTTACCACTGGTCTTCTGCCCACCTCCCTAGACAGTACTAGCTGAGGTAGACGGCTTAGCAGCCGACCCCTGGTTGTTGTTGGTGTTCGTCGCCGGTTTCTGGTATGAATTACCGCCATTGCGGTTAGCCCCATCGTTGTTGTTACTCTGACCACCCCTGTTGTTCCACGACCCAGCCGACCTGTTACTAGCATAGCTCTGCGAAGGACCATGGGAGAAACTCCCCTATGATGGTCTCTGGAAACCCCCACTCACAGCACTGGTGTACTCATGTCTCTTGTGGCCCATACCGCCATAGTTATAACAGGTCATACCCCAACTGCTACCACCACTCCCGCGGCCACGCCCATAAGAAGCCCCAGCACTAAACCCTGAACCCGATGAATATGCTCTTGCCTAGTTATGGCCAGCCTTCTTGTAACTGGACTGACCACCACTCTCACTCTCAGCTTTCCTCTTTTCAGAGGCTCTCTCTCTCGGCTCTCCTTGGCCATCTCAACCAACCTCTCAGCCCTCCCAGCACGCTCATAGAGCTCCTTCACATCAGTAAGAGCTCGCACCGGTAACTTCTCCATAATCTTGGAGGTCAACTCCTTCTCAAACCTCAATGCCAAGTTCTCTTGGCTCAGCCCCATGTCCTCAGCATATTTAGATTTCTCATTAAACTTGTGGTAGTACTCAGCAATTGTCATCTCGGAAGTCATCTTAAAATCATCAAACTCCTCCCTCAGCTTACTACGCACATGTTCAGACACATACTCACGCCTCATCGCCCTCTTAAACTCATCCCAAGGTATCGCAGGTAACCCCTGTCTCAGGTAGATCTCCAAAGCACTCACCTTAACTTTGTCCCACCACTCACCAGCTGCCTCCCTCAAGTAGAACGCAGCTTGTTCCACTCGAAGCTCATCTGGACAATGAACCAGATTGAGTATATTCTCCATCTCTCTGTGCCAATTATCCAGTAATATTGGCGCCCGTGTCCCCATATACTCCTTAGGGTTGAACCTCGCTATGTGAATGTTGATCTTGGAGTGATCAACATCTTTATCCTTTCCCACCCTTTTCAAAGCCTCTGTGAGAGCATCCTGGTGCTCCAACATCTTTACGATATCATCAACGATCATACTCTCTGCTCTAGCATACAACGCGGTTCTCTTTGGCGGCATCTTGAAACTATATAAGAGAGAGGCAAACATAAACACACACACCACATCTCAAAACACGCATACGACCTGTACAGAACCTACTCAATCGAGCCCCTTAACCCACTCGATCGAGTTGAGGTCACTCGATCGAGTTTCCCCTCCTACTCGATCGAGTGCCTCGACTCCAGAACCTGACCAGAAAGCTCCCAAAAACATACTCGATCGAGCTGACTATCCACTCGATCGAGCCGACCCTACTCGATCGAGTACCACCACCTCCTCGATCGAGCGCCCAAAAACTCACTTCTGCCTAGAAACGGAAAACTACCTACTCGATCGAGTCACACCCACTCGATCGAGCCTCTCACCTACTCGATCGAGTGCTCCCCACTCGATCGAGTCATGCAGACTCGTATACACTACTCGCATGTTCAACTCACACTCCCACTTTCTATACTCTTAAGCAAAACGACAACAACAACATACATAATACTTACGCATCGATTCATATATATAGACAAAACACCTTTCTTCCATAATTCTAATATGCCACATTATAAATCAAACATCATGTTTTTCAACCATTCAACATACAATTCATATCATCATCATCTTCCAATTCATATCTCCCATCCTCCACATGCATACATCCACCGATTCACACCACGCATTACTATATAGATACACAAAGCACAAGATAAACATGTAACGATCCCGACACATATCCCATGTGACCGGTTCAAAATTGTAGAGCGAGTTCGCAACTTTAGGAAGTCTCCCAATCCTTTGCATTAGCTCCTACAACTCCTATCCGGGTTCATTTTAGTTTGACTCTCTATGTTCTTTAGGTTCATTGGTTACGGGTTTCAGGATTGTCTCTCTAATACCACTTTGTGACACCCTCATACTCCAAGTGCCTTACCATGACCACTTAATGTATGAGAACGTCACCATCTCGGTTACCCGAGGCAATAATAATCAAATGACAATAAATAAACATACTTAAATAGCAATATAGTTTAAAGTGAGTACATGTCCAAATCCCAAAACTGACAAAAGTAAAATACAAATGTTCTCAAACCAAAAGTACTAAACAACTAGTCCAAAAACAGCGGAAGACTCTAAGACTGCATCGTGGTGACTCATCCCAGCTAACCCAAGCGCATCGTCTCTTACCTGCTCAACAACTGCTTACCATCCTCGAATGGATCACCACATTTTTTAAAACATTTAACGGAGTCAGTACTAATTACATAAAACAATGCCACAATGAAACAAGTACACAAACAGCTCAAACAATCCCCAGTCTCCATCTCCAATCTCCACATAACTGACTACACACTAAAGTGTGTAGCCTTGCCAGAGTACCCATCGCAACAAGTACTCCACGCCGCCAGTGGGGGTCCGCAGCCGTATCCACCAAATCCCCGCTCATCTTCATTGAGCGATAAACCCAAGTTCCTTAATGTGCACATCACTTCTGTGGCGGGTTCCACAGAAGGCGAATCAAGGGCATGAAGTCACTCCCGCAAGTGACCCCACTCAGCCAAGGACGCGCCTCGAAGATCAGAGACAGATACAAACCAATCAATAATATGAAATCAACAACCATCCAGGTCAACCAACAATATACTTAACCAATAGTCACAACAACAATCACCACACAATCATGTAACTAATACTGAGTAGGGAAACCCTACCTGGAATGCAAACACCGATAGATGATCAAGCAGCTAAGTCAGAATCTCTCCTCAACGAATCCTCCTCCTATACATATATACATATAATCACAACCATATTCACATAACCACCAAAATCCCAAATCACCCAATTAGGGTTTAACCAACTTTAACAAAACATTATAAAAATTATATGTAAAGCTTATCCTCGACACAAGGATCATAATGGTGTAAAGAACAACGAAATCCGACACTCCTAGCTCCGGGATTTGCTAATAATGTGGCGAGGATGATTCAACGTAACTCTTAATCTTCTCTTGAAGGTTTTTAGATTGAAAAAGTGTTTTAAGAAAAATTAACGAAATTTTTAAATATCAATCCGCATTATTAACAAACCCGTCAAAAATCACCCGTCAGACTTACTCGATCGAGTGACCCTTACTCGATCGAGTGCCAAGCTTACTCGATCGAGTACCCTACAGGCAGTGTACTGTTTTGCATAAAAAGCTACCTACTCGACAGAGTAAGCCTCACTCAATAGAGTACTCTAAGACACATAAAATCGTAGTATTACACATGAGGGATATTCAAAAGAAGCGGAAGAGACTTAAAGTTTTGAATGAAGGAAGCCGCTCTGAGAGGGAGGTTCAGGAGAGGCGAAAGGTGGTCAAATATATTGCTGAGTTGCTTCGACAAGAGGAAAGCTTCTGGAAGCAGCGATTTAGGGTTTTATGGCTAAGAGACGCTGATAGGAATACCAAAATTTTCCATCAAAAAGCGAGTCAGAGGAAGGAGAAAAATCACATTTTTAATCTCGTTAATGAGCGGGGCCGTGTTGTGAGTGATAGGAAGGGGCTGGAAGCGTGTGCGATGTGATACTTTAAGGATCTTTTTACTTCGTCGAGATCTGTGGGTTTTGAGCATTTGATGTCTGGGGTGCAGGGAAGAGTGTCGGAGGAGATGAATGAGGGGCTAAGGGAGGATTATAGAGAGGAGGAGGTTATTGAAGAGTTAAATCAGATGCATCCATTGAAGGCTCCGAGCATCGATGGTATAAATGGTATTTTCTATCAAACCTACTAGCATATTATTGGGACCTCAGTGACTCGATTTGTTCTTAACATCCTTAATGGAGCTCCATTTTCGGAAGGTATGAATGTTACTAATATTGTTTTGATACCAAAAAAGAAAGCTCCTGATAAGATGCAAGATTTTCGCCCCTTTAGCTTGTGTAACGTTGTCTATAAACTGGTATCTAAGGTACTTGATAATAGACTAAAGCGGTTTCTAGGGGAAATTGTGTCTGAGACCTAGAGCGCGTTTACACTGGGTTGACTTATAACGGATAATATCTTAGTTGCCTTTGAACTTTTCCATTATATGAAGAATGCGAGGAGTAATGGGGGTCATATGGCGCTTAAATTAGATATGCCTAAAGCATATGATATAGTTGAGTGGTGCTTCTTGGAGTCTGTTTTAACCCACATGGGTTTTGAGGTGGCATGGGTGAATCAGGTTGTGGCATGCGTGACATCAGTATCTTATAAAGTTTCGACGAATGGTAATTTGACGGAAGAATTTAAGTCGGAACGAGGTCTTCGCCATGGTGATCCGCTTTCCCCTTATCTTTTTATTTTGTGTACAGAGGTGTTATCGGGGTTGTTACGTAGGGGAGTTGAACGTGGGTGTTGAATGGTATTCGTGTGTCGCCCCATGCTCTGATTGTTTCACACTTATTTTTTGCGGATGATAGTATAATTTTTACACGTGCTAAGGAATCCGAAGCTACTGCCATTCGAGATATACTCCGTGATTACGAGCTTGCGTCAGGGCAACAGGTTAGTCTCGATAAAACTACTGTTTCTTTCAGCCGGGGTACTTCATTGGAGCGTAGGCAACGAGTCACTGGCCGTGTTGAATGTGAGGGAGGTGGATGAGCAGGAGCGCTATTTGGGTTTGCCAACAGTGGTGGGGCAATCGAAGAAAGTGATTTCTAAGGTGATTCGGGATAAGATTAGTAAGAGGTTGCAGGGATGGCGGGGAAAGCTACTCAGCAAGGCGGGGAAGAAGATACTGATAAAGGCTATAGGCCAAGCAGTTCCTTCTTACGTGATAAGTGTATTTAGGCTACCTACTAATTTTTGCAACGAACTTTGCTCTCTTGTCTTACAATTTTGGTGGGGATCGAATAATGGGAGGAGGAAGATACCATGGATGGCGTGGAGTAAGATGTGTCGACATAAGAGCCGGGGAGGAATGGTTTTTCATGATTTCGATAAGTTCAACTTGGCCTTGCTCGGAAAACAAGCGTGGAGATTAATGACTGATGATGGTTGCTTGATGCATATCTAGGGTGTTGCGGGGTAAGTATTTCTACGGCAAGGACTTTATGGAGGCGGAGCTTGGAGCGTGTCCAAGTTTTACTTGGCGGGGGATATGGGAGGGGAGGGAGGTGATTCGACTCGGGACTAGAAGGCAGATAGGCGATGAGTTGAGTACGAGAATTTAGGCTGATCCATGGATACCCGGGACGAGTTCGATGAAGGTTTTATCCCCCAAGGGGTACGACGAATGTGGATATGCGGGTGGCCGAGTTACTGAATGAGAATGGTGATGGCTGGGATGTGGATAAGGTAAATAATACTTTCCTTCCATTTGAAAGCCCTCGGGTGTTAAGTATTTGTATTAGTGATGCTAGACCGACAGATGATTGGTGTTGGGAACCGGAGAGGTATGGACACTATACGGTTAAATCGGCATATCGGCTTTTGACGGAGAAGTGTTATCGAGATGAGGCGGGGCAGTCACACTATGAGAAGGAGAAGTGGCTTTGAAGTAAAATTTGGAAATCACCGGTGCTACCCCGAGTCAAAGTGTTTTTTTGGCAGCTATGTAACGATGCGATAGCTACCAAGAAGAATATCCGAGCCCGTATGGAATTGACGGATAATAATTGCCCTTGTTGTTTGAACTGCGTGGAGATTTGTCTTCATGTAGTTTGGGATTGTGGGTGGGTGGAAGGGATATGGGAGGATCTGTCAGTCGACATTAAATTAAAAACGTGAGATGGGAGTCACATTAATTAAATGTTGCTCAGTTAATATGTGCCCGATCTAAGATGCGATCAAATCCACAATTCACGACAAAAACCAATTATAAATTGATTGGTGGAATAAGAGAGACTCACAATTCTTCTGAAACAAAACACAAATTCTTACCCAAAATTAGTTCGTTTCAACAATAACAAAATTACTACTTATATTCCCCGAAAAAACCTTAGGTCCTATACTTTTGAACTTAATTTGAACTCATTTTAGTTCGATTAAGCTATATTCACAGTTCGGTTAAGCTTTATTCAGTTCAGTTTAGCAGTTGAGTTCAGTTCATCTCTCCACAAATTAACTTTATACTTCCATTCAGTTCAGATCTATTAAATTCAGTTCAGTTCTGTTCAGTTCAACCTTAACAGAGCCTTAGCATAGTAATTGACACAGAGGTGTACATTAGTCAAAATTTCGTACCCTCCATTTCTTTTACACGATATTGTACTGCTATTATACCTCGTATTAAACCGAAAAAGATAAATAAAATATGGGTGACACACTAAAGTACATTTCAGAAGATGAGTTGAGTGTACACAACAAAAAAGATGATCTTTGGATATCAATTAGTGGCAAAATATATAATGTGACTAATTGGGTCAATAATCACCCTGGTGGTGACCTACCTTTGCTCTATTTTGCAGGACAAGATGTAACAAATGTATTTCTTGCATATCATCCAAAATCTTGTCACTTATATCTTGATAAATTCTTTACTGGGTATCACATAAAAGATTATAATCCTTCTGAAATGTCCCAAGATTACAGAAATTTATGGTCGGATTTCGAAAAATTGGGTCTTTTTGACAATAAAGGTCATGGTATTTTAATTACAATGATTATTGCAGTAATGCTGTTTTATGCCAGTATTTATGGAGTTTTAACTAGTGATAGTTTTTGGGTTCATCTTTCTTGTGGCGGGTTGCTCGGTCTCTCGTGGATTCAATTCGTGTGGATTACCCACGATTCAGCTCATTATCAAGTGATGGTAACTCCTGGATGGAATCGATTTGCGAATCTCTTTATCGCGAATTGTGTTGCAGGACTTTCCATTAGTTGGTGGAAGAAAGGACATAATGCTCATCACATTGCTACAAATTCGCTTGAATATGATCCAATCACACAATCTTTACCCGTCTTTGCGCAAACGTCAAAGTCCTTCTCCTCTTTAACATCTCATTTCTACGAGAAAAAGATGGATTTTGATTCATTTACTAGGCAATTGATAAGTTACCAACATTTCACATTCTTTCTATCCATTGTCTTTGCTCGGGTTCTTCAATTTGTCGAATCTTTTAACCTATTGTTGTCTAGGAAGAACAATGTGTTTTATCGTGTCCAAGAACTTTTAGGACTACTTGTGTTTTGGACTTGGTTTACACTTCTCGTTTTGAGTTTGCCTGACGTGGTTTCCATGATCGCGTTTGTGGCTGTTACTTTTATTGTTGCCGGGATCCAAAGTTTTCAAATTATCATGAACCACGTATGTTGTGATACGTACATAGAGCCTCCGGTAGGGAACGACTGGTTGGAGAAGCAGACACGCGGGAGTCTCAATATCGCCTGCTCGCCCTGGATGGATTGGTTTCACGGTGGTTTGCAATTTCAGATTGAGCATCATTTGTTTCCTAGAATGCCTAGATGCCAACTTAGGAATATTTCTCCAATGGTTAAAAAACTTTGTGAAAAGCACAATTTGCCATATAATTGTGCCAATTCTTTCTGGGAAGCAAGTGCGATGACACTAGACGTCGTCTGTGTTGTGGCTTCTGAAGCTCGAAATTATGTTCATCCGGTTCCTAAGAAATTGATATGAAAGGATGTCGGAATCGTTCAACGACTTCATTATCATGTAAGGAGTTGGATAATACTCTGTATTGTACTATTGTGCAAGTTAATTATTAATGTTGATGTTCTTAAATAAATTTAATAGGAAAAAAAAAATTAATGTTTTTTTCTTTACTAGGTTGTACAATGCTCTTATATATTTGGAGGTATAATTATTTTTGTGCCAAGTATATTAGACGGAAAAGAAAGTCGTATATCAATTTATAAATCCTAAAGAGCAGTGTTTCAATGATACATAGTAAGGGCAATAGCAATGAGTAGAAATAAGAAGTTCCTTCCAAATAAGGAGCTCCCTGTATGAAATCGATTTCTTGTTTAAGAAACCAGTTTCATGTCAGAAAAAGAGAGGAAAAATGGACCCAGAATAAAAGTAAGGACATTTTTCCATTGAGGAGAAATAAGAAGTTCTGGAAAAAAAACATACATTGGATGTACTATCTCAAATCTTATTTTTCTTGAGCTTATTAAAGTTAATAAGTTAGATTTTAAATTTATCGTCAAAACTCAAATTTAATTGACCTTTTATGTATTTTTTTGAGTTATAATGTAATTTTTTGAGTTTAATTCTTAAGTGAATGATCTCATAAACTTTATAATAAAACTCATAATTTGAAAACAAAATTCAAAAAATTTATTATAATAAGTGAAAATTGTTAATAACCACCTACTATTTACGGTATTTTACAAACTATCACCCTATATTTTATTTATTACAAAATACCACCTACATAAGAGTGTATATATCCCAACTCACACCGTATTTCACTTCCGAACATGTTTTTACTTATTTTTCGACTCGGTTACTAACTAAACAAACAATTACCTTAATTAACCCTCTAAATCATACCCCCAAAATCATTATAACTCTCATCAAAAGCAAAAACACTCCGTATACCTTCTACCCAACCCAACTTTCCTGATTAAAAATCGTCAAAACACCAAAATATGAACATCCTTCATCACTACCCCCATCGTTATCTTATCTATGCTGCACCTTCACTAATCAAGTTCAAATCATCATCAGCGACATCAACAAGCTAAGCAATATGAGATAGTAATATCAGTTTCATCGACTCTGCATTCCGTTGTTCATCCACCGTAAGCACCACTTTGTTTCCTGTATAGTAGTTTCTTGTATAGCATTATAAGATTAGTAATGCAACAAAACAAGAAAGAGTCTATTAATGAATAATTAGTCATACACTGATTTTATACCCTCATATGATTATTTGTCTGAAACAAAAGTTTCAACTCAAGTCAAAAACGAATGTTACACAATGAAGCAAACAATCACAATTGAAACATAAACAACAAAAACCAATAATTTAATCATAAAAATTCCTAACTTAACTAAAATTAGGGTTTTTATTAACCCAGAATTAAGAAAGGTAAAAGCTTAAACATTTGGTACCTTCTAGAATGAAAAAGACACAGACGTAAATGATTGATGATGCACTTGATGATGGGCTTGCTTAGTGATGATGTAGCATCAATTAAGCCTAGAAATTGATGATAATGATGGTAGATGTTCTTAATTTGGGATTTTGATTTTCAACCGTAAGTTGGGGGCAAGGTATACTCAGTGGTTTTGTTTTGATAAGAGAGATAAAATTGATTTGGGGGTATGATTTGGTGGGTTAATTAAGGTAATTGTTAGTTTAGTTAGTAACCGAATTGGAAAATAAGTAAAAATATGTTCGGAAGTGAAATACGGTGTGAGTTGGGATATATACACTCTTATGTAGGTGGTATTTTGTAATGAATCAAATACAGGGTGGTAATTTGTAAAATACCGTAAATAGTAGGTGATTATTAACAATTTTCATTTATAATAACGCTCAAAAACTATACAACTTGTGGTATTATATCAGATGTATAATCTACTTATTAAGTTATTAGGAAGTTCCTTGTGTATAATTATATGTATTGATGTTTGTGAATTGTAATATCCATTGCCAAAAAAAATCAAAAATATACGGCCCATATCTATAATCCAAATCCGCATTTTTTTTTCTCGATTCTTTGGATTACCTTTGGGCTTTCCTTACTCACCAAGTTTTTAAATTCAAAACCTCAAAACAACGACTAACAAATTTTGAAACAACAAAGACAAAACAAAACAACGAAAGACTTAAGACTTGACATTGACAACGACCTATCCAGAACACGACTCATTTGCTTACGTGTCCTAAAACATTCATTTTCTCTCTTGATTTTTATCCTCTCGTTTATTTATTCCATTTTCTCACATTCTCTCTCCTACTCCACCGTAACCGCCACCGCTGCTTTCTCTCTCCTCGCCGTGAACTTCCAGAAGCTTCAAGATGACGACTATGGAGAGTTTGATAGGGTTAGTCAACAGAATTCAGAGAGCTTGTACTGTTCTCGGTGATCATGGCGGTGGCGACACCGCTTTTAATTCTCTTTGGGAAGCTCTTCCTTCCGTCGCCGTCGTCGGTGGTCAGGTTACTGTTTCTCTTTCTTTTTTTTTCCTATTTTGGTGGCTGAATCAGGATTTATTGTTAGAGTTGTACTATTGAAGTAATTAGTTAGTGTTTGTGAGACGGTTTACGCTAATATGTTACTCGTAATGAGTGAGTAGTTAACGAAATATTCGTTTTACAAAATACTTGTGTACGACCGCCTTACATATATATTTGTGTGATGTAATTACTATTACTAATTAGGTTAATTGGAAGAAAAATTCGAGAATTTTATGTTTTAAGTTTCAAATTTCTCGTTGACAGAGGGCGAGCGCGAGCGCGCCTGCTAGCCCTGGCAGTTCCGCCACTGATTTTTAGACGTTCGATTGTGTGTGTGTTTTGTTTTGTGGTTTGTTCAAGAAATTGTTTGAATTTTGAGTAAAATCTGCAGAGTTTTGGAAAATTGTTGGTTCCTGAGACTTGAGAGTATTGTTGCCCACCGAAAGTACTACTTCATCATACGCTTCAGCCAATTAGAAAATTGGTGTTATCAACATGTTCTATAAATAACTAAGCTTAATTGAAGTAAAATAAAAATAAAAAAGGAGCCTTTTCATTGGCTAGGTGTGCGAGTAGTCGAGTACCTAGCAATTTAGGTAATCTAGAAAAAAATCAAAAAGTTTAAAATTTCTCGTGGTGAGAGGGCAAGCGCCCCTTCTAGCCCCTTGGTTCTGCCGCTGGTTCAAGTTTGAGTTTTTTTTTTGGTTTGTTGAAAAACTTGTTTGAATTTTTGAGTGAAAATTGCAGAGTTCTGGAAAATCGTCGGTTCTGGAGAGTATTGTTGGGCGTGATTTTCTTCCTCGAGGATCTGGTTAGTCTGCACCTCTTTTTTCCTGAAAGTTTTGAGCTATTTCATTTTTTTTATTACTGTAGTGGTTCTGAATTCGGATGAATGTACAGAAATGACTCACTAAATTGTACTCTTATTATGTCTGTTGATTGAAAGGACAGAAGATTTTAGTGTAAATTTCCGATGCAATATTCATGTTAAGCCATTCAGGAATCCCTTAGCCACTATGTGCGGGAGAACTTCAAGTACTATGGTAATGTTGTTGTAATAATTGTTTTAGGAATTGTGACGAGGAGGCCATTGGTGTTGCAACTGCATAAGACAGAGGAAGGAACACAGGAGTATGCCGAGTTTCTTCACTTGCCTAAGCGTCCTTTCACTGATTTTGGTACACAATTCACCATGATTGTTATTTCCTTAATGCTGCATTACTTTTATATATACTACGAGCACTAGTTTATTTTTTCGAGGGTAAATAGATCGCTTCAACGGCTGGTAGCGAGTTTTGCAACCACCTGCCTCTGACATGCATATCAAATTCTCTCTCTTTTGTGTGGGGTCTGTATTATGTATGTGAGACGGTAGTTTTTGAATTCTGTTAGTACTCGCTGGTGCAAATTACTTTTAATTTTTTAAATTGTTTTCAAAATATTTGTCCCGCTATAACTTGTAGAGGTTTTTAAGTTTCTAGGAAGGTAAGACCTTGTTGATGTTTGTGGTTTGTTGAGCAAATGATGTGGACAAAAGATTGGAACACTGGCCTACGGTTAAAACCTGCCTGTTGTTAAAGTTTTAGAGGAGTTGCAAATAAGAATGTTATTTTAAAGCCTTGTTAAGCTAAAAGCTCCCTTCTTCTTAATCTTAAAACGTGCATTGCTTTATGGTGAGGCCACTCCCCCAACATGTCCTCATTTTTTATCCCTTCTAGTTAATGAAGCTTTTTTATCCTTGTTGACGAAAGTTCCGATTTTCGGAGATTGTGAATTCAATTATGTGGTGCTTCATATCCGTGCTTTGTTGTCAGTACCCATATCGTGTCTTGATAAGAAATTCATGTTTCCTCTTGGAACTTGATACATGAGGAGAAATTCATCTTTGTTGTCAGTTCTGAATGATACATTTCTACTTCTGGTGACTTCTCTTGTTGCCCTGACATTCCTGTATTAGTAAGACCGTGCTGAATGTGTTGTGCTTTTCCATTGATAGTAAATTAGTAACTATAAAAGTTGTAAAAGAGCCATTGTCACTTGCTGAATGATATCTTCTCCTCTTTAATATGCTGGTCTTAGCCCTTGTTCGTAAGGAGATTCAAGATGAAACAGATAGAGTGACAGGGTCCCGACAAATTTCGCCTGTTCCTATTCATCTCAGCATCTACTCACCTCATGGTAGGTAATGGTCCGGAATGTTTTATTTGACAATATACTGTTTATCCCAATATACTGTTTATCCCAGTGTTTGCCTTCTTGTGACTTGTGCAAGTTCATCTGTGTAACTAAATATGTCAATGCTTTTGGCAGTTGTCAACTTGACCCTTATTGATCTACCCGGTTTGACAAAGGTTGCTATAGGTGAGTTCTCATCTTGTTAGAGGAAGTTTTAGCAATGTATGACTTTGTGAGTGATCATGATATGAACACCATTTTTTATCCATGCTGAACTCAGATGGACAGCCTGAGAGTATTGTCAAAGATATTGAAGACATGGTTCGAACTTACGTGGATAAGGTAATAAAGCGTTTTGTCATTAAAATTCAATCTTGATCTTCTCCTTCTGTCGTCTCTCTCTACGCGTTACAACCTATGCTGGAGTTTCACTGTCTGCGGCTTTACCATGTCGACAATTCCATAAAGTTTTGTTAAGCTTAATCATTTCTCATGCTAAGCTTGTGCTTTGCTATAGCCCAACTGCATTATTTTGGCAATATCTCCTGCTAATCAAGACATTGCAACATCAGATGCTATCAAGCTTGCCAAGGAAGTGGATCCCAGTGGTATGTTTCAGTCATTCAGTGCCTTTATGTTTCATGCACATCTTATCAAACTATTCATGCTGTATTCACTACTACTTAAAATACGGTTGTAAATGCTGCAGGTGATAGGACATTTGGTGTGTTAACAAAATTGGATCTGATGGACAAAGGAACTAATGCTCTAGATGTATGTTTGGTTTAGCCTTCTGCCCTTCAACTCCATTTTTCTTGCTTTTGTTTGATAATCTGTAACATACCGTCATAACCATCATCAGGGAATTAGCCCTATTGTTATCCTGGTTCATTCTTCATATTAAACTGCCACAAATACATTACTCTAAAACTTATGGTCAATGTTGGCCAATCCCCCCTGAAGCCAAACTGCTGAACTCAGAAATGAACTATACTCTATAGTTCCCTTAAAAAAATTTAATACGAACTAATTTATTAATAAAGTGACACAGTTTGCTTATCTGATTATGCTGAGGTAGCGAGGACAGTGTGAGGTGGGATCTAAGAAGGAAAAATGCACACATTAGAAACAAATCTGTAGAAACGTCATACTTTGACGTCCAGGGAAGAAATGAATTTCTGATAATGAGAATAGGTTCTGTCAGTGTACATGATCACATAATTGAATGGTGGACCTTTGCTCCAATAGTCCAATGTAAAGCAGTAAAGATCACACAAATGGCATCATTTTACATTTACTCGGAGACAGTTTACATTTGATACCCAACATGGGCAACATCCAAATCCAACGCCACTGCAATTTTGGAATTCCTCCAATTAGTACTTCCCGAAAATCGAACATGAAAATGGCTCCGTTCACGCTGTATCAAAATTATATTTTTTCATTCGACCCCACTTGATTCATGTTTTATGCTTCAAATTATAGTCATATGAGGCATGAGCATTGGTCATTTAGCACTGTTGACTATAAGCTCATGGCTATGGTATTCTTCGCATTCTTCATATCACAGTTTTTAAATAGCTTATTGCCTGATTTATGAATTCATCCATGCTATATGATATAGTCACTCTTCATATTTTGTAAAACATGTTTACTGCCCTGATCTCTGTACACTTTGTCACTTCTCTATGCAAGGTTCTTGAAGGAAGATCTTACAGACTTCAACACCCTTGGGTGGGAATAGTGAACCGATCACAGGCAGAAATTAACAGGAACGTTGAAATGACAGCTGCAAGACGCAAGGAGCGTGAGTATTTTGCAACTAGTCCAGAATATTCACACTTATCTAATAGGATGGGTTCAGAGTATCTCGCAAAACTACTGTCAAAGGTACAACTGTTAATTACTGGTTTTGGTCATAGTTTGTTGTAGTTTCCTAAATATTAAATAATCTCTCCTTGCTTCAGCATTTGGAGTCTTGTATAAGAGCCCGTATTCCAAGTATTACTGCACTGATAAACAAGACCATTGATGAGCTAGAAGCTGAGTTGGATCGCCTTGGCAGACCTGTTGGCGTGGATGCTGGGGTGAGTAAATTTCTCAGAATTGGGGTACAATGCTAGCAGTAATACTGATATATTCATCAAGTAATGCTTGTGTGATATCTCAGGCTCAGTTGTACACAATATTGGAACTTTGCCGTGCTTTTGATAAAGTATTCAAGGAGCACCTTGATGGAGGGTAATTTTCTTGCCCTGTTCTTCAAACAAGTGGATACTAACATATAAAGGGCAATTCTTTTCGGAAATTTGAGTTGTTTGGAACCTAAAGTGCTATTATTAGGAAATTTGAGTAGTTGAGTTGTTGACTGATTCTATGTTTCTGTTTATGATCGTGTTTTTGGGATTTTTCTCTTATTCAAGATATGGAGGAGTCTAGCTATCATACAAATTCGTACTGTTGAGCTATTTAGTCTGTAAAACTACCTGTTTCAAGAATTAGCCTTGTTATGCCTTTCATGACAATTGCTTTTAAACCACTACCTTTTATGGGACACATTAAAAGTTCTATTCTCTATCGTGTTTTCTAAAGGGGGTGAATCTCCGCCCCCAAGATGGATGCAATGAGAATGGATAGCAATTAAGTCCAGAAACCGTGGAAACTCAAAAAGAATTGGAGGCTGCTGATTTGCTTCATCAGGTTGCTCAAGCTATGGGAATAGATCTCAATATTGTATTCGTCTAAGACCAATTGGATTACATATAGAGACTTAGCTGCTATACCACCATCTTTATTGGTGGAACTTCCATTATCAATGGTAGACTTGGTAATTGTTTGAAACTGTGGGCCTCTTGGCCTATATCAGATCTATATTGCTTCGATATAACTCATTTTCCATCGAAAAACAATTCAACCTTGAAAATAACTCACTGCATTTTTGTTATGTGAACATCTATGATATCCTGATTGATTTATTTTTTTCCTACACTGCCAAAACTCCATTAAGCTTTGATAGTTGCTTAACCTGACTAGTTACTTTCAGGCGACCTGGAGGCGATCGAATATATGGGGTGTTTGACCACCAGCTTCCTGCTGCTTTGAGAAAGCTTCCATTTGATCGGTATCTTTCTCTGCAGAATGTTAAAAAGGTGGTTTCTGAGGCTGATGGTTATCAGCCACATCTCATAGCTCCTGAGCAAGGTTACCGTCGTCTGATTGAAGGTGCTTTAAACTATTTTAGAGGTCCTGCTGAAGCAACTGTTGATGCTGTAAGTGCTACTTCTTGTATACCACTTTCATCAGTATCTTAATTTATCAAATGATCTTTTACCAATACTCGCCAAGACGAGTGGGTTTGGACTATAATCAGCAAAATGCTGTAAATTTGTATGTAAATTCACTTTTTTACAAAAAACAGTTCTGTTTTCCAGGTTCACTTTGTGTTGAAGGAACTCGTAAGGAAATCCATTGCAGAAACTAAGGTGAATTTGCGTGTACAGCGGTGCTGTATCTAATGCTGTAGTTACTTTTCCATGGCATATTGGCATTTATCATCATTCAATTTAATCATGAACAGGAGCTGAGGCGTTTCCCATCCTTGCAAGCTGAGATAGCCGGAGCCACAAATGAATCCTTGGAAAGGTTCCGTGACGAAAGCAGGAAGACAATTGT
This sequence comes from Silene latifolia, assembly GCF_048544455.1. Lineage (NCBI taxonomy): Eukaryota > Viridiplantae > Streptophyta > Magnoliopsida > Caryophyllales > Caryophyllaceae > Silene > Silene latifolia. The sequence goes on along the minus strand of NC_133533.1, from coordinate 19,022,786 downwards.
CAGGTTAGTGGAAATGGAAGCTTCGTACCTAACTGTAGAGTTCTTTCGGAAACTTCCTCAAGAAGTGGAGAAGGGTGGAAATCCAACTTCTACTAACATGGATCGATACACGGAGTTACATTTTCGAAGAATAGCATCAAACGTTTCCTCATATATAAGCATGGTTGCTGATACATTGAAAAATACCATTCCCAAGGCAACTGTACATTGCCAGGTCAAGGAGGCTAAACAATCCCTGCTAAATCGTTTCTACATACAAATTGGCAAGAGAGAGGTATGCTTCCCTTATATACATAATGTCACCATTGCATATAGATACGGGTTCTGAGTTTGGATAGCAGACGTGACTTCTGAGAGGAATATCATTATTTTTGAAGAACTTGGAATCCGTTTGTTAGGCCTTGATGATATGTACTAAATGGGGCGCTCCACATCTTCGAGATTGCATACTTGCAACTGTGCCACTTTGTCCATGACCACTAAGAGCAATTTTCGATTCAATTTTTACTATTGCCCATTCCAATATAGCTTCCCCATGTTGTTGACATAGGGTTAAGGTTGCGTACATACGACTCCCCTCACCCAACGTAAGATCTTTGTACAGCCTAAAGAGGCCCTGAGTCCCCTGACTATACGATATGCGAGTATATATTACTTTACACAGCTTAGCAATGTGGTTCAGTCCAATTTTGGATAACTCGGGTGGCAACCGAATGTCGGAATAGCCAATTAGTTCCAAGTTCCATCTTTTTTAGCATATTAGTAGTTCCTCAGAGGAGACGTGGCTCCTGAGATTCTGTTTTTTTTTTCGCTTCCAGGCTAAGCAGCTAGGGGAGATATTGGACGAAGACCCTACAGTGATGGAGAGAAGGCAACAATGTGCGAAACGGCTTGAACTGTACAAGGCAGCTAGAGAAGAGATTGAGTCGGTATCATGGGCTCGGTGATGTGTACAAAGGAGCTGGTAACAGGTGGTGGTGTAATATAGTCTTGTATGAGACGGTCCTTATTACTCGTTGATATTTTATATTTTTCATGTAATTATATGAGTAGTTGAAGATTGTCTCATGGTGAGACAGTCCTTAACAAGTATTTGTATGAAGTCGGAGATTTACTATACCACGCGTATAATTACTGATCTCATACTTCGCCTTTTTGACTATCTTTCCTCACCAATAGACGTGGTAAACAAACCAAGTCATGTCCGATTTAGATTCATGTCGTATCTAAACGGGTTATAAATCCGTAGCCCAAAAGGGGTTATATTTAAACGAGTTATAAATCATCGAGTTTTTCTGTAAAATTGATGAAATTAATTGGTTTAAGAGAACAAGACAGCTAACTATTTGACTTATTCATGCTCAGAATTAACTAAATAAAAATATACGTAGTTTATTTTCGCAGTATGATTTTTATTCATTATATTACTTTTTATCTTAAACTTTCCATTTGTCTACCCTTGAGTAAAAAAACTTCATAGCTAATTCTCTCCCTTCTCTCTTTTGTTAAATCCTTAACCTCCTTCAACCCCTTTTAAATTCTTCAATTATGAACGATAATTCGAGTATAGAGAAGGTATTTCTTTTGTTAGTGCATTATTAATAAATAAATTGGTTTTTTGTTATAATTTTTTTTTTTAATTAGGGTTTTATGTTACAAAAGGGTAAATTCAATAGTCAATTATTAATTGTGTTATACTAAAATTGTCCATACCGCGACCGTATATCGCCGGAGACATTGGCAAATAGTTGCCAGTCCACTGTATGGTGGTGTTGTTTGGTGGGTCGATGGCAATGGTGCTAAGTTGAGTAAATTAATTACGTACTACATTTATAAAAAAACTGCAAAGTGTAGTACAAGGAGGAAATGTAGTATACAACACTGCAACTACACAGCCAACTAACAAACTACACACCAACCCCACACACCACACATCCCTGACCCACTTTTGCAACCCCCACCACCAGCGTTCTGGTCGGTTGGCATAGTCCGTGCCGGGGAGCAGTGCAACCACTTTAACCATTCGGTTTCCCAACCCCACGCAACCACTCTAACACAACTCCGCTGGCGACGTATTACGCCGGTGAACCTCCTCCGCCAGTAACCGGAAATAGGATGGTGTGAAAATAGAGGAGAATGGGTATGAAGGTGTGAAATTAGCAGGAATAGAATAGAGAGAAATTAGAGAAGGAAAATGGGATGGGAAATGTGAGGGATATAATTGTCAACAGTGTACTGTAATGAGTAAAATGCGTACTGCGAAAATCACCACCCAAAATATAAACAATCAATGACAAATAAATAAAATACTACTAATTTATAAGGAATTATTACTGCATAATAATAATATTTTTTTTTATAATAAATGATGATGTATTTTAAACATTCTATATACCACATTATAGTTATATGCAAACCAATAAAAAAAAGTCCTAACACATTCAATTAGACTTGTTAAAATTGAGCCGACTTGAATAATCTCCCTACATCCGAACTTGACCTATAACTCGAATTGATTCGACCCAATTTGACTCGTCTGAATGTTTATTATTAGATACGGATTATTATCCTCAATAACTTGAAAATAACAAAAAAAAAAAAAATTGAAAATAATAGACTCGAAATCGACTTAAACCCGAAAATAACCTGATCCAACTCCATCTGACTTGAATTCTTGCAAGCGTGAAATAACCCTACCAAATTGGCCCATTTACCATATCTACACTCAATGTGCCAATAAACCCCTCGTTAACTTATTAAAAGACGGCCTTTCCGGTCTTTGTATTATTTGTCTTACTAAGTCCTAACTCCCCAACACAAACACAATACACAGCCTCTTTGACTCTTCATCTCACTCAAAAAATTCCTCACAAAACCATGGTTTACATCACGTCTTGGGATGAATTTGTCGAACGCTCCGTCCAATTATTTCGCGCCGATGTTGAATCAGTAAGTTTCTTTTAACACTAGCCCAATTTTTTTCTGTGTTTAATCATGAATTCTGGATTTCTCAATTTTATAGTTTACTTAATTAATTGGGTATAATTCTTTGTAATTATACTTTTGTGGGTTTTTAATTTCAATGCAGACCCGTTATTCGATGAAATACAGACATTGTGATGGTAAATTGGTTCTTAAAGTTACTGATAACAAACAGGTATTGATAAATTACCATATCAAGTTGTTTTTGTTTTGATTAGTATTTGTACAGTTGTTGTATTTTGATATGTTTTAGATTTGTATGTTTCTGAGATTTGCATAAAGTTTCGATCTTTGCGAAATTCGCTTCAAGATCATCTGTGTAAATCAAATTGTAGTGTGAATTGTACTTCTGTTGGGAAAGTCCCGGAATATAGTACTATATAGGGTAATTAGAGGCGATAGTTCCGAGGTACATCAGGTGTATCGGTCATACAGGTGTGGGACTTGTATAGGAATGTGCTCTAACCATCCTTTGAGCTAGCTTTTCGGGTGGGTTCTCACATTATCTGTATCGACATCATACACCCTACTCAATATGAAAATTAGAAGTGAAATTAATTACTCTTTGGTTATGGATTATAATGGAATAAATCAAAATGGCTCACTAAAGTGGTTGTGCTTCTTTCTTTTGTGAAATAGCGGTCCTTCAATGCAGTTCTCTACTCAATTTTCGTTTGGGTCATTCGGAAACAGCCTCTTTGTGTTGCTAACACAAGGGTAAGGCTGCGTACATCCGACCCCCCCTTACCCCTTACCCCGCAATTTGCGGGAGCCATTGAGGCACTAGGGTAATGTTGTTGTTGTTGTTGTTAATGTAGTATTGTGATGTGGGGATTTGGAGTTTATGTGTTTGTTTGTGTGTGCTAGTCGATCAACTGGTTTATTTGAGTTAGCTTTTGGGTCTCCCAATATCTATCAGCATCATACACCCCAGTCAATACGAAAATTAGAAGTGAAATTAATTAGGAGGGCTTGTCAATGGAGTATTTTAATGTCGGGTTTGGAGTTTATATGTTTGTGTGTGGGATATTCGATCAACTGGAGTATTTGAGTTAAGATTTGACATGAATATATTTGAAGATGCTGTAGATGTTAAGTGACAAAAGGGTGATTATTAAGCAATGGTGGGGCTTGATGGTTAATGGTTTTGAGCAATTTTAACTCGTACCATTAGTATTTTTCAATAGGATCTTGGTACATGGAATTGGGAGCGAAATTGGACGAGGACTAGCTGTGACTCGGCATTTTTTTAATTTGTGTGAAGAGGCAGAACAATTAAGGTTTAGAGATTGAGTTTAAGAGGCGAATCTCTGGATGCCGTATGTCTAAAGAGTAGAGTCATATAGAAACATGATATTGTGTCATCTATTTATCTGTCGGGTAACACCTCATCCAAGCTTTTTTCTGCAAGCCATGGGAATTTTACAAGTTTTGTTGGCTTTAATATATTTGGTGATCATGGGAAATCTTGATGACAGTTTAGAAATTTGGAGGAGATTATAAGTTGTAACCGTTCAGAATCTTTTTGCTGATATAGTTGAGCAAGTAACATGTACTAGCTCGAAGATATTGTTCAGGGGAGTGGAGAGAACTAGTATAATTTTAGATACGGAGTAACTTGTGCTGCTCAAAAAGGTCTTCTTTACCTAGATTTACATGGGATATTGCAAATATACGTGTAGCAGGATTTTGATGCTCACTACGACAATCTGTGATATTCTGAAATGTTAAGACTCTAGTTATACCATCAAACAGTTAGACAAGGTGACAATTGAAAATTTGAGGTGAACACTTGATGTTTCAAGCTGAGAACTTGTTGTAAAACTCTAAACCTTGCTTATTTCTTCCATAATTACCGTGTGTTCGTTACTCATATACGGAGTAGCTTATTATCATGTAAGGAGAAGTAGTCTAGCTAATTTTTTGAGACCTCATGATGTTTGGATATGTTATCTGACTTATTGAACCCCTGAGTATGCTATGCTATTGATTTGATCTTTGTAGCCTCACTTCCTTCTTCAAACATTTGTTAGTGCCTCAAGTTTAAAACCGATCAAGCTCAAGATGCGAAGAAGATGGAGAAGCTGAACAATATATTCTTTGCTCTGATGGCTCGAGGTCCTGAAGGTACAAATTCTGCCCATTCATTTTGTGAAATATGATAAATATAGCTTATATTTGTGTTATGCTATTGATTTTTTATGTGATGGCACTGCCACTCTTTCCCAACTGGAAAGATGAACTTTACATGCGCACAAGATTTTTATGTTTTATCGATAGGACTATAAGAGTACAAAAAATAACAAGAAACTGGTTGGTTCATCCAAACATATTAAAAACTTGAGAGTTGAGAACTTGAGATGTTTTCGTTTCATGTTGTTGCATTTAGAATCAACGAGTCAATAGTGTTGGACATACTATAAATCTAGGCTGCAACTCCTTAGTCCTCTGTGTAATGCTTGTGAAGGTGTCGTCGAACCACATTTTGAAGTGGTCTCATTTATGTCACATTAATCAGATATTAGGATACGTCGATTGATTTGAATTCCAATATTTAGACCCTTGTGTTGGAGCTCGCGTTTTTTTTTTTTTTGGTCCTTGTGGTCTTGTGGAAGGGTACGAGGGGATTGATAAATGTTGAGAGAAATAACATTCGTCGTTAATTTTTTTTTTCTCGGCCGTTTGACGCTGCATTTCTGTGAAGTTGTGAGTTTCTTCTTTTCTAGAGGTTGTCTAGATGGGCTTTAGCTGATGGGAAGCTTCAAATCTTTTGTTTATGCAGTCGATATAGCTGAAGTAACTGGGAAGGAACAGGTGGAGGCACAACCATCCAAGAAAGGAAGAGGAAGAAAACAATGATATATCAAGCACAAAATATTTGTCTAAATTTTAGGGTTTTTAGTGATTTAACCATGTTTTTTTTTTTTTTTTTTTTTTGCTCTTTCGTAGCACACAAGTAACGTGCATCTATCGACTGTGCGAATTTTGCATTGAGCTACTTAAGTGGTGGTGATGAAAAATTCCGAGAAGTTCCGCCTCTAATCGTTTGAAACCTAGACATGTAGTTTGAGATTATGTGATATGGTTGGTGTTGGTGACTTACTTCTACTCCTGTTTTTGCAATGATTTATTATTTAAAATGTACTCTTTGCCATCGCTTTCGCTCAAATAAATCTTCCGCGTCAGCTGATGAAAATCAAATCCCGTTTCCATTCCACGGAATCCCGTCCCCTTCATACCATCGTCACCCATTCATCCCCCATCATTACTTCCTACCACATCAACACTTTTCCATCAATTTTCTCACCCATTCCCGTTCCCGAGCCAACCTCCATCTTCCCTTTCCGACAACCAAGAGACTAACAAGATGGGAAGTTTTATTCCTACATTCATACATGGACATGCCACCAGTCAGTAACCACCACATGAAGTGCTTCCTAGCCGTCCACGACCGTAGCATGATGCCTTGTTTGAATGACTTCCACTCCTTAACGACTCGTAAGACGTCAATCAGCTCTATGTTGTTCAGCTCTTCAAAACGTCGAAGATTCTTGTCCGTTATTATACTTATCAGTAAATTTGTGTAAAACTGCATTATACAAGTATTTGTGAATATTTTTCACAGTACCATTATTTACGGTTTATCTCAGTACATATTCATTTTTATTGCCCTGTTCTAGTGATGCGCATAAAGGCAGCTAATATCAGTACATGTTATCCAATGTTCCGAATTCCAAATATGACAGTCAACTATCCAATTGTTGCTCCAAAAAATTGATCGATCACACAACAATATTAGAGGGCCACGAATGTTGGGCACCAAAACTAGTTCCCGTCGATCCAAGATAGAAACTAAAGCACCAATGTTTTTCTGGGCTATTGATTGATAGCTTCGGTTCTCAAATCTCAATCAACAAACCATATCTATTTCCTTTGCATATAATATCAACCCCTTGGAAAATATACATTTCAATAATATGGCTACAATGTCGAGAAACAACACCAGCAACCCCAAGCTTGAGAAAGGTAACCAATTTTCCATAACGTCCATATTAATCACAATTACACTGAGCAAACGACTTCATCAAAAACTTCGCAAAATATACACAGTCGTTTGGAGTAACAAGTTAATTAATGGTACTAATTAGGAAACAGCAGTAATCATCATGAAAAAGATGTACCAAATTAAGTTTATGCTGAAATAAACCGTACCAGTGATAAAAGGAAAAATAACGAACATCAGCAAAACCGACCACAAATGTAAAGTAGGGTAAAAAGCTCAAAAAAAATCCCTACAAAAACATCTCCAACTTCCTGGATTTAAGAGGTTCTGGAGGTAAATAATCCTCTAACCGAAGATTAGAGCTTGTACGAAACTCGTTCAATGTGGCGTCGCCTTTCTCAGACTTGATAATCTCCAGGATGCTCCCAAGAACATCGGCAGCCAATCCAACCTCCAAAAGACGACCCGGCTCTTCCCCACCTCGGTGTATTAGTCTACACACGTCTTGCAAGGGTAAGACATTTTCTAAGACGAGTGTACCAAACATCTGACCAAGAAACTCGGGTGCCCTTGGCGCATCAGTGACAGTTTCTTCAAAGTCGGTCAATAATGATTCAAACCTATCAAACGAGAATAATAGCTATGATCAGGAGGACACACTTTTTTGGGATTGCACCACCCGGTTTAGTCCAAATATGATACAGATAGGACCATAAGAGGCAAAAAATTTCTCCTAAGCTTTATATTAATCAAATATAATGGAATCAAACTTTTGAGATCTCGGGTTAAGCTAAATCATTTACTTAACAATTGATCGAAGTGCTCAAAGGTAAACGTTATGAGAAAAAGAAAATGGGATAGCAAAACAATGGTTTGTAAGGGAAGTCGGGGACTGAACTCTTACCCTTGAATGAGCTGCTGTGGACTGAACGTGCCTTCCTGAGGCTTTGTGAGGCTAATTAACAGTTTTGTCAGGACACTTCTCTCCATGTCTTTCCTCTCAAAAGCATCGGTAACCCACATTGATATAACTGTTGGATAAAAGCCTGGGGCATTTAACTCTTTGATGCATAATTCAGCTTCCTTGACATCTTTCGCACTGAAAGTGAACAAAAAAACATGGATCAAAATGAGCAACAGAGATGATAAACTAAGTTTATAAAGAAACTCTTTTTTTTTCATGCAGCATGCAACTAGGACACTGGGTAGGCCTGATCGTTATGTAGGAATCTCAAATATTATACATGACGAATAAGATGGGGAATTAGAAGTCTGCGGAAAAATTACTTCAAATTACATGCCACTAGAATGACTCTATGCCAACCTTTTCTTTGTCTGAAGTGTTGGCTAGTTCACACTACTAAGACTACATGTCTACATATGGCAATGTAGAGACTAGAGGGGGCAGAAGTACGCGACAGCATTAGTGTTAAAAACACTAATGTAGAAGATGGTATTCCAGACGACTCATGAAGAAAATTGCATTGTTCAATTGACATTACAAATAAAAGCTACACAATAAACGAAATTTCACCAACAACAATTCAACAAGTAAAAGTGTGACAATTTCTCTATTTCTGCGTCATCAGGAAAAAAACACACAAATCGAAAGACACGAGGAGGAAATATTATAGACTAAGATATGGTAAGCAGTTCAAAGTCAGGGAAGTAAGCAAGGCAAATGACTGCTTTCCAATCCTTCTGCTCGATAATTAGTTTACCAATCAGAAAGAATAGAGAGCAGAACAAATTAATGGCCTTTCAAGTTCAGGATATAGCCAAACCCTGGTAGACAGCAGCCTGACACTTCAAGCCACAATCACCATCTTAGAAACCAGATTGGATTAAATAACTCAAAATTGTTTTCGACTGGTTTCGGTAACAAAACCGGGACGGATTGTTCTCATCATTTTAGAGGTTCAATTTTCTATATTAACCCTTTAATTATGGAAAGGGGGGTGCATTTTCCTTCCTCTTTCCTATGTTGGAAGGATTATCATTCGGCTTATTGGAAAGTAAAATGGATCCCTCAAGTTCCCTTTGGCCCGATTTCTGCCCAAACAAGGGAAATTACATCCTTCCGTACAACTCTACAAGGGGTAGAGGCTAACGAAAGTACCAAGCCACACCCCTTCTTTTCACTTCCCAGGGAGACCCAAAATCCCATGCTACTCAATATCAACCAATGGCCCCTTAAGAGGGCACCGCATGGCAAATTTGCTCCTCTTCTAAAAAGCCAATTGCATAGCTGAACATTCCGGGAGAAATCATGCTAAAGCAGCAAAACCCAAACAAAACGAGAGGCCATGTCGTCCCCATAGATCGACAAATTCTTCTGGCTTTATATCATTGGTCATTCTTACTCTCCAGTACCTGTATTAGGTTTCTTCTCATAGACTCGTACAAAAGTGGTGCACCCTTTATCACATTTAACAGATTTAGAATCACTAGTCAAAATAGTACGGCCCAATAGTGAAAACCAGGAAGGAAAAGGGGAATGTCCTTAACAAAAAAAAACTAGTGGTGAGGCATTAGCCAAAACACCTAGGTGTGCAAATAACACACAACTAGCAAGGCATACTTCTATATCACATTATTCCTAGGTTTTACTCCTTACATGTTGACCCTCTTAGAACTCCAATAAGGGTATCGTTGCACCAATTTCATTTGGAAAATATAAATTTGTGTGCAAAAACAAAACTCCTCGTGCCTTTTGAAGCCCGCACCTTCGCGTCGGGCCATCGTCACCTTACACTTTTTAAAACCAAGTATATAACAGCACCTTAATCAACTGACATCCTAGTGTACTTATATACTTCCTCCAATCCAATTTGTTCCACTCATATTCCATTTTGGTCCATATCTTTTTGTCCTCTCATTTGAGAACCTTCCTTATATGGCAAAATTAAGGGATTAAAATACTTATTTATCATCCTAAACAATACATACTACAAAAACAAATTTAATTATTTATTTTAGTTTTGGTCCATATCTATTTGGTCGTCGTTGCTATCCCCGTGGTGGTCGGTGCAATCGAAGCTGGTGGGGTGGGAGTGTGAGGGTGACTTGGTAGGAGTGTGGTTGAGGTTGGTGAGATTGGTGGTCTAATATAAGGTGAGTTTGTAATAAGATATCATGAATTCATTTTCTTAAGAGCCGTGCCTAAACCAAATGGGAGGAACAAATCGGGTTGGAGGGAGTATTCCTTTGATCTGATGGTAGCTAATCATAGATAGTCATCAAGTAGCAGGCAATCTCAGCCAGCAAACGCAGTTTAAAGGCAAGGAATAGTTTGCCAATACAAAGACATGTTTAATAATTGAGATAATAAAAAAGAGAACCAATGCAGGGAAGAGCTCACCTGTAGTACTCCTTTATTGCTGCCATTGACATTTCTCGTAAACGCTCTTCGGGATACACCTTTTCAGCCGTCATTTTTTGTGCAGCAGTTGAATTATGTTCTTGGCCATTGGACTTATCACCCCGAGAGAGGTTAGTTCCACGATCTGATAAGTTACTGAAACCATTCAAACCAGCCACCCCTCTTCTGGCATCCCCATGAAATGAAGAATTATCAGCTGTGGTGCCAGTTGAGACTGATAGCTGCTCCCTAACAGACATTACCTTTGCAAGCCCACCTTGGGGTCCGAGCATAATGGGCTCATCGCCAGAGGAGCGTTGGAGCAAAGGCACTGAAAGTGTCCTGTTCTCAAATTCACTCTTATCGTCGATCCGTGCATCCTGGCCACGAAACTGGGAGCCCACACCTCGGTAGCCGCCACCCTGGCCCATCGAAGAAGACACCGTGGAACCTCTTGGAGCATACTCTAAAGGTGGGCCCCTTCTCAGTGAAGAATTCATGCTTGGTCCACGATTTAGCCGACTAGCTTGCCCCATTCTTTCTTGGGCAGCAGCTTTGTGTACTTCCTCGATCTTCTTAGGCCCTTCAACTTTTCTCCTTTGCTGCCATTTGTTCTTCCTAAGATCAATTGTATCCTTCAACATAAATCTTACTCGTGAAGATAGTTTCATATCATTAGATAACTGCCTCATGATGTCGAAGTATGCATCTATATGCTCCTTGGCTTTGGAATGATCAATCATATCACCAATAGTGCTCATCAACTTGCACAAGGCTTCAATATTCTCTTCATCCGCATTTTGATAGTTACCCAACAATTTCTTTATACATTCGTGCATTATTCTTTCAGTCAACATTCTCTTTTTGTACAACTCCCCAATCAGCCTAATGTTACCTAGCATACGCCTTCGTACTTTCAACCTTTTCTCTTCTCTTTCTTGGTCAGATTGTTTTGTTTCACCTTCATCCTTGTTGACTTCCTCTTCCTCTCTTTCTCCTCTCTCAAATTCCTCCTGACACTTATTGAGTAAAAGCCGTCTGAAAGTGATTTTCTGATTATCAACACTGAGATCAGGCAACTCTGAAGCCAAATGATGGCAGAAATTGGCATACATTTCACAGAATGTTGGTTCCATTAAAGCTTTGTCGAAAATCTGGGATATGACTCCAGTTAGAGTCACCACATTGTCAATTTTAACTTCTTTAACTTGCTCAAAGAGTTTTTCAAAGTTTTGTGGGGTCAGCTTGTTGAAAATAGCCTTTAACCTCCTCTGCTTTGCCTGTTCCTCATCACTAACTTTACCCACTTCATATTTGTTCTCGGCTCTGTGCATTACCGGTTGAGGAGACGGCATCAAACCACCTTTATTGAAATTTGTAGCACGTTGCCAACGTTCGCCCTCAAAGTTATTCCTTTGTGTTCCCTGAAAACTCATGGAATGCATCAGCCCAGGTAAATTCCCACCGACATGTTGTACAGGCCCTTGTCCACGAGGCCTTACACCATAATTGAGTCCTTGGCCTGGCCGGAAACCCATCATATTAGTACCATAGGCAAGATCCATCCCGGGATCACGGGCCACAATATGAGGGTTTGGTTTACTCCACCTATCCGTTTCTATAGAACCATTACCACGACGATCATGTCGGGCAACCCCAGAAGACCTGTCAACGATCCTCCCGGAAGGAGCATAGTCACGAGAATTATTAACATTTAAACCCATCAAGACATCAGCAATATCAGGTGTTATTTGAAAACCCTCTGGAAGATCAATACATTGCTCGCATATAGTAAGAAGAAAATCCCTAGAGTACTTTTTTATTGCTACTCCATTATCATCATCATCTTTATAGAAGCCTCCAGGTGTCGCATTGCCATTGTCAGAAGGCTTCAACTTTGGCGTAGATCCGTCGGCAACGTCTTCCCAGTTTTCAAGCTCCGGTTTATTTTGCTCATCTATTTTCTTCACCGGGCCATTTTCCAATTTAGCGCCAGGCACTTCCTTCATATCATTGTAGAGAACACTTTCCTCAGTCTCTTTATGATCCTTGGGACCCTTATAGGCCCCATATAGATCGGGATTTGTCCCAAGAGCATCAGCCTTCTGAAACATTTCTTTTCTCTTCTTCTTCCCCTTATTATTCTTCACCTTATTTGGCTCCACGGAATACTTGACATTTCTTTTCTCGTCTTCCATGATTTCCTCTTCAATACCTGGTTAAGTGAAATTTTCAGAAATCAATTTATTTTCACCTGGGAGATTCTTTTTTCCTCAATGGAGTGGCTAAGTTTGTAGGCCTTACCAGCATCAACAGCGGTGGTTGCCTCAACCACAGCAGCTTCCAGAGCACTTGCTTCACGGTCAGTTTTCTTCTTTTCATCGGGTTGTTCAGGCTTGGTGACGATATTTGTTGCCTTCAAATGGTTATCCGACTGGAAACCCTTGGAATGGTTAGTCTCACCTTGTTTGGTCACAGACTGCAGATGGCTATCAACTTCTGTAGAAGGTTGATCCTGTAACACACTCGGATCAGACAGTGCACAGAATTGCACAATGCAAATAAATTTATTTAAGACTGAACGGCTTAAATATCAACCCACGATTATTGATTTTGTAACCCTTTGATTCAATAGCATCAAATGTTTATCATAATAATTTCAGCACATATTGCACACAAAGATGAAATGCATACTAAAAAGAAGAGAGAGAGAGAGGAGCATATTTTGGGGCCCCATAAAATACTAAAGAATACAAGAACATGGAAATTAATAGAAAAGGTAATCCAACAAACATTCCCTATGTCGATCAACAGTTTATGTATCACTTAAGGCGAATTTTTCAGGTAAACAAAAGCAGATGGAGTTGGTTTTTTCAACTTTATCCTTTCCACTAACCACACTCTTCACCAACCTGGACATAACTTTCCTCCCACAAACAAGAGAAGCGCCAGGAGATCAGCCTCCACCATTATCTCATACAGCCCTCACATTAACCCTAGGTACCCAACAATAAGTTGCTCCTTATGTACTCATAATAAACCACCCGTTCAACAAGCAGAATGTATACTTGCCTATTTGGGTGTTGGAAACTGTCTGTGGGTAAACTATCACACTTGGGTCCAAAAGGTTGGAAGAGGGTTGCAAGGTTATCAGGAGTTATTTATTACTATTGTTAGAACTATTAGTCTATTACCATAAGAAAAGAACAGTACCAGACAAGTTAATAGAGAGAAAAAAAGAAGTACCTGCGATGCCATTGGAGTCTCTTTGTCGATCACGGTCTCTTTCTGAACATTGAGTGAAACTGGAACAAAAACATCAGATTGTTTCGTAGAGTCAAAACCAGAATTCAACGGTGGAGAAGAGCTAGCAGGATTTGGTTTGAGATCCTTACTCCCAGAATCAGCTTTTCCAATGACACTGGAGTCTCCTGCAGAGGGAACCGCTGGTTTAATTGTCACTGGTACCGTAGCAGACAATGAGTGGGTTGACGGTCTAACATGAGGTGCACTCCTAGCCGAGTCCAAGTTGAATGACTCGGGACGGCCAGGCATAGAAGCCACGCCCATGTTGATAGATATAGAAGTAGAACCAGCCTGGTTTACATATGGCATAACAGGGGGGCCTTGACCAGTATAGTTGAACCTTGGAGCTAGAGAGGTATTAGTCAACGGAACAGAACTTGGTGGTGGAGTGAAAGGAGAGCCAGGGGTATAAGAATTGGAATAGAAGCTACCAGGACGTGCAGCCGTGTAAGGGGGATGTGCAACATGGGTCACCCGAGAGCCTGGCGATCCACCATTCTTATCATCAAGTGTCAACTCCTCGTGGGTCTCAGGATGGGTTATCTTCACAGTTTTGCGAGCAGAGCCAAATTTCCCAGCTTGCTGATTTACCTGAGGTGGCACGTTCATCCCTAAACTTCCGGGTTGGTGGGGTAGCTGGTGCGCCAGCTGGGGACTGAACCCAAAGTTCTGTCCTGGATGGATCATTCCCTGATTCGGCATAAGATGGGGCTGAAGCCCAGGCACAAAGACTGGCGGCTGAATCTGAGTTGGGTTTCCCATAGGCAATGGCATCTGAATTGGCATTTGATGTGAATTAGCTCGCATGCCAGAAGGCATTTGTGGATTGGGCCCACCATACGAGATGGGGCCAGTAGGTTGGGTGAATGGCATAGGCATAGAAATCCCTGCCACAGGGACTACAGTGGGCTTCTGGGTTTGAACTGGAGAAGGCGCAGAAGCCACAGGCACCTCCCTTGTGACCTTTGAAACTACCCGAGGCTCTTGGGGAGTTGGTTTCTCAGTAGAACAATCCATGTTAGGCGTCTGTTGCTTTGGAGCAGAAGGTGCCGGATTTGCAGCTGAAGCCCTTGAAACCGACCGCATAGCCTGCAGGCCATTAAGTTCAAAAAATTAAGAGAACTGATCAATAGCTACCACGCCAAGAAACAAGATGTTAAGCAAGCTAACTTCCGGTGTTCATGACGTATTATACCAGTCTACCACCATGATCTGAAAATTTTGTCTCTCTTCTTGACGACCTATTTTATATAATTCAATAATGAAATCATACTCCATAACTGATCTCCAGCCTCTTAACAGACTCCAACACAAGGCACTGGCGGATCTACGTACAAGGACTGGGGTGCCATGGACAACGATAAAATAAAATCTAAAGTTTTGGTCTAATGACATCTTCAATATTTTCAAGGGAACGCCTGGAAAAAAGAATTACGGGTCCGCCACTGACCATAGGTATAAAAGGCCTTGAGGATTCTCTAAAGTATGCACTCTTATCGCTGGCATTTAAAATGTTGTTTCTCTTGTCCTCTCAACTGAACAGGTATGAAGCGGTGTCTATTAAGAGAACCACAAGGAGGTGCAGTTAAATTTAGCATTCATTTGAATGATGACCTTTTTTAATTCCTAGCAATTGTGTACTTGCTAAGAATTTTGTAAGATATTCACTTATTTTGCAAGTCCTGCTGTCCTACTAATGTACTTTCCCACATTTAAAAATAGCAGCGACATTAAAATGGCTACCAACTAAGTTCTAGGAGTGAACTACATGGACCCTGAACTCTTTTAGCTATACAAAAAAAAAAAAAAAAAAAAAAGCCAATTTGACCACTGCTAGAAAGCAAGATTACGGATCAACAATGAAGCAAAAACAAACAAAACAAAAAAAAAAAAAAAAAAAAAAAGACCTGATTCTGCTGTTGCTCATCCAACTTTGGTGGAGCGGAACTGGTTCTTGCTGGTACCTACAGATGGAACCAGGCTTAGAATCACCATTAGGAAAGTTACAAAAAGGTAGAGTCTAATTTTCAGGAAGTAAAATACCGCCATGACATTCATAAAACCGGGACTTATGGATCCAAACTGAAGAGAGAAGCCCTTGCCTGCATCCCCTAATAGAGTGGAAGGACAATGAAACCAATAAGAAGAAAGAATAAGAACAACTAACATTATTACCCCAATGCCTTAAAAGGCTCCCGTCTATCATAAGGTAAGGTCACGAGTATTTAATCTTGCATGTGCGTTGAACAATGGAGGCGCTTTCGAGCGACCCATAATGAAAATTACGTCGAATTGTGCATTGAAGGACTGCCAATTTACAAGCCAAAGGGCACTAAAAACACCGACTATTTAACACGTCATTTTGTTTTATTGCTTCATATTCTATAACCAAAGAATTGCAAGTCCTGGACTGCATTGAGGATGGAACTACCAAACGAATGAACAACTATCATCCTTTTTTTTAAATGCTGTCTCCTTGCCAGACGAAACAAAACAAAAAGAGCACAATTCAAAGCATAAGTTTACACCTTTAGAAGGGGTTGAAGGCAAGGTGGAATCTGAAGTCATGGAGGACGGCTGAGATGGCAGAGTCTTTGGAACGGGTTGACTGCTCTTTTGGCTTGAAGTATCATCTGACTTAGGGATGGCAGCCTGAGCTGGTTTGTGGGATACCCCTGCCAAGAATTATTTTTATAACTATCGCTACATTGAATTATCTGAAGACTCCAAGACCATGACGAATAATCGAATATAAGGTTTCATACCTTTGAAAAAAAATCAAACAACAAAACGACTCTTGTAGATTGTGCGATTACAGCGCACAATAGACTCAGAGGGAGTACCCCTTAACCAATTGTATACCTACCAGATAATGAAGATTGTACATGACTGCCATTCTCAACAGGTCGAGGCCCGGTAGTAGGATTAGGGTCTGATGATGAATTCAGATGTCCATAATTTCCTCTTGAATGCCCACCTTGTCCATTATTAGGCTTCTTGAAGCTAAAAACACAAAAAAACAGAACGTATTTACAAATCATTACTAAATATTACAAATTAACAAACTGCATTGTAATCAAACACTAAAATAAAATCTGCCAGAAATAAAATCAATGTATGCAAAATAAGAAAAGACGTGAATAAGGGGAGAAGCCATATTTCATACTCGTATTAAATAATTAAGAGTACCTGCGACTGGCAGGAGCGTTAGACGAGAGAGAAGAGGCGGTGCCGGTGCCGCTGCCGCCGGAGAGAGGACGCTGTTGGTAATCAGAGCTGTTATTATGTCGACCACCACCAACAACACCTGTTTTTCTGTACTGCAACTCCTTCTTATCACCCTTTAATTGATTTTGGGACATATATTCTTGCTAATTCTTTATAACAACCACACACAAAAAACAACATCAAAATTAATACACTTGCCTGAAATTCAAACTTTTTTCCGTCACAAAACTGTTATTACTCCGTCCGTCTCAATTATTTGTCTACCTTTTTTATTCTTTTAGACCGTCATTTAAATCTAATTGAGACAGAGAGTATCCACTTATCTACTAAACCCGTTTTTCCGCTAAAACGGATACCACCGTCTTAAATATGAATTTGTGCTTAGCAAAATCAAAACTTTGTCATCTCTAATACGCAAATTCAATTAAATTTCATACCTCGAACGAAAAAGTCAATTACTTCTCTTAGGTAATTCAACAGAATCAAAACTTCCAAAACACTAACAAAAAAAATAAAATTCACAACTAAATATTACTCCCTCCGTTCGGTTGAATACTAAATTCGATACGTTTGATTAAAATCTACCTCACATATATTGAACAAGCGTATGGAATTCAACCGAACCGAGGGAGTAATATTTTACATGCAATCTTAAATAAAAACCAATACCCAGATAACAAAATCAAATTAATTTCAATACCCAGATAACAAAATCGAATCTTTCAACTCATAATTACATCAAAATCAAAAAATTAATAATAAATTTATAGCTAAATATATTACTACACACTTAATGAACACGCAATCTTAAATAAAAATCAATACCCAATTATCAAAATCAAATTAATTTCAATACCCAGATAACAAAATCAAATCTTTCAACTGAAAATTACATAAAAAAAAAAATCAATTCATAATAGAAACAGAATTATAATGACAATTAACAATTAAATTAAAATCTGAAATTAAAATAGAAATTGAAATTACCTGAAAGTGAAGACGTGAATAGAGAAAATTACTAGAAAGTGGGAGAATTAGTTAGAAGAATTAAGAGGAAAAAACCATGGTTCAAGAAAATTGTAGAGAGAGAAAGAAGACAGAGAAGGAAGAAGGGTGTTGTCTGTTTGTTGTTTGAGAGAAAAGAAAGAAAGAAGAGAGTGATGTGGTGTTGTTATTTGGAGGAAGGAAAAAAGAGAAAAGTAAGGGTTGTAAAAGGTAGAGAGAGTCAATAGCCCTCTTTTTAGTGAGGGTTTTCTTAAGGAGATCTATTCATCCTTCTTTAAAATATTATTAAAAAAATAATAAATATTTTAAAAAAAAAATATTGAAATCTTAATAAATTAGTTGAATAGGAAATATTAGGTAATAATTTTAGGGTAGGATCGTCTTTTTTTTTAAAGATACTTTTAGGAGTGTGATAAAAGTGAAAAAGATATTTTTGTAATTTTTTTAGTTACGACATGTTTTTTTAGATTTAATTTCAGTTCATTTTAGTTCAGCCCATTCCTTCATAAATTAACTCCTCTTACTTTATTTTAGCTTTATAAAATTCAGTTTAACTCTGTTTAGCTGAAAAGAACAAAACGTTAGTGAACTTATTAGAAAAACAGTTATTATAAAACGATTTTACAAGAGATTTACGGTATAAATGGCAAAGATTATGAGAGTGACGTCACGTGAGAATGATGACGATGGTCTATGAAAAAAATCTGAGGTCGTATGTTGTATGTTGGTGCCTCCTAGTTAACGTACACACCGACTTAGTTGAAAAGGTTCGCTTTTGCTTTTATGTACTACGTGTACTAGTTTTGCACACGCCCTTTATGGGCCCTATTCGCTATTAAGAGTATGTGTTTGATTCGGATTCCAACACCTAATTCAAGCTAACTTATGGGCCAAGCAACACTTCATCTTCGACAAATTATTGTTTAAGATGGTAATATCAGTCGGTCTTTCTTATGACGGTCACAAGCTGATGATCACTTGCTCCTCTCACTTGCCCCTTAATCTCACGCTCAAAAATGTGAATTTGTGCGATAATATTCGTCTTAAATTTAAAACAGGTCAAATATGGTAGATAAGATAAAAAGAGATAGCTTGGGGACTAACAAGAAGTTTGTCATATATATGTAAAGATGGCGGATTTTCTATCCCATTTTGTATCTTATCTCGTGTCTCATTATACTCTCCTTGTGACACATCATTAATTCAAAGGAAATTTCTATCAATTTTATTATGTGAATGATGGTGTATCGCTAGATAAATATAGTTGGTTTGTAACTTTAAAAATGACTAGTGATAATCAGTCAATACTATATATATATTTCAGAAATTAAGGGATTTCAGTGTAATTAAAATTAATTATAGTATATAGTTTTAAATCGAAAACACTGTGTGATAAACCTGACCAAATGAGTTCAATGTAAATATTATATAGTTTTGGTTGAAGTATAAATTTAGATAACACCGGAATATGGTTTCCTTAAAATAAACATGATCCACTTATAGTATTAATTAGTATAAAGATGTTAATTATTTGACATATATAAATATAATATAAAGGATGTTATATTTTGGAAACTATTAAAAGTTAAATAAATCAAGCTAGATTTCCAAAAAAATTAATATTTCATGATTATTTCTATTTGATTTAATGCATATATGTAATATATTTATATAAATATATAAATCTCTTAAAATTGCATGCCCAAATAGTAAAAGTAACTCTATTATTAGTGAAAAGAATTGTATTAACATTGGATATAGTAATATGATAGTAATCACTCATTTGAATAGTTAAAGTAACAATATTGGCAGCGAGCGGGTGTAGTGAAAGTAATAGAAGCAAAATTATCAATATTAATGCGACAGTATTGAAAGTAACAATAATTACGGCGGGAATAGTGTAAGTAACAGTAGTAATAACGAATGTAACAAAAGTATTGTTCCGGGTGTAATTCCGGAGCAGAATTATGACCGCTTAAGCTTGTAGAATGACGTCGTTGCTTGTCTCTTCCTTTCGCTCTCTCCTGTAAAGATGAACAAACTGAGGGCTCGGCTTGGTACCGAGCGTACTCACTCCGACGCTCAAGTCAGTAAACTTAAAGAGATAAGTTGTGTGTTAACTTGGCAAAGTATATTGTAGAGAGATAAGGGAGTTTATACCAGATTAAGATGATTTTTGGATCCTTTTCTCAATGAGAGAAGTGGAGTATTTATAGACTTTCACCTTTTGTCACGTAGTGGCCAAGTGGCTAGCAAGTGGAAAGACTATCTTACCCTCGGCCGAGGGACCCATGTCGGGCCGGCATGCCTGGTTGACTCCAAGCCGAGGGGACTGGATGCGAGTACGCGGATATGCCTCTCGGCCGGCTAGTTGCCGAGACCGAGACCCAGTGACAGTGATAAAGCGGGCTTTGTCGATTAGGTCATTAATATGTTGACTTCTTTGTCTTTTTTAGCTTTGACCTTGCTCAATATGTTGACTCGGTCAGCGGGTGCAGAATATGCCCCATCAATTTGCCCCCAGCGTAGTCTATGCCGTGGTATGGACCTTCGATGAGTGTTGAGCGTATTCTGCGCATGTTGAACTTCTTCCTCGGCTTGGTTACTTCGGGCCGTACCATATCCCCCCTCCACATGGTTGTGTAATGGACATCCAATGTGGAAAAGAAAATGGCGCTGGCCGAGACCAAGGTTGAGAGTGCCGTGTGCTTTTGATTGCCCCCGGCCGGTGCTGCCAAGCATTGTTGATCAGCTGGCCGTTAGCAAGTAGATACCAAGGAGTGTTTCGAAGAAGATTTGTCACTGTATGTCGATTGACATTCCGTGGTTGCATGCTTGACACGTGGCCTGGTGCTGATTGGTGGACGCTTCATGGGCTTTGCTCTGATTGGTCCACTGAATGGGCTTTGCTCTATAAATATAGCAGTATGCCACTCATTTTGACCTACAAACTTCCTTTTCTCAAAAAATTCTCTTCTCTCTTGTTTTCGAAGCGTTTTCTCTTTCTAATTTTCGAAGCGTTACTCGGCGTAACACTTTCTTCCAAGGTAAACAAACAAATTCTTCCCCAACTTTTTACTTGTTAATTAATTGTTGTCACCATGTCTGCTGCTGATGCTCCGCCTAGTACCTCAACTCCGGGGGGTGAACCGCCGCATCCTGATGAACAGGAGCCACTGGTTGTCACCCCGATAGGGTTCGGGGGTCGCTTGTCGTCTTCTCCTGAAATTGATGAGAAATTTTTGGAGGGTTTTGATGATGATGATGACGAAAAGACCCATTCTGATGCAGAGAGGCCGCGTTTCTTGTGGCACGGCGAAGCCTGCTCGATTAAACCCGATCGTGTTTGGACGAACAAGTTCGCAAGTGTCTCCGGGCCTGAACTTTTTGAAGACCATTACTCCTTCGGCAGGGGGTATAGAATTATTATCCCTGTGGGTGATCAGGCGGTCTGTTGCCCTCCCGATAGCTGTATCGGCGTGTACATCAGACATCTGGAGTATGGGCTCCGATTTCCTCTTAATGAACACGTCGCGGCCATAATCAAAGCCATAAATGTCGTCGTGGCACAACTGCATCCGTTGGCCATTAGGACGATTATTGGCTTCGTATGGCTATGTCTTTTTAAAGGGGAGGCCCCAACGGTGAACCTCTTCCGCCGGCTCCACCATCTTCGGCAGACTACCCTAGGCGGCACGGGGTGGTACAGCTTACAGACCGAGCCGGGTTACTGACCGTCTCTAAGCTGACATCTTGCAAGGACTGGAAGGGGCGGTGGGTATATGTCGAGGTTCCGGAGGACTATCCACTGCCCCGCTCCTTCCAGCGCCGCGTCAATTTGCGGTGTGAGAGTCAGGGGGAGCATGAAAGATATGTCTCTCGTAATAAGATTAATATGGACGCCAAGAAGGTCTATCTTAAGGACGACGAAGTGCGGGCAATGAGCCTGTTCGAGGCTGAGAGGGATGGCACGCCGAAGGGATGGATGCCTCTGACGCATATCGTCCTTCAAGACGAGCCGCTTTGCCACGTCGGCCTCATACCGGCCCTCAGCCAGGGTGAGTGGGGTCGGTGTGAGGCCCACCTTTGCTTTTATGCTTCTGTATTTGAGCCTTGGTTTACTTCTTTTGCTTAACTGTTGACTTTGTTTCTTGCAGATCGATTTGGCCGTGATCTCTCCGTCTCCATCCTAAACAAGTTGGGACTTGACCAGGACGGGAGAGTTGTTGAGATGCACCCTAAGGCCGCGCCGCGTGATCGAAGACCGGCCCCGCACGAACTCATGGAGCAGGCGATGAAGGCAATGGATGTAGCGGCGACTCAAGCGGAGATTGGCGGTAACGTGCCGCGCCGGAGACAGAATACAACGTCTACGGCGGCTACGACGTCAACCCCCACTCGATCTCCAATCCCCGTAGTCCAAAAGGATAAGGCGGTCGTCAATGTTGACGAAGACGTCACCGTTCTGGAGGGTCCTCCTCCCTCTGGTAAAAGGAAAGAAACATCGCCTGCTGCTGCTGTTACCGAGGCAGGGAAAGAAAAGGGGTCAGCCGGCCCTCTGTCCAAGAAGGCTAAGACTGGTATGGATCTAACCTATGGCTCGGATTTAGCAGGTTCTTTAGGCATTCCTGATGACAGGCTTTCTGATATGTCGATGAATGTTGACATGGACGCTTTGTCTGGATTTTTTATAGATCAGCCGTCGCCGGCTGTCGTTCTCACTGAACGGCAATTGGAGAAGCAGCCTGTGCAGACGGGCGATAAAAATGTCACCGCTGACTCCTCATCCGAGAAGGTTTCCCCCGTTCAGCTCAGGGCGGACGGCCTAAGGTTGGCCAAGAGGCTGGTGAAGTGGGCTGAACAAGCCGGCACTCATCTTGTCGAGCAAGAAAAGCTCATGGCTCAAACTGCCCCTGCGCTTGAACGGCTTAGGCTTGAGCTTGCCGCTGCTAAGAAGGAGGCCGAGAGGACGAAGAAGGACTTTCTGGCCACCATGAAGGACTTCCTCGCTGAGCGAAAGCTTAAGAAGGAAGCTGAGAAGTGGGTCCTGGCCGAGAGAGCTAAGGTTGAGTCTGCGTTGGCGGACGCCGCTAAGCTGCGGGAGGAGAGGAACAAATTTGAGGGCGGCTATCAGGCCATGGTTGAGCAGAGGGAAAGATGGAAGTCCCTGCATTCGGCCGAGGCGAAGGAGCACAAGGGCACAAAGGCTATCCTTGCTCAGAGGGAGAAGGATATTGAGATGCTTGAAACCGTCATCATCCCGACATGTGTGCCGTGCACGGGACCAAGCTGAAGATGCTACCAGGGATGCGATTAAAGAGCTCCTTCCTGTAGGCACCTTCCCGTGGCAAGATTTTGACAGGCTTCTGGATGAGAAGGCGGCTGCTGCGGAGGCCAAGGCCGCGGCCGAGGCGAAGGCGGCGAAGGCCGCTCAGGAGGCTGCGGAGAAGGCGGCCCGTGATGCTAAGGTGAAGGAGGCCAGAGAGGAGGCTGAGAGGGCAAAGGCAAGTGAAGCTGCCAAGCCGTCCTCTGGGCCGCCCACCGTTGGGGATGCTTTGCTCATCGCTGGGTGGCGAGCAGCAACAAACATAGGGAGACGGGCGGTCGTCACCAGATTCACCCGGCCCTTCGGATAGCTTCAGCTGTTCGGGGGCCAACTATTGAGCCTTTCCTCCCTGCCATCCTTTTGGCGCTTCAAGTCTTAATGTTTTAATCTTTTGTTGTTCCTTCTTTTTTGATAAACTTTGGTAGGTTGTGTTTAGGCTATCCCTATGGGGACGGCCGTCGACTTTGTTTTGCCTCACTTGTAAACATTTTTAATAAAGTTTGTTTATTTGCCTTCGGCTTGGCCGAGGCTTTGATCTCATCCTCCATTCAGTTGTCTTCTTACGTTTTTAAACATATTGAGCGCTTTTTTGTTTTTACCTTCGGCTTGGCCGAGGCAGTTAGATTGCGTATCTCAACTGTACTTAAACGTTTTTAGCATATTGGTCGTGCCCCTGCCGCACTGAACAGTAGCGAGGCAAAGGTTTACGTTCCCCAATTTGCTCAGCAACATGTTGGCATGTCGATCGCTTCCTCCTCCACTCCCGGCTTTGGCCGAGGCGGTCAGATTTGCGCTTCCCAACTGCTGTTGTAAACATGTTAGCATATCGGTCGTTTCCCCGTCACTCCCGGCTTTGGCCGAGGCAATCGAAGTTACGGCTCGACTGCATTCGTATCTATAGACATATTGATCGCTTCCTCTGCCACTCCGGATTGGCCGAGGCGATCGGTTTGCGTTTCTCAACAGTACTTATACGTTCTTAAGCATGTTGGTCGCTTTCGCGAGTATCAATCGCCATTGTAGTGATCGCCGGCTTTGGCGTGGCGTCTACTAGTGACTGCCCGGCTTTGGCCGTGGCGTCTACTTTGGTACGACTACGGAGGGGACAAGCATTTCGATGGAAAACTTGGATCACTCTTCATAAGATATAATCACGCGTTGGGGTGCCCACAACGGTCTCGGACACCTCCGCCGCTATACGAAATACTTCCTAAGGTTGTCTGTGTTCCAGTGGTTCATTAGAGGCACACCCTCCATGTCCGTCACCAGGTATGTCCCCCTCATTTCTTCAACCACCTTGTAGGGTCCTTCCCAGTTGGCCGTCATTTTACCATGGATGTTTCCTTTGTTTGTTGTGGCCGACTTTCTCAGGACTAGATCTCCTACTCTTAAGTCCCTTTTGTGGACCCTACGGTTGTATGCTCTTCTCATTCGGTTTTGATACACTGCCAAGTTGAGCCGTGCCGTGTCTCGACTTTCTTCGACCAGGTCTAGGGAGGCTCTCAGGCCTTCCTCATTTTCGACTGGGTCAAAGGTTTGTGTTATGAATGTCGGCACCGCTGCTTCAATTGGCAGGACGGCTTCAGACCCATAGACTAGGTGGAATGGACTGTACTCTATTGCTTCTTTTTCTGTGGTTCGAAGTGACCACAGGACGCCGGGTAGTTCATCAGCCCATCTTCCCTTTAGATCTTCAACCTTATTCTTCAACCCGTTCAGTATTGTTTTATTAGCTGCCTCCGCCTGCCCGTTGCTCTGAGGGTGGCAGACGGAGGAGTATGCAAATTTGATACCGAGCTCTTCCAACCAATTCATTATCATGTCGCTCCAAAACTCTCGGCCGCGGTCAAATACAATGACTTGGGGTAACCCAAAACGAGTTATAACGTTCTCCCAAATCACCTTTCTTACGGCCGCCGTGGTCTTGGCAGGTACCGCGACAGCCTCGACCCATTTGGTGAAGTAGTCAACGGCGACAATCAGGTACTTCCTTCCTCCGGAGGCCGTCGGAAATGGTCCTAATAAATCCATCCTCCACTGTGCAAATGGTAGGGGACTAAGTCGGTTGCGGGTCTCGGGAAGGTGCATGTATTACGGAGCATGCATCCGGCAATTCTTGCACTTCTTGGTTTTTGCCCGGAATCTTTCAAAGATGGTAGGCCGAAGTAGCCGGCTCGGAGAGCTTTGTGGGCTAGCGTTCTCGCCCCCATGTGGTGTCCGCAGATGCCTTCGTGAATCTCTGTCAGTATAAGCTCCGCGTCGGCTGGGCCGACACATTTCAAGAGTGGTCTTATTACGGACCTTCTGTATAATTCTCCTTCGAACACTAAGTACCTTGCAGCGATCCTTCTTATCTTCCGAGACAGATCGCGGTCCTCCCAAGAACTCTTTTGTCAGCTTGTATTTCATTATCGGAGTCATCCACGTCGTCTCGGCTTCGATGTCGCCCACCATGCCGACGGTCTCAGTGATGCTTTTAGCATTTCTGATATCCACCAGCACGGTTCGACTGATATTCTTGATGCTTGAACTGGCAAGTTTTGAGAGAGCGTCGGCTCGGTTGTTCTCAGACCTGGGGATGCACTATATTTGGAAAGTTTTCAATTTTGAGGTGTCGGTTTTTACCCTTTCCAGGTACCTTACCATCCCATCGTCTCGAGCCTCATACTCCCCTCTGATTTGATTAGTTACTAAGAGCGAGTCTGTTTTCAACACAATGTGCTCCGCCCCGGCAGCTCTAGCTAACTCGACTCCAGTTATCACCGCCTCATATTCGGATTCGTTATTTGAGGCCGAGAAGGAAAACTTCAAGGCGTACTCAAACTCGTTTCCGTTAGGGCTGATGATAAGGATGCCGGCTCCTGAGCTGTTCGCCGTGGAGGACCCATCGGTATACACTTCCCACACGCCGGGTTGTGATTCTTCTTGATACGTTGCACTCGGCCAGGAAGTCTGCAAGTGCTTGCCCCTTTATCGAAGGTCTCGGCTTGTACTGAATGCCAAAGCCAGAGAGCTCCACTGCCCATTTGATAAGTCTGCCGGATTTTTCGAATTTTTCTAACGCTTTCTCCAATGGCTGGTCGGTTAAGACCGTCATGGGATGCGCATCGAAGTAGGGTTTCAGTTTCCTTGCGGCAACGACGACGGCGAGGGCTGCCTTTTCGATTAGTGGGTAATTTCTTTCGGCGGCCAGCAGTGTATGGCTGATAAAGTAAATTGGGTGTTGCTGCTTATTTTCTTCCCTGACGATTACGACACTGACTGTGGCCGAGGTAACTGCTAAGTATAGATATAGCGTCTCCCCCAGCGTCGGCCTGGACAGGGTCGGTAGTGTCAGAAGGTGGGCTTTCAGTTGCTTGAAAGCCGTGCTCTGCTCCTCCCCCCAGCTAAAGTTTTTATTCCCTTTTAGCACTTTAAAGAACGGAGTGCTCTTGTCGGCCGACCGATAGATGAAACGGGCGAGAGCCGCCATCCTTCCGGTCAGCGTCATAACCTCTTTTCGATTTCTCGGCTCCGGTAGGTCTAGTATTGCTTGGACTTTCTCTGGATTGGCATCAATTCCCCTGGCGCTGACAAGCACGCCGAGGAACTTGCCGGCCCGGACACTGAAGTTGCATTTCTTTGGGTTAAGCTTCATTTCATATTTCCTTAGTGAACAAAATGTGTCGCTCAAATCGGCCAAGTGCTCGCTGTCAGACTTGCTTTTTACAATAGCATCGTCGACGTAAGCCTCGATGTTTCGCCCTTTTTGATTTTGAAACACTTTGTCCACCAGCCTAGTGTAAGTTGCGCCAGCGTTCTTCAAACTGAACGGCATCATTTTATACATGTATGTGCCGTGAATGGTGATGAATGCGCATTTAGGCATATCTTACTCGGCCATGAATACCTGATGATACCCTGAGAAGGCGTCTAGCAGGCTTAGCATAGTGTAGCCTGCCGTTGCGTCAATTAAACTATCTATTCGAGGCAAGGGATAACAATCTTTAGGGCATGCTTTATTAAGATTGGTAAAATCAACACACATCCTCCACGCCCCTGACGACTTCCTCACCATTACAACATTTGCTAGCCACTCAGGGTAAGTACAAGGCATGATAAAGCCCGCCGCTAATAATTTGTCTACTTCAGCTTTGATGGCCTCATCCTCCTCGGCCGAGGAGTTCCTCATCTTCTACTTGACAGGCCGAGCGGTGGAGAGTACGTTCAGCTTGTGAACGATCACCTCCCGGCTCACGCCTGGCATCTCGGCGGCTGAGTATGCGAAGACATCTTTGTTCTTCCTCAGTAGGTCTAGGAGATCGGCTCTGAATTTTGGCTCCAGGCCGACACCGACAGTTACGGCGCGCCCTGGGTCAATTTCCACTTCTTCGGTCTCGGCTCCTTCGACCATGTCGACGTTAGTGTTCATCGGATCGCCCTCCTGCTGCAAGGATGGGCTCTTCCCCTTCTCCGATTTCTTCGCCACTTTGAGGGATTGCATGTTGCACCCCCTGGCAGACACTTGGATATTGACTATTTCATCTCTCTCGTCCTTGGAGACGAGCTTTTGTGCTTCCCCCCGATCCGAGACGTACATCAATGTCAGGGCCCGGATGGACATCACCGCATCGGCCTCGCTCAAAGTGACTCGGCCTATGAGAACATTGTAGGCAGACGAACCATCAATAACCACGAACTCAGATAAAACATTTTTAGCCGCATCCGCTTGGCCGAACATCACCGGCGATCCCGATTGGCCCCCGGGGTACCAGTGCCGGCCCCGCAGAAGTCAGTATAGCGGGTTAGCGCAGGGCTCAGGTCTCCAATCTTCAGACCGAGATTAAGAAAGCACTCCCTGAACATGATGTTCGTGTAGGCGCCTGTGTCAATCAGGCACCTTTTGACCAAGTGGTTGGCTATATCTAGGTGGACTATGAGCGGGTCGCTGTGCGGGGCGACGACTCCTTCATAGTCCTTCCTTCCGATGGTTATATCGGGGATGGTGGAAGCGGGGATCGCTGTTTTGGGCACAAAGGTGATGGCTTGGTACAACTCATTTAGGTGCCGTTTGTGCCCATTAGCTGACCCACCGTTCTCGTTTCCCCCGATGACAACCTGGATCACTCCCATCCGTTGGAATACTGATTTTCTATTCGCCCCATCGGCGCTTGCTCCTGGGCCTCCAGCTACATACTTGCTGAGGCTCCCCTTTCGGATTAGCTCTTCGATGGCGGTCCTCAGATGTCGGCAGTTGTCAGTTTTGTGGCCGGTGTGGCCGTGGTATTCGCAAAACTGGTTTGCGTCACCGTCCCCTCGCCTTGGGGGCCTTGCCCACTTCATCCCATCATTCTTGCTTAGGGTGAAGACCTCGGCCGGAGAGGTGACCAGGGGGTGAGACTCTTTGTCCGCTTCGGTTGTACGGTCCCGAACTCCCCCCGGCGCCCGCCGAGTGCTGTTTCCTATTAAATCTCTCAGGCCGTGACCTATTCCCGTCACGGCTACTTTCATCTACGTTCTTCCTCTCTGGGTGCCCAGCTTCACTGTGGCCTACCCAGGTTTTGTGATAGTCCTCCACCTTTACGGCTCGGTCGACCATCTTTCTGGCGGAGTCCAGGTTGAGGTCCTCGCACTTGATCAGCTCGTTTTTGAACTCGCCTTTCGGGAGGCCTTTCATCAGTGTGAAGGCCGCCAGTTCAGTGATCAGCTCTCGGATCTGCTGAACCTTAGCGTCGAATCTCTTCACGTAGCTTCGGAGGGACTCGTCCTCTCCCTGTCGGATAGTGAGGAGATATGATGTTTCCACGGCCCTTCTCTTGTTGCAAGCATACTGGGCTATGAAATTGTCTCTCAGGTCGACATAACAGTATACCGAGCCATTAGGTAGCCCCTTGTACCAACTCGGAGCCATCTCATGCAGGGTCGTTGGGAAGACTCGGCACCACACCTCATCAGGCTGCTCCCATACCGACATGTACGACTCGAAAGCCTCGGCATGGTCGGTTGGGTCGCTATCCCCTTTGTATGATAAGGGCGGCAGCTTCAGCTTAGTCGGCACAGGGACTTCGAGGACATAGGCACTGAGGGGCTGTCTGATCACGTGTCGAATGACACGCGGCGATCGGCTCCTCGCAACCTTAGTCCGGCTTCTCTCCCTCTGGCGGGAAGGGCTTCTTGTTGTCCGACTTTGGTGAGTCGGACTTCTTTCATTCTTTCGGGGGTGGCCTCGTTGTTGCCGCGGCGACGATGTCCTCCCGCGAGTGGGGGAAGGACTCAGGTCTGCCACTGGCACCACGGGCTCTGCTGGCGTCCTAGCATGCCCAGCTCCATGTATCGCTCCGGTCAAGTTGTTCGAGTCACTTTATGGGCCCCGGTCACCTCGTGGATGCGCTGCGTCACCGTCGTCGTGACGGGGTGATCGGCGTACTACCCATCGTGTCCAGGAATAGCTTTAGTTTGGCTGCATCGACCACATGTCCCATGACAGTGACTTGGCCGGTAGGCAGCGGTGTTTCTGGCTCTTTTGGCATCCCGTACGCCGGCTCAGTGACTTGGCCGGTGGGGGACTGCCCGATCTCGGAATTATGGAACGTGTCATCCTGGTAGAATGCCATTCCTTCACTCACAGTTTCTTGTTGCTTTGACATCTTCTTAGCTTGCTGAATGAGTTTTTTTGTTTTTTTTTTGTAAGGGAGGTGACTAGCTTTTAGTATCTTTCCCCACAGACGGAGCCAATTGTTCCGGGTGTAATTCCGGAGCAGAATTATGACCACTTAAGCTTGTAGAATGACGTCGTTGCTTGTCTCTTCCTTTCGCTCTCTCCTGTAAAGATGAACAAACTGAGGGCTCGGCTTGGTACCGAGCGTACTCACTCCGACGCTCAAGTCAGTAAACTTAAAGAGATAAGTTGTGTGTTAACTTGGCAAAGTATATTGTAGAGAGATAAGGGAGTTTATACCAGATTAAGATGATTTTTGGATCCTTTTCTCAATTAGAGAAGTGGAGTATTTATAGACTTTCACCTTTTGTCACGTAGTGGCCAAGTGGCCAAGTGGCTAGCAGGTGGAAAGACTATCTTACCCTCGGCCGAGGGACCCATGCCGGGCCGGCAGGCCTGGTTGACTCCAAGCCGAGGGGACTGGATGCGAGTACGCGGATATGCCTCTCGGCCGGCTAGTTGCCGAGACCGAGACCCAAGTGACAGGCCGACAGGTTTTGTCGGTTAGGCTGTTAATATGTTGACTTGCTGTCTTTTAGCTTTGACCTTGCTCAATATGTTGACTCGGTCAGCGGGTGCAGAATATGCCCCATCAAGTATATTAATGATAAATTTATGAGCTACACAACTTTAAAGTACGTAGTTTTATTTAATTGGAAATAAATTTTAATGCTAAATAAAGGTAGCCCGAGCGAGACCGGGCACCAATACTAGTTGGTTCTAATACCATCATGATGTTTTTATCGACTTTTTATAGTTTTTGATAGAGCACATTAATTCTGCTTTTTAGCATTTAGATATTATTTTATTTTATTTTATTATTGGAAATATAATTTTACGAAAATTATTCTATATCTTTTGTGTAAATATTTTTGTATCATCTTAAAAATTTTATATTTTCCAATATATTTTACGTTCAAATTTTAAAATTTTGACCTTAAAAAAGTCAAAGTGAAACATTATAGTGAAAACAAAGGAGGATTAGGAATATAGGGTAAGTGATAATTTTGTATTCTATATACTTCGCACTTTTCATACTTAAGTCAGAAATGGGTTCTAACATGGGTTGTGGTTTGAACTCATATTTCTAGGCTCTAGTTCGGTAGCATAGACACTCCTCTTAACCAGTTGTCCCGTGTTCAACACCGTGTTCGATATCGATACTCGTCGGACATACGCCTTAACTGTAGAAAGTGTATAAGAATAACTTGATTAATATTGAAGAATACAATAGGTATTTATACAAAGCTAAGGAGAACACTAACCTACGAAAACTTAGATACAAAGTATATAAAAGATATGATACACAAGGTATATACTAAGAATACAAAGATATGAAGTAAATATTACATGCATGCAATATCGTAATAATATCATAATCATAGATTACGTATCATCTCTAACACGCTCCAGCAAGACGGACGTTCCAAAGGAAAGACCAATCTTGTGCAAAGTAGGATATAAGCTAGAACGAGCAAGAGGCTTTGTGAGAGCGTCGGCAAGCTGATCTTTGGCCGATATATGTTGCACACGTAGTAACCCTTTGTTAACCTGTTCACGCACAAAATGAGAAGCTCAATTACGTATCATCTCTAACATTAACATGTCGGACACCTTAAAGTTGTGTCTAATTTTCTTCATTTACTTGGTCACGTATCCAACACGTGTCCATGGTATTTGGGTACATGTTCATGGTATTTTGACACATTTGGGGTGTGATGTTTTTTAGATGAGAAATAAGCTGTCGAAAGAGATTATTAATTAAAAGATGAGTATGGGTGGGAAATGAGAATGAAAGCTAAGTTTTACATTCACTAATTTAAATTGAACATCACATATTTTTACAAAAATAAAACAGAAAGTCTACAACTATAAACACATACTATATTTTATTAAATTTAAATAATGTGTCTCGTGTCGTAAATTTTATGGGATGTCGTGTCACGTATCCGTGTCGTATCAGTATCAGTGTCTATGTCCGTTTTGGTACTAGCTAGGGCCCTAGTACCGAACTCGATATGACTATATTTGTTCAGGCCTCACTTCCTCGCATATGTAAAGAATGAAGATAACTAACAGAAATCTGCACATCCCACACAAAATCAAAGAATGGAAGTGTTGGGAAAGATATGACATTACAGATGGGAGTCTGCTCTTAAGGTCAGTCGCTCATTCGCTGTTGTTTATCGACTTTTTCTGTTTTGTCTAGGAGTATTTTAATCAAAGGTAAATAAATGATCGAGACTCAAGGCCGATATGAATGGAAGTGTTAGGAAAGAAAACAAACTGCCATCACATTTTGCCATTATGTTTTTGAAGCTTAAGACCTAAGGGGCTGAGGGTAGTTTGAAGCCGTGTCTAACAAAGTTGTTTGTTGCGAGTGATAAAAGTTCGTATTTCCTACACAAGTGATTAGGTATCGACTCATAACTCTTGCGAATTAAAAACTTCAAACTTGAGTAGGGTCTTCCCATTAGTTTGACTTCAGTGCTCGAGAAAGATTTCAGCCCATTTGTCGGAAATTGTGATTGGCCCTTAAGTACTTAGATTGTAATTTTGGATGAAGTTTATGTAAGATATGCAAAGTATTGGTTATGAATTGTGTGTCTTTCATTGATATGCAATTACAATATTTATAGTGTATACAAATACAAGACTTGGAAAGTAAATAACCTAATTACCTAAACTATACAAGGAAATAAGGAAAACATAGATACAAGGAAGATATGTAGAGTAGCGAGCAAGGCAAGAAGATACGGAGAATATACACGATATAATCTAATGACTAACACGCCCCCGCAAGATGGACGATCCGGAGGAGAGACCAATCTTGGAGCAGAGTGTAGCAAAACACAGACGAGACAGAGGTTTAGTAAGAAGGTCAGCGAGCTGGTCAGTGCCCGAGATATGCTGAACACGAAGCTTTTGAGACTTGATGCGCTCCCGAACAAAATGAAAAGCAATGGCAACGTGCTTCATACGAGAATGAAAAATGGGATTTTCCGAGTAATGCGTAGCACCAAGATTGTCACAGTAAATAACTGGAGTAGCAGACAGAGTGACACCAAGATCAAGAAGTAAAGCATGCACCCATTCAAGATCAGCCGTGGTGTCCGCGATGGCACGAAATTCGGCCTCAGTAGTAGAACGAGCAAGAGTGCGCTGTTTCCGAGAAGACCAAGTGATGGGATTACGACCAAGATAGATAATATAACCAGATGTGGAGACATAATCAGCCTTATCCCCACCATGATCCGCATCACAAAAAGCATGAAGATGAAGAGGAGAGTCACGATACAATTGCAACCCAATGTCGATAGACCCATGTAGATAACGAAGCAACCGTTTAACCGCTAGCCAATGAATGTCAGTAGGAGAAGACATAAATTGCGCTAATTTGTTCACTGTGAAGGAGATGTCAGGACGAGTAATTGCAAGGTACTGGAGACTGCCAATAATAGCCCTATAATCAGAGACATTAGAAATAGGAGAGCCAAGAGTACGCAGTAGTGGTGGATGCGAGACAACCGGAGTAGGGAGAGGCTTGGATTCGTGCATTTTGTATCGCTCAAGAAGATCAAGAACATATTTCTTTTGAGTAAGAAGAAGACCTGCTTTGTTAGGGGTGACTTCGATACCCAAAAAATAAGATAGAGGACCTAAGTCCTTCAGGGAAAACCGTGCTGCAAGAGTAGAAATAAAGGACAAGAGACAATCCGAAGACGGACTTGTAACGATAATATCATCAACATAGACAAGTAAGTATATAGGAGACGAAGAAGTAGTGCAAAGAAACAGAGAAGGGTCTGCAGGTGATACACGAAAACCGTAGGCCAGTAAGGCCGTCTTTAGCTCATTGTACCAAGCACGGGGTGCTTGTTTGAGACCGTAGATAGCTTTGGACAGTAGACAGTGATGAGACGAACACGATGCATCAACGAACCCCGGAGGTTGCGCCATGTAAACCGTGTCAGTAAGAGAACCTTGGAGAAAAGCATTATTAACATCTAATTGCTGAAGAGACCAATTGTTACAAACTGCAAGAGAGAGTAGAAGACGAACCGTAGCCGGTTTGACAACCGGACTAAAAGTAGCGGAATAATCTATACCTGGCCGTTGAGTGAAGCCCTTTGCAACAAGACGCGCTTTATATTTGTGAATTGTATTATCGGGATTGTATTTAATCCGAAAAACCCATTTACAACCAATTAAATTCCGGTCAGATTTTGGTGGGACGAGGGTCCAAGTTTTATTGTTAGAGAGAGCTGTGAACTCCTCTTCCATAGCTGCACGCCAATGAGGGATAGCAAGGGCTTGTTTGGCGGAGGTAGGTAAGGAGTGAAGGTCTGAGAGGGTAGCGGTTTTAGCATACCGAGGGTTAGGCTTACGGATATTGTTTTGGAGACGCGTGGTTACTGTACGAGAAGGGGGAGGAGGGGGAGGAGGAGGAGGTGGTGGAGGAGGAGTGAAGGGGGTCGAAGGGGCAGGGGAAGGGGAGACAGTCGGGTTATTGGGTGTAGGTGAGGCAGGCGGTGTATCCAGAGGGGAGCCAGGGGAAGCATTTGTGGGAGAAACAGGGGAAGAGGGTGTTGGCGAGATAGGAGTAGATGGTGTGGTGGAGTCAGGGGAGGTGGGAATGCCGGGTTCAGTTGTGGGAGGGGAAGGGAGAAGTGGGAGCATTATTTCACACCACTTAGCAGTGGAAGAAGGAGACACAGGGGTAGTGTTTGTGAGACGAGAGAAGGGGAAGGAGTCTTCAACAAATTTTACATGTCGAGACGTATAAAGACGATTCGTAGTTGGGTCTAAACAATGGTATGCACTTTGAGTGGCGGAGTAACCCACGAATATGCAGGGTTTTGAGCGAACATCGAGCTTATGGGAGGCATATGGACGAAGCCACGGATAGCATAGACAACCGAAGCTTCGTAACTTGAAATAATTTGGAGGTTTTTCGAATAGCTTTAGGTAGGGGGAAGCATTGGCAAGTGATGGTGTGGGAAGACGATTAATGAGATAGACTGCAGTAGAAAAGGCGTGAGGCCAGAATTGGAGTGGGAGTTGGGCGTGAGATAAGAGTGCAAGACCGGTTTCAACGATGTGTCTATGGCGACGTTCTGCATAACCGTTGTGTTCCGGTGTATGCGGAGGAGATGTAAGGTGAGAGACACCGTCAGTAGATAAAAAGGGAGTGAGTTTAGTGAATTCCCCACCATTGTCGGAGAAGAAACGTAAGATTGGTCGATCAAAAAATTTTTCGACAAGTGCCTTAAACCGTTTGAAAACAAGTTCGGTGTCGGATTTATTTTTAAGAGGATAAAACCATATATATTTAGTGTAATGATCAACGAAGATAACATAATATTTGAATTTATCATAGGATGGAACGGGTGATGTCCATACATCCGAGAATATTAAATCAAGTGAGCGAGAGGTAGAAAGTGATGACTCGGAAAAAACTAACTTATGACTTTTATTAATGTCACAGGCATTACAATTGGAATAAGAAAGTGCAGGAATATTTAAAGAAAATTGACTACGTAAATAAGCTAGAATAGACTTGGAAGGATGCCCTAATTTGTGATGCCATGTGACGGAGGTAGTGAGAGTGCTGAAGTGTGCTTGAGGGGATGGCGGATACCACAGGTACACGCCGTCTTCAAGCTGTCCGTGGAGGATTGTTTGACCCATTGGAATGACCTTAATTAAGAAGGAAGAAGACAAGAATTCAATTTGAGCATTGTTGTCACGACAAAATTGTGAAACCGATAAGATTTTACGAGAAATACGGGGCACATGTAGGACATTAGAAAATTTTAGAGTAGCAGTGGGAGTATGTATATTAAAAGAACCTATATTTGAGATAGAAAGAGAGGTACCGTCACCGATGATCACATCGCCAGAGCCATCATAAGGTGAATGCAATGAAAGGGTCGTGAGATCGTTGGTGATATGGTGACTCGCGCCACTGTCAACAATCCACGGCCTAGAGGACGATGGTTGGGAGGATGCAGCAGTGTGCACTTGAGGTTGAGAGTTGGGACGAGGAGAGGACTTTGGAGGGGGAAGGTCGGGAATTTGGACATTCGGAAAATCGCGCTTGAATTTGCGACAAATAGTGAGATAGTGACCAAGATTTTTACAGTATTGGCATCGGCCTTTGAAAGGTGTTTGGGTGTCGTTGAAGGGAGGTTCAGTGGGGTTAGGGAGGAGTGGTGGTTGTTGTTGTTGTTGGGAACGGTAGTAGTTACGGTTATGGGGAGGTCGGGTTTGAGCTGCGAATGCAGTGGCGGGTAAGGGTGTATTCTGGACAGAAGTAGTGTTGGTTTGTTTTATGGTAAGTTCATGATTGATTAGTTTTTCATGAAGGGAGTCAAAGGAGATGGTAGTGTCACGGGCTCTTACGGCATCGATAACTGGTTGATACGAGCTATCGAGACCGCGAAGAACCTTAGCAATAATGTCCTCGGCATCCATAGGTTTGCCAAGGGCAGCGAGTTTGTCCGTGTATGATTTGAGTTGGGTCATGTAATCGGAGATGGGGAGATTGCCTTTGGAAAAGGAATCGAGGGTGTCTTTAACTTGGAGAATATGGCCGCGAGAAGGGTTAGCATAGGTGTTGGCAAGGGTTAACCAGGCTTCGCGAGAGGTAGTTGCATTGGTGAGGAGGGAAGCAATGTTTGTGGGTAAGGTCCCAATAAGAGAACCGAGGATAAGTCTGTCTTGGCGTTGCCAAGAGTTGAGGGCCGGGTTTGCTTTTGTGGTTTTTGTTGTTTCATCGGTTATGGTGGCAGGAGGTGCGGGATGAGTACCATCTACGAACTTGAGTAAGTCGTAGCCAAATAGGATGTTAGATAATTGTGTTTTCCAGTTGAAATATGTGAGGGGAGTGAGTTCCTTACATTGAGATAGGTTAACATCAATGAAAGGGGCTTGTGGATCATTGGGATTAGGGATGAGGTTGCCATGGGGAGCCATGGTGGTTGCCGGGTTGAAGGAAAGGAAGGACCGAAAAAAATTTGATTGTATTTGGGGAAGACAGATCTTACAAGCTCTGATACCATGTAAGATATGCAAAGTATTGGTTATGAATTGTGTGTCTTTCATTGATATGCAATTACAATATTTATAGTGTATACAAATACAAGACTTGGAAAGTAAATAACCTAATTACCTAAACTATACAAGGAAATAAGGAAAACATAGATACAAGGAAGATATGTAGAGTAGCGAGCAAGGCAAGAAGATACGGAGAATATACACGATATAATCTAATGACTAACAGTTTATAGACTAACAAAGGATAATACCCAAATTGTAGATATTTCGGCTACTTCGGAAGCAGCATTGGAGAGTCTCCTGTCTTTTTTTTTGACAAACGTGGAGAGTCTCCTGTCACAGATGATGGAAACTGGTAAATGCCATTCGTTAATATGGGCATATGGGAACTGTGGCCAAATCAAGAAAATGGAGAGTTGGTATGAATAATTTTTCCCTTATAAATTTAACGTAAGTAGGCAAGTAAGTCCAATTTCGGTCCGCTCCAATCTTGGATCCAAATTTTTCAATCCGATCCAATCCCGTTTATAATTTTTGGTCATTCCGGTTTCGGTCTGCTTAGTGCTTAGGACCGATGAACAGTCCTAGGAGTATATATGTATTTTTTTTGAGCTTATTACGCGAAACAAAGACTAAGGCCCTATTATTTCTGGCTTAATTTCAACGAGAAAAAGGAACATACATCGGATGTACTACCTCCAACTTTTTTGTTTTTTGAGCATATATGTATTTTTTTTTGAGCTTATTATCTCAAACTTTATTTGTTTTTGAGCATATGTGTATTTTTTTGAGCATAATAAAGTTTATAAGTTAGATTTTAATATTTTTTCGTCAAAACTCAAATTTAACTAAACTTATATGTAATGTTTGTGAGTTTTATTGTAATTTTTTAGAGCTTAATGTTTAAGTGAATAAACTCAGAAACTTCATAGTGAAACTCAGAAACTTTAAAACAAAACTCAAAAACTTTATTATAATGCTCAGAAACTATAGAATTGGAGGTAGTACATCAGATGTATAATCCTCTTACTGAATTTCAACTCATTTCAGTTCAGCTCGACTTTATTCGGTCGGTTCAGTTAGCTAATTTTTTCACAAATAAACTTTTACTTCGTCTCTATTCAATTCAGTTCAGTTAACTCAACTCCATTCAATTCAGTTCAGTTTCTTTTAACCAAAAAAACCGGGTTGTTGCTCAATTATTGTGTATTTACATTTTCACAAAATCTCATTGAAGACGGCACGTATCCGTCACTTTGAAGTGACGGATACCATTTCCTCTCACAAATGACCCAAATAGAGGAGAGAGGAAAGCACATGAGGGTGCCCCCACCTTGTCCCCCCTATCCATTTTGTGAGAGGCATTACCCATCACTTGCTCCGACCCGTCTTCAGCAAGACTAACTCTTACATTTTGGCATCAATTATTATCCTGGTGTAATAACCACGTGGTGGCCAACTCACAGGATGTACTAGTGTTGGGTGCAAATTATTTCTGTTGCTCCAATTATTGCTGTGCCTTTATATATCTCCCAAGAAAAGCATAATATTTGCATAATCAAATAAACCAACAACAAAAAAAAAATGGAGCTAATCTCAGAATATTTTGTAAAACCAAAGCATGATGTATTAGCAGCAAAAGAGCCTATTTACTTAAACCCACTTGAAATATGTATGTTAGGAATTCATCCCATACAAAGAGGTCTTCTTTACAATTATACCCTTGAGCAATCAACTTCTTCCATAATCCTTAACATTATTGATATAGTCTAAAAGAATCTCTTTCAATCGCCCTTGTTCATTTCTACCCGTTAGTTGGTCGCTCTGTAACCGAGACTTGTACAGATG
Organism: Silene latifolia; assembly: GCF_048544455.1. NCBI lineage: Eukaryota > Viridiplantae > Streptophyta > Magnoliopsida > Caryophyllales > Caryophyllaceae > Silene > Silene latifolia. The sequence continues at coordinate 18,983,971 of NC_133533.1, read as the reverse complement.
ATGAACATGCGTGTAGCGTGTTTATCGACTGTAACAAGGGTCCTGGGGCAAGGCTAACCCATGTAGTTGCCCCAGGTGTTTGGAAATCACATATCACAAGTGAAGGTGATTAGCAAGGTGGATGAGTTGTTGGGTCATGACTATAATTGGGCTGCAATGCGTTTAAATGACGGTATAAAATCCCGAGATGATATGTCCATCCGTACCACTTTGAACTTGATTGCACAACTACTTTCTACTACCGGCTTTTCAAGTTTAGAAGGCGACATTAAAGGCCCAAATGGAGTGGTGATAGGTGCGTGGATCAGCTAGGTTCGATATTTATGGCCTTGAATTTGGACTCGGTACGTAAGGCAGTAGCTGTTCGTATGGGACTTGAAAATAAGACTGATGGGAGGATAACTGCTCACCCAGGATGTGAAGGAAACGGAAGTGTAGATTTAGAAATATCACTCGAAGAAGAGCACATGGCCTCCCTTGAAATGTAGATTTAGAAATATCATTCTTAAGTGTCGTCGACTTGTGTGTAAGTTAAGTTTCTCTAAAGATTGTTGTACAAGAGACTTGATTGTCCATTGGTGTTGGAATTGATCGCCATATATACCAAGTTATTTATGAACACAATTCTGGTATAAGACCGTCTCACAAAGAAACCAACTTGATTACTGTTAAACTAAACGGCGAATATCAAGTATTAATGGATTGGATTGGTGTTATACATGAAATTGAGTAAAATGGTTGGAGGGTACGTTGAGATGAAGACATGAATTTAAATTTTAGATGTTGGGCCGAACAATTTGGTTTGAGTAACAATGTCACTACAGCCCATTAATTACAAAATTCACGCTTTTGCATTTTAAAAACTCACAAATTTTCATATAAGACGGAATTATCCATTTAAGCTTAATAGTCTCATTTTTAAAAATAATGTTAAAAAATAAAGTATTTGTCGTTTTGGGTTGGTTTTGAAGATATTTGTCACAAATATTTTCAAAACTAACCCAAAACGAGAAATACTTTATTTTTGATCCATATTTTAAAAAATCGTTCAAGCTTAAGACGGTCAAATATTTTAAATAAGATAGAAGTGAAATATCTAGGGAATAACAAGATATTTGTTCTATCTATACAAGTGAGATATTATTTGGCCCGTTTAGCCCACAAATACTACTCCGTATTATACAACTGGTTGTGCAAGAGGATTGTACAACCATAACCAATCTAATTGAGTTTATGTGTATTCTTTTCGAGTTTCTATAATTTTTTATTAATATTTTAATTTTTGATATCAAAAATTAAAATCTAGTTGAGCTCATATATATTATTTTTTAGTTTTATTATAATTTTTTAAGTTTAGTATTTTTATAATGGAGCTCGGATTCTTTCAAATAAAGCTCGTAATAATCTATAAATCTAAGCTCAACTAAACACATTATAAAACTCAAGTTCTGCTCTATACAACCAGTACAACTGGTTTTATAGTTTACTTACTGCGTTTAGCCTTCACATCTTCGGCATCTTCCGTCATCCTTTCGCATTTTATGCTTGTCGTATCATGGTTGTTATTTGGCTCATACTTGTTTTCCATCCGGAATTGAATCCAAATTTGAATAATTTTCTAACTATTACTCTATATCTTATGTGTAAATATTTTTTGTATCATCTTAAAAGTATTTATATTTTTCAGTATTTTTACGTTCAAATTTTAAAACTTTAACCTTAAAAAGTCAAACAAAAACATTATAGTATTTTTTTTGGTTCAACGAAGCACGCACTTAGTCGGCATTACAATAGGGGAGGGAGAATCGAACCTGAAACCTATTGTCCAGGATACCTCCGTCTTAACCACTAAACTAAGACATCTTCGGTACAAAAACATTATAGTGAAAACAAAGGAGGAATAGGAATATATTGTAACTGGGTAAGTGATAATTTTGTATTCTATATACTTGCCTTTTTCATACTTAGGTCAACAACGGGTTCTGACATGGTTTGTGGTTTGAACTGACATATTAAGCTCACATTAACAACGTCAAATTCTGAATCGAGTTGATTTTGACCCGACATTTTTATAGTGTACTTCAAGACCTAAATTAGACCAAATATGTTAACCCTAGTATGATCTCAAGCAGGAATAGATTGCATAACCCTGGGCCAACTTGGTGTATGTCGAAGTATATATTGACCTTAAATAAAACAAATTGTCCGAAATTACTTGACTTTAACTGATTAGTTTTCTGAGTTGATTCAAAATAACTACTTTAAAATAACGATTATCTAAAATGAGCTAATATAGTATGATAAACCTGGATCACAACCATTAACCAAAATTAGGTATGATAGAAGTAAAGCAAACAACATATGATTTCAATAGATGCACCCTTGAGAAGACCGAAAATGAGTATGACCATTTTACGCTTGAAATAGATCGAAAATTTCAATATGTTCAAATATCCTTACATTCAAAATTATAGGATAACCTAATAACTTGATCTTATCAATAAAGTATGTCATGGCATTTATGCTACAATGACTTCGTAACATTCTTAGAATAGGATAACCTAATAACTTGATCTTTTGCTCCTGCCCTATGGAGGATATCCGCCATATATATTATTAGAGTACCATGAGGCTAACTCGCATATGGGATCAGCTGTTGGTTCGAATCGATAAAAATAATTTTTATGTTGGAAATTTCATTTGTGATATGAGCAAAATTTGTCGCAGGTTGGGACCAGAGTTTAAGGCATAGTTTGGAATATTGTTTTTACAACTACTTGGTGGTTATGGAAGTGGCATTTTAACGCTATTTTTCATTCAAATACTTGGCCTTATAATGCGCGGGGTTTTATTTTATCACAAACAGTTGAAATGGTGTGAACATGGGTGGATTTTGGCAAAAAAAAAAAAAACATGAATAAAGGCAAATATAGGTATGGGAATATAATCTGTTATAGAGTTAGTTACTCTAACAACCATCAAGGTGGTTAGAAAGTTGTTACAAAGTGGTTAGGGTAGTTAGTTAGAGATTGGATTACTTAGCCTATATATACAATGATTGTAACAACATGATACTTACTTTGGACTGAATAAAATTCATTACATTTCTACAATAATTCGCTCCCATTTCTTCTCTCTAAATTGTCATCTTCTTCGTTCATTCTTTCATCATTTGTTCATCAATCAATCATCTCATCTGGAGCATATATTTTGCAACTTACGATGATTTGAGTGGATTAAATTCAGAATAAATATGAACAATAAAAACTGAAGTTTTTGTCCATAAGAACAATAAACAAACAAGGAGAAAGATTGTTTTTGTGAGACGGATTTTCTGATTTTAATGAACAAGTAAATGTAAAGATATGAAAGACTTAATCTTCCTACTTAATCTAGCCACACAGGTCGAGATTAAGGTTACTCCACAAAGGTAGTAAGCTCCACGAAGGAAGACGGGTTTTTGCACAAAGCAAGATTTTTTCATTTTATCAAATTCTAATTTGTACAATGGAAAGAAGGCTCCTTATATAGAGCTCTACATCTAATCTTGACCCTTGAAACTAAAGCTAGCATCTAGGGCTCAAAAGCCTTACAAAATAAGTTAAGAAACTTTAGCAAAGTCTCCTAATGAGGACGAACTCAACAGCATAAAACAGCCTACTGAAAAATTCAGACAAGTGAAAATTAAAGTAGCCTTGTCCCTTTCCTGAAATGGCAAAACAATTACTGTCTTCTTGAGGACTGTGTGTGGCTCTCTTTTAGAATTGCCTTTGCCTTGGTAAGGACCTTCAGGGCCCCCTCAACATCCTTATTTAGATATTAGGACTCAAAAACATAGAGCAAGGAGATTGAATCAATAAAGCAAGAACAAGTTGTTTGCCCCTGGACTGTTCTGAATTCATGCACTTGTTAGAGGACCTTCTGAATTTAATTAGTATCGCTTTCCCTGGACTCCTTGGTAGCTTAGGCTCTTATTGATGAGAAAAATAAGCTGAATAAATAATTTGGATAGTTTCTTTGAAAATTCAGGCCAGCTCCTTTGATGAGTTCAGAGATTGATGCTGTCAGGACATTTAGGATTCAGTCTTGTCTTCAAAAATTTGTATCTCTTGATCCAGGTTGAAATAAATGACTTGTGATGGCTTGAATGAAAGCTAAGGATGTTAACTTCTATTCCCAAAAGGAATTAGCCCTTGAGGGGGCCTGGAACTTGAGATATAATTTTTTGACTAAGAGCAGGTCAGAAACCAACATTCAGCATCCCCCTTGCACATCTGCAGTGACTTTGAAAAATCATATCTCATAGCTTAGGAATGTTAAAAATACCTAACATACATCAAATTAAAGCTAATGATGTTAGCTTTCTCTGCCAAAAAGAATTACTCAAAAAGAACCGCTAAATCTTGAGTTATGCAGGTTTGAGTGACAACAGGTCATTTCAGAAAACAGCATTGCATTCCTGCGTGACAGTCTTTGAAGCTTCATTATGAGAAATCTACACATTAACTTCTGTTGATTCCAACTCCATAGGAAAGTAGACTTCTTCAAGATTTTATCCATATAAAGAACATAAATTTTAAGCAAGTAGAACTCTAGATATGGAGCAAACAAAATGACCATAATTCTGCAATCAAAACAGAAATGCTATGTTGATGTTCTTTGCTTTAAGTAATTTCTTTCTTGGATTGTCATTATCATTTTCCCTTTAATTGATCACAAAAATGGCATCCCCATATTTCAACTCCTGTTGCATCATCATGGTAGATTAGGATTTGATATGGTATCAGCCTAAAACACGATCCAAATTCTGTTTATTTTCTCTTTTTGCTTTCACTTTTCTCAGATAAAATCTGATCTTTGATCAAAATCAAAGATTTTATTGTTTCTGTTGGTGTTATTCATCAATCACAAATCTTTTTTTTGAAGAATTCTATCCTTTTCTTGTGTTTCTCCATCTCTGAAGCTATGCCTGAATCAACTGAATCAAGTTACTACTCTATGCTTGATGATCCTCTCTTTCTTTCTCCGACTGATCAGCCAAATTTACAACTGACTACTCAGTTGTTTGATGGCTCAAACTTTATTCAATGGCAGCGTGATGTGATTCAGTCTCTTTTCTCTAAAAACAAGACTGGGTTCATAACTGGTGAAGTTGCAGCTCCTCCAAAGACTGATAAGAAATATAACCAGTGGGTTCGTGTGGATCTTCTTGTTCTGCCTTGGATATTGAATTCTTTGGACAAGAATCTTCGTGACAACCTACAGTATGCCTCTTCTTCTAAAGCTCTTTGGTCAGAGATTGTTGAGAGGTATGGGCAGCTTAATGCACTCGAGCTTTATGAGTTGAAGAAAGATCTGAGTAATGTGAGTCAAGATAATTCCTCTCTCATTGATTATTACAGTAGGTTGAAGTGTCTTTGGGAAACTGTTGATAATTTGGACCTAATTCCCCAGTGTACCTGTGGTGATGTCTAAATGCTCTTGTCAACTTCTTAAGCGTTTAATTGATAGAGAAGCTCATTCAAAGTTAATTCAGTTGCTTATGGGATTGAATGCTTGGTATGAACATGTGCAAACCACTCTACTTTCAATGGAACCCTTGCCTCCTATTAACAAAGCCCTAGGTTTATTGCAAAAGATTGAAAAACAGAAACATATCAATGATTCTGCTGATGTTCTTGCTACTTCCACTGCTTATGCTTCCAAGAGAAAGCATAACTTCTCAGGGCCTGATTCTAATGCTCAGATGAAAAAGCAGAGAGAAGATGGTAATGAGGATGGGTTTAAGCACTGCACCCATTGTGGTAGGGATGGTCATACCATTGAGGAGTGCTACAAATTGAAAACCTGTACTTTCTGTAATATTAAGAGTCACATACAAGATCATTGTTATAAGTATAAAGCACATCTTGCTAAGAAGGGTAAAGGTAAAGCTGCAGGCAAGGGGTCAAATGTTTATCACAGGCCTTCTGCTAATAATGCAGATGTTCTTATTCCTGATGCTGATCAAGATTCTCAGTATGAGCTTGCAACTCCCTTGTATAATTTTTCTGTTGTATCTAATCCTCAGACTTCTCAGGCTGCAGCTGATCCACTTCAATCTCAGTTTTCTTCTGATGTTATCCAGGGTATTATCAACTCAGTTACTTAAAGTGTCTTGATGGCTATCTTTGATTCTTCTGTTGGTATTACTTCTGCAGGATCTGCTCTTAAGTCATCTGTTAACTTTGCAAGTACTTTCTCTTCTTATGCTTTTACTTTAATTCTTGCAATAGCTCTTCTGTATGGATTGTTGACACAGGAGCATCTGATCACATGACCTTTAATTTGGGTCTGTTACATAATATAAAGCAACTCAGGGTTCCTGTGTTAGTTGGGTTACCTGATGGCACTGTTAAATCAGTCTACAGAACTGGGGAAGTCTTCCTAACAGATACACTGATATTGCATAATGTTTTCTATATTCCTGATTTCAAGCAAAACCTACTGTCTGTGGGTAAATTGGTGTCATCTACTAATTTAGATGTCTCTTTTGGCAAACATATTTGTTTATTCCAGGACCTTTCCAGTAAAAAGCTTATTGCTGTTGCTCAGAGGACTGGAGACTTATACCAATTGGATACTAGCCAGCTCAAGGCAAATAAAAAGCTTGTTCAGGCTCCTAGTTTTAGTTTGATGTCTTTCAAACATTGTAGTAGTGGTATATGTAATGCTGCTAAGACAGTAGATGCTTTTCTTTTTCATTCACGAATTGGTCATTCTAGTTTAGAAAAGATGCATCATCTACCTGGTTGTATAAAGAATGCTAAATCCTTCTTTTGTGATGTATGTGTAATGGCTAAACATCATAAGCTACCTTTTCCAAGGAGCACTTCCTATGCTAAGCATTTATTTGAGTTGATTCACTTGGATGTTTGGGGTCCCTATAAGGTTGCCTCCATAACTGGGGCTACATCCTTTTTTACTATACTGGACGATCATTCCAGGAATACCTGGACCTTTTTTATTCAAAACAAAGCGCAGGTACCTGGATTGGTTAAACAGTTTATAGCTTATGCATAAACACAATTTAATAAGCAAGTCAAAATCATTAGGTCAGATAATGGAACTGAGTTTTTCCAAGTTCAATGTTCTCAGTTTTTTAAGGATAAAGGCATTGTTCATCAGCGTAGCATTGTTGGTAGACCTCAACAAAATGGCAGAGTAGAACGTAAACATAGACATTTACTAGAACCTGCAAGGGCACTAAAAATACAATCCAATGTTCCACCCAAATTTTGGGGAGAGTGCTTACTAACAGCTACTTACCTTATCAATAAAATGCCTACACCTATATTAAATTGGAGATCCCCTCATGAGTTACTTTTTGGTACATTACCATCTTTTGATGAGTTAAGAGTATTTGGTTATCAATGTTATGCAACCATGCCCTTAACCTCAAAGGATAAGTTTGCTCCCAGGGCAAGGAGATGTCTATTCCTTGGATATCCATATGGTCAAAAAGGATACAAGCTTTTTGATTTGGAAAAAAAGAGTGATTTTTACAAATAGTGATGTTCTCTTTCAAGAGACAGTTTTTCCTTATAAATCTCCATCAGCTAATTCTGATGTGCAATTAGTGACAGATGTTCCTTCATCTGTTTTATTGCTTAATTCAGATACCACAAATCCATATTCTAATAAAGATAATTAGACTCCTATTGGGTTTGTACCTAATCCAGCTGGTAGTTCAGTTCAATTACCATAGACTGATCACAATACCTCATCTGTACCTAATTCATCTGGTAATACTTCAGAACCTGTTACTTCAGTTGTTACTGGTTTAAATCAACAACAGGTATCTAATTTAGATCCACAGCACCTTACTGCTGCACAACAAGCTAGAAAATCTGATAGGATAAGGAAACCTTCAGTCTTACTCAGTGGCTATCAAGTCAGTCTACCAAAAGCCAATGCACTACATGTCAAGGTTCTTAATGAACTCCACATGCTTGATAGACAGTACTTGGATTCACTCTGTAATGTTGTTTCACAGCTAGAGCCAAGCTCATATAAGCAGGCACTAGCTGATAATAACTGGATTGCTGCTATGGAGGTAGAAATTCAAGCTTTGGAAAAGAATGACACTTGGGAAATTACTACTTTGCCTCCTGATAAAAAAGCCATAGGCATTAAATGGGTTTATAAAATTAAACATAAACCAAATGGGACTGTAGAAAGGTACAAGGTTAGGCTTGTGGCAAAGGGATATAATCAAATCAAGAATAAAGACTATAAACATACTTTTAGTGTAATACCCGCCCTTTTAGGGACCCTTTGACCATCATTGACTGCCCTTGGGAGCGGGAGTAATCTTAGAAAAGTATGCCAAAACCATCTTGGGGTGCGTGTTAAGAGTGGTACTCGATAGAGTAGAGGCTACTCGATCGAGTAGCTGGGTTACTCGATCGAGTAGGGGGCTACTCGATCGAGTATGTTGGGTACTCGATCGAGTGCCGGGTTTTCAGCGAGGGTTTTATATCGCGTTTTGTTAAATCCGCAAATCACTTCCGCCACTTTCCTCCTATCCTTCAGTCGCCCCTTTCCCTTCCCTTCACCTCAAAACCTCCATGGAAACCTTTGTGAAGATTCTTGTGCCTTAGGAGAGCGTCTCTTGAGTCGGGTAGCGGTCTTTTGCTGAGTTTCTCCCTAATAGGTATGTCATAGTCATCATCCGTGCCTTTGTCTCTATAGTTAGGGTTTGCTTGTTAGTAATAGATATTTGTATGGTGGTTATAGGCTTTGCTTGGTCGCTGGATATGTATCTGTCGGCGTGGATTGGTTGCAGTTGCTTAAAGGTAGGTTCGCCTACTCAGTTTCTGTAGATGGTCTAGTGTGTCGGATATTGTGGCTGTGTTGTGTTTGGTTGTTTGCTATAATTATTGTATCGTGATGGTTGTGATCGTTGTTGATGGTTCTCGAGATGCGGTCTCGGCCGAGTGGGGTCACTTGTGGGAGTGACTTCACGCCCTAGTTTCGCCCTTCGTGGAACCCGCCACGGAAGGGGATGTGCACATTAATGGACAGGGTTATCGCTCGATTTGATGAGCGGGGATTTGGTGGGTACGGCTGCGGTCCCCCACTGGCAGGGCTGGTCTAGTGGACAGTCAGTGACAGAGTTGGTTGGATTGTTGTGATTATGGTTGGGACAAATAGTATTATTTGTATTGTTGATTTCAGTTGCCATTGTCTTATCTGATCTCAGTCCTGACCTTGTTTGGTTGCTTGTTTGTTATGTGTCTGCCGTGATCCCTTATGGTGAGCAAATCGGTCTTAGCAGTGTTGATGTTGGTGATAGTTGAAGTCCTGGGCAGGGGATGAGTCTTCACGAGATTCGGTAGTCATAACAAGTAGTATTTGAGTTGTATCTTTTATATCGTATTTTGGTTTAAATCACTTGTAATATAACTTAATAGTTCTTTTATTGACGTTTGATAATTACTTTCCTCGGGCAACCGAGATGGTAACGCCCTTATATGCTAAGGAAGGCCTAGTTAAGGCTCCTCTGGATATGGGGGTGTTACAAAGTGGTATCAGAGCGACGATTTTGGAACCTGTAACAAATGAACATAATGAACGTAGGGAGTCTAATAAAATGAACCTGGTGTAGGTGTAATGGGAGCCCCAGCTGATGCTAGATTTTGGGTGAGTAGGCGCCCTCATTTCAAAATCTTGGCCCCATGACACTTAAGCCAGTCACATGGTATGGGAATGTGGAGTCCGTGTGTCTAGGTGTAATATGTATGTTAATTGTGCCGGAGCTACCTTCGGTTAAGCCTTGTTGGAATTGATAGGGGTGTATTAGTGATATATTAGACCGTGTATGGTAATTGTCGATGAGATTAGTGAGGTTCTTTGGATGATTAGTGAGCTTATGTAATGGCTATGAGATATGTGACGAAAGTTTACGTGATAGGAATGCGTGAAAATGTGGAACTGAATGTTGTGACATGAAGAGCGAACATGGTAGATGTTTGCTATAAGTTAATGATGACGGAAGTCATATACGAGTTTATAAATCCCTAATAATCACTATGATGATAGTTATAGCATAGTAGAATTATAATTCGAGACATAGCATATAGTAATGCGTTCATGCCTACTTGTTGGTTGAAATTTTCCGCTGCGTAATGTGTGATTCGTACTAAAATAAATTGCTTATGATAGAATGTGAAACATGGTAGATTAATTTGTTTTGAAAAGTATGCATTTATGTAATACGTGAAAGAAAGAACTACTGTTAATCATCCGCTTCAACTTGAAGTAAGCATGAGTTTAGTAGTAACATGTAAAACAAGTTTAAGTGTAATAAAATGACACGACTAGGTTTATAAATAACTCGGTGACAGGTAGACCGAGTTGGGTAATTTGTATAACGTAACGTGATATGTCTCTTAGTTGTTGAAGGGTTGTATTTTGCGCGACAATGGTTATAAAACGTGATTGAATGTGATAATTAGTGTCGAATCCCGAACTTAGTTTGGAATCGACACGCGGCGTTGTTTTGCAGGTATCTTCGAGTTACTTAGTGTTCGGACCGAGTACTTAACTCTACTTGACCGAGTGCGAGTGCTTACTAGACCGAGTAGACCTCACTCGATCTAGTTAGAAGGCTATAACGTCGGGATGTGGGAAAATTCCTGCAGATACTCGACGATTTAGCTCCTACTCGATCGAGTAGGGTGGTACTCGATCGAGTACCCTGGCACTCGATCGAGTAGGTTATCAGTACAATAATCCTACGGGTTTTCTTAAAACCCCTAATCTTTCTATTTCTTCTTCTTATTCCTCTATATTTCGACACACCTCCACCTAATCTACTCTCAATTCCTTATTCCCTCTCAAATCCTCTCATTCTCTTGGGTTAGTAGTGAATCTTGGGGTTGATTTCTTAGTTTAATTTCGTTTCTCTACTTTGTTCATCAATCAAGGTATGCTATTCTTCCTAATGTACATGGTTTATTGCTTTGAATATGTTAAAATAGTGAAATAATCTGAAATTTTCTATTTACATGAGTAGGTAGTTGCTTTTGATGGTTGAAATATGATTCACATGCCTCCTTTCCATGTTTTTTGGTGACTAATTGCTGTAGATTAGATTAGGAATTGCAAGGGTTGAACCCGAAATTTCTAGGGTTCCAAAATTGAAATCGATTTTTGGTTGTTTTACAATGATTAGATGGTAGAATTGAGCCTTAAGTATTGTTTATATCATGTTGGAGGATAGATTTTGATGATTTTACCCTTAGAAAGTTGCCTTAAAACTCCGTCTTAAAAGTGCCTTAAATGGAAATTCGTGATTTATAATTGAAAAATTGATGTTGTAATTGATAGTATAAGCATGAGTTGAACTTCAATATGCTAATAGAAACGATGATTGATGAATATATGCCGAAATTTTCACAGCTGTAAAGACCGTCTGAAAATTTTAATTGAGTTGTTGTACATAATAGTGAAGGGTGATAATGATATGTTATAAATTATTCTTTCTCTTGAATTAGTAACATGTGATTAGAAGTGTGTTTGGAATAACCTTAGAATCATGCTAGGATATTCGAATTTGTTGAGCATATGTAAACGCCATGATAATTTCGTGCACAACTATGGATTATGAGTAGTAATAACTCGTGCTTACATGTCAAATTTTGGAAACCTATTTGGTGAATGTGTGTACTTAGTTTCATGTTCAAAGCTAACAGGCGTGAATTATGTGCTCCACATGCTGAAAGTTGTTGATAAATTGGTGTGCCTAGCTGATAAGTTGAATTCAAATTACATGAAATCAATACTTGCATGTTTATATAAGTTGCTTGAACATATGCCTTAAGCAGATGCCGAGACTGAACCTTGGACTCCGCCAAAGTAAGCGGGGGAGGGGTAACCCACCTGAGACGGGGGAGGGGAGTGGACCTGTGGTACCCGCAGTCCCCGAATACCCTACAGTTGTTTTTGTTGACTTCAAGCAAAGGGAGCGTTTTGTAGCCTTACAAAAACGCAAAATGAGACCTACAAAGTGTATAGACACCACTGTGTTAGAGGAGTTGGAGATAGAGACGGATGTCCGTCACATATTCGAGACCTTGGGTTTTACGGGTTTGTATAGGCTGAGGAAGCATACTTACCCTTTTCTTACCTTGGAGTTCATGAGCTCTTTTAACTATGACCCAGCGGGTCATACTGTTGAGTTTAGATTGATGAATACTAGTTTTCTGTTGACCATGGATTTGTTTGCCTCTCACCTTGGGTTGGCCAAGCCTCCCAAGGATTCCATAACTGATATTCCAGCTGAGTGCGGCGTTTGCCGCCTAATGCCTTGCTTGACTGGGAAGCAAGCTCCCACCTCGAGCAACATGCTGATTAATGATGTTCAGCATATTACCTTGAGGGTCTTTCTCCGTTCTCTTTCGAACCTCCTCTATGACCGAAAGGATATCGGAAATTGAATAATCATGAGGTCTTACTTCGATGTCTTACCTCAACCCGAGCGGGCCAGAAAGTGGTCTTTAATGCTCCTTCCATAGTTTGTGCTGCCCTTGCCTTGATGGCTTCTTCCCCTTCCCGGTACCTGAGTTGTGGTGCTATTGCCACTCGGTTAGCTGAAAAGCTAACCTCCTTTGAGGCTTCTTCGGCGTACGTGCCTCTAGCTACCCCAGTGCCTACCATGGATCGTGAATACTATCTCGACCTGAAATGGTTGAGGACCTTGGCTGACGGTAGCCTAGCGTGGAGGGTGTGGGGGATGAGTTGGATGAAGATTCCAGCTCCTGAGCACCTCCCACCCACGGAGCCCTTGGAGCCGACAGTAGTGACGGTGGACTCCGATGACGAGGAGGAGGAGGATGATGACAGACCCCGCCAGCTACAGACCTACCTCATCGACGGCACCATCCTTGAGGAGATGCCGGAGCCGACGAAGGGTGAGAATGCGGGAGTTCAGGTGGTAGAGAGACCCAGAGTGGTGAGGGGACCCCGTCGAGTGAGAGAGAGGGCCTCGAGACTAAGCCACGCCCGGAGCACCACAAAGAAGCAGCAGCCTTTTCCATGCTACCCTTACCTCGACACCCCGAGACGCGATCCGCCATTACATGGGAGAGAGTGTCATCTACCTTGACACTCCAGAACATGCACGAGATGGCGTACGCTCAGGGGATAGGGACCGAGGGACTGCATCCAGTTTGGTGGAGTGGAGTTGGGGACTACGCGAGGGTTTTCCATTCCTACGGGGTGGATCAGTCGACGTGGGGGGCAGCTCAGTCCTTCCCTTACGGTGGCTTGACCCCATGGTACGTGGGCCCAGGAGCAGGAGCAGGAGTGGATGCGGGGATCGGGTCAGCAGGAGCAGGTACTTCGGGTGGTGGTGATGATGAGGTGATGTTTGAGCAGCAGCAGCAGCAGCAGAAGTGATACTCCTTGTCTCTATCTTCATTCATGATTGTTAGTAGTAGTTGTTGTTGGTAGCATGGTTAGATTTTCGGTTGTTTTAGTTGAAACTTTATTTATGAACTTGTATCGTTAGGCCATAAGGCCGGATTAGCTACTTTAACCGTTTGCAGGATGATAGAGAGTCGGGGCGTCACCCCGACTCAATTTATGTGACAGTCATGTTTATATATGTTGGTCTATGACGGGTTATGTAAGGTACTTGACCTGCAGGTACTCGACAGAGTACCCCACACTCTATCGAGTAGTCAGCAGAAAGGAAGAAAGGAAACATTCTGATCTCGGGCTACTCGATCGAGTAGCCAAGACACTCGATCGAGTAGCATGGCACTCGATCGAGTACCGCTACATACTCGATCGAGTAGCACTGTTACAGGAGGTTTTTGAAAATTAAAAATGTTCAATTGTTTTATAACGGCAAGTTTAATGTTTAATGTGGTTATTAGTGCGTAGTAACACCTTTGAACTGTTAAATTCATATGTTGGAAGTCGTGCTTGAAGTTTATAAGCGTATTTGTCACAGCTAGTGAAGCAGCGATAGTTTCTTGTACTTTAATGTTGCATACGCCTCATTACGACTTATTTATCGGAATTATATCTTCTCACACACTTGTGCATACCATAGTATCGTGCCTTCTGGACGGCAGCTAACTAGTCCGGTGGTTAGTGTATAATTGCTAATTTAACGAGTTCGTGCTTAACGAGTAATGTCCGCGATAGATAACATGTTTTAACCCATGTCATGAATCAAATAATAAGTAAAATGCGTGGTAATTTGGGTGGTGAACTTCGGGGACGAAGTTCCTTTTTAGAGGGGAAGAGTAATGTCGCGAAATAAAAAGGTTGTTTTTGAATAATATTTTGCTTGTTTATAATGTTGTTGGTAGTTGTTTATAATGTTGTTGGTATCATGTGTTTCTTTAAAAAAAAAAAAATTTTGAAGTATAACGACTTACTTTCTTTAGTTCTTTAAAGTGAGTGTGATCGCATTGGAATCACGTTGCCAAATAACATGGTGGCAGTAGTCATACCACATGAAAGTTAATATGAGACGTGTTCTAGATTGATAGTTTGATAGTTGTTATTGTATGTTGGGAGATCGTGAGTGACGATTCGCATTGCGAGTCGGATGTTTTATATATATTAAATAACGGTTGACTGTGATAAAGCTTGCATGATAGTGGCAAGAATCGATAGGTTTAAATGTGGACGGTGATGATGATGACATGGGGGGGATGGTGTTTACAAGGAGTAATGGTTTGACCGGGAAGATTGGTGAGATGGTGTTGGTTCCGAGTCATGAGCGGGAGAGGTGAGTTGAACTTCGGGGACGAAGTTCTTTTTAAGGGGGGAAGACTGTAATACCCGGCCTTTTAAGGACCCTTTGACCATCATTGACTGCCCTTGGGAGCGGGAGTAATCTTAGAAAAGTATGCCAAAACCATCTTGGGGTGCGTGTTAAGAGTGGTACTCGATAGAGTAGAGGCTACTCGATCGAGTAGTCAAGGGTTACTCGATCGAGTAGGGGCTACTCGATCGAGTAGGTTGGGTACTCGATCGAGTGCCGGTTTTCAGCGAGGGTTTTATATCGCGTTTTGTTAAATCCGCAAATCACTTCCGCCACTTTCCTCCTATCCTTCAGTCGCCCCTTTCCCTTCCCTTCACCTCAAAACCTCCATGGAAACCTTTGTGAAGATTCTTGTGCCTTAGGAGAGCGTCTCTTGAGTCGGGTAGCGGTCTTTTGCTGAGTTTCTCCCTAATAGGTATGTCATAGTCATCATCCGTGCCTTTGTCTCTATAGTTAGGGTTTGCTTGTTAGTAATAGATATTTGTATGGTGGTTATAGGCTTTGCTTGGTCGCTGGATATGTATCTGTCGGCGTGGATTGGTTGCAGTTGCTTAAAGGTAGGTTCGCCTACTCAGTTTCTGTAGATGGTCTAGTGTGTCGGATATTGTGGCTGTGTTGTGTTTGGTTGTTTGCTATAATTATTGTATCGTGATGGTTGTGATCGTTGTTGATGGTTCTCGAGATGCGTTCTCGGCTGAGTGGGGTCACTTGCGGGAGTGACTTCACGCCCTAGTTTCGCCCTTCGTGGAACCCGCCACGGAAGGGGATGTGCACATTAATGGACAGGGTTATCGCTCGATTTGATGAGCGGGGATTTGGTGGGTACGGCTGCGGTCCCCCACTGGCAGGGCTGGTCTAGTGGACAGTCAGTGACAGAGTTGGTTGGATTGTTGTGATTATGGTTGGGACAAATAGTATTATTTGTATTGTTGATTTCAGTTGCCATTGTCTTATCTGATCTCAGTACTGACCTTGTTTGGTTGCTTGTTTGTTATGTGTCTGCCGTGATCCCTTATGGTGAGCAGTCGGTCTTAGCAGGTGTTGATGTTGGTGATAGTTGAAGTCCGGGCAGGGATGAGTCTTCACGAGATTCGGTAGTCATAACAAGTAGTATTTGAGTTGTATCTTTTATATCGTATTTTGGTTTAAATCACTTGTAATATAACTTAATAGTTCTTTTATTGACGTTTGATAATTACTTTCCTCGGGCAACCGAGATGGTAACGCCCTTATATGCTAAGGAAGGCCTAGTTAAGGCTCCTCTGGATATGGGGGTGTTACATTTAGCCCAGTAGCAAAATTTGCCACTGTCAGGGTTCCAATGGCTTTAGCAGCAATTAAAAATTGGCCCCTGCACCAGTTGGATATCAATAATGCGTTCTTACATGGATTTTTAGATGAAGAAGTTTACATGTTGCCACCTCAAGGGTATTCTAGAGAAAAGAAAGGTCAAGTCTGTAAGCTTAAAAGGTCCTTGTATGGCCTTAAACAGGCTTCAAGACAATGGAACTTAGAATTAACTAAGTTCTTAGTTGGACAAGGGTTTGTTCAGTCAAGACAAGATTACTCTTTGTTCACACGAACTGATCCTGTTACAGGGTGTTTTCTAGCAGCCCTGGTTTATGTTGATGATGTTCTTATCACTGGAGATAGTATTAGTGAAATAGTATCCTTAAAGGACAATTTACATACTAAGTTTACTATTAAGGTCCTTGGCCCTATGAGATATTTTCTAGGGCTTGAAGTTGCCAGAAACAAATCAGGCATTATGATTAATCAAAGAAAGTACATCTTAAATATAATCAAAGATGTTGGTCTGGAGGATTATAAATCAGTAGCCTTCCCTATGCAAAAAAGATTAAAGTTATCAACAGTTAAGGGAACAATTCTAGAGGATCCTGAGCCTTATAGAAGGTTAATAGGTAGGCTGCTGTACCTTAATATGACCAGGCCAGACATTTCTTATAGTGTCCAGCACCTGAGTCAATTTGTGAAAGAACCAAGGGTTGAGCATTATCAAGCAGCTGTTTATCTTGTGAAATATCTTAAGGGGACTGTCAACACAGGATTATTTTATTCCTCCTCAACATCAACAACTCTTAAAGCCTATTCAGATGCTGACTGGGGGACCTGTGCATTCAGTTGCAGGTCTGTCAGTGGGTATTATCTGCTGATAGGTTCTAATTTAGTATCTTGGAAGACGAAAAAGCAAGTTACAGTAAGAGCACTGCTGAAGCAGAATATCGCAGCATGTCTTATACTACATCTGAGATAGTTTGGATGGAAATATTGCTTGCTGAGTTTCATGTACAGGTTCCACTACCCATCCCACTCTATTGTGATAATACTGCAGCAGAGCATATTGCATTACACCCGGTGTTCCATGAACGAACTAAACACCTCAACGTGGACTGTCACTTTGTTAGAGATAAGCAGCAGGAAGGCTTGCTGCAGACTGCTTATGTCAGAAGTGGTGAACAGCTTGCTGATATAATGACCAAGCCACTTGGTGCTGTAGAACATAGAGCTTTTTGCTTCAAGCTTGGCCTCCACATCAATGAGTGTAGTCTAGCTTGAGGGGGGGTTATGGGAATATAATCTGTTATAGAGCTAGTTACTCTAACTACCATCAAGGTGGTTAGAAAGTTGTTACAAAGTGGTTAAGGGTAGTTAGTTAGAGATTAGATTACCTAGCCTATATATACAATGATTGTAACAACATGATACTTACTTTGGACTGAATAAAATTCGTTACATTTCTACAATAATTCTCTCCCATTTCTTCTCTCTAAATCGTCATCTTCTTCGTTCATTCTTTCATCATTTGTTCATCAATCAATCATCTCATCATGGTAGATTAGGATTTCATAATAGGTGAGATGGGAACCTCCTCCACAGGATATGCTGAAGCTTAATGTTGATGAGAGTTTGGATGGAAATCCGGGCTTAGCAAATGCTAGTGGAGACTGGGTTTTTGTATTTGTGTTGAACATTGGTTATGTTACAGTGATTCTACTCGAGTTTCGTGGTTTATGCATGGTTTGCCCTTAAATGGTTAGAAGATTCGGCGTATAACAGCTCATTGTGGAATCAAACTCCTAAGGTTGTGGTAAACCTTGTTAAAAGAGACATTGAAGATAACTCCACTTATGAAGTTCTTATCAAAGAATGCAAATGGCTACTAGACGAAGGTGTTGATTATGTACTCCATCATGTATATAGGGAGGCAAATTTTAGTGCTGATAAACTGTCTATGAAAGAATTATATCAAAGCTCATATGTCGATTTGGTGTATTATCTTGTGAATATTGAGTTTGTATTTTTAGGATATTGTATATTCGGTTTCCTTGTTTATAGGAATAGTTTTAGGAAGGTCAAAGATTACGTCTAACCTATTGTGCTATATATGTATATCGATGTTCGTCAGTTTGATAATAAGAAAAACCTTTACCTTTATCTCCTTTGTTCTTAATATTTTCACATGGTATCGTGAGCAATAGAACGATCCGAAACATTTCTTCAAAACGAAAATTCAGAAATCTGTCAATTACACCATGCCTGGTGATGACGGCAAATTGAAACACGCATAATGGGAAGTCCAATGACCATTCCCATGACATCGCCTCTCTATCTTCATTCTTCGGATAATCCGAGTCTCAATGTCAAACAAATCATTTTTAATGGCAATAATTATGATATATGGGCAGAAGCCGTAAAAAATGGACTTGATGCGAAAAATAAATTAGCTTTTATTGAAGGAAAGGTAAAAAAACTGGAGGTTAATGGAGACGAAGATAGTCTCTAGTTGGTAGCATGGCGACAATGCAATGTTATGCTAAGGGCATAGCTTCAGAATGTAATCGATCTAAAGTTCCACCCAAGTATTACTTTTTCTCAGCCAATAGAAGAAGTTTGGCAAGAATTGCGTGGACGATACTCCGCAGGAAACGCTCCTAGGGTTCATCAGTTCATTTGGATGAATGCAAGTAAGGGAGGGATTCTGTGGTCGAGTACTACACACCGCTAAAAACAATCTGGGATGAATTGGCAAATTAAGCAAAATAAAGAATTGCACTTGTGGAGCAGCCGTGTCGATAGTCAAGGAACGGGAAGAAGAAAAGGTTCACCAATTTAAAATGGGATTGGATTCGAAATTATATGGGAACATACGAACCAATCTATTGATGGAGGACCCAATTGTTTCTTTAAATCGTGCCTATGCGCTGATATTAAGGGAAGAGCGACATGCTTTTTTAACCAAAGTTAAAGAAGAGCGGAATGATGCGGCTATGGCAGCAAGAGTTTACGGAGGAGGCAGAGGTAAACGTGCAAACGCCAAGGTCGAAAACGATGAAGGGGATCCAGCACCGCAATGCACTTATTGTGGAAAATATTATCACATAGAGGATAACTGCTACGATAAGCATGGATATGAAGAGGTCAAAGTAAGAGAAAGAGGGCGTGGGAGACGAGGATGAGGCAATGGCCGTGGCACCAATAGTCGAGAAGAGGGCGCAGTCAAGCCACTTACCACACAAATGCAGTAGCAGGAGGATCAGGGACAAAGAATGGAGAGTATTCAAGGCAAAATATTCCGTTCACAAATGAAGAAATCGAGAGGCTGAGAACATTGTTGAGTGCTAGTCCAGACGGTAATGAGAAATTGTAAGGTATGAAATTAACTAAATTTTAAATGGTTGATAGACAGTGGAGCCTCGCATCATATGACGGGAAGGCGTGAATTACTCGAAAATAGCTGGACAACAGACTCATCGATTGTAAGTCTACCTGATGGGAGACGTGTGGAAGCAAGTATTCACGGACAAGTGAAATTAAGCGATAATTTTGTTTTACAGGATGTTTTGCTTGTGCCTACATTAACTTGTGACCTTATTTCCGTTAAACAATTAATTAGTGAAAACAATTGTATAATAACATTCTATTCTGATTATTATGAAATGCAGGACCGGACAACGAGGATGAAAATTGGACGGGGTGAGCATCGACAAGGGGTGTATTATTATCGGCCAAAGGAACCCGAGTTAGCAGGAAGATTCACGGTTACCAAGGAGGGAAGGTTGTGGCATAAGAGGCTCGGACACCCTTCTAAAAGTATTTTTTTCTCGTTTCTCTAATTTAGTTGGACGCAATTTGAATTGGAACTCGGATGAGGTTTGTGGTTCGTGTTGTAGAGCTAAACAATCTCGCACTCTATTTAATTCAAATAATAAAAGATGTGATATTTTATTCGGTCTCATTCATTGTGATATTTGGGGGCAGTATCAGGTAGTTAGTTTGACACGAGCTAATTACTTTGTAACCATAGTCGATGACCATAGTCGGGGAGTATGGGTATATCTCATGAAAGATAAAAGCGAGGCAAGTGACTTGATGAAAATGTTTTGTCAAATGGTAAAGACTCAGTTCGAAACATGTGCCAAAATAATTCAAAGTGACACGGAACGAAGTTGTTATCTGGGGCTATGCAACGCTATTATGAGAAAAACGGAATTTTGTTTCAAACTACTAACTTAGATACACTGCAGCAAAATGGACGGGTAGAGAGAAAACACCGTCACATACTTGAGAAAGCAAGGGCATTGCGTTTTCAAGGAGGATTGCCTCTACAATTTTGGGGAGAGTGTATATTGATAGCAACGTATTTAATAAACAGAACACCTACTCCTTTGCTAGACGGAAAAACACCTTATGAATTATTATACCGCAAAAACCAAATTTCGACAACTTAAAGGTACTAGGGTGCTTGTCTTATGTCTATAATAAAGATAGAACACGAGACAAATTTGGGGAGAGAGGGAAGCGGTGTATTTTTATTGGGTATCCACATAGCAAAAAGGGGTCGAAGGTGTATGACTTAAAAGAGAAGCGAATATTTGTGTCACGTGATATTATATTTTATGAGAATGTTTACCCTTATTTAATTTCGAATGATGGTACAATCACACGACAAGGGGACGATAATGAAATAGGCAATGATTTGGGTTTATTCAACACTCATGATCACGGCCAGACCAGTGACACACTCCATGTTGTGAGGGAGAGCGATGAATTGTACCATGAGCATGACGATAGCCGAGATGAGAATGACGATATAAGTGTGACGGAACATGGAGACGGCAGCCCAGCAGGATCGAATCATGGGGATGTCGAGGGAAATTGAGGAGAAACCGTTGGTAATGAGAGGAAAGAACAACCTGATAATACAGAAGAAAATGAGAGAATGGGTAGAGGAGCACGGCAGAAATTCGAACCAATTTGGAAGAAGGACTACTACTGTAAATCGACCAGAATAATCACCCCTAATTCGGATGCTCACCATGCTCAAGCTAAGTCCTCGTCGTCAGGTATGCATTATCC
The DNA here is from genome assembly GCF_048544455.1 of Silene latifolia. NCBI lineage: Eukaryota > Viridiplantae > Streptophyta > Magnoliopsida > Caryophyllales > Caryophyllaceae > Silene > Silene latifolia. The sequence goes on along the minus strand of NC_133533.1, from coordinate 18,962,766 downwards.
TTTAGTCAATTATGTTGTTAGCAATTGTTTTTCAAAAACTCACAGAGCTTTCGTGGGGAAGATAGACGAAAACCCAGAGCCAAATTATTATCATGAGGCTGCGAAAAGTGCTAAATGGCGAGAAGCGATGAAGAAGGAAATTGATGCATTGGAAAACAATGGAACTTGGAAGGTTGTTAATTTGCCAAAAGGAAATAAACCAATTGGATGCAAATGGGTGTACAAAATTAAATATCAAGTGGATGGAACGGTGGAGCGGTACAAGGCGATACTAGTGGCACAAGGATTCAATCAAGTGGAAGGGATAGAATTTCACGAAACTTATGCACCGATGGCAAAGATGACGAGTGTGAGGTGTATGTTGGCAGTTGCGGTTGCAAAAGGGTGGTTCATGGAGCAACTAGAAGTCAACAACGCATTCTTACATGGAGACCTCGATGAAGAAGTATACATGAATATTCCGCAAGGGTGTTGATCCAATTATGTTGATGATGACAAGTAGTCTTTAATCTTCTCATTTCCTCTTGACTAATGTTGTATGCTATATGAGATGTGCAAAGGTATGCAAGGATGAACTCATGCTTGGAAATGGATTGAAGCTTTGGATCAAGTCGAGTCTTGAGTATAGTCTTTGTAAACGTAGAAGTTCTGAGTTAACTCGTAATAGCTGCACTGAACAGTCCCATGAACTGTTTAGTTCAGATTAGATTTTTGAAGGGCACAACACGCTGCTTTACTGATTTCGAAAATATATTTTTATCCATATCTTTGAACGAGATAAGTTGTTAACATTATCTTTCTTATTCTTTTAGAAATTATTTGCTTAAGATAAAAGAAAGATATATTTCAAAGTTTGGTAAAGTTTGTTATGGAAAAGATTTTGATTTGATAGCAAAATATATCTTATAAGATAATTAAAGATATTTTCTTGCTAAAATTATGGAAGATCTTTTTAACAATCTATAACCATGCATCAATACATATAGCCAAAAACCCGGTTTTCCATGATCGTACAAAGCACATAGAAATCGATTGTCACTTTGTACGACAACATTTGATTTCGAATGCTAGCAATACTTTTCATATTCGAAGTAAGGAACAGATAGCAGATTTGTTCACTAAGGCACTCGGAGGGGAAACCATATGATCATTTGCAATTCGAGTTGAGGCTTGGTCTACCAAGGTCTCCAACTTGAGGGGGAGTGAAAGAATGATATCAATGATCATATGTCGATTTGGTGTATTGTTTTGTGAATATTGAGTTATTATTTTTAGGATATTGTATATTCGGTTTCCTTGTTTATAAGAATAGTTTTAAGAAGGTCAAAGATTACGTCTAACCTATTGTGCTATATATGTATATCGATGTTCGTCAGTTTGATAACAAGAAAAACCTTTACCTTCATCTCCTTTGTTCTTAATATTTTCACAGTCTATAACGACACTTAGATGTCCTATTGGTGATCATGAGCTTCGTGCTCCTCCTCACGGTGTTCAGTGTACAATGCTCCATTATACACATGGTTATAGTGTAGCTCGATTGATAGCTATGTAACCCGGCTTTAGCCTCCCTTCTTATCAAAAAGGAAAAAAAAATGTACAATAGACGAGAGATGTGTCACCACGCACTATCAAATTTGTTATGAAGTTGGAGGTTCGATTCTCCTCGCGATATAGTGCACTCAGAGCATATGCATTCATGTGGTGCCCCAAATCTTCTCTTTCTTTTCCACATCACTTTCCACTAACTATTTTATCTACCCTCCCCATTTCACAATTACTTCTTGCATCAATGAGGCTCCCTAAAAAAAAAGCCATTTCCCTATTTTTTCATGGCCCACCATAATTTTCCTACTTCAATTTTTATATTTGTGCAATATTGTTGTTTTTAGGTACCCATCCAATATATATTGGGTATCCCCATTTGTTGGGACACTACTCACACTCATGGGCCTCCCCATGCATTAGAGGAAAGAGGCAATATTTGTGGCACCAAAAAACAACCGATGCACATGCTCTCATTTAGAAAAAAAAAACTTTGTTATGAAGTTGTAAGTTTTTATAAAGGGTTTTACAAACCTCAATTCATTTTGTACCACAGACTTTTTCCTTCCAAATTTTACTTATAATTATGAAATGTGGAAATAAAGGTTAGAAAAAAAAATTACAATATGATTTCCGTATACAAATGCAATACAATATATTGTTTTTTATGATATGAATTTCTGTATCTACAATACGGATTAGATTTAAAACTATATCGAATTCAGGTTGGACAAAACGAAACCATATATACTGGTTTTATACCCAATTTCAAGCATATAAAGATTGAAAAAATAATAATAAAAAAAAACCAACTACTTTCCCAACAAATCTGTATATATGCACACTATCAATTAGACCTGTCAAATGGGTCGGGTCAGAATACGGATCAGGTTATTAAGTAAACGAAACCAAACCTACTTTGGTCATCGATAAAAGTGATGAAGTAATCAAAGTTTCATCTTGCAGTGATTGTCATTGGGCCACATACATTTGTATGTATTAAACCCAATAACTCACTTGCTCGAGTTCCTTTTTCCCGTAAAAGGTGCACGAGTCATCTGGCCTAGAAGACAAAATTTGCATTTACCATGTGATTCTAAATTAAATGGTTTGAGTATACCAGTAGAAATCAGTCTTTTAATGCGATTCTCGTTTATATGTCGTAGTCTACAATGTCATAGATAAGAAAGATCTGGATCACCTGTTTTGAGTTTTTTATTTTCTACATGATAAATATCGCTAGAAGTGTCGAGAATATATATACCATTAACGGAAAAGATTTGGCCATAAACCAAGTCATTAAGTGAAAATATACAACTTTTGTCCTTAATCACAAAATAAAAACCCTCTGTGTCTAACACAGATACCGATATAATATTTTTAGACAAAGTTTGTACATAATAACAATTATTAAGATACAACTCCAAACCCAAAGCTAGACTAATTACATATGTTCCTACGGAGACAACTGCTACTTTAGAGCCGTTACCCATCCCGAGGTTCACATCACCCTTTGCTGACTTTCTTACGCTTTTTAGGCTCTACAAATGATTACATAGGTGAGAACCACAACCAGTATCTAATACCCAAGTTGTAGTGGTAGCGTAATCATATCATCAAAAAAGCAACAACCGTAAGCCTATTAAGTCGACACGTGTCATCCGCTATTAGTATGCCACATCATCTACAGAAATCTGACTCGGCATAATAAAGTAAAAATAAATAAATTATTTTAGTAAATTATTATATAATACAAAATCAATAAATATCAATCAGATTCGCTATATTAATCAGGATATCTTAATTAATTATGAAAAGGATATTTCAAAACCAAAAAATGTGGCAATCATGGAAAATCATCATTGATTAGTTGAAGAACCATCGAAATTTAAACAATATCTTTTGATTGATTTAAGAAAGGCAATTATATAGAGGTGTGTTCACCTTTCTCTGTAATCAAATATAAAATAATCAAAGACGTATAATGCCAGTTTACAATATCATCCAATTAACCTCTGATTTTCAATTTTTTTAAAACTAAAATAAAATGTCATAATATTAAAGGCAATTCACATAATTTCCCATAAGACGATTATACGAATATGTTATAGAAGGAAGTTAGCATAGTTATAGGAGGAAGTTATTATCACTAGATATAGGATGATGCAAGTTTTCATAATATTAAAAATATTTATTAACATAATCAATTTATTCATAATCAAAATTCAGTAACTAGGATTAGAAGACTTTATCACGGACGTCAAACAACAATTAAGAGCCCTTACCTTCGCAGCTTATTCCCTTTGGTAATTTATTTGTGTTTTTATATGTTTCATCTAATTTCTATTTTTATATTGTAATCATATACTTAAAGTTTTTGGGATTAAGGCTCTGATGTTGTTGTTATAATCAAATACTTAAAGATTTGATGACGATTAAATTGTTGCTATAATAATAATAATCAATTGTTACTCCATGTTAGTTATTTGGACTTTTTGTTAACAAATGTTATAATTGTTAAAACTAATGTCCAGACATTATTGCGTATATGAGCAAGGTAATATATTGGTAGAGCTATATAGTAATCAAATGGGATGCAAGTGGCTGGATGCTAATGAGCAGCGTAAAGCCGTAAACAACAATGAGAGAGCAAGACATGATGGATATGGCGCCTAATGTGTATATATGTATAGTATAGCCATGATTACTCCCAAGATCAAATGATCGAAATGGCCAGTGATAAGTCGTCTTTTTTTTTTTTGCCAAGTAGGAAAAAATTAATAATCGATGATAAAGTTTTTTTTTTTAATCAACGATAAAGTATTTTTTTTTTGTTTAAGAGAATTGAAAGGGGAGATTGTAAACGTCAAAGACTCAAAGAGGATTCAGATGAATGAAGGCCAAGGTGAGAAAGGTGATTGTCGAGATGATCAAGGGACTTACAAAGAGGTTTATATGGACCGTGATACTAAACTTGTGCAACAACAATAACTCAATCGATTTGTTTTTAGGCTCTGTTTGGTAAAACTAGCTAAAAAGGTAGCTGAAACCAAAAGGTAGCTGAAAATTGAAAAGGTAACTGAAACCTGAAAAGATAACTGATAAGGTAGCTGAAAATTAGAACTGATAAAGTAGCTGATTATATAAAAAAAATGTTTGGCAAACTAACTGAAAAAGTAACTGGTTTTGATGAAATGACGTATAAGGATATGCTAATTATTTAATAGTATAGATTTAAGGGGCAAAAAAAAGTAAAATAAAAGCAAATCAGGTACATGAAATCTCAAATGCTACTCTAGGTAGCATTTCATTTCAGGTAGCTTATTTGGTTAAATAAGCTACTTGTCAAACGTTTACGAAAAAACAAGGTACCTGAAATTTTACCGATTTTTCTGATATCTTAGAACAGAGTTACGACTTCCCAAAGTTTATTCGTTCAAGAAATTTTGACCGATTTTTTTCCGACCACACGTGCAGAAATTGGCTTTTTTTTTTCAAAATGATTGTCTTTTCGAAATCTACAATTTGAGGAAGCAAAACGCGCCTTTATGAAATTTTGACTAAGAGATATGAGTAGTTGAAGTAATTTTTAAGAAAAGTAGGGGCATTTGAAAAAAAAAATTGCAAACTTTAAGGGTACCATGAAAATTATTCGTATAAATTATGACAATTATAATGCAAATTTGAAGATCGCCCCTTGCGGGCACGGGTTCAAAAGCTAGTTAATATCAATCACGTAAAAATTGGATGAGAAGTTACTTAATGGTGTCACATGACCAGCCTTAATGTCATCCAAATATTTGGGACAATTACGTCTCCAATGTCCCACATTATCACAATAATGACATTTATCTCCTAAAGGAGCACCCTTTTTGGGTTTGGAAGAACTATTCGCAATAGCCTTTCCCTTACCCTTAACGGATGCGGCCTTTTTGTTGGAAATCTATATCTCATTATACAACATATTCTTATATGTTACAAATTAATTTAGTCATAAAATTAATTTAAATCTTATGCATGCAAACTAAATAAGAAGAGATAAGAAAATCAATTTCTCACCATCTAAATTTCGGTCAAATGGGCACCAACAAGATCTCCTTCTTGTTAGTTCTTGAGTTTTCCAATATTGGATGAACATTCATGACTTCAAAATAGAAGCCCTCCAATTAGTAGCACCCAAGACTATCCCTTAATCCCACAAACTAACATGTACTGGATATTTGTAATGTGGTTTACCTTAAAATTGATTACTAATACTCATATACTACTACTAGTATTATTAGTTATTGGTTCATACAAATTAGATTCATAAAACTTGATTTTATGATGAACAAGAGAGAGAAGTTTATGTTTTTCTCAAAACATGAGAGAATGGAAAAATTAAGAGAAAAACTCTCTAATGTTGTGTGCCAAAACCGGTGGGGAGGAGTTTTTAGTAGGGGTGAGCAAAACCGGGTACCCGATACGGTTTCGATACGGTTTTCGGGTATACGGTTTTTTGAACACCAATTTTTTGCTTCCGGATACGAAACGGTTTTTAACGTGTATACGGTTTTCGGGTACCCGATTAAACCGTGTACGAAATCCGGGTACCCGAATACGGTTTTCTGAATTTTTATTAAATTCCAAAAAAAAAAAAGGAACACAAACTGAGGTACACTACTGCAAGTGTTGGAGTACTTTTGATGCATTTGTTGAAAGGCGGGTGTAACGGAATCGGAGCTTGGGGATTTAATTCGATTCTGAATTCGGGTATTTTGTTGCTCTTTATGAATTTCTATATCAAGCATTACATCAGGAAGACTAAGGGTAGTCGTGACTCCATTAAAACGACTATTTGAGATATATTTTATGATACTGATGCAGATGCGGGTATGGTACTCAGTCTGCAAAATGTAAATTTTCTTCTTCAAAGACCTGCCAAATGCCAAGTTCTAAATTATAAGTTCAAAGTTCAAACATTACAAATTGCACCCAAATTTTAGGAAAATGAAGTATAGAATCGAATTCAATGATTCCGGCAAATGACAACAATCCAACAATCGATTAAACAACATATAAACAAACTCGAATTAATTGCCATTAAACAACATATAAACAAACTCGAATCGAATTGAAAAGAAATACAGAAAAAGCTTGAAAAGAAATACATATAAATCGAATTGAAAAGAAATACATAAAAACAAAATCGAATTGAAAACAAAACTAGGAAATCCAATTGAAAAAAATACAGAAAAAGCATACAGAAATCGAAGTACAAACAAAAATTAATTAAAATTAGAAAACAAACCTTGTTAAAGAGATGATTTATTGATTTCTGACGCAGATCTGTATTGGGGATATGAATTTTAAACTAGGGTTTAAATTGGGGGAAATGGAAATTAGGGATGAAGGAATGAAGGTGTGTTTGAGTGTTTGGACGTTTGGTTTCGTATGTGTCTATGTGAAATTCTAAATGAATGAATGAGGCGGCTGGTGAGTTTAGGGTTATTCGTCCTTTTTTTCTTTTTTTTTTCTTTTTTTTTTTTTTTAAACCGGGTCAAACCGGGTATACGGTTTTCCAATACTAGTGACCCGGATACGAAACGGTTTTTAAAAAACCGTATCGGGTATACGGAAATAAAAATCGTATATACGGAAAACCGTATAATTAAAACCGTATACCGTATCGTATCCGTATTAAAAAACCGTTTCGGAAATTTTTGCTCAGCCCTAGTTTTTAGGCCCTTTTCATTTTACTTTTTGTCTTCACAAGACAAACTAGTGTAAGGCTTTGTCCATAGTCATGTCACTATCAAGTGTCATGGACAAATGAATAAGACAAATGGAAAAAGACAAAACTTCTAAGCATGCCCACCCAATTTCGGTTTATATGTAGTAATATGGAGTCCATTTTATTTTTGTCAATTGTACAATTGTATGTCATGTGACATGTGATATGTCTTATGTCATGTTTTAATTTAAAATGCATATTTAACAAATTAAATATCATTTACAAATTAAATAAATCATATTTAACAAATTGACTAGTAATTTAAAATTACTTTCTCATAAAATGGTCATTTAATTACTAGTTAGTATAATTTACAACATCTTGTAATTATAACTACCTTATCATTCTCATCTCGCGTGTTTCGCAAACACCGATTAATTTTAGTAATATAACTTCTTAAATTACTAAATAAAATCTCATTTAATCACATTATAATAAGATGTCATTTTCTCTCTTATGATTATAATTTGTTCAATTTTAAGGTATTAATTAATCTGTATCAACATACAATTAATTAACTTTTTCAATTAAGGGAATCGTCCTTTAGGTGTGACCTCAAGGGATCAACTGATCACCACCGTCGCACGACAGTAATGTCAAACTCTAGCCAACCAATCATTACCGATATGTGTGGACCAGTTGACTATATATATAATGTATCATCCCTTCCGTATTCTTGTAATGAGATTTAAATATGTGATCAATATGATCGACAATTGTGATCGCATTATTGTCGGAGGACACTTACTCCAACACTTTTCCCTTTTCCCACACTCTTCTTAAATGTACCCTTCTCCTTCACCTTTATTTCAAGGATATCCCTCCTTGTGCTCCCAGTAGCTCCCATATCCATTTCTACTTGAATAAGTAGAGAATGGAGCTCATGAAGATTTTTCTTCATGTTAGCCATATTATAGTTTACCCTAAATTGGGTAAACCCCTTGACTTGTAAGAGGGAGTGGAGCACTCGGTCAACCGCGAGCTCTTCGGGGATCTTACATCCGAGCCCATTGAGAGTCTCCATGTACTCAATCATTTTGAGTACGTGAACACTCATGAATTGTCCAATATTTGAGACTTGCCTCAAAGAAACGGACCGCTGCATCATATTGGAGTATTCTAGGGGCTTGCGAAAACATTGTCGAAAGCCTACAGAATACTTCATGAGCGGTGTGAAACTTGATGCATTGCCGCTGCAAAGAAGGTTCCATTGCGAAAATCAAGACGTTCTTGAGCGCAATGGACTCATTCGGGTACTCTTCATAAGCTTCCCTCGCAACGGCAGATGACCTTGTGTTTGGTGAAGAGATGGGAGGATCAACGAGATAACATAATTTGTCATCGCCTGCGGCGGCCAAACGAAGTTGTTCTTCCCAATCTTGAAAATTACTACCATTTGCTTTTAAAGTGTATTTATCCATAAATGAACATATGAATCTTTTGAAATGGTGAAAGGAGGTTGACTACTTGAAGCCATATTAATTACTACAAAAACGAAAGTGGAAGGAAAAATTAACATTTATCGAAAAAATATAATTTTTTAACAATTTTAAAACACTTGCATTTATATATGGATTATTTCATAAGAATAATCCATCCTATGGGTACCCTACAAATATCACTTCATTCTATCAGTAATTCCAATTAAATCCATCCTATCCACCATTCTTATCATACCAAACTTAGCTAAAATTATGACCTGTTATCTTAGGTAGCCATCTCCCTCCTCCTTATTTAAGTATTTTTCGACTAATTTTCTTCCTTTTATTATCTTCTTCAACTTCTCTCTTCTCTTTTTTCTTTCTCTTGATTATTCATCACTATACACCAAAATTCAATTCTACCAAATCAATTACCGCCCCTTCTACTTTTGTTGCCATTCCCTACAACCATCATCATCACCATACTCTGTTCGTGTCGTCGCTGAGATTCGATTTGACAGCTATGAACCCGACAACACTCCTCTTATGAATCCCAATGTCACCTTCTTCTTCGGCCCCAAAATCCTCAACTAGAGATCATTACTTGCTAAAAAGTGTTAAAGAATAAACATTGATTACAAATTAACACCACCACCCCACAACCACCCAAACCTAAATTAAACTTTACCCCTAAATTGAATTGGGGATCTAGGTTTTCAGAAACTATTACTACTGATGGTGGAAAGCACGTACGGTGGTTCAAGGAGACAACATCTTAAGAACGCGACGAGGGTGAGGTCGACGGAGGCTCAGTGGTGGACGTGACTGGTGGCTTAAATGATGATGTTTGTTTGATGAAAACTGAAAACTGCTGATGGTGGATGAGATGGTTTATATGGTTTGATGTGTGTGCAAGTTAATATGAGGTGGTCAGTATAAAAGTGAAGGTAGGATAGTGATGGTGGCTGTGGGATATGGCGGTGGCAGTGAGGTGGCCGAATATGGTTTCTACTTTCTATGGGTTGGATTGAGGTGTTACGGAGTATTGTATAGTGTTCTTTGCTTTTAACCTGAAAATAACAAGGGTGACCTGTTGTTCAGGTTGCCCGTTTTTCTAGACTGTTATGGAAAGAATGGTGGATAGGATGGATTTAATTGAAATTACCGATAGGATGAAGTGATATTTGCAGGGCACTCATAGGATGGATTATTCCTATGAAATAATCCTTTATATAATGATATCCCAGTAAATTATATAAATGATTCCAAGATCCATCTTTATATAAACACGGGCACGGTAGGCCAATTCATCCCATATTTATATAAATTTGGTGAGTCAGCTCTTTGACTGGTTCTACTATTAGAACTCTTGGTCGACGATTTTAACGATTAAATTTTCATCTTGTAGCCTCGGAACCAAATACGGGAACGGTGAGCCGATTTATCCTTTATTTATTCCGTTGAGTCCAACCAATTTTCGCGTGTAGTAACATTTATCACCCTACTTACCCAACGTAAAAAGAAGACACCCCGGTGAGCCGAGCCTACCCCCTAATGAAGAAGGGACTCGTAGGTCCTACTAATTGGTAAGGTTAATCTCAATTTTAAAGAAATGTGAGGGATCTTATCAATTTAATTGTCTATCACTTTTAAGTGAACTAAAAGGGTGAATTTTAGACAATCATAAATCGATAATAAAAAAATGTAAAAACATGTAGTGACGATTTGGCTTGAAAGCATAAATATAAAAACAATAGGTCTTAATACGACCACTTAGTTAATCTAATTAACTAAAATTATTACACTTCGGAAACCAACTCCTTGGTCCCTTGAGTCTTCATTGGAATGGCCTCCATCTTTTGGACTTCGGAACTCCTTTCCGAAAAACACCGTCTTCAGGATACTCCATCTTGAGAAAACTAGAATAAACTACTAATAATCAAATTACATAGCAATATCCTATTACACAATTTGTAACAAAATTAAAACTATTAATGAATTACAAATTGGCGATACGAAATCGCAATTAATTACAAATTAATCGATATTCCCTTACATTACGGGTAATACCGACTTCTAACTATGGCCATATTAGGTAAAATTACATGATTAAAATGCATAAAATTCATTCATCAACATGAATAATAAAATGCATTAAATAAAATATGTCATGCCAAATCGTCCTAACTTACCAACAACGATCAAATGAGCTCTTTTTGTGGAATTTTTAACCATTAAAAAAAAACATAATCAATTCTTAAAACATTTTTAAGATAATCTTTTCATACTAATCTGGTCTACTTCGAAAAATTAGTCCTCACTAATTATTTGGTAATTAAATGGGTTTCCAATATATTTTATAGCAAAATTACCTTAAAAAGTCATAACTTTTATGAAAAAAAATCAAATTAATCATAAATATTTTAGAAAAATCAAATATTAAAATTCTGTACATTCTGGTCACCTACCAAAATGACATGCATGTTAAAAAAAATTGATCAAAAAAATTGATTTAAAACAATTTTGCAATTTTTATCGGTAATTAAACAACTTTTACAATTTAATTCCAAATTAAATTGTAAAAGCTAAGACAACTTCAAAATAAAATTTTGAACATTTTGGAACCAATTCCAGTAGCTAAAAATGAAGAAATATCGAGCAAAAAATTTCAATTAATATTTATTTGCAAAATAAAATTATTTACCGATTTTTATCAAATAAAAATCAACAAACAAACTAAATTAATCACATTAATTTATAAAAAAAACAAATTATACTTCTCATAGAACATGCAAATGGTTATTTATAAATAAACATGCATAAAATTAACATGCAACATAATTTTATTAACTCTGATGTGACTCTTATTTACGCACATTTAGTCCCCTAAGGGCCCTAACTAGCCTAGTTCCTATGCTTTTTAGTATGTATTAGAGTCGTTTGTTGCCTTTAGCTTCCTATTATGTATATTCTATGAGGTTTTGTGTCCTTTGTAGGAGAGGAGCACTAACCTTGCCCAAACAGAGTGAAACGGAGCTAAATTGATTACATCCAACAACCAAGCATTGAAGAGGAGACCAACACTAAAGGCCTAAGTCAAAAAAACAAGTAATTGGGCAATGACAAAGGATCCCCATGACCTATGAAGGACCCACATGATTTAGGGGGCAGCCAAAAGAAGAAGAAGAAGAAAAAGAAGAAGAAGAAGAAGAAATGCAGCACGGGACGGGCGTCCCAAAACTAGCTCGGGCGTCCTCATACTCAAGACGGGCGTCCCTACCCTTAGTGTAATATTACGGTTTTATAAGTCTCTGGGTACTCTATCGAGTGGGTCTTACTCTGTCGAGTAAGGGTGTTTTACAGTTTTAAATAGTTTCTGACCTGTTGGGTACTCGATCGAGTAACCTTGATACTCGATCGAGTATGGGGCCACTCGATCGAGTATGTCAGCTACTCGATCGAGTAGCCGGTTTTCGGGGAGATGATTTATCGGGTTTTGTTAATAATGTGATTTGATATATATAAACTTCCGTCACTTTCTTTAAAACACTTTTACAACCTAATTACGTTCAAAAGAGAAAACAAACTACGTTGTTCGCATCAATCGCATTATTGGCAAATCCCGGAGCTTGGAAGGTCGGAATTCGTCTTTCTTTTCATCTTTGTGATCCTTGCGTCGAGGGTAAGATCTACGTATTGTTTTTATGGTTTTTCGTTAAAGTTAGTTAAACCCTAGTTTGGGGTTTGAGGGTTTTGTTGTGTTTCTTGATTAGTAGTAATGGTATGATCGTATGTTCGGAGGAGGATTCGTAGAGGAGGCCTTTTGATATCAGTTGTTGAGACCGTCTGACTGTGTTGCATTCCAGGTAGGGTTTTCCCTACTCGGTATTAGTCCCATAATATGTTGATTGTGATTTGTGTTTGTTGATTATTATCATACTCGTATTGTGACGGTTGTTGGTGGTGATTGTTGTATAGTAGTTGAGTTTGTTTGTATCTGTCTGTGTTCTTCGGGGCGCGTCCCTGGCTGAGTGGAGTCACTTGCGGGAGTGGCTTCACGCCCATTATTCGCCTTCTGTGGAACCCGCCACAGAAGGGATGTGCACATTAAGGGATTTGGGTTTATCGCTCGGATGAGATGAGCGGGGATTTGGTGGGAACGGTTGCGGTCCCCTACTGGCGGCGTGGAGTGACCTGTTGCGATGGGCATTCTGGCAGGGCTACACACTTTAGTGTGTAGTCAGTAGTGTGGAGTTGATAATGGAGTTTGGAGTATGTGTATGACGATTGAGCTGTGTACTTGTTGTATTCCTGGATTATATAGATTGTGTGATAAGTACTGACCCCGTTTATTGTTTTAAAAACTGTGGTGATCCATTCGGGGATGGTGAGCAGCTGTTGAGCAGGTATGATAGAGATACATGGGCTAGCTTGGATGAGTCATCACTGCAGTTAGAAGAGTCTTCCGCTGTTGTCAGAGTTTATGTTTAGTTTTTAGACATTTGGTTTGGAGAACATATATTCTTACTTTATCAGTTTGGTTTCCGGATTATAATCTTTCACTTAACTTTATTCTATTTAAACTCTGTTTCGTTATTGTCTTATGATCATCATCGCCTCGGGCAACCGAGATGGTAATGTGTTCATACCTGAGTGGTCCTGGTAAGGCACTTGGAGTATGGGGGTGTTACAAATGGTATCAGAGCGACGATCCTGAAACCTATAACCAATGAATCTAATGAACATAGAGAGTCAATTAAAATGAACTCGGGGTAAAGGTTGTAGGAGCTAATGCAAAGGCTTGGGAGATGTCCTAAAGTCGCGAAATCGCCCCACAATTTTGAACCGGTAACATGAGGGGTGTATGTTAAGGCCGTATGTGGCGTTTGATAGTTTGTATGTGAATGTGGAGGTATATGTGTTAAGAATTAAAGGATGTTGGGAGTAGAAGATTGATATGGTGATTTAAAAGTTAGTAAGGTGTGTGTGTGTATGTTGTTTGTATAAGAAGCATGATGGTTGTTTATTATGTGGCATTTGATCACATGAAATAGTTGTTTTATTGATTGAATGAGAAGTTGTGTAGAATCGCATGCTTAGTTATATTATAATGTTGAGTTATAAAGTTGCTTAGTATGTTGGGTTATGAGAGATAGCATGCGGGTAGTATATACGAGTGAGCATGACTCGATCGAGTAGGGGGTACTCGACCGAGTGGGTCTGACTCCATCGAGGGGGTATTTGACATTTTTATAACCAGAATCGTGTTTTTGGGTACTCGATCGAGTATATAGGGCACTCGATCGAGTAGGGGGGCACTTGATCGAGTGGTTGTGCTACTCGATCGAGTATGTTAGAGATCAGAAGGTCTGTTTGGGGTCTGAAGTCGGGGCACTTGATCGAGTATGGTGGGAACTCGATCGAGTAGCCTCTACTTGATCGAGTAGGTTTAGGCACTCGATCGAGTGTGTTCTGGGCGGCCTGTTTTCATGTTTTGGGGTTATAGTACGTATGTTTATATCTACCCTTTTTCTTATATAGTTTCAAGATGCCACCCAAGAGAAACGCGTTGTATGCGAGAGCTGAGAGCATGAACATCGATGATGTAGTTAAGATGTTGGAGCACCAAGATGCTCTTACGGACGCCCTGAAGAGAATAGGGAAGGATAAAGATGTTGATCACTCTAAGATCAGTCTTTACATAGCGAGGTTCAACCCAAAAGAGTATAAGGGAACCGGGGAGCCAAATCTTCTTGATAGTTGACATCGTGAGATGGAGAACATCCTGGACCTGGTACACTGTCCTGATGAGATAAAAGTAGAACAAGCTGCGTTCTACCTGAGGGAAGCGGCTGGTGAATGGTGGGATAAGGTGAAAGCGAGTGCTAGGGAGATGTACACGAAGCAGGGTCTACCTGCCATACCCCGGGAAGAGTTTAGGAGAGCTATGAGGAAGGAGTTTGTACCTGAGCATGTGAGGAGTAAGCTGAGGGAGGAGTTTGATGGGTATAAGATAACATCTGACATGTCGGTAACTGAGTACTACCGGCAGTTTAATGAGAAGTCTAGATATGCTAAGGACATGGGTTTGAGTGAGGAGAACCTAGCGCTGAGATTTGAGAGGAGGTTGACACCCAAGTTACCCGTGGGGGTTCTTACTGATGTGAAGGAAGCTTATGAGAGGGCTGGGAGAGCTGAGAGGTTGGTAGAGATGGCTCGGGAAAGAGGTACTGAGAAAAGAAAGGCTGAGAGTGAAGGTGGTGGCCAGTCTAACTACAAGAAGGGCAACTACAATCAGGCTAGAGTGTTTTCTTCTGGTTCAGGGTTTAGTGTTGGGGCTTCCTTTGGGCGTGGCCGTGTGAGTGGTAGTGGTAGTTGGGGAATGACTTGCTATGGCTATGGTGGTGTAGGCCACAAGAGACATGAGTGCACTAGTGCACCTGGAGCTTTTCAGAGACCGGCTCAGGGGAACTATTCTAAGGGTCCGACTCAAAGTTATGCGAGTAACAGACCAGTTGGGTCATGGTCTAACCGGGGAGGTCAGAGTAACCAGGGTGGAGGTAACCGCAATGGCGGTAATTCTTATCAGAAGCCAG
Organism: Silene latifolia; assembly: GCF_048544455.1. NCBI lineage: Eukaryota > Viridiplantae > Streptophyta > Magnoliopsida > Caryophyllales > Caryophyllaceae > Silene > Silene latifolia. The sequence goes on along the minus strand of NC_133533.1, from coordinate 18,947,431 downwards.
CTACGAACAACAACAACAATCAGGGGTCGGGTGGTAAGCCGACCACATCAGCCAGTACTGTCCAGGGAGGTGGACAGAAGTCCAGTGGAAAGCTATTCATGATGGACAAGAAAGCAGCTGAGGACGACGCACATGTTATCACTGGTACTTTTCTTGTTAACGGTATTCATACCTTTGTTTTGTTTGATTCAGGGGCATCTCAGTCGTTTGTATCTTCGAGTTATGTTAAACGGTTGGGTTTGAGGGTATATGAGTCTGTAAGTGAGAAAGTTTTTATACCTTCAGGTGAGTCTGTATCATGTGGGAGGTTGTATAAGGATGTCTCTATGATAGTTGGGCAAGTTGACCTACCTGTAGACTTGCTAGAGTTTCCTTTAGACGGTTTTGAGATGATAGTCGGGATGGACTGGTTGGGAAAGTACAAAACTAAGATAGACTGTCATTAAAAGAAAGTGTCTTTGAGAGGTCCTAAGGGTGTTAGTGTGTCTTATCGTGGGTTTCTGGTCAAACCCAAAGTTAAGTTGATTGCAGCTGTGACCTTGAAGTCCTATCTGAGGAAGGGATGTCCTCTGATCTTGTGCCATGTGAGAGATGAGCGGATAGAGAGTCCGACGGTTGAGGAGATACCAGTGGTGGGTGAGTTTGCAGATGTCTTTCCAGAGGAGATTCCGGGGTTACCACCAAGGAGGGAGATATATTTCACGGTTGAGTTGAAACCGGGGACGGGGCCAATCTCTAAGGCACCGTACCGGATGGGTCCAAAGGAGATTGAGGAACTCAGAAAACAGTTGGATGATCTGATAGAGAAAGGATGCATTAGACCTAGTGTATCACCGTGGGGAGCACCAGTCCTTTTTGTGAAGAAGAAAGATGGGAGCTTGAGGTTGTGCATAGACTACAGAGAGCTTAACCGAGTGACGGTGAAGAACAAGTATCCTTTGCCAAGGATAGATGACTTGTTTGACCAGTTGAGTGGCGCATCAGGCTTTTCTAAGATTGATTTGAGGTCGGGGTACCATCGGGTGAAGATTAGAGAAGTGGACATACCAAAGACAGCTTTCACGTTGAGATATGGCCACTATGAGTATGTGGTGATGCCTTTTACATTGTCTAATGCACCGGCTGTGTTTATGGATTTGATGAACAGAATCTTCAGACAGTTTTTGGACAAGTTTGTGGTGGTGTTTATCGATGATATCTTAGTTTACTCCAAGACTAAGGAGGAACATAAGGAGCATCTGAGGATTGTGTTGCAGACCTTGAGGGAGCATGAGTTGTATGCTAAGCTGTCCAAGTGTGAGTTCTGGTTAGAGAGAGTTGCTTTTCTGGGGCATGTAATCTCTAAGGATGGGGTAGCTGTGGATCCGGCAAAGATTGAGGCAGTGACAAGGTGGGAAGCACCAAATAATGTTGCTGAGATAAGGAGTTTCTTGGGTTTAGTTGGATACTATAGACGGTTCGTGAAGGATTTCTCCAAGATTGCTAGACCTATGACAGCTTTGATGAGGAAAGAGAACAGGTTCCGTTGGGATGAGAGTTGTGAGACGGCGTTCCAAACATTAAAGGAGCGTTTGACCACAGCTCCTATCTTAGCATTGCTTGAAGGGATCGAGAACTTTGAGGTTTATACAGATGCCTCAAAGAATGGGTTGGGATGTGTGTTGATGCAGAACGGTAAAGTGATTGCCTATGCTTCTAGGCAATTGAAGCCTTATGAGGAGAACTACCCTACACATGATCTGGAGTTGGGTGCAGTGGTGTTTGCTCTCAAGATATGGAGACATTACCTTTATGGGGCAATCTTTAAGGTATTTTCGGATCACAAGAGTCTCAAGTACATCTTCACTCAAAAGGAGTTGAACATGAGATAGAGGAGGTGGATGGAGCTGATTGGCGATTATGACATGGAAATTATCTACCATGAAGGGAAAGCCAATGTTGTTGCAGATGCTTTGAGTAGGAAGAGTGTACATTCTTTGTGTACAGCTTTATCTTTGATGAGGTTGAGAGATGAGGTAGAGAAGTTTGGGATACATATGATGCAGAAAGGAGATGCCATGGGAGATTTGACAGTGCAGCCTGATCTTTATGATGATATTCGAGGTAAACAGGCGTTGGATCCTAAGGTAGTTGAGTGGAGAGCTGGAGTAGAGAAATGGACAGTGTCTCGATTCTCTATTCATACAGATGGTAGTTTGAGGTTTGATGGTAGATGGTGTGTCCCTAATGATGAGGAGCTGAAAAAGACAATCATGACAGAGGCACATTGTACACCATATTCAGTACATCCAGGTGGTGACAAGCTATACAAGGATTTAAAGAACTCGTTTTGGTGGCCTGGGATGAAGAGAGAAACAGTTGAGTTTGTGGCCCGTTGTTTGACATGCCAGAGAGTTAAAGGGGAACAGTGACAACCACAAGGTAAGATTCAGTCTTTAGAGGTACCTGAGTGGAAGTGGGAATCCATTTCTATGGATTTTATCGTGGGTTTACTGAACAGTCAACAGGGTAACAACATGTTATGGGTAATAGTGGATCGACTGACCAAGTCAGCTCATTTTGTGCCAATGAAATATACATGGACTAAGACACAATTAGCTATGGCTTATCGAAAGAATGTGCTAAAGTTGTATGGAGTCCCTAAGGACATAGTATCTGACAGAGATGCGATATTTATCTCAAGGTTTTGGAAGGAGTTGCAGGAATCTTTGGGAACAACGTTAAAGATGAGTACAAATTTCATCCCGCGACGACGGTCGACGAGAGAACGATCAAGACTCTAGAGGATATGTTATGAGCTTGTGTGATGGACTTTGGTGGTAGCTGGGAACAGAGGTTGGATTTGATAGAGTTTTCTTACAACAACAACAGCTATCACACTAGTATTGGCATGACACCGTTTGAGGCCTTTTATGGGAGGAGATGTAGGAGTCCGATTTGCTGGGACGACAGTGCTGAGGCAGTGGTTCTAGGACCAGAGATGGTACATGAGATGGTTTAACAGATTAAGATGATCAGGGAAAGGATGAGAGCGGCTCAGGATAGGAAAAAGAGTTATGCAGATCTACATCGCCGGGATATAGAGTTTCAGGTTGGGGACAAGGTTCTTCAAAAAGTGTCTCCTATGCGTGGGGTTATGAGATTCGGGAAGAAAGGCAAGCTGAGTCAGAAGTTCATAGGACCTTATGAGATCTTAAAGCGGGTTGGAGAGGTTGCTTATCGTTTGGCTTTGCCAGCTGTGTTAGAGAGGGTGCATAATGTGTTTCATGTATCTCAGTTGCGGAAGTATGTGAGTGATCTGTCACATGTGTTAGAGGCAGAGAGCTTAGAGCTAGATGAGTCCTTGTCATACCTTGAGGTGCCTAAGCAGATTCTTGACCGGAAGGTTAGGAAGACTAGGAGTGGAGAGACAGTTTTGCTCAAAATCCTTTGGTCTAACTACGAGACTGAGGAAGCTACATGGGAGGCAGAGGAGGCTATGAGAGAGCGTTACCCTTTCCTTTTTGAGCAGGTATGTATGGTTACGGGGACATAACCTTGTTATTTTTAGGGGGGTAGGAGATGATCGCAAAGAGTTTTTAAGACTTTACATCTTTTTGTGTTGTGTCGGTATGGTTAGCAATGGTTTGAGTCGGGTTGAGTTTGGTTAGTAACATGTTTTTATGTTGAGTTTTGTTGTGGAGGATGTGTCGGGAGTGTGGGAGTATGCCTTTGTTTTGTTGTGGTTTGAACTTCGGGGACGAAGTTCTTTTTAAGAAGGGAAGACTGTAATACTACGGTTTTATGAGTCTCTGGGTACTCTATCGAGTGGTCTTACTCTGTCGAGTAAGGGTGTTTTACAGTTTTAAATAGTTTTTGACCTGTTGGGTACTCGATCGAGTAACCTTGATACTCGATCGAGTAGGGGGCCACTCGATCGAGTATGTCAGCTACTCGATCGAGTAGCCGGTTTTCGGGGAGATGATTTGTCGGGTTTTGTTAATAATGCGATTTGATATATATAAACTTCCGTCACTTTCTTTAAAACACTTTTACAACCTAATTACGTTCAAAAGAGAAAACAAACTACGTTGTTCGCATCAATCGCATTATTGGCAAATCCCGGAGCTTGGAAGGTCGGAATTCGTCTTTCTTTTCATTTTGTGATCCTTGCGTCGAGGGTAAGATCTACGTATTGTTTTTATGGTTTTTCGTTAAAGTTAGTTAAACCCTAGGTTTGGGTTTGGGGGTTTTGTTGTGTTTCTTGATTAGTAGTAATGGTATGATCGTATGTTAGGAAGAGGATTCGTAGAGGAGGCCTTTTGATATCAGCTGTTGAGACCGTCTGACTGTGTTGCATTCCAGGTAGGGTTTTCCTTACTCAGTATTAGTCCCATAATATGTTGGTGGTGATTTGTGTTTGTTGATTATTATCATACTCGTATTGTGACGGTTGTTGGTGGTGATTGTTGTATAGTAGTTGTGTTTGTTTGTATCTGTCTGTGTTCTTCGGGGCGCGTCCCTGGCTGAGTGGAGTCACTTGCGGGAGTGGCTTCACGCCCATTATTCGCCTTCTGTGGAACCCGCCACAGAAGGGATGTGCACATTAAGGGATTTGGGTTTATCGCTCGCATGAGATGAGCGGGGATTTGGTGGGAACGGTTGCGGTCCCCCACTGGCGGCGTGGAGTGACCTGTTGCGATGAGCATTCTGGCAGGGCTACACACTTTAGTGTGTAGTCAGTAGTTTGGAGTTGATAATGGAGTTTGGAGTATGTGTATGATGATTGAGTTGTGTACTTGTTGTATTCCTGGATTATATAGATTGTGTGATTAGTACTGACCCTGTTTATTGTTTTAAAAACTGTGGTGATACATTCGGGGATGGTAAGCAGTTGTTGAGCAGGTATGATAGAGATACATGGGCTAGCTGGGATGAGTCATCACTGCAGTTAGAAGAGTCTTCCGCTGTTGTCAGAGTTTATGTTTAGTTTTTAGACATTTGGTTTGGAGAACATGTATTCGTACTTTATCAGTTTGGTTTCCGGATTATAATCTTTCACTTAACTTTATTTTATTTAAACTCTGTTTCGTTATTGTCTTATGATCATCATCGCCTCGGGAAACCGAGATGGTAATGTCTTCATACCTGAGTGGTCCTGGTAAGGCACTTGGAGTATGGGGATGTTACACTTAGCCCATGCGTGCTCCCACCAGGACGCTCGGCCTAAGCTCCAGGATTGTTTCTTCACAGCTCTAGGACGCATATCCTGCTCAGGGGACTTGCAAGAAGTTAGTTGTGTTTGATGGGCCTAGCCTTCATTTAAGCCTATAATTAACCTTAAAGCTTACTTACTATATATTCTCCTCTTGTATTTAGAGGAGATGAAGCCTCTTTAGTTTAGATTAAGCTTTCTTAGGAGTATATTAGAGTAGAATTAGCCTTTAATCTTTCCATAATTGCACTTTAGTCTTTCCTCGATTATTTATCAAACAATCTTAGATCTAGCTTTGTACTTGAAGAATTCTTGGGTTTGTATTGGGTTGACAACTCTCCACCATTAATCAAAAGTTTCTTCTATTGTTCTTCTATTCCCTTTGTTCATCTCAAGTTATTTACATTTGGATCTCTTGGATATGTATTTGAAGACTAAATGACAAGCCTCCATCTTTATTCAATGATTCTCTTTTATTTATGTTCATCTTTACTTTCCAAGTTGGTAACTTTATTATTCTCTCTTTATTTACTTCTTAATCCTTTGCTTATTATCTTTCTTAATCATCATGTTCATTTGTGTTATGATGTTTGGCACTATTGCTAGCATATTAATCATGATGTGTAATGAGTAGTCTTCTAGCTAGGGTTAGTAGGGGATTAGGAGAGTGATTATGGGATAAATCTAAGTTTAAAGAGTTCATATGAATGCTTTCTTATTGTACTTTCAATTTATGCACATGTTATGTTTGATGAAATGCTTGATTGACAACCTAGCATGATTCTCTTATCTTTTCAACAAGACTTGTAAGATATAAGCTAACTCAAGGCTTGTTAGACCATGCATATAGTTGAATAAGGAGAACCAAGTCGATGCAGGTGTTGTAAAGTTTTGATCAAGTCAGCTTCGAGACCTTAGTCTTCCTAGGAATTGTAAGATATAAGCTAACTCGATTCCAACAATAATAATTGCTTACATCTATGTGACTCATTTATGTTATCTTACCATGATTCCCCTATGATCCCATGACACCCTAGTGTCTTTAATCATTTGTTTACATCTCTATTTCTATTTACTTACCTTGGTCTTCATTTGTTTATATTTCCTTGTCAAAGTTTAGAACACAACCTCAAATCCATATAATCGTGACACTTGCACAACTTAGAATAGATAGACTTAGGACCCAAAACACACCGTCCCGTGGATCGACCTCGACTTAACCACTTACTAGTTGTTTGTTGATAATATAAATGTGTTTGATTGTGTGAACAACGACTCGCTCAACATTAAAATGGCGCCATTGCCGAGAACGGTGTTTTGTGATTAAGTTCTTGTTTGTTTGTCTATTTTAATTGTGCCTTAACCTTGAGGAACTTGTTCCTCAAGGTCTTTTTTACCGTTTTCTAGTAATTTCCTTGTTTGTAGTTATACCTTTGTCTTAGCTATGATGATGGCCCATGGCTTGGCACATGGAGTATGTGGTGGATCTTTTGAGTATAACTATAATGGATATGGAGAGTTTGAGGAGCAAGTCAGCACAAACCTACCTTACAGCTCATACAATGAAAGTCTTAACTACTAACCCCAACTTTTCATACCAAAGCCTCCACATCAAAATTCCACAACACTCACCCACCCAAAACCCATATTACAACCAAAGCCCAAATGAACAACCAACACACCAACTCTTCCAAAACCAAAACTCCTACAATCACTCATACAACCAATCTCCTATAAGCCAACAACAATAAGACAACATAACCTTGACATGCAAAGGTTGGTCTACCAAATACTTCAAGACCAACGTCAATTCTACACCCAAATGCAAGAAGATGTGCAAGCAAGAGATTTGGTTCTCAATAATATCGCGGAGAATGGGAGAAAGTTGGAAACTCATATAACCCAATTACAAGACGACCAAGAACTCTATGAAGAACATATTGAAGAGAAGAGTGATGACACCAAAGAGAGTGGGGGTATCCTTTCTTGCTCATTGCAACTTGCCCTCACAAATTGTCATATGGAAGACTTGGGAGGAAGGTGTAATTGAGGAAGATATTGAGGGTGATGAAAAGATTGAAGGACATTATGAGGCTACACATGTGACTCCCCCCCCCCCCCCCAACCGTTCCTCACCAATTCTTGAGCATTGACCAACCCATATTCCTATCGGTACCCAACTTTGTGAACATTGTCCATAAATGTGAATTTGAAGGAGTGACCTTCGATGTGGAAGATGTGAAGTTGGAGGAGCCAATTTCCTTGAGCTCTTGTGAGTATGAAAGTGTGGTAATTGATGAAGAAGATATGAGGTTGATTAAATCGAATACTCTTAGCCTTTGTGAGTATGACGGTGTGTCATTTAAAGTGGACGTTGAGGTGGTGGAGAAAGAGTTAATGAGAAGGAGTGAAGCCCCTATTTATGATTCGTATGAAGATAGTGATGATGACAAGCCTATGGAAGAATATTATATGGAGTATGTGTCTTGCAATGACTTATGGAATGAAGAAGAGGTGGACTTAAAAGACGAATGGAGTTGTGAGATTGCCTCACTTGAGGAGCCCATCCTTGAGAAGTTTGAGGTTGCTTCCATGGAGAAGATGAATGTCTCTTTCCTATTGACTATGAAGACCTTTTCGCACCCACCATGGAACCTATGATTACTTGAGATGATATGGTAAACCTTCTTTAAGAGGTTAAATTGTCACTTAAAATGTACTTGGTGAAAAAGCTCAAGAACAAAGTTATGAATGAGCTTACTTGTGGAGACTTGGCACCCACCATCTCAATTCCTAAGCTATCCCGTCATCAATGCTATGAGAATTATCCTTCTATTCTTGAAGCATTGATAAATATGAATGCTATCACGATCACTATATTTGAGGGAGAAGGGAGAGAATAGAAGCCTCCCGATGACAAGAATTTTAAGCTTGCTAGTTTGGAGAGCCAAAAAGGCTATGGTGAAAAAGCCAAAGTGAAGGGGAGAAATTTCAATAAGAAGCCCCTTGTGGAGGATTGACTCTATTCTATTTTGAAGTGGCCAAGGTCCTACTTGTGCTTATTTGCGGCCTATTCAAAAGCCTTTGATCGGTTGTTAAGAGCATTAAGTGGCATGGACAATGCCAATAGAAAAATGTTATTTGACTTAGTTTGGTGAAGTCCTACCTTAAACCACAATTTGTAAGATATTCTTTCTTTTTACTTTGCATTTAGCTTCATTAATTTGCATTTCATTTAGTATAATTGCATCTAGAATTATTTTAGTGCTTGTAACCAAACCTTCTCTCTTTTTGCATTGGAAACAATGTTTTGTTCGGTTTGGGGAGGTTTGATTACAAGTACTCCGAGTTAATTCAAATTAGCGCTCATTTAAATCGATATTATGCATCATAATAGTCTAGTTAGCTCATATAGATTAGCTCATCTCATATAGTATAGTATAGTATAGTATAGTATAGATATCTCATATAATTAGTTGCATACATTTTGCATTCATGCATGGTCACTCATGACCAAACCTCCTCCTTTTTGCACTAGCAATAGTGTTTGGTTCGGTTTGTGGAGGTTTGATCATAAGTAACCTAAGCTAGTTCAAATTATCATTCATATTAATAGAAAACATGCATCACTTTAGCTCTTGACAAAAGTATTTAGCAATTTTGGACGAAAGTAGCCTAGTTTAACACAACTTGGAGGTGACTTATTTGTATCCTCTTAGACTTAGTAACTTGTAGAACTAATATCTATGGTGGAATGTCTACCCTTAAATTACTTACCTTTTAGTTGATTTCCGCCATTTAGATGAGGAAAGTGGTTATTATTTTGTAGATGCATCGTAGGACGTGTTTTGTGTGCTTAATGTTGGATGCATCGCCATTTTGGCAAACCCCACCTTTGCCTTGTAAGAAGGCAACTTGCCTCATAGATGTCTTGTTGTGAGTTGAAGTGGCGGAGTGAGACCCTCTAATTGTCCCATATAGGCTATGTTATTATATTAGTATAAATAAAGGTCATAGTTTTAGTCACCTCTTTACTGGGGACGAGCAAAGGTTCGGTTTGGGGATATTGGATGTGACTCCTATTTACGCACATTTAGTCCCCTAACTAGCCTAGTTCCTATGCCTTTTAGTGTGTATTAGGATCTTTTCTTGCCTTTAGCTTCTTATTATGCATATTCTATCAGGTTTGGTGTCCTTTGTAGGATAGAAGCACTAACCTTGCCTAAACGGAGTGAAACGGAGCTAAATTGATAACATCCAACGACCAAGCATCGAAGAGGAGACCAACACTAAAGGCCTAAGTCAATAAAACAGGTAATTGGGAAATGATGAGGGATACCCACGACCTATGAAGGACCCATGAGTTAGGGGGCAACCAAAACAAGAAGAAGAAGAAATGCAGCACAGGACGGGCGTCCCAAAACTAGCCCAGGCGTTCCCATACTCAGGACGGGCGTCCTTACCCATGTCGGAGTGAAACCCCGGAGATTGATTATGTTCTTTGGTTTAACGTTGTATTTGGAGAGTAACCTGACCTGCAGATACTCGATCGAGTACCTGTTGTGGACCATTGAGGGAGTATTTTGACCTCTAGGTACTCGATCGAGTACCCTTCACTCGATCGAGTAGACAAACCCGGACTCGATCGAGTGCCCATGTTAACCCTTATATATACTCCGTTTCCTTGGAATTATGGGAGGTTTGGTTGATTTATATTTTGATTCATTGTTGATAATCACGCTTCTATATTTCATTTTTGCACTTCATATGATATCAAGGCGGTTTACACTAGTTCTAATCCTATGTGATTAATTAATTTCCTTGTTTATCTTTTCAAACGGTGGTTAAGTCATATCGTCGGTGATGGTAATTGCAAAGCTGGCTATATATTGAGTAATCGTGTTTTTGTAATATCACCTAAAACAAGTACTTAATTTCGACATATATTGGTTGGTAACGCAGCGTTTCATATATCCACTTTTTGTGTTGTTTCCATTTAGTATACACATATGCACACATATTATGCAAGTAATGTCAAAAGTTGGTAAGATGGTAATTGTCGGTTTCATCATATGTTGGATCACTTCGTAATGTCAGGATTATGTGAAGATATCATTTTCGTGTAATATGTCTTGAAGGTGAACTTCGGGGACGAAGTTCCTTTTAAGAGGGGAAGAGTAATAATGTCGCATGAGAAAAATGACAAAAATATCATGTTTTGAGTAAATTGTTGGTAAAAGTTTACTATGTTGTACTCCATTTTGTTAACTTAAAATTTAAATTTTGGTCGTGTGAAGGTAATGTACATAATTATTAAGTAAAAATTTATTAAGTAATTTAAATTGTTAAATTTTTATGCAATATAAGTGTTGTGTAAGTAATGTAAATGAATGTTGAATCATTTATTGAATAATTGACTGGTGATGTAGTGTACATTGGATGTTAATGATTAATTGTTGGATGAGTAAGTAGAGTGTTTGTGCCAGATGTGTATATTATGTGTGGTGTATGGAGTTGTGCAGTGTTAAATTTGGTTGGTAGAATAGAAGTAACAGTTTGTGATAGTGTGTCCTTTAGTGTGTGATACGTGGTTGATGACTCGATAGGAAGTTGTGTTTGATGGTCATGTTCGCAGAGGTAGATGATGATGACGAGTAGTCGGCATAAATAGATGGGTGGTATATGGGGAATGGTTACGATTGTTCTTGTCGGGCTGAGTTGTCGTGTAATACCCCGTAATTTTATAAGTAATTATGTGAATAATTTATGTAACTCAAATAATTAATTCAAAATAATTGCACTTATAATAATAATTGCAATAAGACGGAGTAATATAATAAAATGAGTCGTGATTAGTTAATTGGGCCGTGTAGATGTTTTGGGTTGTGTGCTCGGGTTGCTCGAGTAACAATAATAATAATAATGATAATTATAATAGTATGTGTAATTGTATAATAATAATAATAATAATAATAATAATAATAATAATAATAATAATAATAATAATAATAATAATAATAATAATAATAATAATAATAATAATAATAATAATAATAATAATAATAATAATAATAATAATAATAATAATAATAATAATAATAATAATAATAATAATAATAATAATAATAATAATAATAATAATAATAATAATAATAATAATAATAATAATAATAATAATAATAATAATAATAATAATAATAATAATAATAATAATAATAATAATAATAATTTCGCGACGGTTGCTGCTACCTCCGAGTCTGTTTTCTCTTTGACACCTCGCCAGATTGCTTTATGGCAGTCTCAGCGGGGTTCGCACTCCTCTGATTGGTTGCGTGCGGTGCCTATTTCAGGGTTGGGTCAGACTATGAACGGGAGGACTTACCGTTGTGTGCTGGGATATCGTCTGGGTGTTCCGTTATTCGCGGTATCTAGGCCCTGTCCGGCTTGCTCTCGGGTTTTCGTTGAGGATGTTTTCGGGGACCACGCTGTTTCTTGTACTGGTACTGTGGGCGTTAAACATCGACACAACCTTGTCCGGGACACTCTTTTTGACATCTGCTATCGATCTGGTATTACTGCGGGAAAGGAGGTCGATATCGGTTTGGTTGATGGACACGGTGGCTCTCTTCGTCCTGCGGATTTATTGCTCTATTCTTGGGACAGGGGGCGTGACGTGTGCGTTGACTTGACAGGTTCTTCTCCTTTGACTCAGACAGGGATGGCGGATTTTGTGCCGGGTCGGGTTGTCGCTGATGCTGCTCAGCGGAAGTGTGCTAAGTATGGGGACTTGTGCGCGGTGGCGGGCTACGGTTTCCTTCCTTTCTCTTTCTCTTCACTGGGGGAGCTGGGTTCGGATGCTGTGGCCCTCCTTAAGCGGATCCAGAAATTCTCGGTATCTCAGGATGCTGGGGCTCGGGTGGCCGCTTACATTTTTTCTAGACTTAGCTTTTCTATTGCTAAGGGTGTGGGAGCCCAGATTGTATCTCGGCTCCCCACCAATTTCATGTAAAATTTTACTTTTATTTTAATGAAAGCTGCGTGCATTTTAATAAAAAAAAAAAAAAAAAAAAAATAATAATAATAATAATAATAATAATAATAATAATAATTATAATAATAATAATGTGACACCCTCATTTTTAGCGTAAAATAAACACGTAAAATTCTACAGAAAAACTGACAGGATATGTTTGTAATTGGTTCAACCAGATAAAACCTGTAATTTTAAAAACTTTTCTAAACCAACCACAAACACTTCCAAATGAAGAGTGCCAAAACCTGCAAATACTAACACCCTAATTTACATAACATGCTAAAGTCGCGAGAATAAAGTGATACAAACCAAAGTAAGAGAGGGAGACATATGTCCCTTCAAAATATAAACACAACCAAATGTTTAAAGGTTTACTACAAAATAACCAAACTAAGTCCAAGGTTCTTTTGCTCACTAGCTCGTCTGTGACCCCATCTAATCATCATCAACCTGTCAATCGCATTTTATACAAACACGAAAGCCACAATTCAGTGGGGAGTAACTTCGAGTCCTCCCAGCCACGAAATGTCATATTTAATATAACATGTAACATAACATGTAAACCACATCACAAATAATCTAGATATCAAATATTCTAACAAGTGAACTCTAAACTGACCAAATCAAACTATCATGTGAAACATATAACAAGCAAGAATCAAACTTTATCAATTGTAACCGGCTTGCATCTCACCTATTACAATTCATAAAATCACCATACAAGAAAGGACAATATATCAAAGACAGGCATAAGTTCTTAGTACGGTCAATAGTCACTCTGTAACTCGAGTCTATACCACGAGGTAGGGAAGGTAATCGAACCGGTATCTTGGCTCAGAGGTTCTATCAAAACATGGCCAAGACACAACACAACCCTAGCCTAAAATCTCACAAGAGACCTAGACATGCGGATACACACCACCGCACCCAAGACCCACAATTTTTCTAAAACAAAGTGAGTACCCTAAGGAGTCCACCAAAGGGTTGGCTAGTACTTAAGCTGACCACTTACTATCAAAATAAGTAACGAGGTCATGCCCCAACTTGGATATAATCCCACCAAGTCGGAACACAGAGGCTATCAAGCGTTGAACATATACTCGTCAAAGACTATAATGGCCTATCTGTGATGAAGGCCGAAACACTCACCTAGGACCTAAATAAAACCAATCTAGGTCCCAGCTTGAATACTTTAGCCCGCACCACACAAAACAAGTAGGACACCCAATTAACCAAAAGAGAGGCAAAAAGTCCAAACTTGACAATATTAAAGTTTCCAGGGAATCTAGGGCCGTTTCTACAACATAAGAAACCATTCAAATCAACCAACAACATATGTGAAATAAAAACATAATAAATGGCCTAAACAAGAATAAGGCCAATTATCCAATTAACACAATAATTTCATCCAACCGAATTTTTACCCGCAACCCCAGCCCTGCGACAGGTACGGGTTCAATCGCGGCTGACCAATCACACAATTGACTGACATCGATTCAGTCAAAGGGACCAAGGCTCAGTTTTCGGCATATTCATCCAAAACATTGCAATTATCGCTATAAAATTCATTTTAAGCCTATTCTTTACAATTTCATATCATAACCTATCCTAACATGTGCAATTACCAATGTAAACAAAATTTTACCATCAACATTATATTTACTACTAATATAATTCATTTCAAAATGTTCCGGGTGTAATTCCAGAGCAGATATTCGTTACCACCCGTTGCTTGTAGAATGATGTCTTTGGCTGAATCCTTCGTCTTTATCGTTCCTCTCGGCCTCTCCTGCAACAATGAACGAACTGAGGGCTTGGCTTTGTGCCAAGCGTACTCACTCCGACGCTCAAGTCAGTAACTTAGGGGATAAGTTGTTCTTTGGCTAAATGTATATTGTAGAGAGAGAGGGAAGATTATACCAGATGAATAGTGTTTCTTAGGTTAAGTTGTGGATACTTTCCTCAATGAAGGTTGAGGAGTATTTATAGACTTTCACCTTTTGTCACGTAGTGGCCAAGTGGCCAAGTGGCTAGCAGGTGGAAAGACTGATCTACCCCTCGGCCGAGGGACCTATGGCAGGCCGGCGGGCCCTGTTGACTCACCGCCGAGGGGTCTTGGATGTGAGTACGCGGGTATGTGTCCCGGCTGGCAGGTTGCCATGCCGAGACCCAGGCTGACAGGCCGATGGGTTGCATCGGCTAGGCTGCCTAAGTCGTTGACTTGCTGTGGATATCTTTGACCTTGTTCAATATGTTGACTTGGTCAGCGGTGCAGAATATGCCCCATCAATTTGCCCCCAGCGTAGTCTATGCCGTGGTATGGGCTCCGATGTACGTTTGAGCGTATATTCTGCGCAAGTATTTTGTAAAAAAATTTCTGCATCGGCTTCTTCTTCACGCGGCTTCTTTTTTACCTCGGCCTGGTCTTTTCTTAGGCCGTACCATATCCCCCTCCGCATGGATGCGTAAAGGGCATCCGATGTGGAAAAGAAAGTGACGCCGGCCGAGACCAGGGTTGAGAGTGCCGGTTGTTTTTGATTGCCCCGGCGCGCTACTTAGCTTGGTTGATCATGTGGCGGCGGAGAACGGGATGCTTGGGAATTTGTTGAGGAAGGTGAATAGGCGGAGAGATACGAATGGGCGTGTTGAAGACGCTTGGTCACCGTTGCATTGATTGACGTTCGATCGTTGCAACGATTGACATCCCGTGGTTGCATGTCCGACACGTGTCTCGCACGCCGATTGTTGACGCTTCATGGGTCACATTCTCACGATTGGTCCTTCTTCATGGGCTTTTCCCTATAAATAGGGCAGTTATCCCGTGAAATTGGCCACCAATTTCATTCTCCAAAATTTTCCTCTCTAAACTTTCAAGGGTTTCATTGTCTTCTAATTTTCAGAGTTGTTACTCCGGCGGGTGTTTTTCTTCAAGGTAAACAAACAAACTTTCCAATTTCTTAACTCTGTAAGTTATTATTGTAAACATGTCTTCTGCTGATGCCGGGCCTAGCAAACCGACGCGGGGGGGTTCCCCGTCGCGCCTTGATGAGGAGGAGAAGTTGGACGCCCTCCTGATAAGGCACAGGGGGCCCTAGGTCTCCTTCTCCTGAAGTCGATCCTCGAATTTTGGAGGAATGGGAGGATGACTCTGATGTCGATGATGACGCAGACGATTTTGGTGATGATGCTGAAGAGGTTCGTCCCAAAGAGGGGAGGCAGTACGTTATGGATCACGGTGACGTCTGTAAGGTACTCGTTGACCGAGCTTGGACCCATAAGTTGGCTAGTTGTTCTGGTGAGACATTTTTCGAGGGCCATTTATTTTTTGGCGGGGGTACAAGATTGTTATCCCCGAGGAGGGTCAAAGGCGTCTCTGTTGCCCTCCGCCGGGCCATACCGGCGTATACATGCGACATTTGGAGTACGGCTCCGGTTTCATTGAATGAGTACGTCATGGCCATCATTAAAGCTATGAACGTCGCTGTGGCCCAACTGCATCCGTTGGCCATGAGGACGATAGTCGGCTTTGTGTGGCTTTGTCTCTTCAAGGGGGAGGCCCCGACGGTGAATTTATTCCGCCGGCTTCATTATCTCCACCACACCCTCTCTGGCGCGCGTCGGTTGGTACAGTGTGCACACGGAGAAAGGTTATGTCTCTGTTGACAAATTTACTTCTTGCAAAGACCGGAGAGATCGGTGGGTGTATGTTAAGGTGCTTGGATGACTATCCGCCCCTCTCTCCTTTCAAAGACCAAGTGAATTTGCGGTGTGAGACTAAGGCGGAGCATGACGATGGGTCACCTAAGAAGCTCAAGATGGATGCCAGCAAGGTCCTTCTTAAAGAGGATGAGAAGTCAGCGATGAGGCTTTTTGAGGCGGACAAGGGTGGGGTGCCGAAAAATGGATTCCCCAACGCAGATCATTCTTCGGATGAGCCGCTCTCTGCCATGTCGGCCTCATACCGGCCCTAGCACAGAGTGAGTGGGGTCGGTATGAGGCCCATCACCGCTCTTAATGTTCCTGTTTTTCGAACTTCGATTTATTTCTTCTACTTAATTCTTGCTTTTATTTCTTTCGCAGACTACTTTGGACCGGATTTGTCGAGGATATCCTCCCGGAGAATGGGGCTGCACAAAGACAAAACCGTTGCTAACTTGCATCCCAAGGCACTGACCCATGACCGTAGGACGTCGCCGAATGATCTTATGGACCAGCGGCTGAAAAGCTTGAATGCGGTGGAGGCCCAGGCGAAGGTTGTTAGTAACATGCCGCGCCATACGCGAAAAACAAAACCTTCGGCGGTGATGGCGTCGACATCGGCTCCGCCTTCCATCCCCCCTGTTCAGAAGGAGACGGTGGAGATCGTTTACATCTCCAATGGGGATGACTCCGATGAGGAGGAGGGGTCTCCCCTTGTCCGTAAAAGAAAGCAGACAGCCTTTTCCGCTGCCGTTGCTTCGCAACGACGAGGAAATGCGTCCTTCG
Source organism: Silene latifolia (assembly GCF_048544455.1). Taxonomy (NCBI): domain Eukaryota; kingdom Viridiplantae; phylum Streptophyta; class Magnoliopsida; order Caryophyllales; family Caryophyllaceae; genus Silene; species Silene latifolia. The sequence continues at coordinate 18,930,719 of NC_133533.1, read as the reverse complement.
GCCAAGAAGGCCAAGCACGGTATTGATCTATCCTGTGGCTCAGACTTAGCCGGTTCATTAGGCGCTGCCGGTGACAGGCTCTCCGGCATGTCTATGTATGTTGATATTGACGCTTACTTTAAATTTTGTAGATCGGCCCGCCGTCGGCCGCTCTTGTTGAGCGGCCGGTGGAGGAGAACCCGCGCGCAGTGCTGCCGATCGAACGTCGCCATTGACTCTTCATCCCGAAGGTTTCCCTTTCCCGACCGCAGTCGGTGATCGAAACGTCGCCACCGGCTCTTCATCCCGAGAGGCTTCCCCTCTCGCTTGTAGCGGAGAGCGCGAGGTTGATCAAGAGATCGGCGAGGTGGAACGAGCCGACCGTGCTCGTATCATGGAGCAGGAGAAGGCCGTGGCTCAATCCGCTTTTGAGCTTAATGCCACTAGGAAGGTGGCCGCGAAGGCGGCCGGATCTTCTCAATGAGCGAGAGGCTTAGGGGGGAGGTCGAGGAGGCGCTCTTGGCTGAGAGAAAACTCAGGGAGGACGCTGAAAAGGAGGTCCTTGCTGAGAGAGCCAAGGCCGAGACTGCTGCGGCCGAAGTTGAAAAGCTGCTGGCGAAGTGTGACCTCGTTCAGAGGCACGCCGACCTCTATTTCCAGCAGAGGAATGAATTCAGGGGACGGTTTCAGATCCAGGGGAAGGTGATTCGGAGCAAGGAGGCCATCATCAGGCAAAAGGAGGACGACATTGAGATGCTCCAAACCAAAATGCTCCCTGACATGTGCTCCGAATTCCGGGATCTGACCGAAGCAGCTGCCAGGGAAACAATTGAGGAGCTTTTCCCTCTTGAAGGTTCCTTTCCGTGGAGCAAATTCGACGAGCTGTTTGACGACAAGCTCGAAGCTAAGGAGAAGGCTGTGGAGGAGAAGGTCAAGGAGGCGGTGAGGGTGAAGATAGAGCAAGAGGCGGCCGAGGAGGCAGCAGCTCTCGCTGAGAAGGCTAAAGCGGCCAAGGAGGAGGCCGATTGGGCAAGGGCAGTTGAGGCTGCCGAGGCTAAGGCTGCTAAGGGAACTGCTGGGTTACTCATCGAAGAAGGTGCTGCTACCGCTGCTGATGGCGAGCAACAACAGACATAGGGAGATGATATCTGTAACCTTTTGTCTTTTGGCTTATCCTTGTAATTTCTTGTAATTCGTTGAACATTTTTAATAAGAGTTCGTTTCTTCTGCCTCCGGCCTGGCCGAGGTTTTCACCTCACTTCTTTTTCTTGCGCTAGTATTTGAGCGTCTCAATTGTACTTTAGCGTCTATGTCTTCGTCTGGGTTGTCTCCTTACGTTATTAACTGAGTGTCTCTTTTGTTTCCGCCTCGGCTTGGCCGAGGCGGTCTAGAGTGCGTATCTCAATTGTGTTAACGCTTCTGAGGCATTTTGAACGCTGCGAGTATCACCCGCGCCGGTCGTTGCCATCGAGGTGTCTGCTTCCTGGTGGTGATTGCCGCTCTTGTCGGTGTGTGACCGTGTGAGCCAAAGATTCGCTTCTTGTTGTTGACTGCCGTGGCGTCTACCACTTGGAGTGACTGCGACGGCGTCAAACCTCTTGGGGTGACTGCCGTGGCGTCTACTACTTGGGGTGACTGCGACGGCGCCTATTTCTTCATGGAGACTGCCGTGGCGTCTACCACTTGGAGTGACTGCGACGGCGTCAAACCTCTTGGGGTGACTGCCGTGGCGTCTACTACTTGGGGTGACTGCGACGACGCCCACTTCTTGATGGAGATCCGCCGCTCTTGTCGGTATGACAGTGTGAGCCGACATCTCGCTATCGATAAAGACTACCGCTCTTGTCGGTATGACAGAGGTGAGTGGCAAGGCGTCACGCTTCCTAGTGACTAGGGGGAAAATGAACATTTTGATGGAAGACTTGGACGATTTTTCATTAGGTAAAAACATGCGTCGGGGTGCCCACAGCTGTTTTGGACACCTCCGCCGCTACATAGAGTATTCCCGAGATTACCAGCGTCCTAATGGCCTATCAAAGGCACACCGTCCTAGTCAGCCGCTAGTTACATCCATGAGGTCGCCCTCCTGTTGTAAGGATAGACTTTTCCCTTTCTCTGATTTCTTTGCCACTTTGAGGGATTGCATGTTGCATCCTCTGGCGGCTATCTGGACGTTGACCACCTCGTCATTCTCGTCTTTGGAGACGAGCTTATGCGCTTCCCCCCGGTCCGAGACATACATCAGTGTTAGGGCCCGGATGGACATCACTGCGTCAGCCTCACTCAGGGTGACTCGGCCTATGAGAACGTTGTAGGCGGACGAGCCGTCGATGACCACGAACTCAGCTAGGACATTTTTAGCCGCATTCTTTTCGCCGAATGTCACCGGGAGTCTGATTGATCCCAGTGGTACCAGGCCGGCCCCAGAGAAGCTGTATAGTGGGTTGGTGCAGGGGCTCAAGTCCTTGACTTTCAGGCCGAGGCTGAGGAAGCATTCCCTGAACATGATGTTCGTGTACGCGCCTGTGTCAATCAGGCACCTCTTGACTAGGTGGTTGGATATGTCCAAATTGACTACAAGTGGGTCGCTGTGAGGAGCGATGACTCCTTCGTAGTCCTTCCTTCCAATGGTTATATCGGGGATGTTGGAAGCAGGGATCGCTGTGTTGGGCACAAAGTTGATGGCCTGATATAGCTCGTTCAGGTGCCGTTTGTGCCCATGGGCGGACCCTCCGTTCTCGTTGCCCCCGATGACAACATGGATCACTCCTATCCGTTCGAAGACGGATTTCTTACCCGAACTGTCGGCGTCAGTCTTTTGGCCTTTGGCAACGTACTTGCCGAGGCTCCCCTTCCGGGATCGCTCTTCAATGGCATTCTTCGATGCTTGCGGATCGTTGGTTAAATGGCCGGTGTGGCCGTGGTACTCACAGGCTCGTGTCACCGTCACTTTTTGGCTTGGGGGTCTCTCCCACTTCGGCCCTCGTTTTTGCTCGGGGCGAAGACCTCGGCGGGCGATACGACGAGAGGGTTTTATCACTATACCGCCTCTGGTGGTACGTTCCCGAACTCCACCCGGCGCCCGTCGAGTCCCGTTTCTGGCGGACTTGTCCGACCGTGACCTATTATTCTCACGGCGTCTTTCATCGGACCGTGACCCGTTGTTGTCACGGCGCCTTTCATCCGGGTTGTCCTCCCGGTGGCTCTTCTTTTCGGAGGGCTCGGCCTCGCCGGGCCTACCCATGTCTTGTGATAGTCTTCTACCTTGATGGCCTGGTCGGCCATCCTCCTGGCGGCATCCAAGCTCGGGCCTCCGCACTTGATGAGCTCATTTTTTAAGTCTCCCCTTGGGAGGCCCTTCATCGCCGCGAAGGCCGCCGCCTCGGGATTAATTTCTCGAATCTGTTGGACCTTTCCATCGAACCTCTTCACATAGCTTCGTAGAGACTCGCCCCCTCCTGTTTGATAGTTAGGAGGTCCGATGTCTCCACGGCCCTTCTCTTGTTGCAAGAGTATTGGGCTAGAAAGGCGTCTCTTAGGTCGGCGTAATAGTATACCGAGCCGTCGGGAAGCCCTTTGTACCAACTTTGAGCCATCCCATGCAAAGTTGTTGGGAAAACTCGGCACTGCACCTCATCGGGCTGCTCCCATACCGACATGTAAGACTCGAAAGCCTCGGCGTGGTCGGCTGGATCACTATCTCCTTTGTATGATAGGGGTGGCAACTTGAGCTTAGTCGGCACTGGACTTCTAGGACGTAGGCGTTGAGGGGTCACCGACCACGTGTCGAACGACACGCGGCGATCGGCTCCTCGCATTCCTAATCCGGCTCCTCTCCTCGTAGCGGGAAGGACTTCTTCTTCGACTCGGACTTCTTCTCCAACTCGCCGAGTCGGACTCCTCCGGCTCCTTTGGGGTAAGCCTCGTTCGTCTTTGCGGCGGACGCTGTCCTCCCATGAGCGCGGGAAGGACTTAGGTCTACCACGCCCACTTTGGGCTCCCCCGGCGACTTGACCGGGTCAGCTTCTCCTAGTGCTCCGTTCAAATTTCTCGGAGTCACATTTTGGGCCCCGGTCTCTTGGACGGTTTCCGCCGCTCTTGTCGGCGTGACCGTGTGAGCAGGCGTATTACTAATTAGGTCCAGGACCATTTTCGGTTTGCTATGTCAACCACATGTCCCATGATGGTGACTGGGTTGGTCGGGCAATGGCGTGTCCGGTATTATTGGCATTCCGAACTCCGGTTGGATTACTCCGCCGGTGGAGGGCTGCACGACTCGAGAATTGTTGAAGGTATCATCTTGGTAGAATGCGGTTTAGGTCGGTCACGATAACGTCTTGTTGTTTTGACATCTTCTTAGCTTTTTGGGTGGGTTTTTGTTGTTTTTTTTTTGTTTGGGAATGAATGTGACTAGCTTCTAGTAGCGTCTCCCCACGACGGCGCCAATTGTTCGGTGTAATTCCGGAGCAGATATTCGTTACCACCCGTTGCTTGTAGAATGATGTCTTTGGTCAATCCTTCGTCTTTATCGTTCCTCTCGGCCTCTCCTGCAACAATGAACGAACCGAGGGCTTGGCTTTGTGCCAAGCGTACTCACTCCGACGCTCAAGTCGGAACTTAGGGGATAAGTTGTTCTTTGGCTAAATGTATATTGTAGAGAGAGAGGGAAGATTATACCAGATGAATAGTGTTTCTTAGGTTAAGTTGTGGATACTTTCCTCAATGAAGGTTGAGGAGTATTTATAGACTTTCACCTTTTGTCACGTAGTGGCCAAGTGGCTAGCAGGTGGAAAGACTGATCTACCCCTCGGCCGAGGGACCTATGGCAGGCCGGCGGGCCCCGTTGACTCACCGCCGAGGGGTCTTGGATGTGAGTACGCGGTATGTGTCCCGGTGGCGAGGTTGCCATGCCGAGACCCAGTGACAGGTCGATGGGTTGCATCGGCTAGGCTGCCTAAGTCGTTGACTTGCTGTGGATATCTTTGACCTTGTTCAATATGTTGACTTGGTCAGCGGTGCAGAATATGCCCCATCACAAAAGATTACCCATTTGTTACTTATACTAAATATAACATTAATACACCCGAAACGACAAATAATGCATGAAAAACCGCGAAACAAGCAACGGGCCAACCCGGGCCAACCCCAAGGCAGCCGTGGGCCTGCATGCTCGGGCTGCCGGCCTCTGGGCCTAGTGGGCCGCCACCCCAAACCCTCCATTTCTCCATTTTTGTTCAGTTTAACATCGTCTGAAGCATCAATTAGTCATTCCCAATTCATTCCCATACTAATATGTGAACTTAAACATACAAAAGACATGAATTAGACATGAATTTAACCCATTTTATCATATGAAGTAAACCACTCAAATAACATGCACAAAATCACACAAAAAGCAAAGAATGTGACATTAATTCGTCGAGTAACTCGAAATATGTTACCTTAAGCTAGAAAAAGGCAATTAACCCTTGAGAAAACCCTAAAAACGGTAGCTACCCATCATCCTCTACTATATAGGAGTCCCCTATATCATCCTCATAATCTTCACCTATTAAAAACAACAAAAACACAACAATAATCACTAAAACCGAAATTATGCCCCAAAATCATCTTAAATCAACATAATGAAAACTGAAATTAAAACATACTAGGTTGTAGATCTTGAAGAGAGGATTCCGAAAATATAAATTTTGCGAAAATCGGACTAGAAACGAAGAAATTATGATGAAATTACGATTGTAAGATTATTATTTTTTTTTTTTTGAGGAATTCGGTCAAGAGCACCAAAAGAAGAACAAAAGAAGTTTTAGGAAGAAATGGGAAGGTGGAAGAGGAGGGTGTCGTGGAAAGGAGAGGAAAGGAGCGGGATGTGGCGGAATTTCATGAGTCGGTTTTGACTCGTTTCGACAAGAATTAGAACCGTTTGTCAAATGCAAATTCCGACAAGACCAAAGTTCTTAAACACGAGATTACAAGAAGATTGAGTACTCATATGACCCATTTCCAAAATCGTTTGCCCAATTTTCAAAAGAGTTGTCATTTTTTTTTCCCGATATGCCCTTATTTCGAAATAAAAAGTTTTTACACGGTTTAAACTATTTTTAAACATTTCGAAACTATCAAAATAAATACTTTACTTCAAAATATAATAGAATTATATTTCTTTGAATTATTTTTACTTCAAATACATTAATATTAAATTCAACTTGATTAATAAATTACTTTCGCAAAATAATAACGGTCCGAAATTACGGGGTGTTACAAATAATAATAATAATAATAATAATAATAATAATAATAATAATAATAATAATAATAATAATAATAATAATAATAATAATAATAATAATAATAATAATAATAATAATAATAATAATAATAATAATAATAATAATAATAATAATAATAATAATAATAATAATAATAATAATAATAATAATAATTGTATTTAATAATAATAATTTCCTAATTAGAAAATACATGTCCTTAACCTAGCCTATAAATACAAGTTAATAGTCTATAACCTAGCTTATATATTCATAATAAATCTGAAGAATTCACAAAGGGGAGAGAATTGGGATCGACATTCGATATTCACAAGACTAACATCGCTAATTAACTCGAGGTGACGATCTTGTGAAGGAATATTGTTTGATTAGCTTGAATTGCACTATTTGGAGTATTTGCTTGCCAGGTGGGATAACTACTCTACTGGCTGTTATTGTTGTATCTCACATGAGTATTGTGCTGGAATTATACTTGTTATGTCGTTGTGGTTGATTATTGTGGATCATATCCGGCTGATTATTATTATTTATCGTTGCATTCATATAAGCATGACATTTACATATATTATCAGATTTATTCTGGCAGACGATTATAATCGTGAATTCTCGAGGCAGGCCCAGGCTGGTTCTGCAGATCGTCTGGTGGATATTTATCGTCAGCGTGTTGAGGCAGGTAATGTAGTGTGTTCTCTCACCTTCGGGTTAAGGCTGCCCCGGCCAGGGATTGGCGGGATGAATAGTACGACTGATAAAATCGGTTGGATGGTTCTATTAAGTCATATCATGCATATTCATATTATTGTTGTCATCTACTGTTGTTAGTTATTCTACTCAACCTTGTGGTTGACAGTGTATTCGTGAACACCTGTGATGAACCATAATGAGGAGCAGATTTGACAGGTACTAAAGATTAGCTGACTTGGGAGCATTGGGACGTGAGCTCGACTTGGACCATAGTTGCTGTCTAGATCACTTAGTTGACTTATACAACTTTTATTTTATGTAATTTCCGCTGCGTAGTATATTGTAATGTTAAGGTTTAAATTTAATCGGTTGGCAATGTAATAAAACCATTATTGCAGTTAAAGTTATTAAAGTACTTTGGTTTGTTTTAATTTGTGTCATTTACCTCGGGCAACCGAGCTGGTAACAGTCCTATTTATTGGGAATGTCTTGCTAAAGGCTCCTAAATAAATGGGGGTGTTACATTGTCGTCGGTTACCTTAGTTCATGTTACACCTTGAGTTGTGGGAGAAGATGAGTTGAATTTCGGGGACGAAGTTCTTTTTAAGAGGGGAAGACTGTACTACCCGCCCTGTTAGGGACCCGTTAACCGCCGTTGACTGACCTTAGACACTTGTCTAGACCTCTGGAAGCCTTAGTAGTTCGATCTTATGTCATAGTAACCTTTGGGATTAAGAGGCTCGATCTAGCGTAGGCTACTTGATCGATTAGCTCTGTGACTCGATCGAGTAAGTCCATACTCGATCGAGTAAGTGGAGTTCAGCGGTAAAATATATATCGTGAAGTCGTGAAACCAAAATCAGTTTTATTTCACTTCTCCTAAACCTAATTGTTGATACATCTCTCTCCTTCACCAATGTTCATCCTTTGGAGCCCTATGTGAGTTGAGACACCATGGGGATGGGAAGCATGAGTCCTATAAAGGTCTAGTCGTCGGAACGTTGAGTATAGGTAAGTCATCATCATCGTCTTCCTTGGTTTTGGTTATGGTTGTGTTGGTAGTGATAGGGTTTGTCATGCTGTTTACAATGGTGGTTGCTTGTCGTCATACGGTCATGTACGGTGTTGTTGTGGATTGCTAAAGGTAGGTTTTCCTACTCAGTACTGTTGATTGTTTAATATGTCGGTTGCGTTGTCTAATTGGATTTGGTATTGTTGTTGGTATTGTAAATTGGTTGTGGTTGTTTGTTTGTGGTCCGCGAGGTGCGCCCTCGCCTGAGTGGAGGCACTTGTGGGAGTGGCTTCACACCCTTGATTCGCCCCTTGTGGAACCCGCCATAAGAGGGGATGTGCACATTAAGGAACATGGGTTTGCGCTCGATAAAGATGAGCGGGGCTTAGGTGGGAACGACTGCGGTCCCTCACTGACGGTGTGAAATATCTGTTGCGACGGATACTCTGGCAGGACTTGACCTTCGGGTAGTCAGAGGAGTGATGGATGACTGGAGAAAGTGTTGGGTTTGTGTATGTTGTATCTAGTGTCTTATGTTTTTCTTCAGTTACAGACCTTGTGTGGTGTTGTCTGTGTTTTCTTCTTGTGTTGTGTCTGCCGTGATTCATTATGGTGAGTAGTCGGTCTTAGCAGGTGTTGATATGTGAAGCTTAGCTGGGTGCTTTGGAGGGACGAGTCTATCACGAGTCATGGCATGGATAGTATCACGTAGTTGATAGTTTGTTATCAGTTGTACCTTTCTTTTCTTTGTTGAGATAACTTGTAATAACTTAATTGTTCTTTTATTGACGTTTGATATTTATTATTCCTCGGGCAACCGAGATGGTAACGCCCTTATCTGCTGGAGAAGGTCTTGTTAAGGCTCTTTGGTAGATGGGGGTGTTACACTCACCCATGGCTCGAGCGAGGCGGCGGTTTTCTCAGCTTGTCACGTCGTCCTTTCCCCTTTAAAACCTCTAATCTTGTATCACATATATATACCCTGCTTGTAATAATTTAAGGTTATGCTTCATTAGACTTAGGAGGCCTCCTTAGCTTAGATCTCTCTCTAAATTAGGATTAGATTAGAATTAATATTTCCCCAATTTACATTAATCTTTCAATAATTTTTCTTTCAATTTGTCTTCAATAGTTCACATCTTGAATTTCTTGGTTATGTATTTGAAGACTAAGGACAATAATTGTTTTTTCAATTTGCTCTTCAATTATTGATCTAAGAGTCCTTGGCCTTGACCTCCTCTTTATGCTTGATCATTAGAACCGTCAATTTAACTCCTAAATGCTCCTTGAATGCGAGATTTCCGTCACTTTTGCTTCCTTTCCTATAAATGGTATAAAATCTTATAAAATATAACAAATAAGAAGTTAAAGACTATAAAAATGATCTTAATTAGCACAAATAGCATCCAAAATGAGGTCAGTTAAGGGGTTAGGTAAATAATGACCACGTCAAAGGGGGAGTCTTATAAAATATATCTTATTTATGGATGTTCATTACACGTTTAACATTATACTTCCTCCATTCTATTCAATTCTATACGCTTACTTTTTGGACATTATTTATAAGGAAGGAGAATTTTCACTACAACTTTTAATATATAGCATGAAAAATAGTTATGTGAGATCTTGTTTAAATTGTTTTACCGAGTACATTGTTACTATCAAATTTTTATAATTTTATTAATATGTAACTAAAAATACGAACAAAAAAAATGAGCATTGATACACGTGTATAAAGCTGATTGGAAGGAGGAAGTGTAAGTTATCAATATTATATACTTCTACGTTACAACAAAATGTAACTATAAATAACATGTAAAAAGTAAGCGATATCTATATAGTTCGTCTCTCCAATATTTTTCCCTCTATGCATATTACTCTTATATTTATCGTATTCATAATATAGACAAATTGCGCAAATCCTCATAATGAAATGGAGTACTATTCTATTTTGTGTTTCGCACTATCTTGTGAATAGACTAATGTACAAATTTTAGGGTTATATCATGACTTTAAAAAAGGCAATGATACGACATTAAAAACCGAAAAACTCAATAGTGAAACATAGAATTTCCCTCCTCTTTTTCAACTTTCATAAAAAAATATAGCAATTACAATTTTTAATCATTCCCTTTCTACTAAAAAAAACTCAAAAATTTCTGGCTTAAAGTATCACAACCTTGAATTGAGCTTCATTTTTTATAATCTATCTATTATATTGCGCTACAAATAGCCTATCTTTTAAATTGAAATTATCTATAAAATTCAATGCGCACAATCAACACAATTTTATCGTAATCTCTAGGTTATGGAAAAAATTCGTTGATTTTTTTCTGATAAACAATGGCTAAAAAAACAGGCTATTAGAAAGAAATTATAAAATAATATCATTAACTTCAGGTAAGAAAATTATTTCTACTATACGAAAAATCTCATGGCAGTAATTAGTCATTTTTTTTTTCTGATATGGAAAGGAAACTAGGTTAACCAAAATTAACCTATAACATCCTCACGGATGTGAGCGTTTAAAGAAAGGCAAAGCCTTTTAAATTACCAAAGTAAAATCAAGAGAACCAAGGGCAAAAAGAATACTTTCGAGAAAAAGTCGAAAACTTTTAAAACCCAAAAAAAGAAAAAAAAAAAAAAAAGATACAAAACCGTAAAATACGGAAAACAAAAACAACTCCTCAATACAACTGAAGGTCTGCCTCTTCTCACAACTCAACAACATAATAATTCAATGCTTTTCATTTGGAAATAGAGGCAAACAAACAAAAGTTTCTGCAAATAACCAAAACTCAACAACATAATCATTCAATGCTTTTCATTTGGAAATAAAGGCAAACAAACAAAAGTTTCTGCAAAAAACCAAAGCTTGTGGCAAAAAAACGGAGAATAAATCAAGCAAATAAAAACCATGTTCTTCTATTATCAATATATGATAATAAAACTCAAAGAAATTTCCGAGAAATTTCTTTACTTCTTGATTTCAATCTTTATTCTTAAGATGAATGACTAAATATAGTTCTCCTAGGCCAAAATGGAGAACAAATAAAGTCGAATCTTAAATAAGGTGAAAGTCAAGAAGCTAGAATAGTAATTAGTCATCTTAATTAATTTTGTTATTTCAATTTTTTTCTGAATTCAAATTACAAAGATGAAAAACGTAAAAAGAAAAAAAATAAATAAATTATCATTTATTTGTTTTTGGTACTAATAAATCAATAAATTATCAATTTAAAATGTATATTTTTACTCAAATCTATGATTTTCGAATCACGAGAAAATTCAAATATCAGTAATTGAAGGATGGTTAAAAATTCACACAATTTTACAGATTTGCGAAGAAGCACAAAATAAAACGAAACGTCCAATACTCAACCAGCTACAAGTCTACAACTACAGCTGGTTAAAAGAAGACTATTAAGCGTAATAAACAAACACTAACTACATGGCTGGCTGCGCTTGGTAGGGAGGTCTGCAGATCGATCCCCCACAACTACGATTGGGAGGGGTTTAAATATCGTAATCCTTGGACACGCCCCGAAATCCGGATTAGTCGGCCCAATGTGGTTCGGATTACCGGATGGTTTAGACCAAAAAACTACATGGCTGGCTGAAGAGGAAAAAGGTATGGCTGAATATCTTGATTAGCAAAAGACTAATAAACATAAGGCAAAATTCTCCAAGGAACTACTTTACAATACTCAGCCCAGATATCTTTGTATTTTTCGGCACATCGAGCTTCATCTCGTCGCTCTCTCCATATCAGCAAAATGAGAAGATATATTGGGTAAAAATAGGGAACCGGCGAACTACAAAGAGGAAACACCATGGAAAATTAGCTATAAATGGACTTAAAGAGAGTTACTAATAAATTATTGTATTAAGTAATGGGTGTAGATAGCAAAGGAGAGTCACCTGATTCCACAAGGTAAACTAAAAGACAATGCCAACAACAAGTCTCCTAAGTAATTACAGTGTCTAGCGATTCCCCTGTCAACACAGAATTAGTAATTATAATCACAGAATTTTGCAATAATAAACTTAAAAGTGTTTGGTGGAAACAAGGCCAACACATTATTTTAGGATATGCAAGTTAGCTAAGCTATAGCTAATAAAGTCCCGACCCGCGAGGGTGAGGTTCATCACAAATCTCGTCATCATCAAAACTCTCCTTGTGGCTTTCTTTTAGTATTTTTAAGCGGAAAGAACGTTTTAACATAATATCTGTGTCCGAGAATTTGAGACGCACTTGCATCCAACGCTGGCAACCGAGTTTCGATGACAGTGTAATGTATCTCTAAGTTTCCTTAATTTCTGTCCAAGTAGTTCCTGACTCGATAATTGACAAGTCACGGTCCAGAGAAAATTACTAGCAGGAAATTTACTAAATTTTTTAAAGGGTGTGCAAGTAAAAACCCCTTACCAATAGCCAGAAGCAAGCAACTTTCCCCCTATAACCTTCGGAGGACGGCCCCAAATAAGGGATTTAGGATTCTTCTTGAACACGTGTTTTTGCTTGTTAGCGCCTCTGAAGATGCGATACCTGTGATAATTACGAAACTTTGTAAGAAACTGTCAGCAAAAGAAAGGAAGGGTACCAAAGCTGGTTCTTATAGCTACTAAGAGTGCTAGGGACAAGCAGTGAGAACACTGAAAGAGAAACAGACATCAACAACAGCAGATCCTTAATCTCAATTTGAGTTCGGGTCGGCTCACATGAATTATCGTGTAAAACCGTAAACAGGTAGTATTGAAGGGGAAAAAAATAAAGAAAAAATGGAAAGGGAAACACAACAAATAGTCAATTGACATATAAGCCAAGTATGTCAAAAGAAATGCCAAAAATCTTTAATTTAGAAAGATGGGAAAAATTAGAAAAAAGACACGGGAGAACAGCCGAAATATATAGACAACTTACCCCATCAGAAAAACTATACAATTGGCGACAACTGCAGCTGTTGTTAACTCAACATTATTTTTCAAGAGCCACCACCCCTGCAAACAATTTGCTCTTTAGGACAGGTAATAATAGTCATCTTTCAGACTTTATGCTTCATACAGACATTACAGGATACATCAATATAATAACCTTTTTAGGTGGACCCGTTTCACACAACAATTTGGGTGAAACGTGCCATTTATTATTATTTTTTGAGTAAGCAAGTTGCCGACACTAAGCCTTGGCCTTCTTTGGCATCTTTTGCAAGACACTTGGAACAGGAGGAGATTATGACGAAGTTTCTAAGTGGAACTCACAAAAAGAACGTGGAACTACTAGTAAAATGTGCCAGAGAAAGCCCCAAACCCCATCCAAATTCTCCAATCCAGACAATCCGAAATACAAACCTTCAACACCCAGCAAATTAGTAAAGCTCACCTCATACCCAAATGTGAAATTTATCTTACACGCAAATTTTACGAATGTACATATTATCCCTTACAAGTTACAAGGACAGGTAAAGTGGAACCATGTAAAAAAGATGGAAGTTACAAAGGAAAGATATAGAAAATAGTTGCTCCCTGCCCATGGTTCTTTCCAGACCATAAACCATACTGCTCATCACTTCCCATCTTTACACGTGATCAAGGAAAAGAACTTCTAAAATACGTGGAAGATAAATTTCAGAAGGGTCACAAATATTCCAAATGACAATGACAATAACAGTCACAAACTGAAGCCAAATATTATCAACTATCAAGTTCAGAAAGAAAAACTGAACGCCAAACTCTCAAAACGCATGTCACATTCTTGTGATGCTTAACAGAGTATGCCTCTCATTGCTCATGCTAAATTCGTAGCTAGCTCTTGGAAAATGACGACTATAAATAGAAAATAGTCAACGGTTACTACCTAAAGGAGTAGGTAAGAATAAGATCCCTTCCAGACACCTCTCATTCCATCTAAACCTCCCAACATTTCATAAAGCACTTCTTCAAGCTTCTTAGAAGTTCTCTTTATCAATAAGGCTCACGAAATTTCCCCGTTTTAAGAGTTTCCATCCAAAAGGACATAAAGATAGGTGAGCTTAAACTTGTCCAGGCATAGCAAGAAATGCAAGTTGCATCTAATAAAGGAGACATAAAAATAATTATAGATTAATCTAGTCTGTAAGACTTGTATCCACGAATTTTTTTCCACAAAATGGCAAAATAGGCAGTAGCACCGTGCATATAAATTCTAAAATTTATGAATTGCTCCGTAGTATTTATCCACAACTTACAAACACAAACACAAACACAATCCACACGTGTCCCTAAGAAAAATCAACTACAAGGCCTCTAATACCAAATCATTCTCCTAACTACAGTGCCTATTTAGAGGCTCATGCTCCAAGAAGAGTTGGCTGGATGCAAGGTCCCTATAATAGCAAAATATTTCCAAGCGGCCCTTAAACCGAAAATGGGACGACCTTACGCTAACAGGCAATCTAAAAATTTCAAAAGCCGCAGCTGGATTTTTGAAATGATGTACCTGGATACTAAAAGTGAAAGGAATCCACACTAGATCCCCAAAAACCAACATAAATCCCAGTCTTTCGGCGATTATATCCCACCTGCCAAAGTAAGAGAACATACATTCAGATAATGTAACTATCAAGTATCACCACCCACAACAAACAAAAATCAAATAAAATTGTTTAACAAACAAAGAGAAACCAAAATACGAAAAGTCCAAATAGAGAGAGATAGTCAGGGGAAAGAGAGGGGATTTTATAAGGGAAAATTTCCACTTTGATGCCTTAAGGTTTGATCTAATTACACTAGTGGCATGAGGTTTCGCTAACTCAAATTCGATGGCCCGAGGTTTGAGCTGTTTACCACAATGGCGAGACCTTAGGTTCCTCACTCTGGTGACCTAAGGTATAAAGTAGTCAAATTTTATGTAAATTAAATGATGTGAAGAAACAATGTCATCAAAACTATGATGGTTCCTTGATATCCAAGTACACCACCAAATTGTTGAAGGAACCTTCTTCCAAACTCCATACCGTTTTTCATCCTTCTCTCCCACGCCTAAAGGACATATTTAGGCCTTTAGCATTGCGCTGATTAACACAACATAAGCCAAAATAGACTAGGATACAAGCACAATAACAAGAACCAATGGCAAGAACAAAACTCAAGCTCTAAGTCTAAACTAGAATGGATCTTAACCTAGAGGACACTTCTTGAGAACTATCTAGGTCAAAATGGAAAAGTAAATAAATAAACCAAGGTTTAAAATTGCGGGTATTGGTCGCAATTGTGATCGTGGTAACGGTGTCATGGACGTCCTCGACTAGGTCGTCGCGCTCAGGATTGCGGTTATCACGTGATATTTGTTATACAAGCTTTTGTAGATAATTTATCATCTATTGGCTATTTCATATAAAGTTAAGATTAATTCTATTTAGAATAATCAGTTTGACCAATGCTATACAACTTTAAGAGCTTTGCATTACAAAATTTGGTCACTCTCAAGTATAACTCGTTCATCCCGACTTCATCGTGGACCGTATCTGGCCGGGTTGGCCGATACACGATATGTTAACGTTATTAATCGGCCGATATTTTGCTATTTTTAATTTACCTGAGATATCTAGTATCGGCCGCCTCTGATACTAATACATCTCGGGTGATATGACTTTGCGAGATTTTAAAACATGTCATACCACAACAAAAAAAAACAAGATACGGCCTCACTTCTCATTATTTCTAAGTATGTAACAGTTTCACTTATTCTCCATATTTCCAATGGAGCCAAAGACTCGTTACTCTTTGGTTGTGGATTATGATGGAGTAAAGCAAAATGGCTTACTAAAGTGACTGCGCTTCTTTCTCTTGTGAAGTAGCAGTCCTTCAATGCAGTTCTCGACGCAATTTTCATCTTGGGTCATTCGGAAACAGCCTCTTTGTGTTTCTAACACAAGGGTAAGGTTGCGTACATCCGACCCCCCCTTACCCCGCAATTTGCGGGAGCCATTGAGGCACTGGGGTAATGTTGTTGTTGTTGTATGTAACAGTTTCACTTAGGAATTCTAAGGTGGTGTTTCGCTGAGAAGAAAATAAATAAAAGCTCCAAATAAATATAATGGTGATTGAAGATGGCTCACTATTATAGCAATCAACTTTTGTTACTCTAAGGAACCTTTGAAAAAGTCTCTCGCACATACCCATCCCAATTATTGAGAACTCCTATTGCTTCAAAGTTTTTTAATATGAGAAAACCATTTCACAACCTCCTCCTCCTCTAGGATTGAGGATAAACAAATGATCGCAGCATTCAAAGCCAAAGTCAAATATCTAATACTTTGATTTAATTAGCATTGAGAAAGGTACTTACGTGGAAGTCATGAATTCCTCGTGAAAGAAGTAGTCCAAGATATAGAACTGGAAAAAAACAAAAAGATACATAGTATAAGTAACATATATTAGAGTCCAATGGAAAACATAATGACAGAAAATAATTAGGTAATCTGTATGAAAGAGTCGTGTGCGTGCGCATGTGTGTATGGGTGGGTGTGGGGGTGTGTGAGAGAGAAAGATAGAGGAGAGGGGAGGGAGATATTACAGTGCAGAACAGCTGGTACAGAACCATTGATCGGTTTAAGCTGCCATCTTCGATACTTTTAGCCAAAACGGAAAGGTTAATAAGCAACCACCCCAACATTCCAGCTCGAACGAAGAAAAATCTGCAAATGAAAAGCACTGGAAATGAAGTAACTTAAGGAAACCCCATAGGCTAGGCTAATTCAACATTGATCCACAACCACAATCACAACAACCCAATATGCTTGGGTCGGCTAACACCAACAGCGCCAGCGCCAAATAATGTATTCAAATAAAGACAAAAATGCAAGACACTTGGGAAGCCTAGTCGCCCTAGTGTGATGTAAAAGGTCACAAGTGGCCATAGTAGTTACAATTACTCCAAGTACACTTTTTGAGGTTGACATAATCTCGGTTATGAATATTGATGCATGATAGAGCTTTACTAAATTTAACACACGTACGATGAAAAAAGAACAGAGAAAAAAGGGGACTTATGAAGCACAAATCAGTTCAAAACTTATGTTCTTGTGCGCAAAAATTGTCTAATGTTAACTCAATGAAGAATGGATATGAGTTGAAGCTCCCACAAACTTTGATTACACAAGTTTTGCCTCGATGACCTATAACCATTTTGAAACAAAGAAAATGACGTCGCTATAAGAGTCTTTTAACTTGTCACTCCCATATTTCAACTTTTATATTGCCCTCATTTTCCAAGGCCGTTTTTAACTTTTTATCAAATGTGATGAAATAATAATTTTGGCTTAGAGATTTGTTGATATGGAGTTGTCAAGGAAAGGTGAGCTTGGATGTGCTTTTATTTAAGGGAGTAAACTTAGGAGATCATAATGATTTCCTAAATTTAGACTAAAGAAAATTAATTTGCAACAAACTAGAAAAGAAATGAGACCAGTTTTAAGTGAAATGGAAAGGCCAAAAAAAAAAAAAAAAAAAAGTTAAGTACAAATGTACACTGTAGCAATAAGAAGTTAAGTACAAATGTACACTGTAGCAAAAAGAAATGACTTCCTTTATCATATTTGACTATTTGTAGTGACCTCGTTTGGCTTTGGTTGTCAAACAATATCATCTTTTCCAATTAATTTCTCTCTATATATGTACAAAACTACAAATGTACACTGTAGCAATAAGAAGTTAAGTATATCACATTGTACTTATCAAAACAATTATTCTGATTTTTAGAATAAGTTCTAGCTTTTGTTTTACTCAAGACTAAGTTCTAGGAGGATCACTATGTGATGGAGGAACTACATGTTATCATTTATAGGATCACTATGTGAAAATCCTATCTGCAAAAAGTATAAAATGGAAGCGAAAACAGAGACATACTTCAAATCAATACCCATGAATTGCGGATTCAACTGTATCCCAAACCACCTATAAGAAACCACAATTGAAAGACAACTTAGTTGAGAGGAAACACTGTACCCCCTATAAGATACTACAATTGGAAGACGCATTAGTTGAGCAAACACTGCATCCTCAGTATATAATAAAATTATATCACCCTAGCAAGAATTTGTGGTTGAGCTTTGTAGTAGCAGCATCAAATCTGACAAAAACTCGGTTCATTTTAATGGTCGTAAAGAGAAAAAATGCGTTAATTCATTCTACAATACCACTATATTCTTAATGACTGGACAACGATTGCTCGGTCAACCAAGGAAACGAAGTAGGCGAATGAGACCCGGACTTCTCCCATCCAACCACTTTGAGAATACAACGTGTATTATTACATAGAAATTATAAAAAACCGACAAATAGTTTAATGTACCATGTAGTTTCAACTAATAGAACGGCACTAAATCCTTAGTAGCTGTTAAATTCGAATTCCATATTCATAGCAATAAGTTATTTATGAGGGTTATTCAAACATTCTAACGTGTACAGGAGTCAACAATTCCATCAATTAATTCAGTTTGGTGTGTGCAAATTTGTGTTTCGCAACAACTCCCAGAAGGCAATTATATATGAGAAAGCATATCTCTGAGTAGCATCGCATATCTCTGAGTAGCATCTACGAAGGTGAATTATGTCACTTTCCCTAATGTGCGCCCCTAAATATGAGTGTGCTAAGTTGTTTCAGGCTTTCAGCTACAAGAGTGCATAACACTTCCCCTATACATTTTAGATATCATTTGTTCATAATGAACAAAACATTGACATGCCCATTAAGCTAAATTGCCCTACATTCTGACGCTTAGAAAACAAGGCAACATTGAAAACCTTAAATGGTAAGTTAAGATATCAATCAGAAATACCAGTCATGAATCAAGTTTCCAGAGACATGCGGTTTCAGCGATGAACCTTGATGACGTGAAACCCGGCCCGTAACATAAAGTAATAAGGTTACCTGAACTTGAAACAATAGTATTATAAACAAATTTGCCTGAGCATACAGGAATAGAGACACGTTATATAAACAATAACAGCTCTATAAGACCAGAACTATACTTTAGTAGCTCAGCAAATGAAATAAAGAAATAGGTAAATGCATAATGGGGAAATACATACATTCAGAATAAATAAGCGAAGTTAACAAAATCGCTTACTCCTTAATTCATGAAACATAAAGCAAAACATTTTTGTGAACATGAGGAATCTATTTAATCAGAACAGAACAAATTCATCAGAAACGATTCAATCAGCTACAAACTTTTTTAATACAAGATATCAACTTCTTTTCATTTTCCAATGGAGCCAAAGACTCATTGTACTTTGGTTCAGGATTATGAAGAAATAAAGCAAAATGGCACACTAAATTGGTTCAGGATTATGAAGAAATAAAGCAAAATGGCAAACTTAGCTTGGAAACGTCTTTTTTGTTGTTCATGCAGGATAAATGTTGTCTACGTCCAAACCCCCTTACCTCACGATTTGTGAGACCCCTTAAGGTTGGGGTAATGTTGTTTTTGTAATAGGAGATGTCAACAAAAAGATGCCAAGGGAGTTGCATACTGGATATTATAAAAGAAGGAGGGCTGGAATGCTGGATAATTAAGCTCTCAAACTATCACGACTCACGAGGTATCTAATGTATAAAAGAAGAAAAGTGTCATACTGTCATTAGAGCACATCACTTGACTCTCACGTTTGGTTGAACCTTGTAGAATGTATTAATGTAAGGATTAGAAAGCCCGCGAATTGCATTTAAGAGTTTTTGGTTGCTATTTGTTTTGGCAAAATGTAGGAAATATAAAGCTTCCATGATTTTCTAGTCCCTTCATAATATGTGGAATTGGCTTACCTAACTCCCTTAGACAATCAGCGATTCCAAAACAATTACATTCCTATACATGCGACTAAACCCTTTGGTACCATAGACAATCAGTGATTCCGGTATAATTAAATTATTAATATAATGGCAAGTTGGCAACCAAACCCTCTTGCCAAATACACGAGAATTTCGTCAAGGAGCTTAATTCCCAATTTCCCAACAATTGGATTATCCTATGCAATTGTAAATCCATGAGAAACCACTAAGTCTCAAACCAGGCAACTTAAGGAAGCAAAATTTGAAATTTTTGACTCATAAAAGCAGTATAGTAAAAAAATACAATGATTCCTTTCAATCCAAGTATACCACCAAATATCCTAGGGAACTATTTTCTAAAGCTTCATTAAACTATTCTAACGCTTTTCATCCCTCTTACGAATTGAAATAGCACCTTTAGCATCATCCAACTCGAGACAATAACAGACAAGAGTTGGATAGTGTCACAATGATGAGACCAAGAGAAAAGAGGGTATAAAAAATCAATAGATTCCCCATTCACAGTGCACAAAGAACCTATGTTACTTCAACACCTCACTTTAGTCGTGTCACGTGTACAATACTTGGGAGTATCCAACACGAGACTTCGGTGCTTCACTTGACCAAAAATTTGATAACTTTCCATAAAATAACCGTATCCGACATCGTGCCGTGTTTGACACTAGCAATTGAATCAGAGTAACATACATAGCAAAGAACACCCACTGACACACTAGGAAACTAAAGCTTCCATGTTCTGAAGATTACATGGAGATTTACTGAACCATTTTGTTAAATTCAATCATACACCAAAGTCAAAGATTAGAAAAGGCCGAGGATCCATGACAAATCACAAACTGTAGCTAGTACATGGGCAGCAAAAAATGGAAACCAAAGACAATTGTGGATACTATCGGAACAGACACGAATACGAAAGCTCATGAAACATTATGTTTAATTTGTGTCAAATGAAAAGTAGTACTTACAACAATACTGAAAATTAATGTTGCAGAGAGTAGCTCAAGTCCCCTATCAGCAATGGCCTGCATAAGAGCTTAATCTAGTGACAAATTTGTAAGCTATAGCCAAGTTACACAGAAAATTGCAGAAAAAGACTATCTGCACTTCAAAAAATTTCCTCATTGTTACCCTTCACCAATTCATAACTTGGGTTCTATGTCCAGTAATTAAAATCCACCATGACAGCTATACACCCATACACCCCTAAAAACCATTCACCCCGTCACGTATACACCCATATCGCAGAATCCCATTCTATAGAGCATTAAAACCCAACAACAAGACTTTAACACACTCATTCAGCTACAGTGACGTTGCTCTTATCTTTCTTATATTTTCTTCATAACAAATAACATATCTCTCTCTCTAAAAAACCTCTCTAAAACCCTAGCCTCCATCAGTTATACACGGGGCTTCCATCTATTATCAATCGATGGTAAACCCCAAAATTATTTCATAGTTCAATTAATAGTATGCAGATTTATCTTCTATTCGATTAAAATCTCCTTTTTGGTGAGAATCGTTTTTCTGTCCCTTATTTCGGGGTTTTCCATTTATTCGTGGGTTTAGTCTCATCAGTAATACAGTCAAGAGTAGTTCGTTAAAGGTTCATAGCTTGTTCTTTCAAATGGTACAAGTGATTTGTCAACGATCTTTGGAACTAGTCAGAGGTAAATTTTATCTCATAAATCAAACGAAGGATCCCCTCAAAAGCTACATAAAGATAGCGATAATAGGACGAGCCGAATTGTCAGATGCTTTTTTGAGATCCTTAGTTTATAAGAAAATTATTTTTTCTTTAGTTTCCATTAGATTTGTTTTCGATTATATTTTTCCTTTGTAAGTGCCGTATGGCGTTCTATTAATGAATTTTTCTTTTCTTTCAAAAAAAAGTTGAAATGTAGGACAGTGACGCACCAATAACTCAGCACCAATAACTGAGAGCCATCAACAAAGTAAAATTGAATTGCATGATACTCCCGCCAGTTAAGTAGATAAGCCTCATTGGATCTTTTTCTCAAGTGATCACCAACTATGGACGAGGACCCAAAAAAGACAATGATACAATCTTTACATGTTTCCAAGCCATTAGTCTATGATACCCTAGGACGTTACCAACTAAGCTAGTAAACATCGGCAAACTCACGAGTCTACTTGAGACCCACGAGACAGAAATTTAACGATAATATCTATAAATAAAATAGCTTACTGTAGATGAAACAAGTCCAGCAGCAACTCCAGCAGCAAGGAGCAAGACCAGCAAAAAAAGTTGCAACAGACCTAAACACCCATCAAATTAATGATTACGAAATGAGCAATTCTATTGAAAAAGACGGAATTGGAATTGGAATAGATAAATGGATAAAGAGACCATTGCAAGAATAGTTGAGATGAGTAGCATCAGGCAAAGTAGCACCAGCAACGATCTTGCCTGGTAAAAAAGACCCAAATATAGCCAAGTACCCAAAATAAGTCAACAATAACTCTGCCTGTTTACAACAGTAAAATCAAGAGAATTAAAATGCGGAAGTGAAAAGGGAAATTATGGTAAATATATAGAGATGAAAAGGGTGAAACTTACAGAGGTCCAAGAAGGGATGAAGGGTTGTAAAAGTGAGATTAGATCCATTTTGACTTTATTTGATCAATGTGATTGTGTGTTTGCACCAGGCCCGGTTCTGGGGTCGTCTGGAGGGGCGGCGGCCCAGGGCCGAAGCTAGAAAAGCGCTCATTGTTCAGAGTTTTAAAATAATAATAGTGGTAGGAAAAGAAAAAAAATCTAATTTAGTAAAAACAAAGCAATGCTTTTCTAATTTCTCACCCTGACTCTCTACCCTCTTTTTTTTTTTTCTAAAGACCCGAATTCCCAACTCTTTTCTTCTTTAATTGGAAATTTAGAATTTAAAAACTCCTCTTCTAATTCCTAAGCAACGGTTTCTTAATTTCAATGGCCCAAGATATAAGATATATGATCACTGATTGAGTCGATCATAACCTTAAAGCTTTGATTGAGATGTTTTTCAAATGTGGTAGAGTGAGGCTCTTGATAAAAGTTAACGCCTTAATTAAGAGTTAATCTTCTTCCACTACCACCACCCTTAATCCACCTTACACAACCCCAAGAACTACAGCAAACCCACTATTAATGTTTTGCCGCAACTCCTTTGGTCAACCACCGCCAAAATTATTGGCCACCAGCCTCTTGGCCAAATTACCACCAAAATTGCACTATCTCACTACTAAAATTCGACCACCACTCCTTTGAATTCGGCAACAACCCCTCATGGTAGATATTATTTTTAAGCGAAAGCAGCAAACCACTCGCCCAAAACCCGGCATGGCTCATCCCAAAATTCACAAAGCCTCTTCCGCTACACGAAAGAATTGCATTATACCCACTCCAAATTATGACACTATCCTTCTCTCACTACCAATTTCGGCCACCATCTTCTTATTCTTCTACTGGATTTACCTCAAAAGAATAAGAGGACAATTATCTAGAGTAATTAATGCATTTTTTTGTAATTGGAAAGGTATACGCAAAATTAAAATTCAAACACCACTGATTTCAATTGCATTAACTAGCACATGTACATTCTCCCTGAAAATCAAATAAGCAAAGCTCAAAGTTTAAAGCATTCATTCATTAACTAGCACACTCTTCGACAAATCATCATCAGTAAAATCAGACGAAACATATGAAATTAAGAACAAAATTAATATCAATTGAATAGCAAATTAATACAGTACTAAACTACTAATTTAAGGGCAAATTCGTTTGAATAGAAAACTGAATAGCAAATTCGTATGAGATTCAATTCAAATAAGCATATGAAATTAAAAACAATAAAAAGATTAAAATCATACTTACTAAATAATTGATGGATTTGAAATAGGAATAAAAAAAGAGGGATTTATCCTTCTTGCTGGTCGTCGTCTTCGCCGGTCACTATCGTCGTCGGTTGCCGTATAATCTCAGTTTATGGTTAGAGGTGAGTTTAGGGTCAGAGCTAGAGGTGGGTTTTGGGTTCAAGGAAAGAACTGGGATTTTGGTAATGAAAGACAGTAAAATAGGAGTCCATATTCGAGTTCAAACTTACGTCGAGATTCAACGGTCCTAAATTTAATTTTAAAAGTAAAGGAAAAATGAAAGCTAGAGAGGAAATTATTATTAAATGAGGTTGAGATAAGTAATTGGGGATGATTCTAATCCAGAAAATAGAAGCATGTGTGTTACACGCTTATTTTTTTTTTTTTTTAAAGTATACAGGTCTAAGGGTTGAGTACGGGTCCCATAAATCAAACCTGAACCCAAAATACTTATCTAAGTTTCACACCCGACCCATTAGGGTCCGACCCAAAGGATCTGGGTCTCATCCAAACCGAAACATTTAATTTTAATCCGTGTGACATTTTTATAATTCATTAATCCATGAAATATTATATTATTATTAATCCCCCTACTACTAAGAGAATAAAAACTCTTAGGGGTTGTTTGGTTGCCTTCCAAATTCATGGGAATTGGAAAATCATGGGAAGTTGCAAAATAAAGTCTTGTTTGGTTGCCTAATTCATGGGAAGTAGAACTTCCTATGGAACTTCAATTCCTACATGATGTAGGAAGCCACTTACCTAGCCCCCCCTAGGTAAGTGGGAATTCCCACATGAATAAAGTTCTCACATTCAACCAAACAAGATTTATACAATTCACATGATTTTTAAGTTCATATGAATTTCCTTTTCCCGTGAATTCTATCTTTTCCCGCCTAAGAAAATAACTCTCAAAACTATACCTGGAAAGAATATTACATTTGTATTTTACCTCTTTTACAAGAAATAATTATTATCCCTAATTTATTATACAATCATTTCCATAAATGTTATCCTTCATCCATTACACTCTAAAGTTACGCAAATCTCCTTTTTAATTATTCATCATCAGTTAGACTCTAAATATGATTTTCTAAATGAAACAAATTTTTATGTATTTTTTTATTAAAAATAAAAAATAAAAATAAAAATATTAGTTAATTATTTGTAAATTGTCTTTTTAAACGCGTAGTATACTGTTTTTACATGTTTTCGTTATAAGGTAATACACATTTTAATTTGATCTTACATCACTTAAATTTATTTTAATGTCATATCATGTAACGATATAACATTATAGTGTTATTTTTAACAGTAAAGTAAAAATAGTTTGAGACAAAAATAACTTAACTTAAAGTGTCCTTTGATGGTAGTAAACTTTCGTTTTCTATCTCTTACTAAGATTATATTTAGTACTCCGTACATTATAATATTAAACTGCAAGTATAGTTAATTTATGCAATTAATTTAATAAGAAAGTTTCTTTATAAAATAAATCTAAAAAATACCGTGCTGTAGCACGGAAACTATACTAGTTAAAATTAAAAGGGTAAAATTAAACAAAGGCTATCTAAACCATTTAATTTTATTTCAAATACATATACAATCAAAAGGCTAACTAAACTATTTAATTTTATTTTACATGACATTTTTATAATCCATTCATTCATAAATTATTATTACTATTGTTATTATTATTATTATTATAAAAGGATGCGCGCAGCTTTCATAGATAGAAAAATAAAAGTTTACATGAAATTGGTGGGGAGCCGAGAGACAAGCTGGGCCCCTACACCCTTAACAACAACAAAGTTAAGTCTAGTAAAAATATAAGCAGCCACCCGAGCCCCCGCATCCTGAGATACAGAGAATTTCTGGATCCGCTTGAGCAAGGCAACAACATCCGAACACAGCTCCCCAAGCGAAGAGAAGGAGAAGAGAAGGAAACAATAGCCAGTTGTCGCGCATAAATCCCCATACTTAGCACACTTACGCTGAACAGCATCAGCGACAACCCGGCCGGGCACAAAATCTATCATCCCAGTCTGAGTCAAGGGAGAAGACCCTGTCAAATCGACGCACACATCACGCCCTCTGTCCCAAGAATAAAGCAGGAAATCCGCAGGACGAAGAGAGCCACCATGTCCGTCAACTAAACCGATATCGACCTCCTTACCCGTAGAAATACGAGATCTATAGCAGATGTCGAATAAGGTGTCACGAACAAGGTTGTGCTGATGCTTAACACCCACAGTACCAGTACAAGAAACAGTGTGGTCCCCGTAAACATCATCAGAAAAAACCCGAGAGCAAGGAGGACAAGGCCTAGATATCGTGAATAACGGAACACCGAGTCGATATCCAAGCACACTACGGTTAGTGGGCAGCCGAGATAAAATCTGGGCCTCCACTCCATTAGCGATAATAGAGCTAAGTCTATTAAAAATGAAAGCGGTCGCGCGAGCCCCTAAATCCTGAGAAATAGAGAATTTTTGGATCCGCTTGAGCAAAGCCACAACATCCGTATCTAGCTCTCCCAGCAAAGAAAAAGAGAAAGGTAGGAAACCATAACCAGCCGTCATGCACAAATCCCGGTACTTGGCACACTTTCGCTGAGCATCATCAGCAAGAACCCGACCAGGCACAAAATCGGACAACCCAATCTCAGACAAGGGGGAAGACCCCGTCAGATTGACACACACATCATGCCCTCTATCCCGGGAATAAAGAAGCAGATCTGCCGGACGAAGGGAGCAACCATGTCCATCAACCAAACCGATATCAACCTCCCTACCAGCAGAGATCCCCGGCCTGTAGCAGATGTCCAATAAAGTGTCACGAACGAGGTTATGTCGATGCTTAACGTCCACAGTACTAGCACATGACACATCATGATCGCCATAGACATCCCCATCAAAAACCCGAGAATTGGCAGGACGGAGCCTAGACACCGTGAATAACGGGACGCCGAGTCGATAGCTAAGCACACTACGATAGGTCCTCTCATTCATAATCTGCCCCAACTCAGAAATAGGAACAACACGCAACCAATCAGAAGAGTGAGCCCTCTGCTGAGACTTCCACAATGCAACCTGACGTGGAGTCAACGAAAAAACAAAGTCTGAAGTAGCGGCAACCTTCGCGAAATATATATCTGCCAATTTCTTCATGAGTTGTTTATTATTATTATTATTATGATTTTTTTTTTTTTAATATTATTATTATTTATTTATTTATTATTATTATTATTATTATTATTATTATTATTATTATTAATATTAATATTATTTAATAAGTGCATATTTTATACATTTTAACCCCTTATATTAGTTTGATTTTATATATCATTTAACACTTATCAAAGTGCTTCTAAGCTAATATTGTGTTTCTAGTGCAATTGTGTGTTCAAGTGTGTTTTGTAGGAAAATGAGCTAAATGAGGTAAAGTACTATAAAATGTGTTAACACTAAAAACAATGCTAAGTATGAGAGCAAGATTGGACTAAGTGTTGGAAGTGCATGAATTTTGCATGAAGAAAGTGTTGGATCAAAATGAAAATGCAAGGAAAGTCATTGTGCAAGTCAAAGCCCAAGAATTCAAGTCCAAAATGTGGTGGAAAATTTGGATGCTAAAGAAGAGCTGGGAATGTCAAAATACTTAAGATGCCCTCCTTGATGCTCTTAATCTCACTCATAAATAAGGCATTAAAGCACCAACTTTGGATACCTTGAGCATTAAACCAAAAATTAAAGAGAAAATTAAGAGTGTGCTTAGGATGCCATTTTGGATTTCTCTACAAATTTCACTCTCTTATTTCCTATATAAGGGGTGTTAATCACACACTTTTAGATACCATTCTTACATATATTTTTATTCCAAAATTCTCTCTAAATATTAGTAGTTTAGTTTAGTTTAGTTTAACTTATATTAGTTTGTTACAACATTTCTATTATCAAGTTCAAGATTTATTCCAAGTTATTTCCATTTGCAATTGTTCTTCTATTTCCATTCAAGGTAATTCTATCTTTATTTTAATTATGTTATTTATCATTTCATTTAGCATTAGTTTAGTTTATATTTTCACAATGTTAGAGTAGTTGCATTTGTCTAAGGAGTAAGGGAAACCATGCATGATTAAGTAATATATAAATGTCAAAATGAGGTTAAGTTAATATTGATAAATTGTTTCTATCACATGTTTGCAACATCACGTTTAATCTTCGTTTAA
The DNA here is from genome assembly GCF_048544455.1 of Silene latifolia. NCBI lineage: Eukaryota > Viridiplantae > Streptophyta > Magnoliopsida > Caryophyllales > Caryophyllaceae > Silene > Silene latifolia. The sequence continues at coordinate 18,902,826 of NC_133533.1, read as the reverse complement.
AGGCCTTATTCATTGATTAAGTTTGTTCATTCGTTCTAAAAGTCGAGAGGCATGAAATTGAATTAGACTAAGCATGTGTAGTAGGACGACCTAGTCATGGACGAGAGTTTCTCTAGGACCCGGTCTATGGTTGACACTAATATCGTAAGGTGGGTGTCTTTAAGCCTAAATAATTGACAATATTATTATTACCAAGTTTAACATAATCATATATTTACGTAATTGGCATGTGTGACCCGACCTCCCTAGACATTTTATTATTATTGTTTTATTACATCAAACCAAAGCAAACGCACTACTACAGATACAGGCTATAACAACGGTTAAAAACCGTTGTTATATAAAAAAGCGGACGTTGTTAAAGTGTCCGTTGTAGTAGGTTTTAACAACGGTTGGTTTTTCTAAGAAACCCGTTGTGAAAACTATTAACAACGGTTTAAAGTAGAAAAAACCGTTTTGGAAAGGGTGACTAAATTTTGGTGGGAAAGTTATAACAACGGTTACAGTATAAAAAACCGTTTTTATAACTAAAGACAACGGTTTTTTTTTAAATAACCGTTGTTGTTTATTTACCTCCAAAAAAAAAAATTAAATATTAATAGATCCATGCATTATTACGGCGGCCCTTTATAATTCCGATGCATGCATTATTACTGTCAATCCCTGCATATGAATGGACAATATATGGAATGAGAAGGGTTATAAGATTTGAAGCAGAGATATGATGACACAAGTTCCTAAACATATATTAATTAAAAAACAACTCAAAAGACACATTACTTAGTATAAATACATGCATTATCTCAACTAACATTCTATTATCTCACCATATATCTCCAAACCCTAACTGCTAAAACAAACTCCAAACTCTAAATCTTTCAAACAAACTCCAAACTTCATCAACAATGAATGATACTATCCGTAAGACTGTTACTATGACCGAGCACAACAAGAGTTTCATCCGTCGGTTGCTAGACATCGAGGACAGGTACAGGAGCTACCTTGAGGACGCTCGGACCGCACTCAAGGACGCCAAAAAAAATGGCTTGACAGAGCAAGCGGCTTGTTGCGGCTATATGACGATATAGCAACTACTTGAACGAAACCTCCAAATAGCTAAGCGAGAGAGGATGGATATCATAGAAGAGAATGAGACTCTCTATGCATATCTAAGAATTGCATTTTTATCAATGTAATTCGTTTTTTAGTTTATATATTTATGTATTAATATATATATATATATATATATATATATATATATATATATATATATATATATATATATATATATATATATATTAAGTTTATCATGCATTCCTCTCTATCATCTTGCTTCTTCTTTGTTTTATTTTATTTAATTTGTTTTACAAGCTAATAAACGCAGAAAAACAACAGTGACAAAACTAATTAAGCGAATAATACTTAGAGAAAGAAAATAATGATCGATAAAAACACATGCAAATGAAATAATTAGAGAAAGAAAATGACTGAGATGACAAAACCTAAATTAAATCATGCATATTTAACTGATAATTAGTGAAAGTAAGAGACGATGAAACCAACAGTGACGGCGAGATGATAAAGCGACGATGAGGAAGAGAGAAAGAGACGATGAGAAAGTGTGTTTGTGTTTGTGTATGTTTATTGTGTTTGTGTTAGGGTTTGTGTGGTGTGGCTGTAGCTGATCTGTGTTTGTGTGGTTTATAGTATGGAAACTATTGACAACGGTTGTTAAACACAAACCCGTTGTCATTATAGAAAATATTAACAACGGGTCCATACTAAACCGTTGTTAAAACGTATTAACAACGGGTTTATAAATAACCGTAGTAATTACTTTTTACTAACTCTGCGCCAATTTTGTGCCAAATTATTAACCACGGTTGTGCATGTTTGAACCGTTGTTAAAACCTATAACAACGGTTATGGAACCATAACCGTTGTAATTAGTTTTAGTAAAATTCGCGTCATCCGTTCTACAACGTCTATGGTGATTTTCGTGGATAAGCGTTGTTAAACGGGCGTTGTAGTTGCCTGAATTTGTAGTAGTGACGTTAATCTACCAAGGTAAAATTCAATCCATAACAATTAATTAATAACTCCCGTCTCCTTTGGGTTCGACCCCTAAGTACTACATTCATTTGTTGTCTAGGGTATAAATATTATATTTGCATAGGTGTGCGATAGCTTATTATTATTATTATTATTATTATTATTATTATTATTTTTTTTTTTTTTATTATTATAAAATGCGCGCAACTTTCATTATAATAAAAATAAAAGGTTTACATGAAATTGGTGGGGAGCCGAGAGACAATCTGGGCTCCCACACCCTTAGCAATAGTAAAGCTAATACGAGTAAAAATGTAAGCGGCTACCCGAGCCCCAGCATCCTGAGATACCGAGAATTTCTGGATCCGCTTGAGCAAGGCAACAACATCCGAACTCAACTCCCCAAGTGAAGAGAAAGAGAAAGGTAGGAAACCATAACCCGCTACCGCGCACAAATCCCCATACTTAGCACACTTTCGCCGAAAGAAGATCGGCGACAACCCGACCGGACAAAATCCGCTAACCCGATCGAGTCAAAGGTGAAGAACCTGTCAGGTCGACGCACACATCACGCCCCCTGTCCCAAGAATAAAGCAATAAATCCGCAGGACGAAGAGAGCCACCATGCCCATCAACCAAACCGATATCAACCTCCTTCCCCGCAGAAATACCAGATCTATAGCAGATGTCGAAGAGAGTGTCCCGGACAAGGTTATGCCGATGTTTAACGCCCACAAGACCGATCAAGAAACAGCGTGGTCCCCAAAAACATCCCCAAAGAAAAACCCGAGAGCAAGCGGACGGGGCCTAGATACCGAGAATAACGGAACACCCAAGCGATACCCCAAAGACACTACGGTAAGTCCTCCCGTTCATAGTCTGACCCAACCCCGAGATAGGAACCGCACGTAACCAATCGGAGGAGTGAGAACCTGCCGAGACCGCCATAGAGCGATCCGGCGAGGTGTCAAAAAAAAAAAATGACTACGAGGCGTGTGCAACCGTCGTGAAATAAATTATTATTATTAAAATTATTATTATTATTATTATTATTATTATTATTATTATTATTATTATTATTATTATTATTATTATTATTATTATTATTATTATTATTATTATTATTATTATTATTATTATTATTATTATTATTATTATTATTATTATTATTATTATTATTATTATACTATGTTGAGCAATCTCTTAAGGCCCTGTTCTTTTGGACTGAAACGAATCTTATCTGAACTGAACTGAACTTATAGGATCTGAAATGAACTGAACTTATAGGATCTGAACTGATCTGAACTTATAGGATCTGAACAGAACTGAACTTATAGGATCTTAACTGAACTGAACTTATAAGATCTGAATTGAACTGAACTAAACTTATAGGAGCCGAACTTAACTTAACTTAATTTTATTTTATTTTATTTAACTTAACTATTATTATTATTTTTTTTTTTTTTTTTTTTTTTTAAAAAAAACGCAAACTTTTATTAATCAATCAAAAGTTTACAGGAAATTGGTGGGTAGCCAAGATATTTTTATTATTAGTATTATTATCATTATAACTTCTTTTTTTTTTTATAAAAGGATGCGCTCAACTTTCATTAAAAGAAAAATAAAAGTTTACATGAAATTGGTGGGGAGCCGAGAAACAATCTGGGCTCCCACACCCTTAGCAACAGCAAAGCTAAGTCTAGTAAAAATGTAAGCGGCCACCCGAGCCCCCGCATCCTGAGATATCGAGAATTTCTGGATCCGTTTGAGCAAGGCAACAGCATCCGAACCCAGCTCCTCAAGTGAAGAGAAAGAGAAAGAAAGTAAACCATAACCCGCTGCCGCGCACAAATCCCCGTACTTAGCACACTTACGCTGAGCAGCATCAGCAACAATCCGGCCAGGCACAAAATCCGTCATCCATGTCTGAGTCAAAGGAGAAGACCCTGTCAAGTCAACGCACGCATCACGCCCTCCGTCCCAAGAATAAAGCAACAAATCCGCCGGACGAAGAGAGCCACCATGCCCATCAACCAAACCGATATCAACCTCCTTTCCCGCAGTAATACCAGATCTATAATAGATGTCGAAAAGCGTGTCCCGGACGAGGTTATGCCGATATTTGACGCCCACAGTACCAGTATAAGAAATAGCGTGGTCCCCAAAAACATCCCCAACAAAAACCCGAGACCAAGCAGGACAGGGCCTAGATACCGTGAATAACGGAACACCCAGACGATACCCAAACACACTACGGTAAGTCCTCTCGTTCATAGTCTGACTCAACCCCGAGATAGGAACAGCACGTAACCAATCAGAGGAGTGAGAAGTGAGAACCCTACTGAGACTGCCATAAAGCAAGCTGGCGCGGTGTCAAAGAGAAAACAGACTCTGAGGCAGCAGCAACCGTCGTGAAATAAATGTCTGCCAATTTTTTCATAAGTTTGGGGGCAGCAATTTCACTAGGGTTACCTAAAATACCAGAGCCTGTAGTCACGGTAAACACCCGCGCGGCATCATCAAAAGCAGGGTCAGCAACTACAATACCAGAAGGGTCGATGAGCTTAGCCTGCAAACCAGCAGACTGCAAACGGGATGCAATAAAAGCATAAAAAAAAACATCTCCCGCCGCATAGACACCAAGACCACCAAGATGAAAAGGGAATGTATCAAGGCGCCACTGCCAATCCCCAAAACCCGGCCCAGACGCGGTGACAATATGTTCCAAGCTGGAACGAAGAGCGGCATCAAAAGGAAGATGGACCGACCCAAAAACACTAGGGGAGCAAGTACGTAGTGAGAAATAGAGCTTAGAAATACCAGTACAAGATTATTATTATTATTATTATTATTATTATTATTATTATTATTATTATTATTATTATTATTATTATTATTATTATTATTATTATTATTATTATTATTATTATTATTATTATTATTATTATTATTATTATTATTATTATTATTATTATTATTATTATTATTATTATTATTATTATTATTATTATTATTATTATTATTATTATTATTATTATTATTATTATTATTATTATTATTATTATTATTATTATTATTATTATTATTATTACTACTTGCCAAGAGAGAACATTGATAAAAAACAAATTATAGTCTAAAACACAAGGTAAAATAATAACATTTTTTCACTTTATATGCATTGATTTTGTAACGAAAAATTTTGTATTGCGATAATTGAAATACAAAACAAGGAAACAAAATGAGTTTTTATTAATATCAGAAAAGTTTGTGTACAATATCTAATAATCCTCTGATTCTAACTAAACAAATAGGGTACGCGTGCACGATCCATGTAGGGGGTGCGCGTGCGTTTTGCAGGGGGTGCACGTGTACAGGTTGTATGCACTCTACGCGCGACGTTGGCCTGTATTCTTGAGAGGGTCGAACGACTTGAGTCTCTCTTGAATGTTTGAATGTTTGAATATTCGAGTTTGAATGTTTGAATATTCGAGTTTGAATGTTTGAGTTTTCTTGCGCAGGCGGCACGAATTTGCTGTGCTTGTTGACTGATTACGTTGAATTTCACGAGATTTTCAGAGAGAATTCCAGAGCTTTTCTTTTCTTCGAGTTTTTCTATCTTCGAGTTCTTTTTTCTATCTCTCCCTGAAATGAATGAACTTCGCTCTATTTATAGAGAAAAAGTTGGGCTTTCTCTAGCTTAGGGTTGCGGGCCCATTTCTCGGCCCGTTTGCAATTTTAGCCCAATTTGACTTCTGTTTGGACCCGAATAACTCGGAATGACCCAAATTTGATTCAAAAGGGACAAAAATAATTAAATTGAGTAATTTATTTATTATTAACTCAAATTAATTCATTTATTTAATTTTTGACACTTAAATAAATTTTTGGTGCCTACAAATTGCCCCCTCGAGACTTTGTCACGCCCACTTTCGAAGTGTATCAGCGTGGCGGGGTCTCGACCCATTCTTTTGGTTTGACTTGGAAGTCGACGGGTGTCCATCATGTTGCATTGAAAGCATTTTTTTGGCCATCCTGTCATTATCTGACTTGGCGGATGACTGACGGCTCTTCTCAATATTTATATCACCCTGGTCATTTTGTAACCTTGACGGACGACACTTGAGTTTTTATATCACTCTGGTCATTTTGTAACCTTAACAGATGACACGTTTACAGTTGAGCAACAAATATCTTCAACTGATTACTTCAGCAGGTCATTTATATTCTTACATGAACTACCATGCAATGAACCCGTTGGGTCATTTCGGTCATCATGTGAGGCATATTTCTTAAAGACCTCATCAAATCATCATATCCCATGTCGAGCCGGAGCCCTGCAGATTTTTTTTTGGGGAGATCATTCTGATTCTCATATGAGTTACCATGCAATGAACCCGCAGGGTCATTTCGGTTATCATATATATGAGTTATCATGGTTGCCATGCTTTGGAGATTACTTAAACTTTTCAATGACCGAAGATTATGACAATGTGAAAACAATTTCGAAGATTCTTTGAAATATTGAAGAGGATTATATTACTTGAGGATGGAAGTCTTGAAGACGAAGAAAGTCTTGAAGACTATTTGAAGACGATGGAAGTCTTGGAAGACTATTTGAAGACTAATCAAGACGCTTCACGGAAATTGTTGATTGATGATGGTCTTAGAAAATGGCTTCTTCAATTTTTTGCAGAGATGGTTTACAAAAAATGTTTGCTCGCAGAATGTCTTAGCTGCTGTTATTTTCAACAAGATGCTCATCCTTTTATGAAAACGCCAAGCAACGTTGAGTTTTTTTTTTAAGGTGCGGTACGGGGTATTGACCTACTGTTTACCTAAATCGCCTACATACTTACAAAGTAAAAAAAATGGTATTTCACAAGATCAAAGCCTACATAATAGTGCAAAGGGAAATGGTGTTTGCTTGGAGGGATGACTGTACTCGAGCTACATGTTCATGTGGGAAATAATCTGTATACTTCCCTTTAACATGAAGGATTATAACGATATAATAAAGATGATCTATGGTCATAAAATAAAATACATAAGCATAAGTAAAAATATTTAGAATTAACCTCGGGTCCTTGCAAAATTGGCCTAAGAACAATATCAAAACTGATATTCGCCTATTAGTTGCACCCAAGACGATCTAAGATATACCCTTTGATTATGCTAGAAATCAATCTAAATTTTTTGTAAAATTTTATTGTCTTTGTGTTTTTGTGATGAGAAAGAGGAGGCTAGGTCAGAAAAATAATTAGGTTAGAAATAATTCTCCACCTTTCTTTTTATATAGACCGAAATTCGAAATCAATTAGGAAAGATTTATATCTCCTAATTTCGGCTAACATTGACCGAAATAAGGAATAAAATTTTCTTATTTTTGGTCTTTCCAAAAATATATAAAGTGTGTTAAATTGTCATCTAGTGAGGATCGAACCCATGACCTATTGGCTTGTGTACCCTCACTATTACCACTATGACACATTCAACTTGTTGATATTAAATACAACTGATTATATTTAATTACGAATTAACAGATTAATTCTTTCAAACTAACCTTATATATATTTAATTAAATATAACTTATTATATTTAATTTACGAATTGACAGTTAATTCGTCTCAACTTAATATTATTTAACTTTCATTAAATAATTATCTCATCAACACATTGACTAACTTTTTAGTCATTTTGGGCATCAATGTAATTATATTTCTATAACCACATTTCTCAAATACGTCCTATAGGTGTGACCTTTAGGGACCAGTTGATCACCGCCATCTGTATGATAATAACGTCAAACTTTCTAGCAAGCCAACCGTTATTAGGTAAACGTTAATCAACTGATTAAATATACGAAGTATACCCTTGTGAACCTGTAAGAGATTTACAAATGTTATCACACTAATTTGTGGAGGACACCAGCTCCAACAAACTCCCACTTGTCCTCACAAGTGTATGTGCGATAACCGATTCTCATATCCTTTAAAATTTCTCCCACTCAATGTAAAACAATTTGCAAATCCGAATTCACAAAGGTCGTATTTTACAAGCGATCATTATCAAGAGTGGTTTTCCCGACTAGAGAGTAACTTAACTGATAAACGAATCAACATTCGAGCATGACCATGCATTTCAGTTACAACTCCTCGAGTGGCCCCGAGAAATAACTATACCGATAAGGGTTGGATATTTTCCTCAACTCGAATCCTGCAGATGTAAGTACAGTATGAAATGACCCAGAAAAAATCTACTTAGCCCCAATTACGGTAGACCGTGAGAAAGAAACCAAAGTCACCCAAAAACTGCCTTAATCTCAAGAGACAGTCGATAGTCAAAAGAATCGACTCTAGGATCACAATGGATGTCCTATCCACGACCTGGCACCGAATGTTATTAAACATTTAGGACTCCATTACGTTGTCACAAAAAGTTGTCCTACGAGGTATCGTCATAATCTCGTATCTGTGATCGATCAGTCAACTGTTTGACTTATGGCTCGTTGAACCCACCATCAATCGACTGCACAATATAATAGCCGGAGTTATCAGCTCACATTGGCGATTACGGACCAAAACAAATATAATGTAATTCAGTTAACTTTGTGGCGTTCAATGTTGTCAGTACAATCCACATGAAAAACAAAATATTATATATAAAACGATGAAGTTATAAATAATATATGAAAAAGATAATGTATCAAATCCATAATCAAGTACTACAACTCAGGAACACGTTTAATTCCCATGGAAATAATGTGCCCTACATGCTTATCATAATTCAACGGTTCAGTAGTAGAATCTGCTACAACACACTAAGAGTGAAGACGAACCCGGACTGTGATCCGTTTGGAAGCTAGCATCTGCGTAACCGGTTGCGCATACACTACTACAGATACAGCCTATAACAACGGGTAAAAACCGTTGTAAAATAAAAAAGCGGACGTTGTTAAAGCGGCCGTTGTAGAAGGTATTTACAACGGTTTGCTTATTTAGTGGAACCGTTGTCTAAATTATTCACAACGGTTAAAAGCCGTTGTTATTGGATGCTCTCCGTTGTGGAAAGTGTTTCAAAATTTTGGAGGGAATTATATAACAACGGTTGTCGTATGTATAACCGTTGTTGTAACTTTCCCTCCAAAATTATGAAGTCTTTTGACAACGGGTTTATGTTACATACCCGTTGTTGTAATTTTACCTCCAAAATTGTGAATACTTTTAACAACGGTTCTTTGATTAAAACCTGTTGTTGAATATTATGCGCGGGTATTTGTAAATGTCATTCACAACGGTGTTAGTTTTATTAACCGTTGTTAAAGGTATTCACAACGGTTTTTTTTTAGTAACCGTTTTTATTACGTACACCTAATGTTAAAAAATTAAATTTGTTTCATGCCATTCAAAAACCTCGCATATATCAGCAAACCATATACCAAACTAGCATAAATCATAGCAAGGGTTCATCGAACTCAATAGATTCAATTCAACCACAACAAAACATCATATATATATATATATATATATATATATATATATATATATATATATATATATATATATATATATATATATATATATATATATATATATATATATATATATATATATATATATATATATATATATATATATATAATTACAAGGAGTTGAATTTACATGAACTAATTAATCATTCCCTAACTTCAACCAAAAAATTACTACTATAGTATCATGCATTTCTATCTATATATATTCTAAGACGTAGTTGTCCCACATGTCTCTTACCTCGTCTATATCTATACTTGAGTATTGCTCAATCTGTTGTGACTGGTTGATTACATACTACGGAAAAAACAAAGAGAATACATTATGGTATATATAGCAGCAAGCAAGACAACATTAGCAACATCATAGTATATATAGCAGCAATTGCAAGACAACATTAGCTCTAATTTAAAAAAAAAGTAATAAACACATGTTTAAATTATTACTAACCCTTTCTGGAATAACGAGATATCTTCGCCTAATAATCTCCAACATGAACCGACAAGCGTATTATCCACATTGTATGCTATCCGGTCGAGAGGGCCTATTATTACATAAAAAAAACAGACGAGAGAAGGCTCACATCATAATCTTGAACTTTAGGTATTGTATTAGTATTAAACACAGATTTTGCACTTAATGTTATTGTATTTGAGCACGTACCCATCTGTTATCGTAATAAAATCGGGGCCAACATCGGAATCGTTCGTGGGTTGATCCTCCTCGTTTGCTCTTTTCTTCTTAAAGGCCCTTTTTTATAAAATAAAAAAGGAGGCGAAAACTAATTTTTTAGGGGCAAAAATATGAACGAGCTTTTTTCTATAAATAAAAATTGAAAATGTTATTATAAATAAATCAGCATTATAAACTTACATTTTAATCAAGTGCTTAAAAGTCTCGCTTGGTTGATGATGTAAAGAGTCCAACCGTAAAACTTTTTTCTTTGTCGGCATGATGGCTGCTAGCACCCAATGAGTCCTACATCAAGAGACATCATCATTATTAACAAGTACATATATTAGTTATGAAAATGCAATTGTAGGGGAAACGTAATATTAATTTGTTTATTACCCTTTTTCATTATAAGCGCCAAAAATCAGCTTCTTGGTTGTCGTCAATTGCTGAGCAATATAATCTACCCGTTGTTCGAACGAGAAATCCGGAATAAATAAAGATAAAACATAGGGGCACAGGAATCCGTATTGATCAGATGGAATATTCTTCTCGGGGATCACTCTCAATTGCAATATCCTACATTATTACGGTATTAATTCCGGTATTTAAAACACTATCTACCTAGTAGTCAAAATATTAGACTATGAAATTATTTATTAAGAAACTTACTTCATCCAAACAAATATGTGTGCTATATCAATCTGGTCTAGTCCACCCATACGGCTAGCGATCCCATGATATAAGCGCTTGGCGCTCGCCCTAGAATATCCTCCTCGAGCGGAATAATTATCGCTTGCTCGGAGGCTATGCGATGGCCAGCCTCCTCATACAGTCTCATCATCGTCCCCGTTCTTACTTTTTGCATGTAATCCTTCCCTTTATATTTTGTGGAGTTTATACTCCTAACTTTCACGGCCGGGAAAGAATGAGTCTTTGATGTGGTGCTACTACCACCAGCCTACACATGTAGTATAGATAATTAAAATAATAAAAAATCCAAAGGTAACATATCCTAGTTGGAGTAATAAAAATAAAAGCGTACTTAATTAAATACCTCGTCAACCTGCTCTTTCAATGATGAGGTAGTAGTAGCAGGTAAGACTGGGGACTTAGGCTTATCAGTATTTTTTGTCCCCTACACAAAATTACCATGCTTTTTATAAATACAGACAAAATATAAATAAAGGGGCGAGGTTAATTTTTTAAAAAATGGAGAAGTTAATTAAATACATACCTCATCAAGTTGTTGTGAAGTCGAGGTCGTTGGCATGTCTGTGGACTTAGGCTTATCCGCCAAAGCCGCCTTTTTTGTTCCCTACAAAAAAAAAATAACATATAAATTTAACATATAAAAAAATTCAACAATTAAAAATGTAACACATATATATATATAAAGGTATTTCTTCTAACCCCAACTGCTTTCCATTTGCTCGGGTGAGGCGGCGGAGATATCTTCGCCAAGTAGATGTGAGTATCAGGCCATTGGATGAAACTTCCAAGCGCATCTCCCAGAATGGTAATGTCGTCACGAACTGGGACAGGCAGTGGAAATTTTTCATGGCCTGGATTGACTGTAGTTATCTCTACTATTCTATGATTCGGCAAAAGTTTTTCGCCATGAACTACGATTTCCGTCTACTTGCAGCTTTTTTGTTTTCTACGAGACCCCGGCCAACACGCACAGGTGGCTTTTCGATTCTATTAGGGTCAGCAAGAATAACTGGCCTCTTGTTTACGGCCTGAAGAATATACACATACATACATTATTATATCTTTGCAAAAACGCTTCAGCATTCAAAAGATTTTGCAAAAACGCTTTCTGTCTCAGGCCGATTTTTGCACAAACTTCAGCATTCATATAAATTTAACTAATTAAACACTTCATGCATACCTTACAAAAACAGGAACCGACTTGAAGGGGATGTATCTTTGTTTTCCATCAGTCGTCTTCTCATCAAGTTGCATCTCCTTTTCAGACCCATTATTTACCTAATAAAATTAACCAATTCAATGGCACCATGTCGGAAGTTGGCGGTGAACACACCCCCGATCTTACCCAAAAAAACAAAAAAGAAAAATAAGGAAGTATATTAGGTACCTGATCGGCTTTAGTTGTTACAACTTCAGAAGCATTATTAGGTACCTGATCTTTCTGAATCTCGTTGACCGATACTTCCTTCTCATGTATTGCCAAGGTAGTAGCGGCCTCTTCACCAATCTGTTGTACCTTATTATTACCCCCTTTAGAAATGACATCCTCCATTATCTTCACTTCTTCTTGAAAGCTTACCTCCGATTCAGCTTTAGTAGTACGGATGCCATTAATCAAGTCGCTTGCCAAGAATGTAATGTGTCGGCAATTTTTATCCCAACAATAACATGTGAATTGAACTTAAATGAAAATAATAAAATAAATGTTACCATGTCGGCGTTCTCGGACTTAGTCTTCCTTTTCTTCTTTATCCGGGCGTTTTCCCATAATATTTCGTTACTCCAACCTGTAACGGACGCCCCTCAAACGACCTGGATGTTCGGGTCGGCCGATCGCTCTAGCAAGAACGTCATTACGACCCCTGGGAGTGAATTTCCCTTCTTCTACCTCTTTCAATACGTTATCCTATAATATATTAAATAAACTTCAAATTATATTTGTGACTAAAATAATAAAGTTAGTAATGAACTCGTCTTAATAAAATAATGCTTACTATGTTGGCCAAAACTTCCTCATCGTATTTGTCATGCGACGATCGGGATCCTTTAGGCGTGTGCCCATGTTTATAAGTTACATGCCGATCCACCTCTTTCACTCTCTTTGCCACCTACACATTAACATGGTAACATTTATACACGTAAATGTGTATCAATGCAAGTCCAAGTGTGATTAAAAAAATAAAGTCTCACAGGGCAATAATGCATGCTACTTACGAGGTCCTCTTCTATCTTTCTCAAACCGCCTCGAGAACCATAGAATTTCCCCTTCTTGCATGAAATGTTAGCACGATTTCTTTTGCTAACGGCCTTCAAATAATTATATAAAAGCGCAAGTAGATGAGATAATAAAAAGATTATATAAAGGACTCATTAATTAAAAAAATGATAGGTAAATCGTTAAAAGGCGAGGATATTTAACTCAAAACTTCTCAAGACTTCTCATCTTTTTGAAAAGATCCCATTCTTCCTGCTTGATGGTGGGACACTTGTTTTCCGGTGGGCTCTTACGCATCTCCCCGTTGCCTTGTCCACATACAACCAATCCCTAGCAACGCCACACTTCCACTGCCTGTGGACATCCGCTGCCTTATGCATTAAATACTCATCATGGCTTATATCGGGTATAATAAAGCCTTCCTTTATACGAGCCAAGTATAACTCCGCCAATTTTGGATTCAAAGTTCTAACATCATCTAAATGGATAGGCACAAACTGTCTTGTGCAAGCACCAATCCAACGGAGAAAAGACCCGCATTTGGACCAAAAGTGGGAAACCCTTCTCACTCCATGTTATTTCGAACAGGCTGTTTAGCGGCTATAGCCGCAAGGACTCTCTTGCACTTCGTAGCATCCCTCTCACCAGGCTTATTATCACCAGGCTCATTATTCTTTTGACTTCTTTTACGTTTTTCACCCATGATAATCCTAAAACCCAAATATGAATGATATAGGAAATGAACAACTTAACAACGTACATGCAGAGTATTATCTAAAACCCTAAACCCTAATAGGAATGAAAATTTAAAACAACAGATTGAGCTTCTAAAATCCTAAACCCTGATAAGAGGAGTAAAGTAGATGATGCGGGATGATAAAGATAACAAAGAAAACGAAAAATAAACAGATGCATGAAAAAAGAAACAAGATGATCGTCTTAAAACCCTAATGACGAAACACAAAATTAAAGTGAACATACCTGTTGATGATGATGATAAAGAGAACGAGCAGGATGATAAGGGAAGGCAACGGAATCTGGGCTTCGGAAACTGGGCGACGGCAATGGCGGCGAGAATGTAAAAAGCGAGGAAGAGAGAAGAATTAACACAGGATACCAACGGTTGGAGTAATAATGTTGTGTGTGTTTGTGTATGGCATGCTGGATGGGTTTCTATATTAGTTTTTTATTAAGACAAACTATTAACAACGGGTGCTCAAAACAAAACCGTTGTTGTATGTTAATAACAACGGGTCAATAAAAGTCAACCGTTGTCAAAAGTTTATTACAACGGGTAAAATATACCCGTTGTAATATATTTTCACCAAATTTGTGCCAAAATGAAATATGTCAAAAAAAATAATTGACAACGGGTAGAGGTACTACACCCGTTGTTGAAAGTATTAACAACGGGTAATTTAAATATAACCGTTGTTATTGTTGAACCTCTTTTTTTTTAAAAAATTACTGTAATTCCATTACGGTCAAACTGTAACAATACATACTTTGCAACATTATTCAGCAATTTCAACACCAGCATCCACATCTAATAATAAGATCAAGAAAATAAGACAACTTACACCAGCATGCATGCATACTGTGTCCTGATGAACTATCTCAGGATCGGGGACGTTTCTTGGATGTCATAGTTTCTTCGTTAACTCAAATACCTTCACCATGGTCATCACGCATATAGATGCTTTCAGTGTCCTCATGATCAGTGTCAACATCGTCGAAATAAGATACAGTGGTAGACTGATCCATTCCCTCAAAAACGACATCCTGATCATCATCATCATTATCGGATGGACTACTCCTTCTTTTCCTTATAGACAGTACAACAGACCACTTCTTATCCATAGGATCGGTGACATAGAACACTTGTTTAGCTTGGGATGCCATTATGAAAGGATCATCCTTATTATTGCCAACCTTACCCAGATTGACCAACGTCAATCCCATCTTATCCTTTCGGACACAATGGATGTTGTTATCAACCCAGTTACATCGAAACAAAGGCATTGTGAAATCAATGTAATCTAGTACCAATATTTCTTGAATAACACCATAATAAAGACATTTTCCCCAAATAGGCTTTTTATCTTTTGAAGTAGCAAAGTGCATTGCCTCAAATTCAGAACTCACACCACTATTTTGCATTGTGCTCACCTCATCTTGCTCGCGGGTGTAAAAAGTATATCCATTAATGGCAAAACTGTTGTAAAAGGTGACCCTGACATTTGGACCTAAACCAAGACGTAGTAACCTAGGAGAGATGTCATCACCAGTTTGATCAGTACACTGTAAGACAATATTCCTAAACCACTCTGGAAACGTCTTCGTATGCTCGTTCGCAATCCACTTCTCGGTCTTGTTTTGGTGATCGTATTTGAGCTCATCTTTGTGTTGTTGAATATAAGGTTGCACCTCATCTTCGTTGTTTAGCACATACATGTGTGCTAAATGCAACATTTCACGTGTCACAATTTTTTCAACCCGGCCCCTAATACCTTTTCCGGTCATCCAGTCACTATGACGATTCTTAGGAACGCCAATCAACTCCTCAGGGGAGAGATGAGCGTAACAATATGAAAGAGCTTCGTCTAAAATAGCGCGTTCAGCAATACAACCTTCCGGACGATACCGATTAGATGTATAGTCCTTGTAGACTTTCATCAATCTTTCGAAAGGATACTGGTATCTCAAGTACACGGGTCCAAGGTACAAAATCTCCCTAACCAAGTGAATGGTCAGATGAATCATGATAGTGAAGAAAGAGGGTGGAAAATACATTTCCAACTGACAAAGAGAGGTTACAACGAGGTCCTGCAATGAATCCGCGTCATCGGGATCGATGACTTTCTTGCATATGGACTGGAAGAAGAGACAGAATCTAGTTATAGCATATCTTACCTTTTCGGGTAAAATGGAACGAATAGCCACAGGTAGTAATTATTGCATCAAAGTGTGACAATCATGTGACTTTAACCCGCTGAGTTTTAGGTCTTGCATCGACACTAGGCTTTTGATGTTCGACGAATAACCATGTGGCACTTTAATTCCATTCAAGCATGCACAGAACTCTTTTCTCTCATTCCGTGAAAGGGTATAAGCTGCTGGCGGTAAAAATGTACGATTACCTCTCTTCCGTGGTGCCAACTCTAGCCTAATACCCATCATTTTCATATCTTCCCTAGCTGCGGCGTTATCCTTTGTTTTACCAGGAACATTCAGAAGGGTATTGATAATATTATCACGGACATTTTTCTCAATGTGCATGAAATCGAGGCAATGCCTCGACCTCCAGTCGTGCCAATATGGAAGTTTATCAAAAAATATGGATCTTTTCTTATACCCACGAGTAGACAATTTAGAGCCGCTCTTCTTCCCATAATCTATCTCAATATGCTTTACTTTCCGATAAACTTCATGCCCACTCAAAATTCTAGGAGGTTGACGAAGTTCTTGTCTTCCATTGAATGCTTTCTGCATCTTGCGATAACAATGGTCATGAGACAAGAACCTCCTATTTCCCATATACACATACTTACGAGAAGACTTCAAGTATTCGGACTCGATATCCTCCCCACACAATGGACAAGCCTCTTTCCCATGAACTGTGTGCCCGTAAAGGTCGCCATAAGCCGGATAGTCGGTTATTGTACACAATAACATCGCTCTCAAATTGAAAGTTTCGTTCTTATATGCATCAAATACTTCTATCCCACTATCCCACAACAATCGCAAATCATCTAGAAGAGGTTCCAAATATACATCTATATCATTTCCCGGTTGTTTAGGGCCGGAAATTAACAACGACAACATCAAATACTTTCTTTTCATGCACACATATGGAGGTAAGTTATAAATAGCCAACACTACTGGCCAAGTACTATGTTGGCTACTCATGTTTCCGTGTGGGTTCATTCCATCAGTGGACAGCGCTAGACGTAAGTTTCTAGGTTCATTGCCGAACTCGGGATACTTAGCGTCGAACGATTTCCATTGCTTACCATCTGCCGGGTGTCTTAGCTTTCCATCATTTATTCTTCCTGTTTCATGCCAAGTTAACATTTTTGCATCATCGGGATTCGCATAAATCCTTATGACTCTTGGTATCAATGGAAAATACCACAACACCTTAGCCGGGATCCCTTCCTTATCCTTATAACGCCACTCCAAACATTTAGGGCAATTGGTTAAGTTTTGATATAATTTCCGATACAATATGCAATCATTTGGACATGCATGTATTTTCTCATATTTCATACCCACTCCTCTTATTAGTTTTTTCGCCTCATATGTCTTAACAGGTAGAACATTACCATCAGGAAGCAACTCCTTTATCAAGGCTAAAAACTAGTGAAACACGTGTCACTCACCCCATTTGCCCCCTTGATATTATACAACTTCACCACAAATAGACATTTTTGTGAACTTACAACCAGGATAAAGAGGTGCTTCAGACTCACACAACTTCTCATACATGTTGTTAAGGTCATCCCAATTACTAGTGTCATCACTTACATCTTCAAAAGCAATGGACTCATCATCATTCTCTTCATTATCTATAGACCCAACATTCAACTTCTCTACTTCCAACTCTTCCAACTCAAAAAACTCGGCAAACTCAGGATCATCAGTTAGCCTTTCGTGTACCTCAACATCATCTTCTTTAGAGTTATTCTCTTCCTCTAATGATTCCCCATGAAAAATCCAAAGTGTATAGGATCGACTAAATCTCCACTTTTCTAGGTGTATTTTAACGTCCGGAAAAGCTATATAGCTAATATTACCACATCTTTCACAAGGACATGCAATACTAGAAGAACCTTTCAAATTGTTCGAAACGAATTCATAAAATTCAGCTAAACCATCCTTGTAGGTGCGGTCACTCATATTTGCATCAATCATCCAAGTTCGAGTCATTATTCTACATTCGTAATAATAGGCAACTAATTAAGAAAATACAATAATAGGCAAACAAATAAACGAAATTCAGGAAAGCAATTAAGCTAAATTATCAACAAATTAGATAATAACCCAAAAAATCCTATATCTAGTTATAATAAGCGTTGCTAAGAAACATATATATACCTGATTGATAAACACGCGCGATGAGGGAGAGAAGACGTGACAACAGTGACGGAGATGAAGACAGAGAGACGATCAGGGAGGAATGGAGGATGATATAGTAGCAGTATTAGCTTGTGTTTGTGTTTGTAGCGTATAGCAGAATAAAGCAATATGTTGTTCTTAAGATTTTCATAATATTAATAACAACGGTTATTGAGTCTACAACCGTTGTTAAAACGTATTAAAAACGGGTTCTAATATAACCGTTGTGATTACTTTTCACTAATTTGGCGCCAAACCATTAACAACGGTTAAAATTTAACCGTTGTTATTAGTTTTTTCATTAACAACGGTTGTTTAAGTATGACCCGTTGTTAAAACCAATAACAACGGTTAACAACACATAACCGTTGTCATTAAGTTTGGTAAAATTCGCGGAATAAATTCTACAACGTGTTTTGATGATTTTCGTGAATAAGCGTTGTTAAAGGGCCGTTGTGGTTGCCTGTATTTGTAGTAGTGATAGCTTAGTATCTCCTCCATAAGTCAATACCCAATCCTTAGTCCTCCGTAGGTACCTGGATTCTTTTGGTACCGACTCGTCATACTCAATGCATATGCCACGTCTGGACGTGTGCATATCATGGCATACATGACCGATCCTATTGCAAATGCATAAGGAATACGAACTCATGCGTTCAACCCCTTCAGGCGTCGTGGGTGACTGAGTCTTGCTCAACTGCATCCCAGACGTCATTGGAAGGTTCCCCTTCTTGGAGTTGGTCATGCTGAACCTCTCAAGAATCTTATCCAAATAAGACTCCTGACTAAGTGATAACGTCCGTCGTGATCTATCTCGGTAGATACGGATTCCCAAAATGCGTTGTGCCTCACCCAGATCTTTCATCTGGAAATGGTTCTTCAACCATTCTTTAACCGAAGATAGGAGAGGAATGTCATTCCCAATCAAGAGTATGTCATCGACATACAATATCAAGAATACAATCTTGCTCCCACTCGACTTGATATACAAGCATGGTTCTTCGACCGATCGAGTGAAACCATACTCTTTTATCACTTGGTCGAAACGATGATTCCAACTCCGAGAAGCTTGCTTAAGTCCATAAATGGAACGCTTAAGCTTGCATACTTTTTTAGGATGCTCAGGATCTATGAAACCTTCGGGTTGCACCATGTACAACTCTTCCTCCAAATAACCGTTTAAGAAGGCGGTTTTCACATCCATTTGCTAAATCTCATAATCATGAAATGCGGCAATCGCTAAGATTATCCGAATGGAACGTAGCATGACTACAGGTGCAAAAATTTCATCATAATGCAGTCTTTGCACTTGAGTGAAACCTTTTGCCACAAGTCGTGCCTTATAGATATCCGGTTGCGCGTCTACAGAACGCTTTATTTTGTAAAGCCATTTGCACTGTAGAGGTTTTACCTTTTTAGGTAAATCAACTAGATCCCATACGTTATTCTCATACATGGAGTCCATCTCGGATTGCATGGCTTCAAGCCATAGCTTTGAGTCGGAACATGCCATAGCACCTTTATAGGTTGCGGGTTCATTACTTTCTAGAAGTAAAACATCATTCTCCTCGACCATACCAATGTATCTGTCCGGAGGATGAGAGTCTCTACCCGACCTCCTAGGTTCCTCAGGAATATTAACCGTATCATCAGTTCGAGGTACAGCTTCCTCCATCTGTTCCTCGGTTGTTGGTTCTAGAATCTCCGACAGCTCGAAGGTTCTATTACTCGACTTGTTCTCGAGAAATTCTTTCTCTAAGAACGTCGCACTAGCCGCAACAAATACTCGATGTTCGGTTGGCGAATAGAAGTAATGACCAAATGTTCCTTTTGGATAACCTATAAAGTATGTCTTGACCGATCGCGGGCCGAGCTTATCCTCGTGTCTCCACTTGACATAAGCCTCGCAGCCCCAAACCCGAATAAAGGACAAGTTAGGTACCGTTCCCTTCCACATTTCATATGGAGTCTTGTCGACAGCTTTAGACGGACTTCGGTTAAGTATAAGAGCAGCTGACAAAATAGCATAACCCCATAATGAATCAGGCACTACCGTGTGACTCATCATGGATCGAACCATATCAAGTAAGGTTCGATTTCTCCGTTCGGACACACCATTTAATTGAGGTGTTCCAGGTGGAGTTAATCGTAGAGCGATTCCACGAGTCTTTCGGTGTTGATCAAACTCATTTGAAAAATATTCGCCACCCCGATCCGAACGGAGTGCTTTAATCTTTCTACCCCCAGTTGGTTACTGTACCTATTCTCGGTATTCCTTAAATTTCTCAAAGGACTCACTTTTATGCTTCATTAAGTAGACATATCCGTATCTACTCAAATCGTCCGTGAAAGTGATAAAATATCTATAGCCATCTCTAGCGGTAATTGACATAGGTCCACATACGTCCGTATGTATGAGTCCTAATAGGTCACTAGCGCGCATTTCAACACCTTTGATGGAAATTCGAGTCATCTTGCCAATGAGACATGATTCACACGTGCCATATGCAGAAAATCCGAATGAGGGAATAGTCCCATTATCGACGAGTTTCTTTACGCGTTTCTCATTTATGTGTCCCATTCGACAATGCCATAGATAGGTTTGATCTTTGTCACCAACCTTTAATTTCTTATTATTCATGTGTAATACTTCCGTGGTTTGATCTAAGATATAAATTCCATTCATGGAAACTGCTTTGCCATAAATCATTTCATTAAAAGAGAAAATACAACTATTATCCTTTATTGAAAATGTAAAACCGTCTTTAGCAAGTACGGAAATGCAAAATAATGTTCTTAGATAAATTGGGTACATAGTAACAGTTATTTAAAGATAACTCAAAACCACTAGGGAGTTGGATTACATATGTTCCCTTTGAGGCGTGACTACTCGTGCTCCATTCCCGACTCGCAGGTCCACATCACCTTTTTCGAGAGGTATGATGTTCTTTAGGCCCTGCAAATGATTACACAGATGAGAACCACAACCAATATCTAGTACCCAAGTTCCGAAACTTGCATGGTTAATCTCAATCATATGAATATAAGATGACATACCAACAGGAGCGACACGGCCTGCTTTGATGTCCTCACGGTAGACGGGACAGTTCCTCCTCCAATGTCCAGTCTTGTGACAATGGTGGCACTCTATGTCACCACCCTTGCTCTTTGTCTTGCCCTGTGAGCCACTAGTCTCACCGGGCGCACTCTTACCGTTTCCTGGCTTCTTAAACTTTGGCTTACCTACAGCTAGGTCGCCATGAGCCTTGCCCTTACCTTTACTCTTGTTGTGAATCGTGAGAACATCCTGCTTCATGCTCCCACTCAATTTCATATCTTTCTCGGTCTGTACGAGAAGGGAGTGTAGCTCATGAGGACTCTTTTTCAAGTCATTCATGTAGTAGTTCGCCCTGAAAAGGGCAAAACCATCGTGAAGAGAATGAAGCATTCGGTCAATGACAATGCTCTCACTGTTTCTACAATTCAGTGACTCCAGTTTCTCGACATTCTCAATCATGTGAAGAATGTGTGGGCTAACAGGTTGGCCCTTTTGGAGTTTCGCATAAAAAAAACGACAGGTATGCTCATATGTGATGATTCTCGGTGCCTTTGAGAACTCATTAGTGAGCGTGGTGAAAATCTTGTTTGCACCTTGGGCAATGAAGCATCTCTGCAAATTGGTTTCCATTGCAAAGATGAGTACGTTCTTTATCGCACCCGTTTCCATAACGAAATCACTATAAGCGAGTGACTCGTTGGCTCCTGCATTTGGGCCTGGGTTGACCGGTATTGGCTCAGTTAAATACCTGAGCTTACCGTCAGCAGTGGCAACATTCCGTAGTGCCGCCTCCTAGTCCGCAAAATTGGACCCATCATTCTTCAGTCGAGTGGACTGATTCATTTGGTCCATAAACATTTTAAGCCTGGACGAACGATCTAGTGTGACACTAGGCATTGGGATTGCGTTATTTCTAGCCATTTGTTGTAACAGTATTATTGATAATAAGCGTGTTCTACACTGCGAAAGAAGAATAAAATAATAAGCTTGCATCGTTTTTATTTTAAGTCTAATGAACTAATGTCATAACGCGAAGACTCAAAAACATTTATACAATTGACTCCCTCAAGAATTATATAAATGACCCCAAGACTCAATTCTCTGTAAATTGATAAGCTAACCTTTTAGCTAATTCTACCGTTAGAATTCTTGGTCGATAAATTTCTGTAAATTCTATCTATAGTCCATCATAATCACGAGAAACTCTTCAGACTATGATGTTGAGGTAAACTAAGTCAACACAACTACTTACCCAACGTAGAAGAGGTCATATTAGGCCTACCGACGAAGAAGGGACTCATAGATGTTTGCCCTTATAAAGACTAATCTCAATTTCCGTTTTAGAGAAAAATCCCATCAACTTTTTAATTCATTTTAAGTGAACTATAATCTAGCATGCGAGAATGATTTAAACTAAGGTGATGGCTTAAAGACTGTGACATCTGCATGTCCATGAAAACTAACATACAACCTATATGAGTCAATTTTCATGCATTTTAGTAGTAGGTGGTTTGGTTTTAGGCGGAATATGATGCAATTACTAGCATGTGAATGAAAAGCAATAAAATGAAAAACGTAAAAAAAACAGTAAAAGTCTTAGTGTGGCCTATCCTATCAAAATGAACAATAAATACAAGTTTGGAATCCATCCTTGGACCCGAGAAGCTTGTCTTGATGTTCCATCTTGATCCATGTAGCGGGAGTGAGCTTGAATCTTCATCTTTAGTCTTCTTTGAAATTACAATAATTAAAATTACATAATAGACCTATTAATTACATTCTAATTTCAAAACCCAAAACTAAAATAAAGGAGATTTGAGATCTCATAATTACATAAAATTATGTTTCCTTCATTACGAAAACATAATTGACTAAGGCCACACTAAGTATTACAAATTACAACCGATTGCAAAATTAAATACGTAAATAAAATTCATTCATTCGATTCATTCAACATAATTAAAAGCATCAACTAAAAATAAATTAAACATACATAATACGATTAATAAATTATGTTGATTAATTTATCCAAACCACCTATTTAAATTAAATTAAGTGATAATTCCGCAATTTAATCACATTAATTTCATACTTAATCCATATTATACTTGTAATATGAATTCTATCCGTCAAAAATTTTAAACTGCTTTAAAATAACTCGGTATCATTAAATTGTGAACCGATTCACAATAACTAATTGGCCAAAATAAAAAATAAAATCTAATTCTCTAAATTTGTCTCGGCCAAAAAAACGAAAAGTCCCTTTTTTTTTTTTTTTTTAAATTGACACGGCTGAAAAAAATAAAAAAACAACTCCTTTCCTATTCTAATTAGATAAATAGGAAAAACAAGGGAAAAAAACTTTCCAAAAAAAAATTTTCTCTAATTTTTTCGGCAAAAGGCAAAAAAAAACTTTCCTAATGTTTTTTTTTTTCTTTTTCACGGTTTACCAAAAATAAAATTAACAAATTTTTTTTTTTTCGTAAACCCTAAAAAAAAACAGCCTATTTTTTTTTTTCTTTTCTTTTTTGCGGCAATTATGCCCTAAAACAAGATTTGATGATCAATTGTTTACCTTTGCTATTAGAACATGATTAGCATATGAAATAATAAACATGATTAATTTATATGCCAAAAACTATATAGCAAAAACAATCTTTTAATCATAAACATGACGATTCCATTTGATTTTAACTTAATCTGCATTAAATCAAAAACTACCAATTCTTCATATGATAATTTTAACTGATTATAAACTATAATATGAAAAATAGAATGGAAAAACTATCATCAAACAGAAAAAAAACGGCACAACAAAAACGGCATAAAAAATTTCGATCCAAAAAAACGAAACCCTAAAATTTCTTCTCGAAAATCTTATCGTTTACATACAAATTTTATGAAAATCATCAAAATTAAAATCGTAGCCTTAAGCTCTGATACCACTTGTGGGAAATAATCTGTATACTTCCCTTTAACATAAAATTATAACGATATAATAAAGATGATCTATGGTCATAAAATAAAATACATAAGCATAAGTAAAAAGATTTAGAATTAACCTCGGGTCCTTGCAAAATTGGCCTAAGAACAATATCAAAACTGATATTCGCCTATTAGTTGCACCCAAGACGATCTAAGATATACCCTTTGATTATGCTAGAAATCAATCTAAAATTTTTGTAAAATTTTATTGTCTTTGTGTTTTTGTGATGAGAAAGAGGAAGCTAGGTCAGAAAAAGAATTAGGTTAGAAATAATTCTCCACCTTTCTTTTTATATAGACCGAAATCCGAAATCAATTAGGAAAGATTTATATCTCCTAATTTCGGCTAACATTGACCGAAATAAGGAATAGAATTTTCTTATTTTTGGTCTTTCCAAAAATATATAAAGTGTGTTAAATTGTCATCTAATGAGGATCGAACCCATGACCTCTTGGCTTGTGTACCCTCACTATTACCACTATGACACATTCAACTTGTTGATATTAAATACAACTGATTATATTTAATTACGAATTAACAGATTAATTCTTTCAAACTAACCTTATATATATTTAATTAAATATAACTTATTATATTTAATTTACGAATTGACAGTTAATTCGTCTCAACTTAATATTATTTAATTTTCATTAAATAATTATCTCATCAACACATTGACTAACTTTTTAGTCATTTTGGGCATCAATGTAATTATATTTCTATAACCACATTTCTCAAATACGTCCTATAGGTGTGACCTTTAGGGACCAGTTGATCACCGTCATCTGTATGATAATAACGTCAAACTTCCTAGCAAGCCAACCGTTATTAGGTAAACGTTAATCAACTGATTAAATATACGAAGTATACCCTTGTGAACCTGTAAGAGATTTACAAATGTTATCACACTAATTTTTGGAGGACACCAGCTCCAACAGTTCACTCAAGCTGCCTACGTACTTGCAAGGTGACAAGTATGACAACTCGCAAGATCAAGCCGACGTAGTTCAATTTTTTTTTTGTTTTTTTTGTTTGTTTAGGTATGATACACATTTTTTTTGTGGCTGCACTTAGGCTAAATGCTCACCCAAGTTGCCTACGTACTTGCAAAGTAGAAACAATACTTCACAAGATCAAGTCGACGTAGTTCATAGAGGCTTGCAGTTTAGACTCTTGCTTAGGAGCATGGCTTGCAGTTTACGCTCTTGCTTAGGAGCATCACTTGCAGTTTACGCTCTTGCTTAGGAGCAGAGGTTGCCGTTTACACTCTTGCTTAGAAGCTATTATGCAGTTTATCCTCTTGTTTAGGAGTTGTTATGCAGTTTATCCTCTTGCTTAGGAGGTTGAAACCTGCTTATTTTGTAGCATTATCAATATTGCTCGCCTTGGATTTGACGTACAAGGGAGCAGGTATTTCTTCGTTATTTCCATCTTTATCGAGTTTAGAAGTTTTCTGTTGATTTGTGAGTGATGTAATTCGTCTCTTTATTTTGAGGGGTTCTACTTCAATGATTTCTACTATCTCCATACGCTTCGTACTAGAAGGAATGAGACTTTTGACGTTGCTATTATCTTTCACTTCTTTGATTTCTTGATTTGCTGAAGCAAAATATCGATGTTCACTGTGACGGGTATTTATGGACATCTCTAGGCGGCTGAAGACCCCGTTTGTAGTAGAACTTAAGCGGTGAAGCACCAAAGTCTCTTCTTTTACATGCAATGAAATGGCTGACGTGACCGAGCGTCTTCTGCGCGAGCTTAGTCTCTTGAAGACATATCGATGATTACTCAAAGGTAGTTGTCGCTCCTCTGTAGCTGCTGGTCTTCCTAGTCGATTAAATACAGACGAACGTGGTCTCGTTTTAGGTTGACGTATCCTATCAAAGACGGATAACGTTGTTGGAAGAGGTACATTGTTTTCCTCTCCACTTTCTTCATTTGTCATGATAGAGATAGTGTTGACACTGACTTGGTTGATGTGATCTTTTAGCTGCTCTAGAGTTATTTTATTTCCTTGTTTTCCTCGTTGCTGGGCATAATGTGTTTCTAGTTTTGCTTGCCCTCTTTGCTTCTTTCTTGTTATTGTCTCCCAATTTTTATGACCATCCACCCTTTTGTTATTCTTTGTAGGTTGGCTTATGTCTGCCGATGCTTGAGCTACAGACGACAATGCCTTTCGGCTCCAAATAGCTAATGGTTCTAGACTTTCAAACTGAATCATGTTTACGCACCATCCATTCTCATTTGAGAAATCGTTTTGTACTTCATGTAAAGCTAGGATTGGAGGAGTTATAGGATGTTCCATGGCCATAGAAATATGATTAGTTGTTACTGTTTCATCAAGGTCCAAGATGATTTGTCCATCTCTGGCAAGTTGCATGATCTTTTCCTTAGGAGTTATGCATTTCTCAAGGGGATGACTAACCAATCTATGGTAATGACAATAGTTGGGATTAGTCGTCTTGTTAGCTTGTTCTGGTCGTCTTGACTCTGGCAACTGTATTACGTTCTTTTCTAGGAGGTCATCTAACATATTTGACAGGTCAGAGTCAGCAAATGGATACTTCTTAGCCAACAACTCTTTCAATATAGATCGCCCTCTTTTGAAATCTTTGATAAATGCATTTTGCTTATTATCGAGCGTAGGATTATTGGATATCTTCATTGGTTTGTTGCTAACACTTACGGCCATGGTCTCTTTGGCTTCTTCTTCAACATTTTGGTATTCCTCCTTTTCATCATACTTTTGAAAGTGCGTTGCTTTTCTCTGATTGTGCCTCTTAATTGTGATTTCCACATGAGCGCGCATCGCAAGCTCTTGGAAACTTTTAGGCTTGATGCCTTTCAAGATGTATAGAATATCCCAGCTCATCCCGTTGATGCACATTTCAACCGCTGAGGCTTCTCTTAAGCGATCCTTGCATTCCAGACTCAGTGCGCGCCATCGGTTGATGTAGTCAACGACATGTTCATCTTTCCACTGGGTTGTATTTGTCAATTCACTCATGCTGACAATGCGTCTAGTACTGTAGAATCTGTTGAGGAATTCCTCTTCCATGTGACCCCAACTGTCAATTGACTCCGAGTCCAAATCCATGTACCAATCGAACGCAATTCCTTTAAGGGAACGCACGAACTGCTTGACTAGACGATCACCATTAGTTCCAGCATTGTTGCATGTCTCGACGAAGTGGGCGATGTGTTGCTTTAAATTTCCCTTCCCGTCGAACTGTTGAAACTTCGGAGGCTGATAACTAGGAGGCATGCGCAAACTGTCAATCCTCTTAGTGTAAGGCTTGACATAGCGCCCACTGCTTGTCGAACTTTCACCTAGCTGAGTTTTGATTGTCTTAGCTATCAACTCCTGAAACTTCTCTTCAGTGAAGGTGCCAATTTCATTGCCAGAAGCCTTTCCATTATCATATTTGTCATCGTCCTCATCAGTATCATCTGTAACACCCCCATATTCTGAGGAGCCTTAACTAGGCCTTCCTTAGCATATAAGGGCGTTACCATCTTGGGTGCTCGAGGTAAGTAATCATCAAAAGTCGATAAAAGAACAATTATAGTTATATTACAAGCGTTACACCCAACTTAACAAAATAAAGATACGACTCGTCAGCTACACACTATCTCTATTAGAACTCGTGAGGACTCATCCCCGCCAGGACTCCAGCTATCTACGACATCAACACCTGCCAAGACTGACTGCTCACCATAGGGGATGACGGCAGACACATGAACAAACAAGACAACCACACAAGGCCAGTAACTGAGGCAAGACTCAACATAAACCAACAACAATTACCCACACAACACAAACACAACCCAACACACACAATCACACCCACTCCAAACAATCTCCGTCACCGACTGTCCACTGGACCAGGCCCTGCCAGTGGGGGACCGCAGTCGTACCCACCAAGTCCCCGCTCATCATACCGAGCGATAACCCTGTCCCATTAATGTGCACATCCCATCCCGTGGCGGGTTCCACGGAGGGCGAAACTAGGGCGTGAAGCCACTCCTGCAAGCGACTCCACTCAGCCGAGGACGCACCTCGAGAACCAGAGACAAACAATCACAGACAGCTGCAATACAACAACAACCAACAAACTGTATACACCAACCGACTATCGCATATACGCTGCCACACAAATACAACTACAACTACAACAACCACGACACAACAACCGACACACTAGACCATCCACAGAGACTGAGTAGGCGAACCTACCTTTAAGCGACTGCAACGATTCCATGCCAACACACGAAATATCCAGCAATTAAGCAACACCTATATACATAACACAACCATCTATCACCACCAAGCAAACCCTAACTGCAAAGACAAGGATACGGATGATGATGACGACATACCTACAAGAAGAAACTTGGCAAAGGACCGCTACCCGACTCAAGCTATGCTCTCCTAAGGCACAAGGACCTTCAAAGGCTTCCATGGAGGTTATATGGTGAAGGGAAGGGAAGGAGGCGACCTAAGGATCTGAAGAAATGAGGCGGAAATGACATGCGGATATAACAAAACGCGATTATAAACCCTCGCTGAAAAGACGCTACTCGATCGAGTGGCCAACCTACTCGATCGAGTGGCCCCTACTCGATCGAGTATCAAAGCTACTCGATCGAGTAACCTCTACTCTATCGAGTACCACCCCTAACTCACAACATAGGGTAACTTTAATACGCATTCTAAGGGACATTACCACCCCCCAAGGTCGGTCAACGCTGGTCAACGGGTCTCTAAAAAGGGCGGGTATTACAGTCTTCCCCCCTTAAAAAGAATTTCGTCCCCGAAGTTCAACTCACCTATCTCAAAGCACAAGATACGGGAACAAGACGACATCGCTATTCTTTCGACATAGGTCACTACTCCCCGGAAATACCATCCCCCATGTCATCATCATCAACTGTCTAACACGCCATATAGATCGACTCTTACAAGCTATTACTTGAAATACCAACCTCACAACACGAACCGGCACAACCAACGATTACCCAACACATTACGAGATTACACTTTCACTAGCAATAATCATCAACACGAAACAAATCCCATTAACACAACTATGTTGATACGATTCTATTCCACCACATGACATCATAACTATCTCTTTATGACCGTCTTTTAAAGCACACTATCAACTTTTACTTTAACACACAAATTACTCAACGAACAGGTGCAAACAATTATCCTTTCATACAAGAAGTGTAACCAAAGTAATAGAAAACTTTATAAACAAACAACAAAATAATTGCAAAATCGGCCTTTTTATTTTGCGACATTACTCTTCCCCTCTAAAAAGGAACTTCGTCCCCGAAGTTCACCACCGAATTACTACACATGTTACTTACTACTTACATTTCGACATATATATCCAAACCATATTATTCATTATTGACATTACTCATTAAACATACACCCATTTAACCATACAAACGTATGCAACCACATCGAATAACTAGTCACTGTCAAGAATGCTTGTATGTACCATATGTATATGTACATGAAAAGACATAACTCCGGTGAAATATAATTAGTGGACATTACGGATGTAAGATGAATGCAATAAGAAACAATTTCTACTCCACTATTTGTTATGAATCCGCATCTAAAATTCAAACACGGCTTTCAACATATGAAATTAACGGTTCAAACATGTTACTAATCATCAATAACCATATTAAACATCAAAACATGTAACTATATAACCATCAAACAATTTTAATTATCAAAAAGTTCCTGTAACAGTGCTACTCGATCGAGTATATAGGGTACTCGATCGAGTGTCTTGGCTACTCGATCGAGTAGCCCTGAGATCAGAACACTCCAACCCTGTCAAACCTGCAGCTACTCGGCCGGCTATGAGGTACTTTGTCGAGTACCTACAGGTCAAAATCTTGGAAAATCCTGTCATAACACCATGTATATATATAAAACGTCACCAAAACACGAGTCGGGATGACAACCGACCCCCAAAATTCTGCAAACAAGTTCAAGCTAAACAAA
The DNA here is from genome assembly GCF_048544455.1 of Silene latifolia. Classification (NCBI taxonomy): domain Eukaryota; kingdom Viridiplantae; phylum Streptophyta; class Magnoliopsida; order Caryophyllales; family Caryophyllaceae; genus Silene; species Silene latifolia. The sequence continues at coordinate 18,872,454 of NC_133533.1, read as the reverse complement.
TCCGGCCTTATGGCCATCCATACAAACCAAAATAAAAGTTCTAACTAAGGACGACTACCATCATCCAACATCATCAACTATAAACAAAGAGAAGAAAGAGGAGTGTCACTCCTGCTGCTGCTGCTGCTCATCCATCACCTCATCTCCACCACCATCTCCTCCCGAGGTGCCTGCTCCCGATGACCCAATACCCGCATCAACCGCCAAAAGCAAAGGACTGTGGTGTCCCCCAGGCTGACTGATCCACCCCGTAAGAGTAGAAAACCCCACTATAGTCCCCAACTCCGCTCCACCACACTGGATGTGGTCCCTCGGTCCCAATCCCCTGAGCATACGCCATCTCATGCATGTTCTGGAGTGTCAAAGTAGATGACACTCTCTCTGCCAAGTAGCTCGAACGCGTCTCTGGGGTGTCGAGGTAGGGGTAACAAGGAAAAGGGTGATGCTGCTGTGGTGCTGCTGGTCGTGGTCCGGTCTCAGCTGTCCTCTCCCTCACACGACGGGGTCCTCTCCCCAACCTGGGTCTCTCCTCCACCGCTGCCACGTTCTCCCCCTTCCTCGGCTCAGGCATCACCTGAAGGATCGTGTCATCAATGAGGTATGTTTGCAACTGCCGAGGTACATCATCATCCTCCTCCTCCTCATCGGAGTCATCAGTTACCACCACCGGGTCAACGGCTCTGTCGGTGGGAGGTGCTCAGGAGCCGGGATCTTCATCCAGCTCATACCCCACACTCTCCAAGCTAGGCCACCATCAGCTAAAGTTCTCAACCACTTCCGGTCGAGGTAGTAGTCTATGTCCATAGTAGGCACCGGTGTAGCCAGGGGAACATACTCAGAAGAAGCCTCAAAGGAGGCTAGCTTTTCAGCTAGCCGGGTGGCAAGAGCACCACAACTCAAGTGCCGAGTGGTAGATGTAGCCATCAAGGCAAGGCTAGCACACACCATGGCAGGAGCATTGAAGACCACCCTCTCGGTCCGCTCCGAGTTCAGATAAGACATCAAAAGCAACAGTTCATGATTGTTCAGCTTACTCATATCCGACCTCTCATAAAGAAGGTTCGAAATAGAACGAAGAAAGATCCTCAAAGTAACATGTTGAACATCATTAATCAACATGTTGTTAGAGGTGGGAGCTGACTTTCCGGAAAGACAAGGCATAAGGCGGCAAACACCGCACTCAGAAGGAATCTCACTGATGGAATCCTTGGGAGGCTTGGCCAACCCAAGGTAAGAAGCAAAAAGGTCCATAGTCAACACGAAACTCGTGTTCATAAGACGGAACTCAACAGTTTGTGCAGCTGGCTCGTAATTAAACGAGCTCATAAACTCCAAAGTCAGAAAAGGGTAGGAATGCTTCCTCAACCGATACAACCCCATAAATCCCAAAGTCTCAAAGATGTGACGGACATCCGTCTCAATTCCCAAGTCCTCAAGAAGTGTGGTATCCACACAACGGGTGGGTCTCATCTTGCATTTTTGCAACGCCACAAATCTCTCCCTATGTTTAAAGTTTACAACCACCGAAAGGTATTCCGGTACAGCGGGTACCACGGGTCCACTACCTTCCCCAACTTCGGGTTGTGAAGCCCTCCCCCTCTTACTCTGACGGGTCCCTATGTTTAGTCTTGGCATTTGTTTCAGCATATAATTTAAACAAACTTGCATAGGCACTTAAAACATAGAATTTACACAACTGAACATTGAATAGTCATCCAGGTACACACTTTCACCAACAAATTCTCAATTGATGCATAAATTCAGTTTATAGTATTTCAGACGATCTCTATAGCTGTAAAAAGTTTAACATGATAAACATGATTTACTCGACCACTACGATTATCAAGCCATGGCTCAAATACTACTTCATGTAAATACTTGATAACATGCGAAATATTCATATATGTTCATAGAAAGGCAACTTAAAACATGTCATCATCAACCTTCAACATTAGAAGCAACAACTCAATTAGACTAGTCAGACGGTCTCTACAGCTGTAATGATATTGACACATTCATCAAGAATTAACATCACCACTACTAAATTAAAAGTTTAACTCTTGCATATACATTCATATCCAACACAAAACCTTAGTCATAGGAAACGAATTTCAATTTGGGGCACTTTTAAGACGGAGTTTTAAGGCAAGTTTTAAGGTGAAAATTACCAAAAATCCAACTTCTAACATAACATATGTAACATATAGTACTCAATTTCATCATTCAACATGTAGAAAACATCCAAAAATCAATTTTGATTTTGCAAACCCTAGAAAATTCGCCCCCAATTTTGCAATTTCTACTCTATTTTTAGCATAATTAACATCAATAATCATGAAAGGGAAGCATATGAATCACATTACGACAATTACAAGCAATTTTTGTCCATATGAATCAAAATTTTCGGACTATTCTATCATTCTAATAGGTTCAAAGTGATAAAACATGTAAATAGGGAAGAAATTCATACCTTAATTAGATGGAAAGTGAGAGAACGGAAATTAAACAAAGTAAATCACCCAAATTTAGTCACCACAACCTCAAGAATAGGAGAGTTTTTGAGAGATTTTAGGGCTTAGGGTTCGAATAAAGAAGAAAGAATAAGAGGAATGAGAAGAAATAAGGGTTTTAAGAAACCCGTAAGAGCCTCTATACTGTAGCCTACTCGATCGAGTGCCTAGGGTACTCGATCGAGTGCCCTCTACTCGATCGAGTAGGTGCTATTTGGTCGAGTATCTGCAGAAAATTCCTACATCCCGATGTCATAGCTTCCTAACTAGATCGAGTGAGGTCTACTCGGTCTAGTAAGCACTCGCACTCGGTCAAGTAAGGTTGAGTACTCAGTCAGAAATATAAAATTAATTGAGGATTCCTGCAAAACAATATCACGTGTCGATTCCAAACCAAGTTCGGAATTCGTCACTGGTTATCGTACTCACTTCTATATCACCACTACTACTCAAACATATCATGTCGTCTCATCAGACAAGGTTCATATCATATTACGCTACAACAACTGCACACTACATGGTTTACCTGTCACTGAGTCATTCATATACACAATTACGTCATCATATCATATCTAAACTCGTCTTACCACATTGCTAGCAAACTTATGCTTACGTCAATATAAAACATATAATTAACGGTGAATATCCTCATATCATCCAAGTACATTCTACATAAACAAATTAAAGCCTATCATGTTCCAATTTCAACATAGCAAATTATTTTACACAAATTAATCACCACGCAAGCGGAAACTTTCAGCAATTAAGCATTGTACAAATGCATCACCATTAGCTATTTCTCACATCCTAACTCAACATTTCTTGAACTATCATCATTATAGCTATGGTAGGACTTATAAACTTATATGGAATCACCATTTCTAACAACCTTAAGCAAACACCAACATGATCACTTTCATATTACAGCATACACTTTCACACTTTTCACGCATATCTATTAAATAAAGCCTTTTACGTTTTTCATATTCATCGCATAAGCTCACTAATTCTACCAAAACTTCACCATACACAATCCAAACGCAAATATCATGCCTATACCAACTTTAACAAAGACTCAACCACGGATAGTTCCAACGCAATTCACATTCACGTTAAGCACCTACTCACGGACTCCACATTCCCATACCCAGTGACTGGCTTAAGTACAATGGGGCCAAGATCTTGAAATGAGGGCGCCTACTCACCCAAAATCTAGCATCAGCTGGGGCTCCCATCATACATACACCAGGTTTATTTTATTAGACTTACTACGTTCATTGTGTTCATTGGTTACAGGTTCCAAAATCGTCGCTCTGATACCACTTTGTAACACCCCCATATTCTGAGGAGCCTTAACTAGGCCTTCCTTAGCATATAAGGGCGTTACCATCTCGGTTGCCCGAGGTAAGTAATCATCAAAAGTCGATAAAAGAACAATTATAGTTATATTACAAGCGTTACACCCAACTTAACAAAATAAAGATACGACTCGTCAGCTACACACTATCTCTATCGGAACTCGTGAGGACTCATCCCCGCAAGGACTCCAGCTATCTACGACATCAACACCTGCCAAGACTGATTGCTCACCATAAGGGACACGGCAGACACATGAACAAACAAGACAACCACACAAGGTCAGTAACTGAGGCAAGACTCCACATAAACCAACAACAATTACCCACACAACACAAACACAACCCAACACACACAATCACACCCACTCCAAACAATCTCCGTCACCGACTGTCCACTGGACCAGGCCCTGCCAGTGGGGGACCGCAGTCGTACCCACCAAATCCCCACTCATCATACCGAGCGATAACCATGTCCCATTAATGTGCACATCCCCTCCCATGGCGGGTTCCACGGAGGGCGAAACTAGGGCGTGAAGCCACTCCTGCAAGCGACTCCACTCAGCCGAGGACGCACCTCGAGAACCAGAGACAAACAATCACAGACAGCTGCAATACAACAACAACCAACAAACTGTATACACCAACCGACTACCGCATATACGCTGCCACACAAATACAACTACAACACAACAACCGACACACTAGACCATCCATAGAGACTGAGTAGGCGAACCTACCTTTAAGCGACTGCAACGATTCCATGCCAACACACGAAATATCCAGCAATCAAGCAACACCTATATACATAACACAACCATCTATCACTACCAAGCAAACCCTAACTGCAAAGATAAGGATACGGATGATGATGACGACATACCTACAAGAAGAAACCTGGCAAAGGACCGCTACCCGACTCAAGCTATGCTCTCCTAAGGCACAAGGACCTTCAAAGGCTTCCATGGAGGTTATATGGTGAAGGGAAGGGAAGGAGGCGACCTAAGGATCTGAAGAAATGAGGCGGAAATGACATGCAGATATAACAAAACGCGATTATAAACCCTCGCTGAAAAGACGCTACTCGATCGAGTGGCCAACCTACTCGATCGAGTGGCCCCTACTCGATCGAGTATCAAGCTACTCGATCGAGTAACCTCTACTCTATCGAGTACCACCCCTAACTCACAACATAGGGTAACTTTGATACGAATTCTAAGGGCCATTACCACCCCCAAGGTCGGTCAACGCTGGTCAACGGGTCTCTAAAAAGGGCGGGTATTACATCATCATCCTTGTCAGAGTCAGTGTGCTCACTTGAGATATTTTTCTCGCGAAGCTCTACCACCTCCTTTTGAAGTTCATCAATCTTCTTGTTCTTTTCTTCATTCTCCTTCATCATCTTTTCAAGGAGCTTATCCATGCTTTGGACTTGCTCCTCAAGTGTAGCACCAGCAATCACCATGACTGAAGCGCTGATAGGAGTGGAGGCATCCTTCCTTTTTCGCGACGCCCTAGGTTTGCAAGGGGAAGCGTTTTTGTCGACCTTAGAACTTCGAGTCTCTTCACGCGAAGGAGTAGAGGCAGCAAGGATAGTTGTAGCAGCAGCAGCTATGGAGGCAACGAAGATCTTGCGTGGCCTGGTAGGGACATGTGCAGAGTGTAGGCTAGTAGTAGTAGCGTTGATAGCAGCTTTCTTTGCCATTCCTCTAGTGCTGATGCCAACTGATTGCACAGCTGGGGAGGTAGCAGCAGTGGGAGTGCCTTGCAGGATAGCTGAGTAGGTCTTCTTGGGGGTGTTGGAAGAGGTGTCTTGCTTGGTAGACATATTCTTGTAGCAGTAGACTTAATTTGTAAAGTAGTAGAGATGAGAGGTAGAGATTTTCACGTTGGGTTCACCAAATTTGTAACGACAAATTTTGTATTGCGATAACTGAAATACAAAACAAGGAAACAAAATGAGTTTTTATTAATATCAGAAAAGTTCGTGTACAATATCTAATAATCCTCTGATTCTAACTAAACAAATAGGGTACGCGTGCACGATCCACGTAGGGGGTGCGCGTGCGTTTTGCAGGGGTGCACGTGTAGAGGGTGTATGCACTCTACGCGCGACGTTGGCCTGTATTCTTGAGAGGGTCGAACGACTTAAGTCTCTCTTGAATGTTTGAATATTCGAGTTTGAATGTTTGAATATTCGAGTTTGAATGTTTGAGTTTTCTTGCGCAGGCGGCACGAATTTGTTGTGCTTGTTGACTGCTTACGTTGAATTTCACGAGATTTTTAGAGAGAATTCCAGGGCTTTTCTTTTCTTCGAGTTTTTCTATCTTCGAGTTTTTTTTTTCTATCTCTCCCTGAAATGAATGAACTTCGCTCTATTTATAGAGAAAAAGTTGGGCTTTCTCTAGCTTAGGATTGCGGGCCCATTTCTCGGCACGTTTGCAATTTTAGCCCAATTTGACTTCTGTTTGGACCCGAATAATTTTCGACACTTAAATAAATTTTTGGTGCCTACAGGTTTGTTCATACATTATACTACGATTACATTACGATAACAAATAAATCACATATTATATCTTTTTTTTTCTAACCATTTATTTCCATATTATCATAATCCTCATCACTTTTATCTTCACTATCATTCTCAACAACGGATCCATTGCCTCGCCAAATATTTTTGACTATATTGTTTCGTACCTAATACATGGCCTTATTTTGCTTTTTATCAAACATGCCCAAATCTATTGTGATGCTGAAATTATTAATGAGAGGAGTGATTTTTTTTTAAATAATAATGTATGTATCGAATAATTAATGTAAATGTTTTTGTATCGGTCTTTAAAAATAATACTCTGTATATAACTTTTCTGAACTAAATTTATAAGAACTTATAGGATATGAACTGAACTTATAGGATCTGAACTGAACTGAACTTATAGGATCTGAACTGAACTTATAGGATCTCGAATCGAATCGAACTTATAGGATCTCGAATCGAATCAACTTATAGGATCCGAACCAACTTATAGGATCTCGAATCGAATCGAATCGAACTTATAGGATCTGAAGTGAACTGAAATTAAGTGACTTTAAGTCCAAAGGAACAGGGCCTAAGTGTCAAGTGACATCATCTTACTCTACCTAAGTGATCATTTAAGAACCTTTATAAATTTTCTAAGATAAATATGCACTAAATTTTTCATAACCCCATGAATAATGATATCTATAAAACATTATTAAAAGGCTATCCTAAAAAGGCCACGTAGACAATGCCATATGGGATGAAAAAAAGCCACGTACGCAATAACAATGTGACTTGGCAAACTAATATGACATGGATTATCAATTTATTATTATATTGCATTAATTTTCACTTATTTTCTTTAAAAATCTATCCATATTCCATTAGCTTTAAACTTAATTAACTAAAAAAACTACAATAAAAAAATACGCATTAACTATAAGTTAATTATTTCAAGATATTTCATATGGAGTAGCATTATATGTATTCGAAATAAAAAAACCGAATACATGAAATTAAGAACGAAGGAGAATAAATGAAGTTGAAAAATAAAAAAAAAATTGTATCTATACAATATAGTTAAAGGCTACTTAAAACATTTAATTTTAATCCACATGTCGATTTTTTATTGGTAAATACTAAAAAATCTATACTAATTACTTGATTATTTATATATATACAATATTATTAAAGTCTAGATTATGTATTAAAAAGTTATCTTTAAAACTGTCACATGCTTATAAGTACAAAAATAAAATAAAAAAAATATTAATTGTAAACACAAAAAATAAATTAATACAAACTCTTTATTTTCCTCTCATAAATTTGGTTATTAATCTACTTATTTATTTAACCTTTAATTTCTTTTATTTAGTAGGATGGTTTTTGGTTTTCTCTCGCCATCATTATAATTTGTAGTTATCATAATTTTTTTATCTCCCTTTTAATTCACAAAATTGTTCCTCTTCCCTCGAATAAATTGTTGAAATTAATCAATAATTAATAACAAAAAAAATTCATATATAACTATTATAACAATCCTAATTTTCATTTTTATTCAAAAAGTTGGTAGGTAAACTATACATACATGGATAATTAAATGAATTCTTTCGCCTTTTATCCTTATTATGTTTTAAATCTATTAATAGTAAGAATATTATTTAGTTATTGTTTTTGGGTTTGTATTGAAATTGCAGGAAGATGACATACTCAATTATCAATAACATTGCATGAAATCACTATGTAATTAAAAGGGTAGCTTAGAACATTCAATTTTATTTCACATGACATTTTTACACCCCATTAATTCTTATTCATTTTCATTGATTATTTAATTATATTGACAATATGACATGCATGGAATAATAATTAAATTTATAAAACTATAATTAAAAAGTAAGCCAAACTATCTACCATTATCTGAATGTCATATTTAAAATTTCATAAGATAATTTCTAAACCACTCTTATGCAAAGTGGATTTTGTAAAAAAAAAAAAAAAAATAAGAATAATAAAGCAAATCTTTTACATTCCATTTATTCTTTGTTCCATATTTATGGATTATGTCTATATTAAATTTCATAATAATGAGAAAAATCTATAACTCAATAATCTAAATGTAAAATATATAAATCTAATTAAAAGGCAAGCAAAACTAACTATCATCATTTATACGTCATATTTTAATTATATAATAAGACAACATCTTAAATAAATCTCTTGTAAAGTGGATATTGTAAAAAAAAAAATAATAATAATAATAATAATAATAATAATCAAGCAAAACTTATACATTCCATTTATCTTTATTCCTTATTAATGTTTATATTAAATTTCATAATATGAAAAATGATGCTCAAAAGTCGCGAACCTTGATTCATATTTATACCTATATTAATTTTGATAATAATGAAAAAATGAAGCTCAAAATTCATAAAACGCATCCTCAATTCTTTATATATTTTTTATGGAAGACAAAATTTATAAGCCAAAATTTTTCTTATCTCTATCATTAGTAGAACTAAATGTAAATTTTCCTATCATTCTATTAACATCAAGCCAAGTGTATTAAGGTTTTAAAATTATTAACTAATTTATTTACTTTTTATGTAAGTTCCATTGGGTTATGAAATATTCAACACATTTTCAATTTCATCGTTTGTGTTTGTTTTGTTCTCATTTAGGGGCTATCAAAATTTGTGGTGTTGAGCTATTCAAAGTTAATATACTTACATCTCTACAACTTCACTCTCATTCCCTTTTTCTTTCACTATTTAAGAGGAAACTTAAGTTAACAACAATAATATTGCATAAAAAAAATTCACTATTTTGTTGGTTAATTCAGACTAATTACTGAGTTACTTTTTTTTTTTATTATTATAGGGTCAATTCGTTGGAAATAGAAGACTATATGGAGAAGTAAAATACTAAGATAGCTTAATAACTATATATTGAAGACTAAGCACAAGATTGACGACATCAACGTGAATGACTAATAGTTTTTTTCTTTTCTTTTTTCAAATGTATATTTTAATTTGGTATTTGTTTGTTTTTTTTCATCATTTTACCTTCGAAAAAATAGCAATATGCACCTACTTTGGCTTATTTAATTTATCGACTTTGATCTTTATGTTAACATGTAAATGCCCGTAATCTTAGTACGCAATCAATGATGACTTATTCATAAGGTGAGCTTACTATATGTTTTGATATTTTATAAAATTTCAATTACTGAAAACACTAGAAACATCACACTCAAAACAAAACATCCCGTAAATTTCACGGGCCACAAAACTAGTTGGTAACTAAAAAGACAAAGAAAGATAAATATGTATGTACTAACTTTTTCATAACTACACGAGTAATGATCTTGGTAATTATAAAGACAAAGAATAAAAATTAGTTAAATAAATGACTAAGTGAGCATGTAAGAACATTCATAAACTCCCTAAGATAAATATGCACTAAATTTTCCATTACTCCATTGTTAATAATTCATTAATTAGTTTTAAAACCCGTGAAATTCACGGAATATTTTATTCTTTTCTGTTTATGTAACATTGTAAATAAATAATATGTTGAATTAAATTATTACTTTTTGTTCGTGTTGACGTGTTGATAGCTGTTGAATCACTCAATTTATGTTCTGAAGGATATGTTTCCATTGTAACTAAAATAAGTAAAATAGTCTCAAGAACGTCATAATTTTCGATAAAAAAAAGCGCTAGGCACAAATAAATAAAGTATAAATTCTTGTTAGAACCAAACCCCGCATCTTCCATCTAAATTGGTTTTCCAATTAAAATATTCTATGGTTGAAGTTTTGATTAGTATTAATATTAATATAAGTTAACCAACAGTAATACATTAGAAATTCAGGAATTCTTTGTAAAGTGGTATAACTCAAGAATTTGTGTAAAAGGTTGTTTTGGTAACCACTTTTTTTAGTTTATGTAACCCTTTTTTTTCACTTTGTTAGTGTAAAATTGTTTTATAAAAGACTAATTAATAAAAAATAACTTAAATAACCTCCCCTTAAAAGATTTTTTTTTAATTTCTAATTACATAAATACATTTCTCCTTAAAAATCAGTTTGGCATTTTTGTACTACTGAATTTGCATGAAACCGACTCAAAGTAATCCTGAACAAACCTATTAATCACTCTTGAGTCTTGACCAATAATGAACTGCACTCCTTATTGCTACCTTTCTTTGTCAACTCTTAAAACTAAGAACTCTTAAAACTACATAACTACATAAAGTATAACATCTTTAGCCTTACCGTGGGACATCTCTCAATAAAATCTCGATTCTTGTAGATTTAACAATCAAAATTCATTGTTGGTCATAATATTTGTAACTTTAACTTGTCAGGTCAAGCAAAAATAACATGAATGAAAGTATTTGATTCATTTTATACAAAATGTTTGAATTTAAAACTTCTAATTCCCCTTCTTTATTAATATTGAAAAGAAAATGAAAGTATAAGCCCACACCTTTAATTCAAGTATATGAACCCAAACCTTTATTTCAATTAACTAAATGCAGAGTAGTAGATCTAATAACTCACAATCGAGATAGTCCACAAGCTTGTAACCAGCTAACATGGCTCTGTTTTATGATCTTGAAAAACCTGAAAGAACAAGACAATAAATTTCAATTAAAAATTAGCAAATCACTTAAAATGTAAATTCAGCTTTCGCAAAAAAAAAAATGCATTTGTGGAATTGAAAGATAACTACACGAAGTTGGAAGAGATATAACACTACTACAAATCTAGGCAACTACAACGCCCCTTTAACAACGCTTATCCACGAAAATCACCATAAGACGTTGTAGAACGGATGGCGCGAATTTTACTAAAATTAATTACAACGGTTATGGTTCCATAACCGTTGTTATAGGTTTTAACAACGGGTCAAACATGCACAACCGTTGTTAATAATTTGCGCAAAATTGGCGCAAAGTTAGTGAAAAGTAATTACAACGGTTATTTATAAACCCGTTGTTAATACTTTTTAACAACGATTTACTACGGACCCGTTGCTAATATATTCTGTAATGACAACGGGTTTTTATTTAACAACCGTTGTCAATACTTACCATACTATAAATCACACAAACACAGATCAGCTACAGCCACAAAACACAAACCTGACACAAACACAAACATACACAACAAACACAAACACAAACACAAACACAAACACAAACACAAACACAAACACAAACACAAACACAAACACAAACACAAACACACTTTGTCATCGTCTCTTTCTCTCTTCCTCATCGTCGTTGTCACTGTTGGTTTCATCGTCTCTTACTTTCTCTAATTATCAGGTAAATATGCATGATTTAATTTAGGTTTTGTCATCTCAGTCATTATTTTCTTTCTCTAATTATTTCATTTGCATGTGTTTTTATCGATCATTATGTTCTTTCTCTAAGTATTATTCGCTTAATTAGTTTTGTCACTGTTGTTTTTCTGCGTTTATTAGCTTGTAAAACAAATTAAATAAAATAAAACAAAGAAGAAACAAGATGATAGAGAGAAATGCATGATAAACTTAATATATATATATATATATATATATATATATATATATATATATATATATATATATATATATATATATATATATATATATATACATAAATTAAAAAACGAATTACATTGATAAAAATGCAATTCTTAGATATGCATAGAGAGTCTCATACTCTTCTATGATATCCATACTCTCCTCCTTAGCTATTTGGAGGTTTCGTTCAGCAGTTGCTATATCGTCATATAGCTGCAACAACTGCTGCTCTGTTAAGCCATTTTTTTTTTGCATCCTCGAGTGCGATCCAAGCGTCCTCAAGGTAGCTCATGTACCTGTCCTCAATGTCCAGCAACCAGCGGATGAAACTCCTGTTGTGCTCGGTCATAGTAACAGTCTTACGGATGGTATCATTCATTGTTGGTGAAGTTTGAAAGATTTAGGGTTTGGAGTTTGTTTTAGCAGTTGGGGTTTGGTGATATATAGTGAGATAATGGAATGGTGGTTGAGATAATGCATGTATTTATACTAAGTAATGTGTCTTTTGAGTTGTTTTTTAATTAATATATGTTTAGGAACTTGTGTCATCATATCTCTGCTTCAAATCTTATAACCCTTCTCATTCCATATATTGTTCATTCATATGCAAGGATTGGCAGTAATAATGCATGCATCGGAATTATAACGGGCCGCCGTAATAATGCATGCATCTAGTAATATTTAATTTAATTTTTTTTTAAATAAACAACAACGGTTATTTAAAAAAAAAACTTTGTCTTTAGTTATAACAATGGTTTTTTATACTATAACCGTTGTTATAACTTTCCCACCAAAATATAGTCACCCTTTCCACAACGGTTTTTTCTACTTTAAACCGTTGTTAATAGTTTTCACAACGGGTTTCTTAGAAAAACCAACCGTTGTTAAAACCTACTATAACAGACGCTTTAACAACGTCCGCTTTTTTTATATAACAACGGTTTTTAACTGTTGTTATAGCATGTATCTGTAGTAGTGTAAGAAGACAAAAATAGGAAAAGAATTATGATACATATTAAATAAGGAAATTTATGTTAGCTATTTATGACTTGCTATTACAGCCAAGTGATTTTACAATGTATAATCTTATAAGACTATTTAACCGATGAAATAATGAATTGTGGACATTAAAGTGTTATGAAGAAATTCATAATTGCATTAAAATTTAAAACGACAGTCAATTTCAGTATTTATTCACTAAATGAAAAATTAGTTTACAAAGTCTTGCTCTCCTTGCTGACACATGGCTAAATTTAGTGCTCAATCTAGCCTTTTAATAGTATTATACTAGGTTTGGTGCCCGGCTACGCCCGGGCTACCTTTATTTAACATTTAAATTTTATTTTCTATGAAATATGATTTCTCTAAATTTGGTTAACACATACATTTACAATTTATATATTAAAATTATGATGAGAGGTAAAATTAATCAACAAATTATGAGACACGTTCACCTCTCCCGCCGTTAATATTATTACTTTCACTACATCCCCTGTTAATACTATTACGTTCACTACTTCTTCGGTTACTGTTGTTTGTTTTACTATTCGTGCTATTTTTACGGTTAACCCGTTAGTTTTGTCAAGCTCGTATATTTAAATAAATTAATATTTTCTTAAAATCGAATTGTTAGTTAATTTTTCATACTCTTTCCGTTGTTCTTACTGTTACTTTCATTAAATGTGTTGTGACTATTATTACTTTCACTTCTCCCGCCGTCATTATTTTTTCTATCACTACTCCCGCATTTATTATTGTTAATTTCACTACTCCCGTTGCTGCTAGTATGACTTTCAGTACTCCTGTTGCTATATATATCATTATTATTTACTAATTAAATTACAAATCTAATGAATTATGGAATATTATATTTTTTGAAAATCTGAATTGATTTACTTACCTTTAAATAGTTTCCAAAATATAACATATACTTATATTATATTTATGTATGTTAAATAATTAACATATTTATATACTGATTAATTGGGACCCGTTTATTTAACGAAACTCGCCATATTCTAATATTCTCTAAATTTATACTTTTAACCAAAACTATATAATATTTACATTGAAGTCCATTGTTCAGGTCCATCACATGGCGCTAGCGATTTAAAACTATATAGTATAATTAATTTGTATAGATTTATTTAATTACATGGAAGTCCCTTGGTTTCTGGAATTAATATATAGTATTGATAGAAGTTTAATTTCAATAACTCTCATTTTTCATTAACACTAGGAGAGTTTATTGAGATCAATTATAACCAAAAACTCAAGAGAGCAATTAAAACTCATATAACCCAAGATTATAAATAAGATCACAAAAAGTTGGCGGGACTTCCGTTCACCTATAATTTTTTATTTGCATACTTTTGTTTAGTCTTTTACACTCTATTCAATTGGATTCTAATTTATTTTTGTTTATTTTCAGAGTGTACTTACAAAGGATCTAAAAGTAAAATGTCGAGGTATAAACAATTAATATTTCATTCTTTCTACATTTATTTCACATATACGAAGTATTTTTTTTCCCTTAAGTAAGTTTCAGATAGTGGTTACAATCCTCGAATATTAAAATGGAATACTGAACTTAGGGGTTGTCATTAAGACAAATCAAACTATCATATAGATTCAGGGGTTTTGATGTCATTCCTCATTGAGGGTTGTTATCTAACTTTTTCCTCTCATCTTCTCTTCCAACTTCTCCTTTTGTCCTCTCACAATTGATTAAGCTAATATATATCGTGTGGTGGTCGGATAACAAGTGAATGAGGCCAAAGATACTATATTTAACTGGTTATTAGTGGAGAAGGTAGAAGAGAATGTAGAAAAGAGAAGGTAGATAGCAATTCTCTGTTCAACATTACATGGTTTTGACTCATCACAAAATTTCAAAATACAGTAACTATAATATATCTTCAAGTTAAAAAAAAAAAAGTACAGAAAAAAGCTGAAAAAATACTTTCAAGAACAATACAGCGAAAACAAAACAACAACAAAAGTCAAACCCGCAATTCTCACATGTCACAAAACTAGTTTGCAAACTACAATTTACATTGTTTTATATTGCCTAGTGATTGTTATGTTAGGAGTTTATTATTTTTCGTATATAAAGAAATTGAATCGCATTTTACTTGAACTTCTTACTATGAGGAGTGACTTTATTATCCGATCACATCGAGCTTATTTCACTATTATCCCATCTAAAGAATTGCATAGTGTAATATGTTTCAAACTAATGTGAATTTTCTACGTGCTTTGAGTTTATGGTTGTCGTGAGAGACAGATGACGCTAAATTAGAAAGATACCAGAGGGTGGGGTAGGCCGGTAGGTGAGGAGGGAAGAAGTGGGTAATTGGTTTTGAGTGGGATAGATGAGAAAAATAACAAAGATAAAATCGTTATATTGTGATAATCAAGCGGCGTTGCACAATGCGAGAAATCCGGTTTTTTATGGCAGAACCAAGCACACCGAGATAGATTACCATTTCATTAAATAGCACTTGGTAGACGGACCATTGCAATATCATTGTTCACACAAAGGAACAATTGGCGGACATTTTTACGAGGGGGGTTAGGTTAGGGTCGGAATACAGGCCAGGGAAAAAATTATGACGTCTTTTATTTTATCATTTTTCAGCCCAAAAACATATTTTTAAAAATTAAATCATATTTAATATTAATAATATTATTATATTTATTATTTTATTATTTAATGATATAAAATTTATATAAAATTGACTTTTAGATTACTTTTTAATTAAAAAAAAATTAAAATAATGTTTTTTATATTTATTATTTGAAATATAATATAAAAATATTATTTTAATACTATTTTTAATTTATCTTTGACCTATCCGTTGAACAGGTCGGATCGAGTTTCAACCCAAAATAACGGGGCATTTTGGGTTCGCGTCATTTCAGATCACGGGTCAAGATAATAGGTCTTTGACTCTAAAAAATTGGGTCGAATTTACGGATCAAGACATGTTTTAACAGGTCTACTATCAATTAATCAATCAATTATCAATTTATAAACATTAAACAAACCCAACTTCCTACTCTTTCTCTACCGCATCCAAAACCTACGCAAAATGTGGAGAATTTTTTGGTTAATTAGCGTTATTAAGCAAAGTAATTAGGTAATTAGTGTTGAATTGAAACTATTTACGTTTATGGTGTCCACGTCATTACTCTTTTTTTTCCCAGATTTTCAACAAAGCCGCTAATCTTCTTAGCGGCTTTGCTTCTTTTTTACTAGACATTCATCTTCCAAAGTCCAGTGGCTATTGGACTCAAAAATTGCGGAAATAACAGACAAAGCTGCTGATATTCTTAGCGACTTTGTCAACTTTTCAAAAAAAAAAATGAACACAGAAAGCCGCTAAGAAGTATAGCGGCTTAGGTGCTTATATTAAAAAAAAAATACGGGAATCTCGCATTCATTCAATTGAACACAAAAATCCCCAATTGTTCCCCCGGAACCCTAATAAGTCGAAAAACCCAATTTCTCACCCAAAATCTATCAAATTTCTTTCAATCAATTCCTCTCCATCAACCTAATTCATCCTATATTCATCTAAAGGTAATAATTCAACCCTAATTTACTAATTTCGTCCATACTTTAGTAATTCTTCCCCAATTTACTAATTTTTTTGTGCTTAGTTTAGTAATTGTTTTTAGCTTAGTTTGTTACTTTGATTGTTCAAATTAGTAGCTTGGTTGTTCTAGTTTGTATTTAGTTTGATTATTTACAATGGAGATAAATAATTATCCATTGACTTGTTGGTGGAATGGTGAAGTAGAGGTAAATGGTGAAGATATTAGTTATAAGGGTGGTTGTGAAAGCTTTGTTATTGTTAATAGTACTATTAGTCTTAATGAGCTCAAGAGTGAAATATATGAGTCTTTAGAGGTAGATAAAGGAAAATATGAGATTAATATCAAAATGAAATTCCCAAGTGTAAGAGGTTATAAAGTACTATCCTTGAGTAATGATCGTAGTTTGAAAGCTATGTGGGCAAGTGTGTGTCAATCGAAAGCCGCATCGATGGATTTGTTTATGGAGTTGATGCCTCTTGAAATAACTCAAACTGCTACACAATCCTCTAATTTGTCATTCACAAATATGCTTAGTCAAGTTGAGGATCCAAATTGGTCTTTGTCTTTGTCAACTAATAATGTTGATGAAGCGCCCATTGATGGTAATATTTTTGGAGATGAAATTGAAAATGTGATTGAAGAGGAAGATACAATGTTGTTGTTGAGTGATGAGGATGATATGATAGACCTTGTTTCTCAACCATGTACTAACACCCAATTCATCAAGGTTCATGCTTTAGATGTTGATTATGAAAATAGTTGGTATAAATCAAGTGCGGCTCCATTTAAGAATGGAGAGGAATTTAATGTTGAGCAAGAATTTGCAAGCAAAGAGATTTTGCGACAAGTTGTCACATCCTACAATGTTCTTAGAAACCAAGTTTTTAAAATTACCGAATCAAGACCTCACACCGTGACTTATAAGTGTAATAGATAACCCTTAGCTTGTAGTTGGTATTTGAGAGCGAGTAAAAAAACATTTCCATAGATGTTTTCACAATTGTGTCATACAAAGGTCCACATGAAGCGTCTTGTGTGGTTCGGAAACCATCTCTTGATCATCCAAATTTAAGGGAGGAGTTTATTAGCAATGCTATAAGCATCTTGTGAAAGAAGATTGGGGGGGCTAAGGTGAGTTTGTTAAGGGCATCCATAACAAAGGAATTCAACTTCAAGATTTCTTATTGGAAGACTTGGGTGGCTAAACAAAGAGCGTTGGTAGATATTTATGGAGACTGGGAGGAGTCTTATGCTTTTCTTCCTCGTTACCTAGATGCTTTAAAAGAGGCAAATCCGGGAACCGCTGTCCATTTTGTCAATAAGCCAACTAATGATCCCAATTTCCAACTACTTGATAAAGTGTTTTGGTCATTTGGTCCCTCAATCAACGGCTTCCCTCATTGTAGGCCCATTATTACCATAGATGGCACTCATCTATATGGCAAATATCAAGGGGTTATGTTGATTGCAATGGGAGTTGATGCAAATGACCAACTCTTTCCATTAGCATTTGCCATTGTTGAGAAGGAGGACTATGAGAATTGGAGTTGGTTTTGGGCTGCATAGGACATTATGTGACACGGCGTAGAGGTCTTTGTGTCTTGTTTGACCGTCATCCGGGTATCTTAAAATCAATGAATGAAGTGGGGAGTGGTTGGGAAGAGCCATACGCTTTTCTTATGTATTGTATTCGACATCATGCATCCAACATTAACAAGATGTTCAAAAATTCAGATTTGAAATCAACTTTCCCCGAGAACGCTATGCAACACCAAATTAGAAAATTTGACTTAGGTATGGAGAAAATTGGTTTGATCAATGCAAATGCTAGAGCTTTGTTAGAGAGAATCCGTCCAAGTAAGTGGTCTCTTGCTCATGATGGTAGTAAAAGATATGGTTTTAAGGCAACAAATATGTGTGAATGTTTCAATGGTGTGCTAAAGGGGGTAAGATTTCTCCCAATTCAAGCCCTTGTAAAAGCCACTTTTACCTGAGTTAACAAATATTTCGTTGATTGAAGAAAAATCACTAGGGATAGATTGTTAGGTGGTTTTAAATGGTCGGATAAAGTAACTAAGACACTTGATGAAATTGAAGAAATTGCCGCCCATCATGAAGTTAGTGAACACGATTTTGAGCAAGGCCTTTATCAAGTAACTATAAGTCAAGGTCGTAGGCTTGGAAATCGTGGTGGAAGAAGTCACACGGTACGATTGACAGAAGGACTTGTACTTGTAATAAGTGGCAAAACTTTCATTATCCTTGTTCATATGTAATGGCGGTATCTCGTCCTTTTTCAATCGACGTGGATCAATATGTTGACCCATTATACTCTTCGGGGGAATATCAATCTTTCAACCTATTCCCGATGAGGGTTATTGGAAGACATGGATGGAGAATAAATTGATTCCTAATGATACTTGGTTAAGAGAAAAGGGAAGACCGGTATCTAAAAGAATTTGTAATGAAATGGATGAGGTTTCCAAGTCTACCGTTACTTGTAGTTTGTGCAACGTAGAGAGGCATAACAAGCGGTCACGTGCAACAAATAAATCTAGGGGGTAATATATCATGTTATTTTTTCATTGTTTAAAATTGAACTATTAAAAACCATGTTAATTTTTCTTGGAGTTTGACAATGTTTATTTTCTTGATGTGTTTAGGTCAAATGGAGCCGGGTCCAGTAGATGATAGCGTTCTCACAATGCAAAAGGAACATAGAAGCTCGGTTATTTGGGAAGGAGAGGTAATTAACGGTTCTACTTAACGTATTTTATTTTAAAAAAAATATGTACTTGTTTAAGTTATTTTAAAACATATATGTTTATTTTTTTTTTGAAGGATATCGAGCCGCTAAAATGTAGAAATCATTTATATTCCAAATCTAAATTCACCGTAGACCCAGCTGTTGAGAATTTAATTAGTGGAACCCAGTTTCATGGTATTCATAGGTTAGCTTATGTTGTAGCTCGTCCTGATATGATAACTACATTAGTTGAGCGTTGGAGACAAGAAACCCACACCTTTCATTTAACAGTTGGAGAAGCCGCCATCACTTTGCAAGATGTTAATGTTTTGTTGTGTCTAAAGGTCGGGGGATTACCTATAACTGGTAAATCTGATCACTTTTGGCCTGAGTTATTGGAGCATTATTACTTAGGTATTAGACCACCAACTGATGCATTTAAGGGGAAAACTTTGAAACTTTCTTGGTTAAGAGCAAATTTTCAAGGCCTACCACAAGATGCAACCGAGCAACAACTTCATGCATATGTAAAAGCTTATTTGTTATATTTGATCGGTACCGTGCTCTTTCCGGATAAAAGTGGCAATAGAGTACAATTAATTTACTTCCCCCTTTTGACAAATTTGGAAAGATTGAATGAATATAGTTGGGGAAGTGCAACACTTGTTTATTTGTATAGAAACTTGTGTACGGCGTGTACAAAAGGAGCGATAGAAATTGGTGGTTGTCTTGTTCTAATGCAACTTTGGGCTTGGGAACGTATATCTATTGGTCGACCTACCATCATGACATCAACAGTAGAGGAGCAAGCCGGTGTCGAATACCCACTTGGTTTCCAAGTGGTGGAGGGTGTTGACCCACTTGGTTGTAGGTGGCTAAGAATTCACCGGGCTTACAGGTATCACTTGATTGGATTAGTTCAATGTAGGCATGCTCTTGATACAATGATCGTTACCATGTTCACTTGGGAACCCTACGCTACGGATGTCCTTTCCCTTCTTCCCGTCCTTTGTACCGAAGATCCCAGTGAGTGGATTGTAAATGCACCACTCATTTGCTTTGAAGCCGTTGAGTGGCATTTTTCTAATAAGGTTGTTAGGCAATTTGGTTGGCATCCTACGATTCCCCCTCTATGTAAAACATCTAAAAATTTGCATAAAATTGATCGTCGAGGAACTGCTACTGATTATGAGGACTTGCATAAAGAAAGCATTGCGAAGTGGAATAACCGCAAGACTAGATTGACCCCTAGAGGTGTTCTTTACAATTGTTACCTTGACTACAATGATGGATACCTACAATGGTATCGTGCCATCACTCATCTAGTAGTTCTTAACTTTAGTACCGAAACACAAAGCAAAGACTTGTATGAGAAGAGACACAATTTCTATTCGAATGCGGCGGACAACATGCTACTTGTAAGTATTTCTTCAATTTTAACAACCTTTGTCTAATGAAATTTGTTTAGTATTAGTTTAATTTTAGTAAAATTGTACTTGTTAAATTTTGCAGACGGAGGGTCATTTATACAACTATAACCATGCTACTACTATGCATGGTAACATGCGGAGGATGTTCCACTATCTCATGTAGGCATGTTGCGAGAGATGCAGACAATGTCACTCGAATGCTTGCAACGCACGGGACACAAGCATCTAGTCCCACCCATTGACACCGATCATCCAAGCCCTCCACACCAACCTCCTCCTAGATATCATTTACGTCACTTGGAGCATAGGCTTACCCTTATCCGTGAGGAGGAGACACCTACCAGTTCAAGATCAAGATCAAAGAGGACTCACTCGAGATTGGGCTAATGTGTCAAGTAGTTTGATGGAAATGTTTAATTTTTATGAACTTTAATTTTATTTCAAAGTATGACTTTAGTTCAAGATTAGATTACTTTTGGAGTTGTAGTACGAACTTTGTTGGTTTATTTTCTTATCAATGACATGAATTGCATTTTCGGATTTCAATGTCGTGTTTGGAATGTGTATATTTGGGCATTGTGTATGTCATGGTGAAGGTTTGTGCAGATGTGAATGATCTATTTGCAGTCGTGTTTGTCGTAGTGAAGGCTTAGGCATTGGGTTTTATGTGTTTGCAGCTTTTTTTTTTCAAATCCACAGGTAAAACCGCTAAGAACTACAACGGCTTATGTTCTTTCCTTTTTTTTTAGTGAAAATTAGATAAAGTCGCTAAGAACATCAGCGGCTTTGCCTGTGTCTTTTTTGCAATTTTTGAGTCCAGTAGCTACTGGATTGTGCAAGCTTTTTTTTTCAAATCCACGGTCAAAGCCGCTAAGAACTTCAGCAGCTTACTACGTTCTTTTCTTTTAAAAAAAAAAACTTGGCAAAGTCGCTATAATTCTTAGCGGCTTATATGAATAACACGAATTTAGGCACTCCAATAGCTACTGGATATGGTTAGTGTGAATTTTGGATGAAGAATTGATAAAGCCGCTAAGAACATTAGCGGCTTTGTTGAAAGTCTGGTAAAAAAAGAAAATTGATGACGTGGACACCATAAACGTAAATAGTTTCAATTGAACGCTAATTACCTAATCAATGTATATATATAAAAGTGGCTTTTTTCAGGCAATTCTAAAGACTCCAACTTTTTAAAACTATCTAATTAATTTTATTTAAAATAATAATATGTATAATTATCCCAATATTTATGCAAATTTTATCTACATAGCTCTCGAGTCTCCAACACTTTCAGAAGTCTAATGTTTAATAGCTTCCTCATACAAGATAAGAATTGGAAAAGAGTAGATTATGAGTCTTATATTCCGTAGCTTACGAGTATATAAATAGGAGTACACCTTCCCCCTACTATGTGTACTTTTTATTAGGGTCACCGTGTTTACTTTCACCTGTCACTATTATTTGTACTTTATACTTTATTATTGTTACTTACTAATTCCATGACTTTTTATGTTTAGGTGTTATTGGCAAAGCAAATACAATATTGGTATTGAACCAAGTTGGTATATGGAGCATGAGCATATAATGGTGGAGATGAAACACTTTCTTTCTTTATAGATTTTAATGTGCATGGAAGGTAATTTCTCATAATTTGTTCTATTACGTTGACAATAATTCTATTTATTGCTCCTTGCATTGAACGTGCATGTATATTAAATTCTGTTACTATTACATTATATTGACTATATAGACATATTGTACAACTGTAGCAATTGTCGGATTTTATTCAAGTAGTCAGTCATGCTATTATATTAAGTTAACCAAGCAATGTTCGGTATTTCAATCGTCTTTGTGTCAAAAATTCGTATGATTAGCTATTTAGCTCTATTACTTGCTTCTTAAAAGTTCATATGGTTAGCAATTTTCGTGTAAATTAATGTAGTTTGATTTGGTAACAGGGAACATAGTAGCATTGAAGAAGGTAAGGTTTGATAATTTAGACCCAGAAAGTGTGAAATTTATGGCGAGTGAGATTGTAATTTTGAATAGAGAGTTTATACTCTTAATTTTCGTGTCAATATACCACATAATATTATACTATGTATTGAATACTATATTTTTTATTTTATTGTTATTATTCATTAAATTTGTTGCTTGCCTACATGATTATATGGTACGTGAACTAAATCGAGTTTATTGTTGATGCTCATGACGATTACGCTTGGATTTCCCACTAAAACTCCTCTATTATTTGTTTGAGATATAAAAGAATTACTACTACATATTATATTGATATGATATTATACTATCTATCTATGAACACATAAAAAGATAGAGGCATGGCTTACATGTTGTTTTACGTCAGAAATAAGCCATACATCAAACAACTTCCAAGAAAAAAAAATGGTTATATATGAGCACTAACTAGTTTTGTGACCCGTGAATTTCACGGAATATTTTGTTTTTAGTGTGATGTTTATAGTGTTTCTAGTAATTGAGACTTTATAAAATATCAAATCACATAGTAAGATTACCTCATGAATAATTCATGATAAATCGTGTACAAAAAATACGGGCATTGACATGTTAACATAAAGATCAAAGTCGAGAAATTAAAGATTGATATTTTTTTCAAAGGTAAAATGATGAAAAAAATCGACAAATACCAAAATAAAAAATACAGATGAAAAAAAAAAACCTAAAAAACTATTACTCATTCACGTTGATGTCGTCAATTTTACACTTAGTTTTTAATATATAGTTCTTTAAGAAATCCTAATATTTTACTTCTCCATATAGTCTTCCTTCTTCAATGAATCGTCCTATCAGGGGCGGCCCAAAGGCTGTGCGATTAGGTTCACAACACAGGGGCTCAAGGGGAAATAGGGCCCCAAAATATAAGCCCAATTCATAACATTAAATGAAAATGATTTTGGCTTTTTTCCTCCTTGTGGACTACTCCTGTAAAGTCACTACTCTACACTTCACAACATCTTTGTTTACCCAAAACGCACGCGCATCCCCATTTCCCATCAATAGGCAATTTTTTTTAAAATTTATTTATTTAAGTAGGTCACAGAAAAGTATAATTTTTTACCTTTCTCAGTTCTCGGTTCTTTTGTTATATCTCCATCTTTTAATTTCTTTTATTTATATTACTCTTTATATTAAATTATTAATTATTGTGTGAGACATTTTTATTCTATAAAAGACAAGATATTTATTACAAATAAACAAATACGAAGTACTGTATATTTTATAAAAGTGAATCGTCTCATGATATGAATTATGAAACGGTCTTATTTATATAATTTGTGTTTTAAGTATATGCCTAAAATAAATCATAGCATTTTTTTTCATATATCTTAATCTTTCATTTTTTTTTCAAATTTTTATTTTTAATAGTTTTCGTTTAGGATCTCAAGTAAATGACAATTAATTGTTTTGAGGCCTCAACCTAAGAATCGGAACAGGGCCTCCCGAATTCATCGGGCGCCCCTGGTCCCTATAAAAAAGTAACTCAGTAATTAGTGCAACCAACAAAACAGTGGAATATGTTTTATACAATATTATCGTTATTAACTTAAACTTCCTCTTAAATAGAGAAAGAAAAGTATGTTAACCTTTGAATAGGTCAACACCACAAATCTTGGTAGACCCTAAATGAGAACAAAACAAATACATACGATGAAGTTGAAAAATGTGATCAAAACTTCATACCAATGGAACTTGCACTAAAAAAGAAATAAATTAGTTAATAATCTGAAACCTTAATACATTTACCTTAATTGGAATAGAATCATAGGGCGATTAGTGACATATTTAGTTCTACTAACAATAGGGATGAGAAAATTTTTGGTTAATAAATTTTACTTTCCAACAAAAATATATAAACAATTGAGGATGCGTTTATGACTTTTGAGCATCATTTTTCATTATTATCAAATTTAATATAAGTATAAATATGAATCAAGGTTCATGACTTTTGAGTTTTGAGCATTATTTTTTTCATTATTATGAAATTTAATATAAGCATAAATAAGGAGTAAGGAGAAATGGAATATATAAGGTTTGCATTATTACTAATAATTATAATATTTTTTTTTTTACAAAATCTACTTTATACAAGAGTGGTTTAAGATATTATCGTTTATAATTAAATATGACATATAGATTATGATAGATAGTTTGCCTTGCCTTTTAATTAGATTTATAGATTTTTTTCATTATTATCAAATTTAATATAAGTATAAATATGAATCAAGCTTCATGCCTTTTGAGTTTTGAGCATCATTTTTTTCATTATTATGAAATTTAATATAAACATAAATAAGGAGTAAGGAGAAATGGAATGTATAAGGTTTGCTTGATTACTAATAATTATATTTTTTTTTTTTTTACAAAATCTACTTTATATAAGAGTGGTTTAAGATATTATCGTTTATAATTAAATATGACATATAGATTATGGTAGATAGTTTGGCTTGCCTTTTAATTAGATTTATAGATTATAGAGTTATAGATTTTTCTCAGTATTATAAAGTCTAATATAGAAATAAATATGGTGTGAGGAGAAATGGAATGTGAAAGGTTTGCTTTATTATTATTATTATTATTATTATTATTATTATTATTGTTCCGGGTGTAATTCCAGAGCAAGTATAGTTACCACCCGTGGCTTGTTGAATGATGTCTTGAGTTGGATTCTCCCTTGGTCTTAATCGTTCCTCTCGGCCTCTCCTGCAACAATGAACGAACTGAGGGCTTGGCTTTGTGCCAAGCGTACCCACTCCGACGCCCAAGTCAGTAAACTTAGATGTATAAGTTGTATGCTAAATGGCTAGGAATATATTGTAGAGAGATAAGGAAGATTATACCAGATGAATAGTGTACTTAGGTCAAGTTGTGTATTTCTGGATTGGATGGGATCCTTTCCTCAATGAAGGTTGAGGAGTATTTATAGACTTCACCTTTTGTCACGTAGTGGCCAAGTGGCCAAGTGGCTAGCAGGTGGAAAGATCGATCTACCCCTCGGCCGAGGGACCTAGGGCTGGCCGGCGGGCGCTGGTGACCCGCCGCCGAGGGGTCTTGGATATGAGTACGCGGATATGTGTCCCGGTGGCGGTTGTCACGCCGGACCCGAGTTGGCAGTAGATGGGCCGCATCGGCTAGGGCGTCTAAGTCGTTGACTTCTTTGTGGACATCTTTGACCTTGCTCAATATGTTGACTTGGTCAGCGGGTGCAGAATATGCCCCATCAATTTGCCCCCGGCGTAGTCTATGCCGTGGTATGGGCTTCGATGTACGTCGAGCGTATATTCTCGCGCAAGTAGTTTGTAGAAAATTTTCCCGCACGGCTTCTTCTGCGGCGGCTTCTTCCGCTCCGCCTAGTCTTTCTTAGGCCGTACCATATCCCCCCTCCACATGGATGTGTATTGGGCATCCGATGTGGAAAAAGAAAGGGACGCTGGCCGAGACCGGGGTTGAGGCTGCGGTTATTTTTGATTGCCCCCTACGGCGGTGTCTAGCTTGGTTGATCATGTGGCCGGCGGAGAATAGGTGCATGGGAATTTGTTGAGGAAGGTGAATAGGCGGAGAGATTTGAATAGGCGTGTTGAAGACGTTTGGTCACCGTGCATTGATTTACACAACTGTTGCAACGATTGACATCCGTGGTTGCATGTCCGACACGTGTCCGCATCTTTGATTGGTTGACGCTTCATGGGCTGTTCTCTGATTGGTCCTGCTTCATGGGCTTTTCCCTATAAATAGGGCAGTTGCTCCGTGAAATTGGTCACCAATTTCATTCTCCAAAATTTTTCTTCTCTAAACTTTCAAGGGCTTCTGTCTTCTAACATTCAGAGTTGTTATTCCGGCGAGTGTTTTTCTTCAAGGTAAACAAACAAACTTCTTCTTTTTATTTTGTTAAATAATTGTTGCTATTATGTCTGCTACTGGCGCCGGGACTAGTACTTCTGCGCCGGAGGATTCCCCGTTGCGTCTTGATGGGGAGGAGATACTAGACGCCATTCCGATAAGGTTTGGGGGCCCTAGGTCTCCTTCTCCCGTAGTCGATCCCCCACCCGGAGGGACGGGAGGATGAGGGTGAGGATGCTGATGAGGATGAGGGGACCCCTTCCGATGGTGGGAGGCTGTCTGTCCCGGATCATGGCGAGCCCTGTACGACTGGTCTTGAACGTGGTTGGTTCCATAAGTTCGGCAGTTGTTCCGGCGAGACATTTTTCGGAGGCCATTTCTCATTCGGTGAGGGGTATAAGATCGTTATTCCTAAAGAGGGTCAGGCGGTCTGTTGCCCTCCACCGGGTCACACCGGCGTGTACATCAGGCATCTGGAGTATGGGCTGCGGTTTCCTCTGAATAGATACGTCGTGGCCATTATCAGAGCTATGAACGTCGCGGTGGCCCAACTACATCCGCTGGCCATGAGGACGATAGTTGGCTTTGTGTGGCTTTGTCTCTTTAGGGGGGAGATCCCGACAGTCAACTTATTCCGCCGACTTCACGCCTTCGTCCGTCAATTCTTTGGTAAGGTGGGGTGGTACAGGCGTACGACGGAGCCGAGCTATGTCTCCGTGAACAAGCTTACTTCCCGCAAAGACCGCAACGGCGGTGGGTTTATATCCAAGTGCCGGAGGATTACCCATTGCCCCGGTCTTTCCAGAGCCCTGTTTACTTGCGGTGTGAGAACCGGGAAGAGTATGAGGAGTGTACCTCCCGGGGTAAGGTGAAAATGGACGCTTCGAAGGTTCCTCTTACTGAGGATGAGGAGCGGGCGATGCACTGCTCGATCTTTGAGAAGGGATGGCTGCCCCCGACTCGATTATTCTTCAAGATGAGCCGCTCATCACGTCGGCCTCATACCGGCCCTCGGCCCGGGGTGAGTGGGGTCGGTGTGAGGCCTCTTTTTGCTGTTGTGCTTCTGTTTTTTAGAGCTATGTTCTATTCCTGTCGTGTAATTCTTGTTTGGTTTTCTTTTTGCAGACCGGTTTGGCCAGGATCTGTCCGAGAGTACCTTGAAGCGGTTAGGCCTTGATAAGGACGGAAAGGTCGTGGTGCGGCATCCTACGGCTGAATTACGCGATCGCAGACCGTCTCCCAACGAGCTCATGGATAAGCAGTTAAAAGGGGTGGACCCGGTGGCGGCTCAGGCAAGGGTTCTCGGAGGCGTGCCAAAGAGAACGAAGAGGGCTGCGACCGGGGCGACGGCGGCGTCTGTGCCTGCTCCCTCTTCGACCCCAGTGGTTCAGAGGGAACCTGTGGAGGTCGTTGATATTACCGGGGGGTCGGTGACCATTGCTAAGGAGTCGCCGCTTGCTTCTACCGTTGTTGGGGAGAAGAGGAAAGAGCCACCGTCTCCTTCCGTTGTTGCCGGGGAGAAAACCGATCCATCCGGCCCTCGAACAAAAAGGGCCCAAACTGGTACGGATCTAACTTGTGGTTCGGATTTAGCTGGTTCGCTGGACATCCCACGACCAATAGCTTTACGATGTGTCAATGCAAGGTGACATGGATGCTTTGTGCAAATTTTTTGCAGATCCTTCCTCGGCGACCGCCGTTCTTATTGAGCGGCAATCAGGGAAGCAGCCCGAGAGGGCTATCGAGACGGCGGGTGACGGAAATGTCATTGTTGACTCCTCCGCTCAGAAGATCTCTGCCTCCGAGCTTGTGGCGGAGGGTGTGAAAATGTATAAGAGGCTGGCGAAGTGGACCCAACAAGCCGGCTCCTATATCGCGGAGCAGGAGAAAACCATGGGCCAAGCTGCGCCGCTGATGGCGAAGCTTAGACTTGACCTCTCTGCCGCAAAGGGGGAGGCCGCGAAGTTTAAACTGGATTTCTTTTCTGCCAAGAAGCGCGCAGAGGAGGTTGAGAAGCTGCTGGGGGCTGAGAGGGCCAAAGTTGAGGAAGTTGATGGCGCTACTGCCAAGATGATGGAGGAGCGGGATAGGTACAAGGACGCTCATAACGCCGCGGTTGCCGAGGGGGAAAAGTGGAAGAATCAGTTCCACAACCAGGCGGAGGCGCTTAGGGACGCGCAGGCTGTCATTGCTCAAAAGGAGAAGGATATTGCCATGCTCCAAGATGAACTTCTCCCAAAAATGTGCGCCCAATTCCGGGACCAGGCCGAGGAGGCGACCAGGGAGGCAATAAGGAAGCTCGTCCCCGAGGGCTCTTTCCCGTGGGATAAATTTGAGAAGCTTTTGGACGAGATGGCTGAGGCTGCGGACGAAGCGGCGGCGGGGAAGACGGAGGCCGTCTGTGGTGCGGAGGTGAGGGAGGGTGACGTGCTAAAGGCACTTGAAAATGTAGAGCCCTCTTCCGAGCCGGCCACCGGAGAAGCTGCTGCTGCTGATGGAGGACAGCAGCAGGCATAGGGAGACGGGCGGTCGTCACCAGACTCACCCGGCGTCTCGGATAGCTTTAGCTGTTCGGGGGCCAACTATTGAGCCTTCTCTCCCTGCCATCTTTTGGCGCTTCAAATCCTAAGTCTGTAACCTTTTGTTTTCCTTTGTTTCCTTGCTTTTTGTAAAGCTTTGGTAGGTAGAGTTTAAGCTATCCTCATGGGGACGGCCGTCGTCTGTACTCTCCTTGCAATCATTTTTAACAATTTTATCTTTTGGTCCTTGGCTTTGGCCGGGACTTTGATCATCATCCTTCATTTGTCTCTTTGCGTTATTTAATTGAGTGCCTTTGTTTTTACCGTCGGCATGGCCGAGGCAGTTAGTACGTGCATCACAACTGTGTTAACGTCTTTAGCATTTCCTCTAGCGTACCGGTCATTGTGTCCCCGTCGCTCTCGGCTGGGGCCGAGGTAATCGGGGTTATGGCTCGATAGCATTCGTATCTGTAGGCATATTGACCGCCAGACTCGCGTCTCAACTGCACTGAGTATACGTTTCTTCTAGCATATCGGTCGTTGTGTCCCCGTCGCTCTCGGCTAGGGCCGAGGTAATCGGGGTTAATGGCTCGATAGCATTCGTAACTGTAGGCATATTGACCGCCAGACTTGCGTCTCAACTGCACTGAGTATACGTTTCTTCTAGCATATCGGTCGTTGTGTCCCCGTCGCTCTCGGCTTTGGCCGAGGTAATCGGGGTTACGGCTCGATAGCGCTTATCGGTCATTGTGTCCCCGTCGCTCTCGGCTAGGGCCGAGGTAATCGGGGTTATGGCTCGATAGCGATTCTTCTAGTGTACCGGTCATTGTGTTAGCATTTCCTCTAGCGTACCGGTCATTGTGTCCCCGTCGCTCTCGGCTGGGGCCGAGGTAATCGGGGTTATGGCTCGATAGCATTCGTATCTGTAGGCATATTGACCGCCAGACTCGCGTCTCAACTGCACTGAGTATACGTTTCTTCTAGCATATCGGTCGTTGTGTCCCCGTCGCTCTCGGCTAGGGCCGAGGTAATCGGGGTTAATGGCTCGATAGCATTCGTCGAATCGGGCATATTGACCGCCAGACTTGCGTCTCAACTGCACTGAGTATACGTTTCTTCTAGCATATCGGTCGTTGTGTCCCCGTCGCTCTCGGCTTTGGCCGAGGTAATCGGGGTTACGGCTCGATAGCGCTTATCGGTCATTGTGTCCCCGTCGCTCTCGGCTAGGGCCGAGGTAATCGGGGTTATGGCTCGATAGCGATTCTTCTAGTGTACCGGTCATTGTGTCCCCGTCGCTCTCGGCTGAGGCCGAGGTAATCGGGGTTAATGGCTCGGTAGCGATTCTTCTCTTTGAGTGACAAACAATTCGACGGAAAAGTTGGGTGATTCATTCGTTTGTTATGATCATGCGTTGGGGTGTCCACAATGGGTTTGGACACCTCCGCCGCTATACAATGTATTTCCTCAAGTTGTCGGTGTTCCAATGGCTCATCAAAGGCACACCTCCCATGTCCGTCGGCCCGGTATGTGCCCGGTCTCATCTCTTCAATCACCTTGTAGGGACCCTCCCGATTGGCCGTCGCCTTACCATGAATATTTCCTTTGTTGGTGGCAGCCGACTTCCTTAGGACTAGGTCTCCCACTTTTAAATCCCTCTTGTGGACTCTTCATTGTAGGCTCTTTTCATCCGGCTCGATATACTTGCCAAGTTGAGGCGTGTCGTATCTCGGCTTTCTTCGACCAGTCTAAGGAAGCTTTGCCATCCTCGTTTTCAACCGGGTCAAGGTAGCCGTTCAATGTTGGCACCGTTGCTTCAATCGGTAGGGCGCCGGGAACCGTAGACTAGGTGGAAAGGGGTGTACCCCGTTGCTTCTTTCTCCGTGGTTCGAAGGGACCATAGGACGCCGGGTAGTTCATCGCCCACCTTCCCTTAAGGTCTTCGACTGTCTTCTTCGACCGTTGAGGATCGTTTTGTTGGCCGCCTCCGCCCGTCCGTTGCTCTGTGGGTGGCAGACGGAGGAGTATGCAAACTTGATACCAAGCTCTTCTAACCAATTCATTATCGGTCACTCCGAACTCTCGTACCGTGGTCAAATACTATAACTTGGGGTAATCCGAAACGAGTTATAACATTTTCCCAGCATTACCTTTCGACGGCCGCCGTGGTCTTCGCCGTCGCTACAACTTCAACCCATTTGGTGAAGTAATCAACAACGACGATCAAGAACTTCCTTCCTCCGGAGGTCGTTGGGAATGGCCTTAGCATGTCCATCTCCCACTGTGCGAAGGGAAGAGGGCTGAGCACCGGTTGTAGGTCCCTGGAGGGAGCGTGTATTACGGGGCATGCATCCGATTCGTGCACTTCTTGGTCTTTGCTCGGAATCTTGAAGCATGGTGGGCCAGAAGTAGCCGGCTCGTAGAGCTTTGTGGGCTAGCGTTCTTGCCCCCATGTGGTGTCCACGAGATGCCTTCGTGAATCTCTCGTCGATGCTCGCTTCTGCGTCGGTGGACCGACACACTTCAAAAGTGGTCTTATTACGGACCTTCCGTACGCTTCTCCTTCGAACACTAAGTACCTGGCGGCGATCCGTTTCATTTTGGCCGAGGGATTGCGGCCCTCCGGTAATTCACCTGTAAGTTTGTATTTCATTATCGGAGTCATCCACGTTGTCTCGGCCTCTACGTTGCCCACCATGCCGTCGGTCTCAGTGATGCTCTTCGCATTCCGGATATCTACCAGCGACGGTTCGGTGACGTTCTTGATGGTTGAGCTGGCAAGTTTGGAGAGAGCGTCGGCCCGGTTGTTCTCGGATCTGGGAACGCATTGGATTTGGAAAGACTTCAATTTCGCTATGTCGGCCTTTACCCTTTCTAGGTACCTTACCATTCCGTCGTCCCGAGCCTCAAACTCCCCTCTGATTTGGTTAGTAACCAACAAAGAGTCCGTCTTCAACACAATGTGCTCTGCTCCGGCAGCCCTAGCTAGCTCGACCCCGGTTATCACCGCCTCGTATTCGGATTCGTTGTTCGAGGCCGAGAAGGTGAATTTCAAGGCGTACTCGAACTCGTCCCCGTTTGGGCTGATGATGAGGATGCCGGCTCCTGAGCTGTTCGTCGTGGAGGAGCCGTCGGTGTAGACCTCCCATACGCCTGGGTTTGGCTCTTCTTGATACGTGCATTCGGCCAGGAAATCTGCAAGTGCTTGCCCCTTTATCGAAGGTCTTGGTTTGTCTTGAATGCCGAAGCCGAGAGTTCCACTGCCCACTTGATGAGCCTGCCGGATTGCTCGAATTTTTCCAAAGCTTTCTCTAACGGCTGATCGGTTAGGACCGTCACGGGGTGCGCGTCGAAGTAGGGTTTTAACTTCCTCGTGGCAACGACGACGGCGAAGGCTGCTTTTTCGATTAGTGGGTAATTTCTCTCGGCGGGCAACAGTGTATGGCTGACAAAGTAGATTGGGTGTTGCTGTTTGTCTTCTTCCCTGATGATCACTGCACTGACCGTGGCCGAGGTAACTGCTATGTATAGGTATAGCGTCTCCCCCAGCATCGGCCTGGACAGAGTTGGGAGAGTCTGAAGATGAGCTTTCAACTGCTTGAAGGCCGGCTCTGCTCCTCCCCCCCCACCAAGTCTTTATTCCCTTTCAAAACTTTGAAGAATGGGGTGCTCTTGTCGGTTGACCGAGAGATGAAACGGGCGAGAGCCGCCATTCTTCCGGTCGATCATAACCTCTTTTCGATTCCTTGGCTCCGGTAGGTCTAAGATTGCTTGGACTTTGTCCGATTTGCATCGATGCCTCCGCACCGACAAGTACACCGAGAAATTTACCCGCCCGACACCGGTTGCATTTCATTGGGTTGAGCTTCATCTTGTACTTCCTTAGTGAACAAAATGTTTCGTGTAAATCGGCCAGTGTGTTCGGGTCGGACTTGCTTTTACAATAGCATCGTCGACGTAGGCCTCAATGTTTCGCCCTTTTTGATTTTGGAACACTTTGTCCACCAGCCTTGTATACGTTGCGCCGGCGTTTTTCAAACCGAACGGCATCATTTTGTACATGTATGTGCCGTTAGCGGTGATGAATGCGCATTTGGGCATGTCTTCCTCAGCCATGAAAACCTGGTGATATCCCGAGAAGGCGTCTAGCAGGCTCAGCATGGTGTAGCCTGCTGTGGCATCGATTAAGCTGTCTATCCGTGGCAGAGGGTAACAATCTTTGGGGCATGCTTTATTAAGTTGGGTAAAGTCTACACACATTCTCCATGCCCCCGATGACTTCTTTACCATCACAACATTGGCTAACCACTCCGGGTAGGTGCAAGGCATAATAAAGCCCGCCGTAAGTAGTTTGTCTACCTCGGCTTTGATGGCCTCGTCTTTCTCGGCTGAGGAGTTCCTCATTCTTTGCTTGACAGGGCGAGCGGTGGGGAGTACGTTCAACTTGTGAATAATTACCTCCCGGCTCACGCCTGGCATCTCGGCCGCCGAGTAGGCGAAGACGTCTTTGTTTTTCCTTAGCGAGTCCAGGAGTTTGGCTCGAATTTTGGCTCCAGTGTTGGTACCGACTGGTTACGGTGCGGCCTGGGTCAATCTCCACCTCTTCGGTCTCTGCTCCTTCGACCATGCTAATGGTTCGGTCATGCTCGGGCCTGGGAGTGTGCTGTATCTGGAAGGATTTTAATTTTGAAGCGCCGGCTCTCACCCTCTCTAGATACCTCGTCGTCTTATAGTCCCGAGCCCCGTATTCTCCTTTGATCTGGTTGATCAATGAGAGCGAGTCTGTTTTTACCACGACGTGTTCTGCCCCGGCGGTTCTGGCTAGCCTGACTCCGGTTATCATTGCCTCGTACTTGCATTCGTTGTCTGAGGTCGAGGAGGTGAGCTCCAAGGCGTGCTCAAACACATCTCCGTTCGGGCTAATGATAACGACGCTGGCTTTCGAGCTATCCGTCGTGGAAGGGCCGTTAGTGTGTATCTCCCATACGCCAGGATCCTTCTCGTTCTTCGAGGTGAGTTTATGAGCCTCCCCCCGGTCCGAGACGTATATTAATGTCAAGGCCCGGACGGATATTACGGCTTGGGTTTCACTCAAAGTGACCCGGCCTATGAGAACGTCGTGGGCAGATGTGCCGTTGATGACTATAAAATCAGACATAACGTTCCTGGCTGCAGTTCCCTCGCCGAACCTTACCGGCAGTCTGACCGACCCCAGGGGTACCAGGCCGACCCCCGAAAAGCTATACAGCGGGTTGGTGCAGGGGTTCAAATCTTCGACTCTCAGACCGAGGCTGAGAAAGCATTCTCTGTACATAATGTTCGTGTAGGCGCCTGTGTCGATTAGGCACCTCTTCACCAAATGGTTGGCTATGTCCAGGTGGACTGTGAGTGGGTCGCTGTGAGGAGCAATGACTCCCTCGTAGTCCGCCTGTCCGATAGTCATATCGGGGATTTTGGGAGCGGGGGTGGCTGTGTTGGGCACAAAGTTGACGGCCTGACATGGCTCATTCAGTTGCCGTTTGTGTCCATGAGCGGACCCATCGTTCCCGTTGCCTCCCGATGACAACATGGATTACTCCTATCCGTTCAAAGACGGATTCTTTGTTTGACCCGCCGGCATTCGGTTTATGGCCTTTGGCGACATACTTGCCGAGGCTCCCCTTCCGGATCAGCTCTTCAATGGCGTCCTTCAGATGTCGGCAGTCGTTGGTTAAGTGTCCGGTGTGGCCGTGGTACTCACAGTATTGGCTCGTGTCACCGTCACTCCTCGGCCTAGGGGGCCTTTCCCACTTCTGGCCTTCGCTCTTGCTCAGAGCGAATACCTCGGCGGCCGACACGACTAGGGGGGTGTGATCGCTGCACCGTTTTTTGTAGTACGCTCCCGAACTCCCCCCGGCGCCCGTCGAGTCCTGTCTCCTGGCAGATTTGTCAGACCGTGACCTATTATTGTCACGGCGTCTTTCATCGGGGTTGCCCTCCCGGCGGCTCTTCTTTTCTGAGTGCTCGGCCTCGTTGGGGCCTAACCACGTCTTGTGATAGTCTTCTACTTTGATGGCCTGGTCGGCCATTTTCCTGGCGGCATCCAAGCCCAGGCCTCCGCACTTGATGAGCTCATTTTTCAAATCTCCCCTTGGGAGGCCCTTCATCAGCGCGAAGGCCGCCAGTTCGGGATTAATCTCTCGAATCTGTTGGACCTTTCCGTCGAACCTCTTCATGTAGCTTCGTAGAGACTCGCCCCCCTCCTGTTTGATAGTTAGGAGGTCCGATGTCTCCACGGCCCTTCTCTTGTTGCAAGAGTACTGGGCTAAAAAGGCGTCCCTTAGGTCGGCGTAGTAGTACACCGAGCCGTCGGGAAGCCCCTTGTACCAACTTTGAGCCATCCCATGCAACGTTGTTGGGAAAACTCGGCACCACACTTCATCGGGCTGCTCCCATACCGACATGTGAGACTCGAAAGCCTCAGCGTGGTCGGCTGGATCGCCTTCCCCTTTGTATGATATGGGCGGCAACTTGAGCTTAGTTGGCACCTGGACTTCTAGGACGTAGGCGCTGAGGGGCTGTCTGATCACATGCCGGATGGCACGTGGCGATCGGCTCCTCGCATTCCTAACCCGGCTCCTCTCCTCATAGCGGGAGGGGCTCCTTCTTCGACTTGGACTTCTTCTCCAACTCTGCTGAGTCGGACTCCTCTGGCTCCTTTGGGGTATGCCTCGTTCGTGTTGCGGGGACGCTGTCCTCCCACGAGTACGGGAAGGACTTAGGTCTACCACGCCCACTTTGGGCTCCCCCGGCGATTTTGCTGGGTCAGCTTCTCCTAGTGCTCCGTTCAAATTTCTCGGAGTCACATTTTGGGCCCCGGTCCTCTCGGGACGCTTCCGCCGCTCTTGTCGGCGTGACGGTGTGAGCGAGCGTACGTATTACTAATTAGGTCCAGGATCATTTTCAGCTTTGCTATGTCAACCACATGCCCCATGATGGTGACCTGGTTGGCTGGCAGCGGCGTGTCTGGTATTATCGGCATCCCGAACTCCGGTTGGATTACCCCGCCGGTGGAGGGCTGCACGACTCCAGAATTGTTGAAGGTATCATCTTGGTGGAACGCGGTTTCGTCGGTCACGACTGCGTCTTGTTGTTTCGACATCTTCTCAGCTTTTTGGGTGGGTTTTTGTTTTTTTTTTTTTTTTTTTTTTTTTTTTGGGAATGAATGTGACTAGCTTCTAGTGTCTTCCCCACGAGACGGCGCCAATTGTTCCGGTGTAATTCCGAGCAAGTATAGTTACCACCCGTGGCTTGTTGAATGATGTCTTGAGTTGGATTCTCCCTTGGTCTTAATCGTTCCTCTCGGCCTCTCCTGCAACAATGAACGAACTGAGGGCTTGGCTTTGTGCCAAGCGTACCCACTCCGACGCCCAAGTCAGTAAACTTAGATGTATAAGTTGTATGCTAAATGGCTAGGAATATATTGTAGAGAGATAAGGAAGATTATACCAGATGAATAGTGTACTTAGGTCAAGTTGTGTATTTCTGGATTGGATGGGATCCTTTCCTCAATGAAGGTTGAGGAGTATTTATAGACTTCACCTTTTGTCACGTAGTGGCCAAGTGGCCAAGTGGCTAGCGGGTGGAAAGATCGATCTACCCCTCGGCCGAGGGACCTATGGTGGCCGGCGGCGCCGGTGACCCGCCGAGGGGTCTTGGATATGAGTACGCGGATATGTGTCCCGGCTGGCAGGTTGTCACGCCGGGACCCAGGTTGGCAGGCCGATGGGCCGCATCGGCTAGGCTGTCTAAGTCGTTGACTTGCTGTGGACATCTTTGACCTTGCTCAATGTGTTGACTTGGTCAGCGGTGCAGAATATGCCCCATCAATTATTATTATTATTATTATTATTATTATTATTATTATTATTATTATTATTATTATTATTATTATTATTATTATTATTATTTTACACAATCTACTTTTCATGAGAATGGTTTAAAAAATATCTTCCGAAATTAAAATATGACATGCAGAATAATAATGGTAGATAGTATCGCTTGCTTTTTAATTATCTTATGGAATTAAAGTTAAATAAATAGGTAGATTAATAACCAAATTTATGAGAGGAAAATAAAGAACTTATATTAGTTTTTTAGTGATTGCAACTACTTTTTTTTAAAAATTTTTGGGTACTTATAAGCATGTGACAATTTTGGAGATAATTAACTTTTTAATACATAGTTTCACCTTTTTATAATATTTTATAAAAATTAATAATTAAGTAATTAATATAGATGAATTAGT
This sequence comes from Silene latifolia, assembly GCF_048544455.1. Taxonomy (NCBI): domain Eukaryota; kingdom Viridiplantae; phylum Streptophyta; class Magnoliopsida; order Caryophyllales; family Caryophyllaceae; genus Silene; species Silene latifolia. Next base: position 18,835,031 of record NC_133533.1, on the reverse strand, counting down.
ATTAACCTCTATAAAAATGCCATGTGAATTAAAATTAAATATTTTAAGTAGCCTTTTAATTATATTGTATAAATAGATTTTACCTCAATTTCGTGCCTTTTGTATTTCTTCTCTCTTTAGATTACCCATGTGATGCTTTGTCTTATCTGCATTCACATACATTTCACGATGCTTTAAAATTCATATAAAAAAATATATTGACAAAAAGGTAAAACATCAACATGGCAAAAATTTCACAAACGAATCAACATTGTCACATGTAAATCATTGAAATTAAACCAAATGAAAAACATGAATTTAAATATAAATCAAAGGATTTATAAAACTAATAACACAACAAATTAAAATATACTTTATTGGACATAACAACAACAATACTCAATAATAATACTCAATATACTATCTATAATCAAATAAATAAATTAAACCATAAAATACAATCTACAACTTAGAAACTCATGGGCAAATGAGCAATAGATTTTAAATAAATATTGTGAATAGAAACTATCATAGGTATTATAGGTTTTATAGCCATCACACAACCATAGAGTCCCATATTTTAATTTTATTTTTAATTTATTTTTGGTATTATTAAATTAGATAGTTGATTGCGGAGCAACTCAAGAGGTGAATTAAATAGGGAAAAATGTTAATGAAAATTATGAGTATTAAGTAGTATAAAGAAATATAATCAATTTATTAACATATTATATTACAAAAATTAATTAGATAGGAAGAAATTTTAATTAATTTGGTGGGTGTTAAGTATGATGAAGAGTTTTAATCAATTTATTATAATGTTTAATTAAAAAAATGAATTAAATAGGAAAAAGTGTTAATAAAAATGGTGGGTGCATGTTAAGTAATATGAAAAGTTTTAATTTATTAACATGTTTTATTACCAAAATTTCAATTAAAGTGTCAATTTTAATTATAAATTATGACATTTATTAACATGTTTTTATTACAAAAATTCAATTAAAATGTCAATATTGATTATAAATTATGAAGTTTTAATGTAAATTTGTAAGGGTTACATTAACTAAATTAATTTATAGAAAAAATGAATTAAATCTATAAAATAAGACAATTATGTGGCAATGAGTTTTGATGCTCACATTTACGTGGCATTTACGTGGCATTTTTGGATTCTACGTGGCGTTTATTAGTCATTTTAAGGTAGCCTTTTAATTATATTTTATAGATTAGATACAAGTATCTTCTATCGTCTTTCAAGTTTAGATCACAATTTTAACTAATGGTTTCGATGTACTTTTTTTTGTATTTTTAGTTTTCATTTGTTTGATGTATTTCGTAATTAAATTTTTATTTTAGTAACAATAGAATTTTTTTTTAGTAACAATAGAATACTTTAAATACGTTCCCATATCAGAATAGAACACCAAGTATAAGCAATTTATATACTCCTATTATAAAGTTATTGCCTCCCAAGTAAACTACTTGGCCCGTCTTAAGCTGACGACGGTCGACGGATATATTAGTCAAATGTAAAAGAATTGGAATTCAACTCAATCTCTAGGCAAGTTAATATTGTTTTTGAAAGTACGGATCATGTAGTTAGCTCAAATAGTTTTGGGTAGAGTTTTGCTCATATTTTATCCTTCTACAATTATGATAATTTTAAGGATATGCCAGATTATCATTAACATAAGGCTAATACTTTGTGACAAGCCTCGATTATATATATACCCCCATGTATACTTCTTAATTTTTATTTAATTAATTACTCTACTCCTTTTTGAGTTACAGAAAGAACAACCTAGATGATATGTACATAAGAATTAGAATACTTGGCTAATTTGTATTGGATAAAGGTAAATATATCATCGTATTATGGAACAATTTTACTTTTGTACATAATTTTCGAGTCATTTTAAATTCTTCAACTTTTATGAATTACCTAGATGATATTTAATTTTTTTTTTTAAATTGAACGATAATGGACTAAAATTGATTTTCTATTATCAAAATTCCTAAATATAAATGAGTTTAATAGATAAAGATTGCATTTTTTAAAACTTATATCATACGTTTTTACGTGAAATATGAGCCTATGAGCTTAATTAGTTAATTAACATCGTCCAACAGAATCTTTATGGACCGAGTCCGTCATACGCAAGTAACACAACTATACAAGCAAGGCCTATATCTATTGGTATCGTACAAAGACATATTTGGTTCCAATAGGTAAAGACAAATATGATACGTATATACAAATACACAAATTCCACGAAGAATAAGGTGATATGCTTGCTCGGATACCCACCTTCATTAATTTTCGGCGTTCTACAAATAACTTTCACAAGATTAATATGCTCAAAACACAAATGAATGACTAAAAGTTTATTATTTAGATTGCAAATAGAGAGGTGTTGTATCACATCGATCCATATATAGCAAATTGTGAGTGTGTTTGTAGCTCTCTCAAATTCTAATATATTTAGGTTGCACCTTGGTATTAAGAAACTCGGTAACACTTAAACTCATCAAAATATATTACATATATCACTTTATTTTAATTTTAACATAAAAGACATATATAAGGAGTGAGACTTGATCTAACTTGTAAAACTAAAATCTAGTATATACATAAAAGAGAGTTTTTTCGAGCGATTCTAGGCTGTCCACATCATCACAAATTAATTTAGGAAAGTTTTATAAATAATATTTTTGATGTAAAAAATAAAGTGGTAAATCTTTTAATTACTATAATAATATATATTTCCTATTTTATAGTCAAGCGATGTTTCTAATTTTTATATAAAAACTTTTACATTTTATTTGGCAAAATAATGTCGGTAAAAAAATTATGAAAATAATATAATTAGATTCGTGGTAAGAAATGCTATCATTATAGTATAGATTTCATATAATTTGCACATATTAAAGATGGTGTACTTCTTAATATGTTATATGTCCCACATTGAAAAACAATGTTAGTGTGGTGATTATAATACGTATAAATTATAAAATTGTCCCACATCGAAAGATTAACATAAGGTGGATGATCCTATGATTATAAATAGGAGTTATCATTGGAACCTATATATCAACCAAAAACCTTTTGAGTCTCTTAAGTATTGTTTTGGAAAGCTCTTAAGAGTTTATATCATTATCTTCACAGTATGATATATATATTTCCTATATTATGTATTATATTCAAGTGATGTTTATAATATTTATATAAAAACTTATACATCTCATTTGCAAAAAAGTATTATAAAAAAAATTATGAAAATTATATTATAATAGATTATTGGTAAAAGAAATGCTAGCATTAGAATACAGTATCATATTATTTACATATATTTTTCATTATGATAAAAAATTAAAAACAAACGTACGAATATTAATAAATAGTACTCCCTTCATTCAAGACCAAATACAACATTTTCATTTACAAACTTGCCAAGACACAAATTACAACGTAAATATCTTTAAGTTTACATTATAAAAAATTTAAAAATTTGATATTCTCATTGTACTTTATAGGTGAATCAAATAAGATCTCACATGACCATATTTTGTCTTACATATTGCAAAGAATCGTAAAGATTCTATTCGTTCATGAATAGTGTAAAAAAAGGAATGTTGTATTTGGTCTTGAATCGAGGGAGTATAGTATTTGCTCATTATTATTAACTCGGGTTAGATGTCGAATTATGTGAGAAAAATATGGTGTATTTCTAAGTATGTTATTTGTCCCACATTGAAAAATATGTTGGTGTGGTTAATATATTACGTATTAATAATAGAATTGACCCACATCAAAAGTTTAGCATAAGGTGGGGTGATCATATGATTATAAACAGAAGACATCCTTAGAACCTAAATATCAACCCAAAACCTTTTGAGTCTCTTAAGCATTGTCTTGGATAGCTCTTAAGAGTTTCTATCATTATCTCCACTGTATGATATATATATTTTTTATATTATGTCCAAGTGATGTTAATAATTTGTATATAAAAACTTATACATCTCATTTAGCAAAAAAGTAACATCAATTTTTTTTGGAAAAATTATATAATTAGATTCGTGGTAAATAAATGCTAGCATTAAAATATAGTATCATATTATTGCACATATTTTAATTATGATAAGAAGTTAAAAAAAATGTACTATACGAATATTAATAAATAGTATAGTATTTGCTTATTATTATTAAACTGGGTTAGATGTTGAATTAGGTGCGAAAAAAATGGTGTATTTCTAAGTATATTGTTTGTCCCACATTGAAAAATAATATAGGTGTGGTAAATATACTACATATAAATAGTTGAATTGTCCCACATCAGAAAATCATCATAAGGTGGGGTGATCCTAAAAATTAATTTAGGAAAGTATCATAAATAATATTTTTTGATGTAAAAAATAAAGTGAATAATCTTTTAATTATTATAATATATATTTTCTATATTATATTCAATTGATGTTTCTAATATTTATATAAAAACTTTTACATCTCATTTGGCAAAAAAATATCATTAAGAAAATTATGAAAATGACATAATTTGATTCGTGGTAAAAATGTTATCATTAGCGTATATATTTCATATAATTTGTACATATATAAAATTGTGTACTTCTTAGTATGTTACATGTCTCACATTGAAAAATAATGTAGGATTATATAAAAATAATAGAATTGTCCCACATCGAAAGATTAACATAAGATGTGGTGGTCTTATGATTATAAATATGGGGCATCCTTTGAACTTAGGTATCAACCCAACATTTTTTGCGTCTTTAAATAAGATGTTTTGACTTTTGATTATATTTTTTGGGTGAATCACTTTTGATTATATCTAAATAAATGATTATTAGACATAAGATGTAAATATTAAAACCTTATAACCATTTTTTTGTTACTAAGTTAATTATCCCGTTGCAACGCACGGGCATCCAAACTAGTTGTATCAATACTATATATTAAATCCAGAAACCAAGGGACTTCAATGTAATTAAAGAAAGTTATACAAATTAATTATACTATATAGTTTTAAATCACTAGCACCGTGTGATGGGCCTGATTAAGGGATCTCAATGCAAATATTATATAGTTTGGGTTAAAATTAAATTATATAGAACTTTGGTAATTTTCCTAAACATTTGTAAGAGACTAAAACATGGTCAATTTACTTAAAATAAAATAATTAATTAAGATGGTCAATTTCCTTAAAATAAAATAATTAATTAATATGGTCAATTTCAAGGAGACTAAAACAAAGAAGATGCTTGGTAATTTTCCAAAATATTTATAGAAAACTAGAAGATGGTCAATTTCCTTAAAATAAAATAATTAATTAGTATAAACATGCAAACTTACGGTATTAATTATTATCATCATAAAGTTGTATATTAAATTTAAAATCTATACAATTATATTAAACTTTATAGTTTATTAGATGTATAGAGATGTTAATTATTTAACATACAAAAATATAATATAAGTAGGTTATAAATAATTCAAGTTAGATTCCATAATATATAATATTACATAATTCTTTCGATTTGATTTAATATATATATATATATATGTAATATATTTGTATAAATATATAATCCTCTTAAAATTGCATGCCTAAGTAGTAAAACTAATTTCGTCAGTAAAGAAAAGAATTGTTGTAACATTGGATATAGTTGTGTGATAGTAATCACTCATTTGAATAGTAGAAGTAACAATATTATTAGCGAGATTAGTGAAAGTGGTAGAAACAACAATGGGAGTAGTGAAATAATCAATATTAATGCGACAATAGTGAAAGTAACAATAATTACGGCGGGAGTAGTGAAAATAATGTGAAATTATCAATATTAATGCGGCAGTAGTGACAGTAACAATAATTACGGCGGGAGTAGGAAAAGTAACAATGATTACGGGCAAGTAGTGAAATGTTATTACTACTATTGTTTCATTAATAAGAGTAAAATATTAATAGCGGGAGTAGTGAATTTGTTTCAAAATTTATTTCATCGTAATTTTATGATATGTCATAGAAAAATATATTAATGATAAATTTATGGCTTACGCAACTTTAAGTAATTTTATTTAATGAAAAAAAATAATAGTAAGTAGAGGTAGCCCGGGCGAAGCCGGGCACCAATACTAGTAATACGTAAAAGTTGGACTCTAACCTATGAGTGTAGCAATTACAAAAATCATAGTATAGAAACCTACTTTAATAAGGTATCTAGGGTAAGATTAGGAAACACAATATGATAAATATGATCATATTGTGTGAGTATAAAATAAGAGATACAAGTCAGTATATTCTAGATCTAGGGTTAAACTTAAGGTATGAGTTAATACTATAAATACGGTCTTATGTATTCATATCATGACACAAGTTTATCAATAATACAAAGTACGTTTATGAAATACTATCCCCTTATAAATTCTGTCATACTTTTAAATTTTTTTCTGCCTAATTAATAAATGGCCCTTTGCGAAAATTATTATACCATAAAAACGATATTCATATGGTGTGAAAGGTACTAAACAATCTTTTTATACTACGGAGTAATGGTTTTGTAACTTGAACATGAATATCAATTATTAATGACTTGACCCTCTAAATTAACTAAAACTTAACACCTAAATAGTTACTGCCCCCATACCGACTTCCATTCTAGGAGCCACGTGAGGGAAATGTGGAGCGATACATCCGGCTGGAAATGGGACGTATTCGCGAATTATCTCCCTCAAATCGAATTAAAAAAATTAGCCTTTGGAATATTAGTATTTTAATCAAAAGGTATATATAATTCCAGCAAACAAGAGGGGTTAACTCTTAAAAACTAAGAACATACTTTTTTAATAACCTCACTCACACCAGAACACTAAATAGTTTTCGTGCAACGCACAGGTATGAAATCTAGTTAACATTAATTAACCAAAAAATTCAAATGTGGAACTGCCAACTTTTCCCATGATATACTCCTAACAATTTTTTTGTTTTAAATAAAGAAGCGGGACTAACCCAAAATAAAAAACGAGTATATGACAAAAAAAGAAAAGAAAAAGTAACTAAAAAGCATAAAAAAGAACATATCGGGGTCAAGTCACACCCCCCAACATCTTATTCGAGCCGACGGAATAGTCCCGCTCCCGGCATGTCACCATACTTCTTAACATTCAATTTCTGATCCTGCGTAACACCCCAATCTTGAATCTACCCACCTATCCGCACAACCATTTGCCTCACAATAAATATGGCTGATCTTCACATCTCACATCCCAATTTGAGTCTCGTATGAACCACTTGCAAATTCCGTTCCATAGCAATCATCAGCCCGATTTTGTTGAAAATTTATCATGGAAGTTGCGAAATTTTTTGACACTGCACCTGATCTTAAAGATCGCGTTCTTATTAATGAAAAGTTAAAAGAGTTTGTTAAACGACATTCCCATATGAGAGGCGAAAGCGAAATGTGTGAGCGAAGGATTGTTTGCATTACGTCGGGTGGTACGACTGTTCCGTTAGAACAAAGATGTGTTCGCTACATTGATAACTTCAGTTCAGGTCACAGAGGAGCTGCATCAACTGAGTATTACATTCTTCTATTGTTTTCGATACCTGTATCGTCTGTTCGCCATTATCTACTGATTGCTGATTGCTGATTATAAATGTGTATCCTGCAGGTATTTTCTCAAGGCTGGATATGCAGTTATTTTTCTCCATAGAAGGTACTCCCTCTGTCCCGGTTATTTGTTGTTCTTTTTTATTTTGGGGTCATTTATTGTCCTTTCTATTTTAAGAATAAAGTTGATGAGTAATTTGATCATTCCCATTCAATTTGTTCCGCTTGTCATTTAGTTATTGGCCTCTCCTCTTTCCTTGGTCTTTGTGCCAAAACCAAAGAACAACAATTGACCGGGACGGAGGGAGTAACTGTTATATACATTTCGCTCTTTCGTTGATTCATGATCTAAACCGGTGAATGTTTTAAGTTTTAACCTTTAACTGAATTAGCCACCGTGTTGTGTTATTTGGTTTAGAGGAACCTGTCAGCCATATTGTAGATTTCTTCCAAATGACCCTTTGCTAGAATGTTTCGAATCAATTGATCAGGGCGGCTCTATCATTCGACCAGTCCAATCACAAGCTGACGCGGTCACCAACGCAATCATGGATCACCATACAGTAAGAAGAACCATGCCTTAAATTCGAATTAGCAAAAGTAAGAATAATGCTAGTTAACCAACCTGCAGTCGTTTTTTAATGGTAGGCGATAGAAACAGGATTATTGTTGAAGCTCCAATTTACGACTGTATTTGAGTATCTTCAGGTAAACAAACTTTCTCTCATCAGTCATCATCAATATTTTTTTGTACTGATAACTGATTACTGAACTTATGGTCTGTTTTCAGATTCTACAGATGATTGGGGTTGCACTTACAGAACTCGGCCCTCATGCTATGTTCTATCTTGCTGCCGCTGTCTCAGACTTTTATGTCCCTTGGGAAAGCATGGTAGCCTTCTAATCAACTCGACTTTCGACATTACTTATCAGATTAAGTAGTTGAGAACATGACCTGGTTAATAATATCTTTATGTCTGGAGCTCAATCTGCTAAAACTCGAATATTATACGCCTGTCTACAGTTTTTCGCTGTTTTGCCCTGTCTACTCGAGTAGTCCACTTGTTTCATGATTTAAATTTGCAGGCAGAACATAAGATTCAGTCTGGAGGAGGACCCTTGAATATGCACCTGGTTCAGGTGCCTAAGATGCTGTCTGTGCTGAGAAAAGACTGGGCTCCTCAAGCATTCTGCATCTCTTTTAAGGTCAGTTTCTCCTTATTATAAACCTCAATGATGGTTTATGTTCGCCGATCATGTCAAGAGTTAAGCCATAAAGGCGTGGTTATTGTTGTTATTACTTGGATCAGTATTTTCTTGTCGATTTCCCATGGTAACTTGAGTATTGGTTGCTGTATTCTTCCCAAATGCGAGCAGCTAGAGACAGATGTCGATATTCTGTTGCAGAAGGCTTCTGCAGCACTTGAAAAGTACAATATGCATGCTGTGGTAGCTAATGAACTTGAGACTCGTAAAGAAGAAGTGACTATTGTCACGCCGGATGAAAAAACTTGTATTCGACGTGACAAGGCTGATGCCAGGAGCGATGTAGAGAGTCCACTGGTTAAACTCCTTGTGAAGATGCATACAGCTTACATTCTGAAAAATGTGCAGAGTCAGGGAGCATCCAACTAATGATCATCGACAATTTTGCGGCCACAACACTTAATTTGTTAAGAGATTTTCCTTTCTGTTTTATGGATCAGATAATGCATAATGATTGTAGGAGTGAATTGTGCGAGTGTGCTTGCTACTACTCTTGATACAACTATCGTTATCATGTACAAGATTATGAATTTTCCGTTCAGATAGTAACTAATGAGGCACTGGGGTAATGTTGTTGTATGGTTAGTTACTGATGAAGTTAGTTACTGCTGAAGATCAATTGAACAATATTGTCTCCCATGCGTTCCTTTTATCATTAATAGAAATTTTACTATTGTAAATGATGAACAATATTCGGATGAGCCATCTCTCTGTGTTGTACTTATGTACTAGCCTCGTGCTTCCGAATATTAAAAAAAAATAACCTGCATTCCGCATCAATAAAATATATTGAAACACCTACTGAGAAGTTGATCAATAGCAGAAATTGTAGCTACCGACTACGTGCTCGCTTTCCCGTCATTCAACAATATAAAGTTCCATCTAAGGAGAACCTGAAAACAATACTATAAATGCCGGATGAATAAGCCATATGTGTAGGCCATTCTACGAACCTGAGTGATTGTTTTTTGTCCGAGACAAAAACCACTCCATAATTGTGTTGTAAAGCAGAAAAGGTCCAACATTGGCCATATTTACACTGTACATCAAAGTTCAATGTACTTGGAAGCTATAAATACTGTACTTAACAATGAATCAAATTATTACTCGAACCTAAAGAAGCTGACAGAATGGGTACATTACCATGTACCATAAATCGAGCCGTGATACAAATAAATGAAAGTCCGAAACTCACAAATTGGTGCATCAAACTCAAAATTACAAGGTTAGAGAGATGCAGAAATACAATCGACCAAATATACTGCACAACACTCAGCAGGTGAAGATGTATAGTCATCTCTAAGCTTGATTAGACTTCATCATAAATAGAAGGGTTTGGTGTACACGTCAAATGGCTCGCAAGCAGTCAATTGCGGCTCCTGTATATAAGCACCAAGTGAAAAGATATGATGTTAAACCAATGATGAATGCGAAACTGAAGACTCGGATGACTTCCACAAAAGAATAAATAAAAACAAATAAATAACACTCTTTTTTTATTATAAATGTCTTTACTTTTTTTTATTTTTGACAGCTGTGTACATCGATTTTTGACACCTTAAGGCTAAATATCAAGCATAATCTGACAGATAAGTTAAACCTCCTTGTCCATCGATTATACTCAGGATTGGAAAGGTGAATGTAGCTAGAATAACTTTACCAATCTGGCAATAGTTTCAATGTTTCAATAGTAATATACGATTATGACTCACTATTCTTCGGTTTCCAGAATAAAAAAAACATATAAAGTCAAATGACTTGCTAAACTATCTAAACTTCTTGTACTGTGAAAGTGCAAGTAGCTAAGTGTTCATGCATTTCAGCAATTTCCATTATGGTTTATCCACAAACAGTCTAGGGCTGGGTAAATCCAACTTCCCTTACCCCGCCAGTCTGCCACAGACAGGAGGCATGCTGAATATGCAAATTTACAGAGCAGTACATCTCCATGATCAATATGATTAGTTAATCAGGTCCTTGTGAGATCAAACAACTATAGTATAAGGACTTGGAGCATGGAAGCTCCAACCAAAGTGTCAACTGTTTGTTGGCTAATGGCTACCTAACCGGGCGTAATAAATATCACAAACTTACTGGTTGCAGTGACAAGGTGCGAGGTGAAGGAGTGCCTCAAGGACATGCATATCAGAGTTCATCTTAGTTGCGCCTTGTGCAAAAGGTGCATCTAAGGTGCCCAATGCATTTTGGCTAGTGCCTCTGTGAGCCTTGAGCTAAAGCGCCTGAGTCATTCTTTTTTAAACTAAGAATCACAGAGAAAAGCATAAATCAAAACAGTTTGCAATCGATATATAGTACCTGTTTCAGTCCCCCAGTCGCACTACCTCCATCAACCAACATGGTCAGAAGTGATGTGACAAGCCCACCTCCTCCAAGACCACCTCCACCACCACTACCAGTATTACGAATAGCTGAACGCATGGAAGTTAACATGCTACCATAAGTGCTAGCTTGTCCGCGCTCAATAGCTTGAATAAAACAGAAAGTCATTGCCCCTGTTGACGTGATCTTAGACAGAGCCTGCCCAAAAAAAAAAAAAAAAAAAACATATTTAGATATGTTTTAAAAAGTTGGCCTGAACTTAAAAGTGAAGGGGAATTGAGGATAGATCATACAGCTGTATCAGCTGAAGTTTGGTCATCGTCGCAGCCACTAAAGGAGATGACTTCTCCACCATTGGATCCTTTCCACATGCCTGACCGAGGACGGTGATCCTCCCAAACATACTGCCCACTCCTACATTACAAAATTGAAGATTAAGCAAAATAACATAAAGCGTTCCATAAAAACACGAAAAAAAGCATGCAATGAACCTATAAATATGGAGACAAAGTTCTATCAAACTAACCTGCTCATTCTGCAAAGGAATGGTAAATCTAGTACAGTCCCACTGTGACATGCATCAATTATTGCATGAAGCCTAACCCCACGAGGTAGAGGTCTGACAATAGAAGCATTAATCTCATCATCGACAATCATCCCCTGTGTCTCAAAGTCCAAAGGGCATAAAGTTTCATCATATCCATCAACTTCATCCCCGTTATAATTTCGTTGCCGAGAACCATGACCAGAATAGTGTAAGACCAGAGAATCCCCTGGTTGACAGCCATTAACAAGCCAATATAATGCCATGCGTATGTTGTGCTTGGTGGGGATCTTGTATGGATCAGTTTCTTCTTCTGCATTGTCAAAGAACAAGCATGGCATTTGTAAGTCCAGGATACTTGTTTAAAACTACCAGAACTACAAATTTTATAATCAACTGTCCATTTTAAATCTTTGCCACTTAACGTGGAAATCCACATATTTTAACACTCACGTAAAGTAAACCACAATAACATGTAAGCTACTGCAATCATGGAACAATGTTTTGACTTGTTCACATATGAAAAGACCAAAAAAATTATAAAGTGCTCTCGTCAAATGCCGATGCAGCAAACATCGTACCCATCTCAGCTTCATAGTTCAGATAGCCACTTGTTCTAACTTTACAATTGCAGTGTATAACGTAAAAAGTTCCAAGTTTTAACTTCAATAAAGACAGACTTGAAATATCTGATCCCCTTTATTTTACTTTTGCAGAGCAAAATGAGAATCACAGTTCTAGAACTCATGTCGAAACCATACTGTCGAGAAACTCATGCAAATTGCAATATAACCGATATAGGCATAAAGCACTTACATCATAAGTTGATGGTGAGTGATATAAATCTCAAAATCATGAATATCTATATCAAACCAATCCGTGGGTGTGAAAAAATGGTTTTGAGCTGTAAAATCTTACAAAAGATCATAGCCATCACTCCAACTAAAGTCCACGACACACATAAACTTGGACAAATTAACAAGAGTCCCTGATTCATTACCGAAAGACCCTCACAAACACACACACACACACACACACACACACACACACACACACACACACACGCAAAAACACTATAAACCACCACACTAAAATAGATGGCTCGTCATGTAAAGTGTAAACACTTTCTAGCTGTGAAGAAAATTAAAAATCAATTACACAATTTGGGAGGATATACAGGGTAATGGTGATAAAGAAAACAACAACAAACGTATATTTATGATCACATTATAGTTCTAAACTGTATTACCAGCTTGTTGATCTGTTAGTTGTAAGAATAAAAGCCAGAGCTATTTCTAAGCTGAGAGGGATAGAAGCTTTCCCTTCCAAACCCTTCATGTCACCCATAAATTAGGTAAGCAATGTGGAAACTGGTACCTTACAGATTACATCCCAAAAAATATTATTAGGCCACAACTTAAACCCCACTATAAATTATAGAGTAGTTGTCTGAGCTAAGAAACAGTCCATATAATTTTGGGACTTCAGGCATATGACACGCTGATTCTCCCTACGTTCCCGTCAATTGTTTATGTTTTGTGTGATGAAGCATCAAATGTGGGGAATTCTAGGCCACTTGCATATTCTAACATTAAAATTGAAAGAGAAGAAAAAAAAAAAAAAAAAAAAAAAGCAAACGAAACCTTTGGTGGGGAATGGGGATAGATAAAGTCCAAACCTAGTACACTCCAAGGTAGCCCAAACCAAGAAGTGCAGCTAAATCTAAATAAAGTTTGAAGGGAAAAGACATCGCCTTTGCTTTCCTTTTTAGTCACTCGTCTGAAAAGCATTCAGCTAAAGCTTTAAACTTGCCAACTCCGTAACTGCTTTAAGTGTTGGACAAAATCATTGATGGAATTATCAACATGCATGTCACTCGCTTTCTTAGTAGGATCTCTTATCCTGATCTCTTTTATTAGGATCTCTCTTACTTTGTTCAACCATGCTGTTGGTTTCTTCTGTTTTATACACGAAAGGGGGACCCAAGATCCTGATAAGAGAGCGAGCACGTCGAGGAAAATCTTAATAAGCTTGACTAATATCTCACTGAATCCTGATGATTTATTTAAAGCTAAGGCTTTCCCAATGTTATCATCAAGCCTTTTCTAAAGTCTGAATAACCAACCACCAAATCGAGTATCCTTACCAGAATACTATTATGATCACCTCTCAATGCTTCAAATAACAAGCTAATCACCCCAAATTCATAGAACAAAATGATTGATCATCTCAAACATGTTTCTATTAAATTAAAATTTTGAATGACAGCATCTCAAAATCACCAATAATCATATCTCCAACACTTAATCAAAACAAACCATGACTTTCCATAAACAGTTATTGAGTTATTATCAATCACGTAAAATCATGAACACACCACCAAAATCAAGCATCATCACCATTCACCAAATTACAATTATAATGATCTCTCAATGCTTCAAATAACAAGCTAATCACCTCAAACCTCTTAGAGCAAAATGACGATCACATCAACCATAATTCTATGATATTTAACATTATCAATTATGTAAAATCATCATGGCACCACCAAATCGACCATTTATACCAGCAGTTGTGGAACTAGGGGGCAGTTGAATAGTGGAAATTATAATATTTTTAGTTAAAATCTCCGATTCTTTATCTAGAGTACCTTATTTTGTTAATAATTCGCTCCGTGGAAATTTTGGCTCACCTAACCACAAATGCTACCTACGCTACTTGGGCACTTCATAACAAAAATACGATTATGATCGCGTCTTAATTCTTTAAATAACACACTACTCACCTCAAAACTCTTAAAATAACATGATAATCAGTTAATCACCTCGAACATAGTTGCATAAAATCAAAAATGTGAATGATCGTACCCCAAAATCTAATCAAATTAAACCGCCTTACACGAGATTAACTATTTGTTGACATCTATAAGTCATATTCTAGATAGTTGGGGATTGGGATCTGTTTCATGCAAATACTAATGTATAAAACCGTCTTACACAAAATCAATCGAACAAACAATAAAAATCAAACGAAATTCATACAATGAAAATCGAGAGAGAATAGCATACCAGTGAGCATAAGGATAGATTCAGAAGGAAATTGAAACTTATTGATCAACAAATGACGCATACACTTAGAATCATTAATACACCCTTTAAGCTCATGCCTAGAGAACTTATACGAAATACCAACAATCACCGCCTTTTTACGACCGTGAGGACTAGGCGAGGCGCCAGGCGGCGCGTGGGAGTACGGTGAAGGAGGGGGAGGTGTAGGCGCGTGGGTAGAAGAAGATGGAGGAGCTGCGACGGCGCGTGGATCGGCGAGTTGAGTGACGGCTTGACAAAGAGCGCAGCGGATGGCGCGTGCGCCTGGAGGTAGTTGGAGAGGTGTTCGGCAGTTTGAGCAGTTTACTAGCATCATCATGGTGGCGCGTGGCGTGTCGAATTGATTAATTGAGATGAATTTTGATGCAATTGATGAACCCTAGGAGAGAGAAGGGATGGAATTGGGGGATTGGTGATCGGAAAACGGGGGAATAAGGCTCTGTTCTTTTGGACTTAATTTCGATTCTAATCGATTCGATTGATTGATTCATTCCATTCGATTCGATTCGATTGATTCACTTTCAATTGATTCGATTGATTCGATTCAACTCAATTGATTGATTGATTCGATTCGATTCGAATCGATTCGATTGATTGATTCGATTCGATTCGATTGATTCAACATTACTATTATTATTCTTATTGATATTCTTATTATTATTTTTATATTAATGTGTTTACTATTTTTATTATTATTATATTATTATTTTTATATTTATTATATTACTATTATATTTATTAATAATTAATTTGTATTGTTTATATTATTATATTTATATTTAATACATTTATTATTATTATTATTATCATTATCATTATTATTATTATTATTATTATTATTATATTATATTTATTATTTTATTAATATATTTATTATTATTAATATTATTCATAACATATTTATTATTATTATTATATTTAATATTATTATATTAATAAGTTATTATTTAATATTTATTATTTTATTAATATACTCAATATTAATATTGTTAATCACATATTTATTATTATTATTATTATTATTATTATTATTATTATTATTATTATATTTAATATTATTATGTTAATAAGTTATTATATTAGACCTATTATTATTATTATTATATTATTTATTTTTTAGTTATTATTATTAATATATTATATTATTATTAATAATGTTATCATTATTATAACTAATATATTATTATTATTATTACTTTATTTATTATTATATTAATATTTTATTATTTATATATCTTATTAGATTATTATTATTAGATTATATTAATATATTATTATTAATGAATAATATTATAATAATATTTATTATTATTATTAGTATTATTTTTATTATAATATTTATTATTATTATTATTAATATAATCTTTTTATTATTATTTCGATTGATTGATTGATTCGATTCGATTGAATCGATTCGATTGATTGATTGATTCAGCTCCATTAAGTTGATTGATTCGATTAACATTGATTCGATTGATTGATTCATTGATTGATTCAGACAATTTCAGTCCAAAAGAACAGGGCCTTACATTTTGCCGCGTTAATAATAACACAGTTTTAATTTCACATTTGTCAGATTGTAACAACTTAACAAACCAAGGTCAACGTCTGTTTTTAGTTTGAAAGTGACGCTATAGAGTTGTTGGATGTAGGCTCTGTTTGGCAAAACTACCTCAAAAGGTAGCTGAAACATGAAAAGATAGCTGAAAATTAGGAGCTGATAAGTTAACTGATTATATAAAAATGTGTTTGGCAAACTAGCTGAAAAGGTAGATGATTTTGGTAAAATGATGTAAAAGGATATGAAAATTATTTAATATTATAGAATAAAGGGGTAAAAAATGGAAAATAAGTCCTTTCAGGTACTTGATTTCTCAAATGCTACCTGAGGTAGCATTTCATTTCAGGTACCTTATTTGACCAAATAAGCTACTTACCAAACACTTGCAAAAAAATCAGGTAGCTGAAATTTTGGTCAAATAAGCTACTTTGGTCAAATAAGCTACCTGAAGTGTCGTGTCAAACGGAGCCGTAGGCTTGGATTGACTATGAGCTAAACGCTACATACAACTACGACCTAAAAACTACTTTGGATTTTTCCGGACACGGTTAGGAACTTTTTCGGGTTGAAATAAGAAGTCTATAATAATTGGTGAACTGTCGGGTTGAGTCTGGTCAGACAACCACATCTAAATTAAATTATTTCATTATCGTCTTATCTTTTACAAAGCACGTAATGAAGTAGTGCTGTGTTTTTCAATCCTGCAAGAACAATGAAGAAGTATATGTAAATATTTGCAAATTGCACTCTCTAAAGTAGTCTAACCTTTGTTACACATTAAATGTTGTACTTCGGAATGTGCTTGGTAACGTAATCCCCATTCCTCGTCAAAGCGAATTTTCATCTCAACATACAATACATAAGCACACAACTAATTTTGTTCTAACCCAATTTGTTGTATTCCAAACTACTCCATGTCAAATGGCTGGAGTTTGGCTTGAATAAGGGCAATTAAGCATGAATCAACCCATGGGGCAAAAGGTTAGACGGGAAATCCCTTAACTCGATACATTGAATTTAATGTCGATGGATGCTCAAACGAACTCCTAAATTAGTTGGGGATGGTGGATTATGCCACAACAACAATGAAAATTGGGTTATGGCTTTATTTAAAACCTTGGCTCTGCTACCGCGACTCTAGCCGAGCTTCATGGTTTATGGTTTCGCCTTAAAATGGCTTGAAGATTCAAAGTAAGACAATTCGTTGCTTAGTTAGACTCAAAGGTTATGGCGAACCATGTTAATGGTAATACAAGAGACAACATCACTTATTGATATCTTAGACTCTTATCAAAGATTGCAAGTGCGATTAAAAGCTGATGGTGAAGAGTATGTACTCCATTACGTGTACATGAAAGTAAACTTTGTGTTGATAAGTTGTCAAATTTAGCGCCTGGTTTCCTTTTCGTGACCATGAGTTTTATGTTCCTCCTCATAGGGTTCAGCCTATAATGTTCCATGATGCACAAAAGGAAAAGTCTTACAGAATTTGAACTGAACTGAATTTATGGGACCTAAAATTTTCTGAATTGAATTTGTAGGATTTGAACTAAATATAAAGGTGGACACTTTAAGCCCAAAAGAACAAAGCCGAAATCCGGCTTCGACCTCCCTTTTTCCTCAAATACAAAAATTACTCGTACTTCTTAGCATGAACACTCCTCCTAATCGGCATAGCCATATCAAACACGACACTTATCGAACATGCGTCAAAATGCGTCGGACATCTATAAAGCCGTGTCTAATTCTCTTTTTTTATTTGCGCACGTGTCCATGGTATTTGGAAACATTTTGGACACACATTCAATCGGAATCAAGTTGAATTTAAGGTAAGTGGTGTAAGTTGTTTTAAGGTAGTATTTGGTGGGGAAATAAGTTTAATTGGGGGTAAATGATGTTTTCTAGACGAGTAATGAGATGTCAAAAGAGATTGAGGGGTCGTTTAGTTCACTACTTAGGAATGGAATGGATTGGAATGAGAAACCATAAGAGTATGAGGTTCCAATTTCATACCTTCTAAAACTTGTTTGGTTCATTAGAAAAATAAACATGAAGGAATGAAGTTTGAAACTTTGAATCCATGGGAAGGAGGTGGGTATGGGATTTCAAGGGGTTGGGGTGGAATGAGAATCCATCGGGATTCTAACTCCATTCCAAAACACCTCAACCAAACACTAGAATGATTAGAATCCATTCCATTTCATTCCAAACCTCCCAACCAAACACCCCCTGAATATAAGTTGGGTTTTGGTTTTGTAAATGAGAATTGAATTAAATAATCAATATCAAATTTTAGCTCTACTTATTTAAATTTAATATCAAATTATTTTTCAAAAATAAAATCGTACATATATAACTATAATATATATATTTTATTAAATTTAAATAAAGTGTCCCGTATCCTAAATTTTATGAAACTAGTATTGGTGCCCGGCTTCGCCCGGGCTACCTCTACCTACCATTAAATTTTTTTTTCATTAAATTAAAGTGTTTAAAGTTGCATAACCCATAAATTTATCATTAATATATTTTTCTATGACATATCCTAAAATTACAATGAAATAAATTTTGAGACAAATTCACTACTTCCGCTATTAATATTTCACTCTTATTAATGACGCATAGTAATACTCCGTAACATTTTACTACTTGGCCGTAATCATTGGTTACTTTCACTACTCCCACCGTAATTATTGTTACTGTCACTACTGTTGCATTAACATTGATAATTTCACTACTCCCGCCGTAATTATTGTTACTTTCACTATTGCCGCATTAATATTGATTATTTCACTACTCCTGTTGTTGTTTCTACCCCTCTCACTAATCTCCTTGATAATATTGTTAATTTTACTATTCAAATGAATGATTACTATCATATAACTATATCCAATAATGTTACTACAATTCTTTTATTTACTGACGAAATTACTTTTATTACTTAGACATGCAATTTTAAGAGGGTTATATATTTATATAAATATATTGCATATATGCATTAAATCAAATTGAAAGAATTATGCAATATTATATATTATGGAATCTAACTTGAATTATTTATAACCTACTTATTATATTTTTTAATGTTAAATAATTTAAATATATATATATAAATCTAATAAACTATAAAGTTTAATAAAATTTCATAGATTTTAAATTTAATATATAATTTTATGATGATAATAATTAATACCATAAATGTGCATGTTTATGCTACTTAATTATTTTATTTTAAGGAAATTGGCCATATTTTAGTCTTCAATAAATATTTAGGAAAATTACCAAACATCTTCTTTCCTTTAGTCTCCTTGAAATTGACCATCTTAATTAATTATTTTATTTTAAGGAAATTGTCCATCTTAATTAATTATTTTATTTTATGGAAATTAACCATGTTTAGGAAAATTATCAAGCTTTTATATAATTTAATTTTAACCCAAACTATATAATATTTGCATTGAGATCCCTCAATCGGGTCCATCACATGGTGCTAGTGATTTAAAACTATATAGTATAATTAATTTGTATAAATTTCTTTAATTACATTGAACTCCCTTGGTTTCTGGAATTAATATATAGTATTGATATTGATTGATTGATGCCGTGTCACGTCTCCGTTTCAGTGCTACCTAGCTTCATAACTACCGTTGGGCCAATTACGAGAGTAGCCAGTCGAAATAACCAACCACATATGCAAGTCCTACTAAAATGAAAGGCCCAACAAAACAAAAACCTAAATGACATAAAGCAAGGTCCGTATAAAACCCTAATCCAATCCCAATCACTACAATCTCCATTACAATTCCTAGGGTTCTTCCTTACGCCGTCGTCACATTTCGAAATGGTACTTCTCTCAATCCTCTTTCCTCTTTCAATTCATCGGCATTTGTTGTTGATTCACTGTATAATCTTAGCTTGATATTCGATTGTTCGAATTTTATTTGTTAAATGATTGATTTACGATTTGTTAGCTACTTTTTGATCTGATTTTTAGGCATTGTTTGGATTTTTTAGTTCATTATTGATTCATTGAATATGAAGTAATTACGGTGTTTATTCATGATTTATTTTGTGTTAGATTTACGCGTTAGATTGTAAAAAGTTTACCGATTTCTGAGTTGTTGATTGCTAAATGTGTTTGATGTAGTTGCTATTTTGGTTTATTAAGTTTATTTTTGCGTAAATCGGTTGATGCGTTTGATAAAAAGGATTTGAGGTACAAGGTTTTTCGTGTGGAAATTTGATTAGTTAAGTTAGGAATGTGATAAGTGATGATTGTCAATTTACGAAGATTAGTTTGAAAAGGCGATCCTCGGCTTTGCCTCGTGCAAGCCTTGGTGGTACACTGGAAAATGTGATTTGGCTTAAAAATGAGGTTTTGGTATTGGTTGTTCACTTCTCCAAGTGCCAGACTCTACTATTTTTATGAAAAAATATGCGTGTTTTGGCTTAAAAATCAGGTGTGTGAGCGTCAGACCCCCGATATCCCAGTGTTGAGTATTGGACAGGGGTACACGAGGACGTAATAAGAGTGACAGTAACATAGCCCTGTGCTTATAAGAAAGCATTGAGGGTTTCATTCTATTTTATAGGCAGTGAAAGAGCTATCCTGATGAATAATTGACAACTTAGATGTAGAAGTTCAAGTAGAACAAATGATCCCATCAATGTTTGCAAAGTTAGAAATGAAATCGAGCTCAATGTTTTGGTTGATCATTCAAGCACTAATTGTTGACTTGTTTATGGCTACATGTTACTTCTAGCAAATTTTCTGTGAAGCAAGTCCCTTTCTTACCTGCTGTTGTAATTAATTTGCTTTTAAATGATGCTTGCAGGCCAAGAGAACCAAGAAGGTTGGTATCGTCGGGAAATATGGTGAGTTCTCGTGCTGCCTTTGTTGTTGTCTAATTGTCTACAGATAGACTATGGTGTAATGCTTGTTTATATTCTGCTGAGGACTTGGTGTTCAGAATCTCTCTTTAAGATTCTCCTTCTGATTGGTTTAGTGTTCATTTTTTTTATTAGGGATATTGTAGAAATACTAACTAATAAACTGTCTAGGTACCCGTTATGGTGCCAGTCTTCGTAAGCAGATTAAGAAGATGGAGGTGTCGCAGCACAGCAAGTACTTCTGCGAGTTCTGTGGCAAGGTAATAGTCCCATATATTTGGCACCCCTCATTTTCATTTGGTGAGATCAAACATATGTTTTAAAAGAGTGAGACCCACGTTCAGATTGTTGTGTTTTTGTATGCGGTTTCTTACGCAAGATATAAATGCTTGAAGTTGATTTGAATGTCTCACAAAAAGAAGTTAAATGTAGCAACTTCAAGTGAATAGAAAGTATATGATCTAATTGCATAAAAACTTTAATGTTGCAGTATGCCGTGAAGAGAAAGGCAGTCGGAATCTGGGGATGCAAGGATTGTGGAAAGGTCAAGGCCGGTGGTGCTTACACATTGAAGTAATACCTTTTTCCTTGTCTAATCTATTTTCTGCTTATTTGACTTCAGTGATTCGAACTTTCTATTTACAAGTTACAACTGGCTGCTTATTACCTTCTTTTTACTTTCATTTACAGCACCGCCAGTGCAGTCACAGTCAGGAGTACAATCAGGCGTTTGAGGGAGCAGACCGAGAGTTAAACATCTGCCTGCTTATCTTTTTCAAGAAAGTAGAAATTTTTGTACTGTGGTTAATTACAGTTGTAACCTTATCAGACCTTTGAAAGGATGCTTGTTCTTAGAAGTTTTAATCGTTTGACTTGTTTGGATTTATATCTCCGTCTCTTTTACATCGCCTCAGCTTCTGTTTTACCAAATCGTATGTGCTAGACTTCAATCCAGTCGTTAAACACTGCCATGTACTCCGTAAGTCTAGTTATTTTGCAGTTGATGGGTGATTGTCGATGGTCACACACTCCTACTCGTAGGGATGTATGTCTCCATGTCCATGTGGAGGAAATATATCTCGACAATTAAATTTTGCCTGATTAGCTGCGATCACCCTTGCTAGTTCTATCATCTTTACAAGGCAAATTATGATCCTCTAAATGATTAAAGTTTCGAAGACTGCTTTCTTTCTTCAACTCTTCTCCTCTTCCATCGTTCTTTTGTCTCCCATTCTCCCCTGTTTTTTGGTATCTTCAAACCCGTTGTTTTATGCTAATTAACCTACCATTTCACGAGTGCTTGGTGTCCAAGTGAATGAGTTAATGCAGATGCCATATAACTGGCAAACAAGTAATTCCGATGCTCACGACCAACTCCAACAGAGTTTCTCACAGCTAAATTCCTTAACAATAACACGCGAACTAGACCAACTAGTAGTCGAAATCAGACCATGTTTTCATTTTTTTGAGGAGCAACTTCATAACAAAAAATAATTGACAGCTAACGAAATGTAACCACCCAAGTATATTATCCACACAAGCCGTGAGCGTTTCTACAAATCTCTCTATTCATCGACTTGGGTACTTAAAATGAAAAGCCTTCCAAACATGGGACTTGTAGTTTGAAAGATAATATAACAATGATACAATAGTGGCTGAAGTCAGGTTTTAAACCTATGACATCAACTAAACCACAATTTACAGACTGAAGCTAAAACCAAAACTACAGTAGCCTATCCTCCAATTCGCTAAAGGAATGAGGATGCTACAAACTGGGAGATTACACCAGCTAGAATAACACCATTCTCGACCATGAGATGTCGAGATGGACTGCCAAGTGATAGTGTTAAGCCTTCTCGAGGTAAGAAATCGAAATGCAAAAAGCCGATTATAGATTCTGTGCCAGACATCGATCTATGTTTTTCCCGTTCTGAAATGGCTCATGAAGTTAGTGATGAGTTTGGTGAAGTGTGGTTGTTATACCACTTGAATTGGAAGATGTTCATGCTGGGCGTCGTGATGCATTTGCTTCTGAACAGCTTTGACTGCAGCAACTCTGGCGGCATTGGCTGCTCGGTTAGCTGCAGCCACTGCCCTATTCACCCTCTCATCAACCTTGGCCACATCATAAGCTTTCTCGGCTGCCCGCCTTGCTTCCTGATCAAATATAGCAACCAACTTATTGAGTCAATGCAAAGCATTACTCTATAGTAACTACAAATAGACCAAAAAAAAAAAAAAACTGTTTCTTTAAGACAAACCCATCCCATTTATAGTCCCTATTTGACTTTGATAGTTGGCCAATCTCAACTTCTTAATTTATTCGCATATATGTAGAAATACTATGTTTAAATATCATTTTATAAAAGCTGCAGCTTTAAGGTAAAATATCAACATCATTGAAAAGAAGAGTTAGAAGGGGCCAATGCAAATGGGACGGAGGTACTGACTACTGAAGGAGCACTTTCTTTACCCACAGCTCCCACTTGAGGCAATCATACATCAATACATGTTTATTTTGACGCAAAGTCAAGAGTTGTGTAAAATCCAGAACGTGATTATTCGGCAATGGAGCTCACCCAACATATGCAAAGCAAACTAGAAACAATGAGCATCATTTTAATTATTCATCCGAATAAGTTATTGCAAAGATGTCAAAGAAATGAAATACAGAATCGAGGTATCACCAGGTTCGTAAGGGTGAAACTATAAGAGCTGGTCGAAAAGCACAATTAACCAGATACTGAAAGCTCACACTCCAATAGTTTTAAAAACTACAAACGATAGACTGAACCCAAAGTGTTGCAGTTCCAATGAGTTCTTGTAGCCAACTCCACTCTCTCGAAGAACGGAAAGCAGGGTTTCCCAAACAGCTTTTAACTTGCTAAAGATAGGCCGTATCTTTGAGTTAAGGCAAATTTCCCATGCCATTTAGGTGCATCTCATTAAAATGTTGCCTCTTATCTTGCAATTTTAAAGGGAGAAAAGCAGGATAAAAAGAAGAGATGTGTCCCCAGGTAAAAGCACAAGCACAAAAACAAGGGAGTTCTGACAATAAATAAAGGGTACCCTACAAACAAAACGATACTGCACACGATGACAATGTAGTAAGTAGCAACCAACATGTACATCACAATGAGATGGGAAAAAAGGTGAAGCGCGCAAATTGTAGATAGAGGCAAATTTATGCCATAAAGTGATGTCTTTTTACCAAAAAAAAAATAATTCATGTATATATGAACAATTTTGGAAGGAAAAAAAAAGGTCGCAAAAAAAAGCAGTCGGAAGATTAAACCAGGACTCCCAGAAAAGGAAAGTAAGAAGAAAAAACAGATACAAAGCATTATCCAATAGCTGACCTGGACAGCGTTGAGCACTTTAGAATGATTAACAGCGACAGGAGAAACTGGAAAGGTAGCACTTTGTGTGCTAGGAACATCAAGTATCCCATTATGCCAGTGGCCTGCTTGGGTTTCTCCGCTTCTGTATGTGTACATCCCAAGCCCTTGCCTTCTTCCCTCATGCCACGCTCCTTCGTATCTATGTCCGTTTGCGAATTTATACACTCCGAACCCATGCATTTTGTCGGCAAAGTATTCTCCAGCATATGTGTCCCCGTTCCTGAACAATACCAGGAAGAGTAAAGGGTTATATCCAAGCACAAGCGTTTACAAACTTTGCATAAATTACCACATTGAAGGTTACCACCCATAGTACATAAAGAGCAGATTTTGTAGGAAACCTAATTAGACCTGCAATAATGTAGCACATGTCAATATTCGGAATACGAGTGCTACCAAATAGATGGCAAAATTATAGCTGCTACAAGATCACAAAACTGATCTCTCAGCAAAACTAAGCCACCAAACAAATTTTGTTTCTCGGACGCTGCTTCACATAATCACATCTGACCACTACTATTATCACATTCCTCAAGACATGGCATGCTCCGCAACAACATGGAACCACATAGAATCATTGATCACCTAGCCAAGTACTTGAGACTTAATACCAAGTGCTTAACAAGAATGGAGATGCATTAAATCACGCGCTGTCATTCCTTGCCAGAGTGGCATGTGAAAAGATAGAATAAGAGGTTTAGAACACAGTACGGATGCTAGATGTCGGAAAATAAAGTAAGATGTGACTAATAGACTATTGATTGATAAAAAGTTTTCATAGCACAAGCAAAGTCTTCATCCCCAAACTGATGTCCTAGTAAGTTACTAGTGAGGTCAGGTGAACGGAGGCCACCATCTTACAGAAAAGAAATACTGACAATTTTGAAATGCTGGACAACAAAACAGCACCAACTACTGATTATTTTTGCTTCTGGGTCAATTGAGGTGAAAGATGTCTATGTGACGTAAATATTCAGTAGCAGTCCAGATGATTTTTACCCATAAACTCATACGACAGCACAAGGATTATGTATAGCTCAAATGTCTTCCATCACACTCTTCACAATGCGAACTATGTACGTGTCAATCATTCATGATACCCATCCAAGTATAACCACTACTTAGATACTTCTATAACCTACTGCTAAGGATCCAAGTATGACCACTATTTACATACTTCTATAACTTGATCTTTCTGCATGCAATTTTAGCCCTCATCCATCTTATTTCATATGCTAAACAACGATAACAATAAAATACAGCCCATGAAACCATAACCGTTCTCTCATCACAGCCTTCACCCTAGGGCAGGATGTTTACAATACAACATGTGTCTCTTTAAGATTCCCAAGTGTGCATATGTAGTGTCCAGTGAAACTCCACAACAAACTGTGTTAGCACAAATAAACTCGAGAACAAAACAATGGCACAAATAAACTCCACAACAAACTGCCAGTTACTCAAAAGCAAATACTTCGTATATTTTTTCCTCATCATTAAACAGAAATACTTGCACGATCATAACAAGAATGCGTAGTGTTTACTCTACATACGTACACTTACAAACATAAATTTAAGCTATTTGATATCAACTATCACAAACATATGAAGGCAAGTTGAAAACTAACCAAGTAATTCTGACAAGGCATCATGTACATGACTCATGTGCAGCACAAATGTACCAATCATGAAGCAAGCATGAAGTTATCAATGACGAATCCAACAATATATAATCGACAAACATTTAATACTTGCAAAAAAAACACAACATGCTCATCAAATAAGCAAAGTATGAAATTACCTAAAATGGTAGTGACCAAGCCCATGCTTAACACCCCACTTGAATTCACCAACATAACGACTCCCGTCCTCGCAAGTATGAATCCCACAACCATGGCTCTGTCCATTAGACCATTCACCAGCATACACATCTCCTGTATAAAACCTATATACACCAAACCCATGTCTAAGACCTTGTCTATACTGCCCTCGGTATCGACTACCTCGAGCCCATGTTTCTACTCCATACCCATCATACTTCCCATCAACCCAATCACCCTCATACCGCCCACTCATGTAATAATAATACACCCCACTTCCTGAACATTTCCCCTTATGAAATTCACCCTCATACACATCCCCATTACTATAAACTTGAACTAAACATCCTGAACTCAATTTCTTCTCACTTTTAGACTTCGACCCAATTGACCAAAACACAGGCAAAGGTCTAGAAACCCTTGAAGGGTTTGACTTAAGCTTAATTGGGAAATGAAACGAACGATTCAAAAATACCCTAATTGATGGCAATCTAGGAAGTGCAAGATTCAGAGAAAATAAAAGAGCAGCTGAAAATGCAAATGCACTAAGAAAATCAAGAATAAAAGAGTGACTTGGGTGCGAAACTAAGAAGTAAAAAAATGGCAAAGCAAGCAACAACAACAATCTTAAATGAACCCTAAGCCGTCTCAAATGGCGCAACCGCCTTATTATCCTAAACACAACCGTCTTTGTCGTCGAAAACAATGAAATCAGATATAACTGACAATTCCCACAATCCAACTTAAATGACTTCAACTTTGAAGAATTGGGTATTGCTGAAAAAGGATAATTCTTAAGAGAATAAGGTAAAGTTGGTGACTTTACAAGAGATGAACTAGGGTTCATCAAAGGTCTTTTATGGGGTGTTGTTGTTGATGAAGATGCTCCAGAAATTGATGAAATTGGTGAAATTGACCCAAAATTATGATCATTTTTCACATGGGTAATGTTCAAAACCCTAGAATTAAGATCAAATGATGGAATAAAAGGTGAATTAGATTGAAAAAGTTGATGATTATGATGAAAATTAGGGTTTTTCTGGGTAATTAATGAAGAAAATAAAAGGGGTGGACTTGGATTAAAATCGGAAGAGATGCCACTGCTTTCCTTTCCGATCTGAAGTTCAGATTTCTTCTGATGCATTTACATATGGAAATTCACCAAAAACTTTGCCAAAAATCTTATCTTTTTTTTGAACAATTTTTGTTGATTTCAAAGAGTTTGTATTTTTTCTTGGTTTTTTTTATCTATCTATTTATTTGGTTTGTGAAAAAGTGAGATTATTATCTAATGAAACATACAGTATATATGTAAACGATGATGGTACACGTTAGAAAAACCGTTTGTTAATTAATGGACATATATGTGATGATATAAGTATATGATATGATGATGAGTATGACATTTGATGATGAAAATGATATTTTTCAGAAATTATATCTGCGATTTCTTCGTTTCAGTTGATGGTGATTAATGATTATAGTGAGAGGGGGAAAAAGTGGAATTTTTTTTTGAAATTAGAGGTCACGCTTAAAGGATGAGATAATCTTGTGATGTGATATTATAAATCTTGAATATTCGGGACGGTTTTATGGTAAATTATCCTAAAATTATTTTAGAGTAGTGAATTATGTGGGTTTAGTGTTTTTTCATTAGTATTTTCTTTTTGGATGAGGAGTGAATTTGTATGCGCTATTTTCTTGTTAGGTTTGTAGTGTATAAACGTCTGGGAATATATGAATATAGGTCGTGCATGGTAGATGAGACAAAAGTAGTATGCTTAAAGGATTACAAAAGATTTGACCTATACATACAAGTGAGAGCATATTTGATCAATTTTCATCTTAAAACGGATAATGTCGTCTTAAGAAGAGACTTAAAAAATTTCAATAACTTGTAAACCACGCATATTAGATTGACCATTCTTTTAATATTAACGATAATAGCTTTTAACCGAGTATGTGTTTAGTAATCTATATTATGTGTTTTTTTTTTTCCGACAATTGTCTATATTATGTGTTTTAATAACTGTATTTTCATATTCTTTGTGATCATTTTAATGTCTGCGGTCTCGCCGTGATAATGTTCTTAGTACATTATTTTATTCTTGCTAATTTGCCATCATTCATGACAATGTTACAAAATTTAGCGATCGTCTTATTTTGAATTATACTATAAATCTTATAATAACTTATTGCAATATTATGGGTTCATAAAATACTTAAAATCATTATAGCATTATCATGCTTTTTCAAAATTATTACCTCGGTCCATCAAAAAAGTTCATGTTTTAAGGACACAATCAGTGGCGGTTCTAAAGGGGTTGCAAGAAATTCACATGCATCCCTTTTGTTTCGAAATATTTACAGGTTAGTTTCAATAAGGATCACTAAATGTTTGGTGTTGACCAAGAGTATCTCCTACCGACAGTTGGGGCAATCTCCTTCGGAATACTGAAGGCAATTTAATGGGTTGACCCCTCCCAAGTTTGGCTTTCATTCGCAAGAATCAGGAATCGAACCCCTGACCACTTGATTAAGAGATGAGAGGCCTTACCACTCACACCCGCCAACTTTGGTTCACTAAATATTTAGTGGTGTAGTGGTTACATGGTCTATATCAGTTTGATTATGTGGTGTCATTCTTTAATGCCTATTTTAGCCCTTCATTTCCATAATTCTTAGTTATAAATTCATTCTATTATTTTTGACATTTTTCCACTTTTATCTCATTTAGTTACAAAGCATTTTATTTATACCTACTCAAATTATTTGGATCCAATTTTATAGACGGATATGCTCATTATAGACGGATATGCTCATTATAGACGGCACATATCCGTCTATAACTAAAGACGGGTCAAATACAATACCACATTCATAATAAGACAAACAACAAGTGGGGTGGTGGGGGCAAAAAATGTCATCACTTTCAAGCTATTTGACCCGTCTTTAGTTATGGACGGATATTCAGTCTATAGCAAGACTAGCTGAATTTTATTTTCTATTTCTTATTTAAGACGGTACTAAAGTCGTAAGCTTAAAACGGATAACATCGCTTTAAAAGAGAGTTATGTTAAATTTATAATACACAGATATGTGTTTTATAATTATAAACATACTATAAAACGAAGTTTTTTAATAATTATTTTTTTCACTAATACTTCGACTAAGAGCATAGGTTATAATTTCTTTGTAACTTGACTCCATTTTACACAATACTTGTTTAAAATAACCTTATAAAAGTTCAATTAAAAGTTACTCTGCAGAAGTCATAGCATAATAGTAGAGCAAATAAGAACACTTTTCTATCATAAAAAATAAATAATGTGTTAAATCAAACTTACTTCGATGTATGTTCTATTTTCCCGGCTAATATCCTTTTGAAAATTTTAAGGGGATTCTTTAAAGTACAATGTTATTTGTTCACGTGCGTGTTTTTCTTAAATTAGCCTAAATGTCCTACTTGAAATTCTAAAGAAGTGCATTGATGTAAAACTGTAAAATAATATTTACCTCTATTCACTCATTTCTTCCCCTTCTATTTTATACAAGAAATAAAAAATAATTTTAGACCACACAAAACATTCTATCCCATATACAATTGAATTTGGACCACATAAAATGAAAACCGAAAGAGGGAGGAAATAAGTGAATAAAAGGAAACTAGTTTTAATCCCGTGCAAAAATTGTACGGTATAGGTGGCGGTCATTAGAGTATAATGTCGAGTTATTAATTTTCTTACAAAACTCAGATGTGTATATGAGTTTACTTTTGCGTTTTATTAGAAATGGAGGAAATATTATTCCTGCCAAAATATGACTTTGCCTGATAGCATGACCCAACCAATTTTTGTAAATGGCAAGACCATAAAAATTTGACTCACCCGCTGGACCTGAATCTGAATTAACTTGTTAATTTATGGCTCAACTTGATCCGAGCCGTTGAACTCGATGGTTTAAAGATAAACCGTCTTACTCAAAATTTGTGTTTTATAAAACCGTCTAACTAACACAATTTAATCTAACGATTTTACCTTACCATCCTAGAATGACCAAAATAAAACGACTAAAGGAAAGGGCCCAATATTAAAGTACTTACTCCCTCCTATTCCGAATAACTGTCTCATTTGTACAATGTCACGAAAATTAAGGAATATAGTTAAAATAATGAAAAGTATTGTATAGGGGTAAGAATATAGGAGTTAAATAATGAAAAGTATTGAATATAATGGTTTAGGAGTGGTTGAGGTGGTAAATAAAGAAAAGAGCCAAGGGTAGGAAAGTAAAAAAGCATGTCCAAATATGGCAAATGGGACAGTTATGTGAATAGACGGAAATGACAAATGAGACAGTTATTCGGAATAGGAGGGAGTAGTAAATAGTCTGTGATGATTTTTTAGAATAACTTGGCAAACGCAAAATCATAACCATAAATTAGGCTTCACTTTACTTCCTTGACAATCCTCTTTTTTTTTTTTCCACATATTTAAATTCATTGTATTTCATTGTCTCATCCTTATTATACAGCAAAAATAACGGAAATCGTTATCACAGAAAAGATATTTTCGAGTAATATAGAAATTCGACTTTGTAGCTATATTTAGTTAAGTATTTTTATACTTTATTATATATTTCTTACTTGCTTACATACTTGTTAATTGTGATAATTTGATGATGTTCAATGTTTTTTCGAGTTTAATTGTTTTTTTAATTAAATTTATTAAGTGATGAAAGTTTGACATAAATTATTCCTAAAATAAGTAAAGGCGTAGCGGGGTAAAAGTTGTATTTTGACTGTTGAATTTTAGAAAGAAAAGATTACAAATGAACATGGTGGGCCCACATAATTCTAAAATTGAGCGACCAATAAGAATGCTTTAAAAAAAACCTAGCTTTTACGTATATATAGTAGATGAGAGAGAGTAATTAAAGATTGTGATGAACATGAAGGGCCCTATTTAAATAAAAGTTTTTCAAATCCTAAAACTTATTGGCCAATCAAAAAGCTTTAAAAAACCTAGCTTTTATATTAGGTAGATATTCAAAGGTTATAAGGTAATCAATTTTCTACTAAAAGCAAGTCTCAATAGTTTATCTTAAAATTGCAAGCTACTTCGTACTAGCTTAACCATGTAGTCTTGCTTGGTTTGGGGCTTTGAAATTTAGAAATTCCATTAAACTAAGAAGGCTTAAATAGACCCACAATAAATAATCAACCAATAGAAAAATAGTGGTTCTCAAATTTTGATTTTTTTTATTAGCTTTCTACTTTTCTAACTAGTATAAATGTAGCTAAATCATTGGAATACTTTGATTTCTCAAAATTATTGTAGCTTAAATTATAATATGACAATGTTAAGCTAGTAACAAACTACTATTTCCGTCTCGGTCATTTGTTGTCCTTTTCTTTTGGCACAAAAACCAAAGAAAGAGGAGATGGCCAATTACTAAATGACAAGTGGAACAAATAAAGTGTGAATGATCAAATTACTCATCAAGTTCATTATCAAAATAGAAAGGACAACAAATGTCTGAGAACACCGCAAAATGAAAAAGGACAACAAATGACCGGAATAAAGGGAGTAACAACTAGTTTATCATTGAACTTGCTCTAATAATCACCAGAGTCCAGAAGTGTAAGGAGCCTTGATAAATTCTCCACGTCTCCATTAATTTTATTTATAAATGAATTCTAATATTTTGAAGAATATTTTTAAAAAAATTATAAAAGAGAAATAAGAAAAATAAGAAACTTTTATCATTAAATACATATGGAAAATTTTTTAATAGTATTCACTCATATTTTTCGAAGACATCAAAGATATAATCGATATATATTCTCAATCAATAAGTCTTCTTTCAGATGGTCTGAAATAAGACGGACCAAATGTCACCATTTTTTTAATAGAATGTAACTATTTATGACAAAATATTATAACTAAAATTGTCCCCTTTTACCCTAAAAATAATGATAATATCTTATCAAAAAATAGTAACATTTTACCGTAAAATGGCTACATTTGATCCGTTTTATTTCAGACGGCTCTGAAATAGCTCGTCTGGAATAAAAATTTGCGCTTCTCAATATAAAAGGCGGCCGATAATGCCACGATTAATATCTACTAGTCCACGGAAAGTGTGAGTGCAATAGTTTAATACACACTATTTCTAGAGGGCAAGGTTTCGTGGCATTATCCTTTTAGCCTGTGGTGATAGGGCTAACCCTATATAAAGGTACTTTTAATGTAAAGTAGAGAATATGAAGCTGCTAGTATATGTTTTTCTCTTGTTTTTGATTGATGATTGAAAGCTGCTAGTATCAGTTGAGTGTTTGAGTACGTAATTGTTCATTTATCAAATATCAAATATATACATAGAAAAAATATCCAACAGGTTAAAATTTCAATATGTGGTGATCCAATCCATAATGATAATAAATTGACAAGGAGACATCCACAATATCACATCCATTATGCGATTAAATAAGAGCTTTGAACGATACGGGTCCGGGCTTATGAGTTCAGGACGGGTCAAGAGTCGTGCCTACAAAAATACCCAGGAGATGTATTTTGTATAGTTGTCAAGCTAGCCTAAAGTTAACGAGTTTCTTCGTAAAGTTACCGCGCTAACTTAACCTAAACAATTTTGTAAAGACATTAAGCTCATTTGCCAGGTAACGATACTTCTGTCTTAAATGAGAATTTGTGATAGATTATATGCATCTGGAAAACTATCGTACATGTAATTGTATACTTGTCCAATAATAATAATCTTACTTTGTTATTATTATTACTCCGTATTATAATTGACGTCAATTTCGACCTTGTCATTAAAACTGCGGCGTACGATGATGTGATGCATCAAGACATCATCGTAGTTGTTTATTGATCAATTCAAACGAATGCTTTGTTGACCCTAAAACAGCAAATATAATAAGGTGCAGTTGAGACTATGGCGCTTCACAACATCATCATTTAGACTGTATTTACCGCACATATGGACATAAACCACGTAAAAGAGGAGCATGTCACGATCGTTTACAAAAAAAAAAGGAAAATAAAAGACGAAACCTAATACACTACATACATATATTATTACTATTAGGGTTATTTGATAAAAATAATTCAAACTATTGGTGGTTTTCTTATAATAATCCCAACTTCATTTAATCTCATAATAAACCGTATTATTAACGTCGTCATCTTATATTGAATTCGGTAACCTACTACCTCCCCACCAGGTCATACTTTCGAAAAAAAATCTTAAATAAGTAATATTTACCTATCCTCTTCACCCCTTCACTTTTCTATCACCAACCATTAGAAACCAAAAAATTACCACCACATCACTAATCTGCTGCTACCAAAACCAACATCAAAAATCACCACTAGCACCACATGAACTTTTTGAGGAAATTAACCAACGCCAAACTGTGATGCTCGGACTCTTCACCTGACCCTGAGGATCCGGTGGACAGGATCCGGACACGGATCCAGACATGGATCCTTGACGGACTTCTATGAGAAATCGGTGTGAGAGTGTTTCGTTTTTTAACCTCTGTTTTGTACAGCAACCCTATATCAAGAGTGATCTTGACATGAATTTAATGCTGTAATAAAGTCTTCATTCATGTTAAACATGAAGAAACTACTTTTCCTTTCTTTTCTTTGATTTTTTTTAACTAATAATCAATTTATTTTCAAAAAAATAAAACATTAGCCGAGTCCAAATTCAAATTAGGATCCTCGTATCCGAGTCCTTGTTTTTGAGATTTCAAGGATCGGACCCTCGGATCCGTGTCCGTGTCGGATCCTCGTATCCGAGTCCGAGCATCACAGACGCCAAAAATCACCGTTGGCACCACCAATCTGCTACATTCCGATCTATTGATGTACTCTCTCTTTTGGGGAATTTCTAAAGCGAGTTATCATCATTTTTCGATGATTTTCGTGGAATTAATGAAGGAGATGGAGACGTATACAACAATAAAGGAATGCAGTGTAACAAGCACCCACACTACCAGAAGCACGTATTTTGTCTAGAACACTAACCTAATTTCATCAAACCTAAATCAATCACCCCCAAAATTCAACAACCCTAAAATCCCCAAATTCAAATTCAAATGCAATTAACAAAATAGAAACCCAGAAAAAGTAATCGAATAACTTGAAATTCAACATTATTCAGAGAATTAGAAGTATCAAATGTGGCATTGAGCTTTTCTTTGAGACCATCGTATAAACAACCACCATGCTTTGAATATGACTAGTTTTATGGGAAGTGAGTTTAAGGGGCGATGATGACGATACTGGACATTGACACCATTTTTGGTGATGAGCTTGAATCTCGTGTAATTATAGTGATAATGGCTTGTGACTGAAAATTGACGCCTTTGATTTCTGGATTGATTTTTGAGTTTTGCATTAGTTGAGTAATGGAGGTGTAAATGGTTGATGAAGAGTGAAGGTGGTTGGTAGGGTTGATGGCTTGAGGTACTGGAGTGGTGGTGGGTGGTGATGAAGGAGAAAGGAGGGGGACTAAAAAATAAAAGAAAAGGGATGACCAGATGATTTACCTGATTTTGCAGGTTAAAAAAGGCCCAAGTGCAATACGAGTAAATGAGTGCACTAAAATGGTTTATTATGAGATTAAATGGAGTTGAGATTATTATGAGAAAATCACCAATAGTTTGGATTATTCTTATCAAATAACCCCTACTATTATTATTATTATGACTATTATTGGTGTGATTATATATTTGATGACAGGAAGTAAGAATGCCTGCATTGCCTACCACTATAGGATTCTAGGATGCAAGTTTAAGGCAATTGAACGTCAAGAACTCGAATTTCATCTATTACTTTTTTTCAGGAAGGGAACTCCAAATTAGCATAACTTGGGAAATAATTTAAACATTTCTATCCCCCTCAGTCTTTTCAACTTTGGAGAAAAAAAAAGCTAGGAAATTACGAGTAATAGTACGACATTTTCAGCTTGACTACGGCGGATAGACTATAAATTTAACAGCAAAAGCATTTTGAAAAGAAAAAGTCATAAAACAGAACATCATTCGACTCAGCCGCAAAAAAAACCATGTTAATATAGCGAACATTTTATAACATTACTCCAAAACTGGTGACCGGACTGGACCAGTTAGGTTGAAACACGGACCGAAACCCTCAAGATCTCGTCTTCACCAGTTCAACTATAAAAGATAATTTGAGGACTTTTTTCAAGGTTGGACTGGACAGGAGACCGGTCAGCACATATTTGTGGACTCGGAGACCGGACCGGAATGTATGCGGTCTGTTCCGGTCTGGTTTGCCAGCCGGACCACTTTATGAACACCCCTACTCATGGGGGGTAGTATATTAGCCTCATACCCTATGTTACTAAGACTCGGGTATGGGCGTCGGATGCGGATACGTGTTCAAGTGTCGGACTTTTGAGCCTCAACCTCACGTTACACGATTGACTATCCATCCTTTTTAACAAGGGGGTTACCAAAAATTTATAAATCATGACGCTGAATTGTAATTTTGATCACGGGTAACAAACTAACAATTGCCGGAATGGAAAGGAAAAATAAGAGGCAACCAGTATTCAACACTCAGAACTTGACATAATGAACTTACATGAAACTGTATTTCAAAGACGGCTTTAGCCATCATACATGGATCTCATTTCCTAGAAGTACATTTTGTGCATTCCTACCAACAATGGAGGTTTACCAGGAAAATTCGAAGCATATATACTGAAAGGAGAAAGAGAAAGCACGTCTAACCAGAGACTAATTGTCATGGGCTGGATCCAAAATAGACTTGGAGGCTAACATCAAGGCTTGTGGATCTTGAAACCAAATACCCTTGGGACATAGCTCCGAGTTGGTTGTGGTGGCTTAAGATTCCCATATGTCATGAGAAAAAGATGAGGGAACGTGGTTCCGAAATAGGCACCATCAGCGTCTTCTTTGAGTCAAGGAAATACAAATACAACAACAATAGCATTACCTGAGTGTCTTACTGATTTGACATCATATTATAATGAAAACTACATTGACAATTGCAACGAATGACTCCTATTTCACGGTAAAAAGAAGTGCAAGCAATTTAGTGAACCACTTTGGTTTATCCATCATAATACCAAGCCAAAAGATAGTGAGATTCATTGGCTCTATTGGAAATGGAAATAGAAGGAAACACAGATAGAAAGGAAAATATAAAGATGAGCACATAACGCATCAAACATGACACGATTCAAAATACAATGAAGCAAACCAAGAAAAAGTTATTTCTTCCCGCAAGCATTCACTCACGTCAATAAAATGCAAATAATTTACAAAAGCTCCTAACATTACGACATGTAAAATCTTGCCCTTCATCAAAATGTTAACAGTTAACAATCAATTGAGTTGGAAAATAGCATCCTACTATACACACCAGACGCGATGTTCTCTAGCAAAAACAATGAAGATTGATAAGGATGCCTGGTACACATACAAGCCATTACAAACCAAAGTTTGTAGAAAGAGCTAAGAAGAAGAATACATGACACTTGTTTAGAAGTTTAGAACTGCAGTAAGTTATTGGATACTAGTTGCCCACTAATCCCGGAAAAGGGAACACAAACAGTCAACCACTGATTAAGATTGGGTAAGCTAAAACAACACAGACCTGCTGTGAAATTAGTAAATTAGTAAACAAGGCCATCCTATCTCTAAAATTATAAGGGATGAGATCCTCCAGGGTCTCCAAAAAAAGACCCATTAAGATAAATCGAAAGATCTTGAGCATAGAAAACAAAGCTTCTAGAACTAGCAAAGTAAAGGATAATTAAACTAGCAGCGCTGCATAACACCATCAAGTCACAAAATAAAACCAGCCTACATGGCTATAAGGATACTGCCTTGGTACTTAGATCGTGGGTAATAAACATCTTCACATCTTGGGCAATAGATCTTCACAGTGCTTGATCGTGGTATGTCTGATTGACCAAGAGGAAGGCAAGGTTGTCCAGCGCAGTAAACTCTAGGACAACGCCCAAAATCATAGCTTTTGAACTTTTCCAACTGTTAAAGTATGCAACATAATATACATCAGAAAATAATTGACAACAGAAAAAAATCTAAAAGGAATGATAAAGAAATGGAGGACAAACAATCACCATTGCAGCCATTCCTTTAGTAGTCAAGATGTAGCGGACATGAATAAGACCATAAAGCATTTCGGCGGCAGATTCAATTAATTCATTTTGTTCTTCTGTAAACATATCACCTAAACACGATCATACAAACAATAACCAGATGATTATGAGCCATCTCAAAACCACGAAATAAAATAACCTGAGTAACGTATTAAAATTTGAAACTAAATCCACCAATGATATCTTAAACCAGGGTTTAAAGATCAGTCATTTAGTATCTAAGATGGTTGACATCTATAAAATTTGTTAACCCTGGAACAGTTGTCTGGAACAACGTAAATGGTGAATACAAATAGCCTCTGCAAGAAATGAAGTCATATTATTCCCATTACTTCTTCTGGATTTCGAGAAGAGGCTATTCAAAATCTCAATTCTTACATCATTTTCGATTTTCATACATACTTGAGGATTTACTCAGCCAAATCAGCATCCACCATCTCTCTACTCCAATATCTCCCCCACAATTCTCTAATCTCTCAAATTGGTTAAATCAATACAGCATTAAGCAACCAACGCTTGTTAAAATCCGAAGGAAATATTGCACACAACATTATCTAGAAAATACGAATCTGTTTGCAAAAACTGCGCTCCCCGTGTCTATTATAAGGCACGCACCTTCGCCCCACGTCACGCGTTTTGTCGCTCCAAGCTCTCCTTGTCCCGGTGGGCCTTTACCCCTTCAAACTTACTTCTCCGGTATGGTCGATCTCATTTCCTATAATCAGAGTATCTTACCCTCCCAGACCAAAATAAGTTGTAACCCCTAGAAAAACAACTAAAAGACTCTCTTCATCTCAAATGTCACAGACAGACAAATAAGAAGATACAGGTATTCATTTCAACACAAATACTTCCCTCTCTCGCCCCCTTCCAACACAGTTTGTACGCAATTTCTGTACCTTATGTCCTTCATCATAATGCAGAGATCCATTCAAAGTTATAATGTCTTGTGACAGGAAAAGGAAAAAAGGAGTTTCAGCTTACCATGAGAAGATTCAACATCCAAAATCAGGTCAAGCGCATAATCATAATATGGAACTTGACTACTCAAGCCACAAAGGTTAAAGTCATCTTGGATGTAATCATCGTCGACCTCACAGAAGAATTCATTTCCTCGCAAATTACAAAACCAAGAAATCCATGAACCATCAGAACCACTCACATCTGATTCTTCACTATCGGTTTCAGACTCCTCTACAATGAAGAAAGCACGAGTCATCAGCACCAATAAATTCGAGCACAAATCCACTTTCAGTATCTATTCACAGAAAAAACAATACGCATAGCCCAATGATTAGAAAAACTTTATGAAAGATATAAAGATAAAGCTGGTAACAGAAGAGGAGGGGGAGAAAGATCACTAATACAACACTAATAACAAATACTCTGGTGCCACAAGGACAATCGCAAAATTTTAGGGTAGGGAGGATCATGTGTAAGGAGCCGTAACTCCTATGTTATAAACAAACAGATGCCACATCCAAATGGCTGAGAACGAGAGAATTATATCGAATAACTGCTGTTACACAATAAATAGAAAGAATGGACCAATGATTAATAAATTAATAAAACAAACTAAGCACTTGCGAATCTCAGATAACCTAAGTCTGATCAGGAATAAAATGAAAATCTACGCAAAGGTAATCATACCAAGAAAATAAGAATCTATCTAAAAGTTCAATTTAAATTTTGCCTTCATCTCTTGCAATATCATGTATAAGACAATATAATTGACAAATCTAAGCCACATCACTAAGAATCAATCGCCAATTTTCACGCTTATCACTGTTATCCTCAGCTAACACACCTCACAAAGACACAAACATCAAAATGGCTCTCTTTCAAAGATAATCTCACTATTAGTCAACTGGTACGGCAAGTTCACATCATCTACAAGCCACTCCACTCAGTTTTCTTACCTTATCCCCCCCAAAAAAAAAAAAAAAAAAAAATATCTACAAGCCACTCCAAAGGTCCATAATCATCGACTTCATCAACTTCTTTTATCTCCAACCAGCCTTTTCCTAAACAAAAAACCGCCTAACAAGCAATAAAGCGTCTCAACTTCTAACCCCACGTCTCATTTATCACTCATCAACCCCAGCAAAATATTTCACATAACACCAACAACTAACATCCTCATACAACATCTAAACCAATTTCATGCATATATGATATAATTGTCATCCTAACCTACAACAATGGAGCTCTCTTTAAAAGATAATCCCACTGTTAATGTCAAATGATGCGACAAATTCACCTCATTAAAAAGCCACCAAAGGTATGATCATCAACTCCTTCAGCTTCAAGCAGCCCTTTTCTCAAAAAGAGCCTCCCAACAACTACAAGTTTACAAAGCATGCCGACTTCTAACCCACGTCTTGTTTATCACTTACCAATCCCCGGCAAAAATACTTTATATAACATCAACAACAAATATCCTCATAGACCCACCAGAACAAATCATTCTCAAATTCAGTTAAGACGATTCACAAAAACATCCAATATCACTCATCCAACCTCCGGCAAAAACTTTATGACTAGCATCAACAACTTATATCCTCATACGGCATCCAGACCAATCAACCTCAAGTTCAGTCGAGACGAATCACAATAGCATCCAATATCACTCACCAGGACCCCAGCAAAAAAATATTTCACCTGACATCAACAACTATTATCCTCATACAACAACCACACCAATCATTCTCAAGTTCAGTCGAATGATTCACAAACGCGTCCAATATCACTCATCCAACCCCGGCAGCAATATTTCACCTAACATCAACTAATATCTTCATACAGCACCCACGTCAATTATTCTCAATTCAGTCGAAACCATTCGCAAAAGCATTCAACATCACTCATCCAACCCTGGCAAAAATATTTCACCTAAAACGACCAACTAATATCCTCACACAACACCAAAATCAACCATTCTCAAGTTCAGTCGAAGTGATTCATACATCCAATATTGCTCATCTAAGTATCTAACCCCCGACGTAATTTCACCTAACATGAACAACTAATATCTAGATACAAGTGATACAACTCCCACACTAATCACCCTCAATTTCAGTCAAAACCATTCACAACCCCCCACCTCACCTCAATCTATCACTCTATCACTTCACAAGTAACCAACTGCTCCTTCACTGTCCAACAATCTACATACTTACACTTTACTACAAAAGTGAAAACATAGAATAGCACTAAATCCGCAATTCACCACAATAAACCAGAAACAATATTTTCCTGTAGCATCAACAACTAATGTCCTCATAGTCATACACCACCAAAACCAATCAAGCAAAAACATTCAATATCACTCAGTCACTCACCTAACCCCCCGCAAAAATATTTCACCTAACACCACCAACTAATATCCCCATGCAACACCATAACCAATCACCTCAAGTTCAGTTAAACGATTTGCAACCCCACCCACCCACCCTTGCATTTCACAACTAATCAAATGCTAGTTCATCATTCAACAATCACAACATTTCACCTAGCATCAGCAACTAATGTCCACATACACCACCCAAACCAATCATCCTCAAGTTCAGTCGAAACTTTTTGATTCGCAAAACCATGCAATGTCAGACTCTATCACTTCACAAACAATCAAATGCTCCTCAACTATCAAACAATCTACAAACTTACACTTTCTTAACAGACAAACACATACGGAGTACAATACAACTAACACCCAAAATTCACCGCAACAAATAACATACAATACAATTACATCCGCCTACAGCATCAACAACTAATGTACTCATACAACACCAAAACCAATCGCCTTCCAGTTCGGTCGAAACGATTCGATTCGCAAAATCATCCAATATCACTTTATCACTTCATAAACAATCAAATACTCAAACAAAATCATACAATACCACTAAATCCGCAATCCACCAAAAAAACACAATAAAAAGCGGAAAATAAGAAGGAAGTACAAACCATCAGATATATTAATAGGTTTAGTAAGATCAGAATGATCAGAAGGCGTTGCTGCCTTATCTTTATCTTTAGGGTTAGATTGTCCACGAGAAGTCGACGGAGAAGTACGCTCAAGGTGTTTATCAAGCACGTCGTTTAATCTTTTCCGATCAACTCCGCCAATTTCCGGCGACTTCGACGGCGGTCCTCTTTCTCTATGCATGCTTGAAAATTTCAAATCCGGCGAAGGTAGATTTAGGAATTGAGCATTTAAGTGAAGGAAATTAGGGATTTGGATTGAGCATGAGTTCGATTTTGGGGAAATTAGGGTTTTGTGGAAATAATTGGGGGAAAATGAATGGAAAATATCTAACTAATGTCTAACGGGTGTGTGAAAATTGAAATTGTGACGATGGTGGTGATGAGAGAACGGAAGCAACAACACTGGGGGCCAGCCCAGGCGCCCCTCCAGATTTTTTTTTTTTTTTTTTTTTTTTTTTGAAAGTTTTAAAAACCCGATAACCGGTTCTGGTTTCTAATTTGTTTCTTCTAGATCATTTGTTGTAGACTGTAGTTACAATAATAGCTCGGCAAAAAATCTATTAACCAATAGCTAAAGCTGATCAAATGGCCTAGGTTCATTGATTAGACACAAACCGGTCCGATTTTTTTTCCAAAACCTGGGCCCCTACTTAGACCCGAAAGGCCAAAGACTCGACCCATAGAAGCCTTGTGATGATTATCAGTCGAGGTTAGCCAATTAGGGCTATCCTCATAGCCAAAAAATGGTCCAACCCGGCCCGCAAAGATCAAATTCGGCTAGATAATAGAGCTTTATGTTACCATAGTAAGTAAGTGTTAGGGTTATAACTTGTAAGTTTGCTTGATTTTTGTACATTGCTTTTAATAGGGGGTATGTACTAATTAGAAAGACCTTTAAACATAAACTAAATACGGAGTACAATTATTATTTTTTTTAGAGAAAAACCCAAGAGGGGTATCAATGCATTAACTGAAAATCGATCGACACAAAATGTTCAATATCGTTGGGCAACACGTCCGCCCAATACCTTATTCCTACTTGCCACGGCCTGACATGAGCAAGCTCATGAGCAACCCGATTAGCATATCTACCAACAAATGACCAACGAATACTATGAAAAGAAGAACATGAAACTAAAATGTCATCGAGTAAAAGAAACAAATCACTGCGACCCTTCCGCTTAGTTCTGAGCGCCTCAATCACCGTAAGGCAATCACTTTCGAGAATGACATAGTCGTGACCTCTCTTCTTAGCTTCTTCCACACTGATCAGAATCGCCATTGCTTCTGCCACACTAGGTTCGATAACCTCCAACTACTGCCAAGTAGGGCTGAGTAAAACCGTATACCGGATACGGTTTTGAAAATCGTATCGGGTATACGGTTTTTAAATTCACAATTTTGTCGATACGGATCCGACCCGGTTTAACCGTGTACCCGGTTTTCGTATACCCGGTTTTTCCATATATCCGGTTTTCGTATACCCGGATACGGATTTCAGTTGTTTGTTGTTCAATTTATTGCATACGCGATAAAATCGGTACACCCTAACTTAAATTTAATAATAGGTTGCATATTAAAATAATCAAAATTTCAATATTCATTATACAAATGCATTAGGAAAAAAGAAAGTGGACAAGTTAAAGTGATTTTGGTTAAATTATTTAGTTTTTGTAAGATATTTTTTGTTTTTTTTATTTCTTTTCAAAAACCGTATCAAAAACCGTATACCCGGTTTTGTTTTTGCCCTACCCGGATATGATACGGTTTTTTGAAAACCGTATGGTATATATGGAAATCCGTATTGTATATACGGAAATTCGTTTAATTGAAACCGTATACCGTATCGTATCCTTATATTAAAACTGTTTCGTATATTTTTGCTCACCTCTACTGCCAAGTCATTCCCCACATCACTACACCACCCTCACCCCTACACACCACTCCCAAACCCGTACCCAACCCTTTCTTCACATCGGCATCGACATTTATTTTGACTACTCCGTTCTCCGGTCTCCGCCATCCCCTAACAACCACTTCCACGTTCATGTCCAGCCTCCCACTTGGTAGCCTCTCCCTCACAGTCCCCTCCTCCAGCTGCTCCTCTCTTGTTAATTCCTTCCCTTCCTTCCTATCTTTACTTACCCGCGACCTAAACATTTCCATTCCTAAATCCTTCACCCTGCGCACAACGTCATCCTCCTTTGCCTTCACATTCTCAAAGACCACTTTGTTACGACACTCCCAAATCGCCCAACAGCCTATCATGAAGTCTATTCTATCTCTCAGTCCCAACTCCCTCCACACACTTTCCACCCACTCTCTCACCCGCTCAAACCCGCCGCATCACTCACATCAAATCCCAGCCTATCCCAAATCCCTCCCGCCAACCCACACCCCTGAAATAAATGGAACGAAGTATCCCACGGTCCATAGCAAAATGGGCAAGAAGTATCATC
The DNA here is from genome assembly GCF_048544455.1 of Silene latifolia. Classification (NCBI taxonomy): domain Eukaryota; kingdom Viridiplantae; phylum Streptophyta; class Magnoliopsida; order Caryophyllales; family Caryophyllaceae; genus Silene; species Silene latifolia. The sequence continues at coordinate 18,790,849 of NC_133533.1, read as the reverse complement.
AACCTTAACACGACTAGCAATGTTACACCTAGTCGCAAGCGCATCACAACAAAGTTGCCAGATGAAAATTTTAACTCATGGCAAGACCGACATCTTCCAAATACTGTTCCATAGCCGCTTTTCTTCAGTGAGATCAGAGGTGCCCACCTCCCCTTGTCCCACACCAACCAAATACCGATACGTTGAACGCACCGAGTAAATACCATCTTTTTCACCTTCCCAACACCAAATGTCCTCCACGTCAGCCTTGCAAATACGGATGCTCAGAATTTTATCATGTTCAAGAGGAAGGAAAAGACTACGAACCTTATGCGTGTCCCAATGAAGACCGTTGATAAGTGCATAATTTACATTGTTTTACCCCTTATATTAGCTCCATTTTACATGTCATTTAGCACTTATCATAGTGTTTTGAGCTAATATTTGTTATTCTAGTTGCAATTACTTGTTTCCACATATTTTGTAGGAGTTTAAGCTTCTAGGAGCTAAAGTCCAACAAAGATGCAAGCTAGAGTGCAAAGGCTAAACAAGACCAAGTATTGGACTAAAGTGTATGAAGTTGCATGGGTTTTTGCATGAAGATTTAATGGATTGAATTAAGAATTACAAATGAAGTCAAATACAAAGTCAAGCCCAAAATGAAAGTCCAAATTAAGGTGAAAGTATTGGATGCTATGGAGCTTTGGATACTAAGAATAAGAAGCATTATCGGGTGATTAAGGAGCATTAAAGCATGAACATAGAGATTCCTCGAGCAATTAATCGAGGAATTAAGAAGAAATGCCCGGACAACCATGCCCCCGATCGGAGGTGGCAACCCCGATCGGGGTTGACCCCCTGTAGGACTTTTATGTTATGCCCCTATTTTCTTATAAATAAGGGCCTTAATCCGTTATTAGGGTTATCTTTTATCACGTCTTATATTCTCTATAATAGCCTTAAGCAATATTTTCTCTCATTAGTTTTCACATTTTGTTTTCAATATTGTTAAGCATTTAGTTATCAAACATTTGGTTACTTATATATTCAAGCATTTGGTTCTACTTTGTTCTTCCTTACAAGTTCATTTCCATTACGGTATTCCTATTTCTAGCCTACTATTTTTACATTTCTATTTAGTTATCGCATAGTTTATCATTAGCACTTTTATTATATCACATTAGTATTCTTCTTATTATATGTTTCATCATTTAGTTTACATCATTTCTACAATTATGTCTAGCACTTTATTCAACAAAGTTTGTAATTTATACTTTAATATGAGTAGCTAAATTCCTTAGTCTAGGGGCTAGGGAAGCCATGCAAAATCAAATATGTAAAATGTTAAAATAGGTTGATATAATATTGTCTAATTGTTTCTATCACATGTTTGCATCGTCACGTTTAATCTATGTTTAAAGCCTTATTCATTGATTAAGTTTGTTGATTCGTTCTAAAAGTCGAGAGGCATGGAATCGGATTAGACTAAGCATGTGTAGTAGGACGACCTAGTCATAAACGAGAGTTTCTCTAGGACCCGGTCTATGGTTGACACTAATATCATAAGGTGGGTGTCTCTAAGCCTAAACAATTGACAAAGTTATTAATATCGAGTTTAACATGATCATATATTTACCTTTGCATGTGTGACCCGACTCCCCTAGACTCCCTTTTATCATATAGTTTACATCTTAACATTTGTTAGTCATCAAACCAACAACAAACAAACAAAACGAAATCGACCTTGATAAGAATCTTTCCATAGCATTTCACAACGCAATTCCCGTCTCCTTGTGTTCGACCCCTATTGCTACACTAATTTGTGTCTAGGGTAATTATCTTTGCATAGGTACACGATAAGCTTATCAACCGTCTGTAGTAAAAAGATCCGCTACAACCATCTCCGCATCAGCTCCTCTCCTCGGGGACAAGACCCGTTTTGAGTTAGTACCTGGAAGCCAAGGATCATCCCACGCCCTCGTGCTAATACCATTTCCAATTCTCCTCCGTATCCCCAATGACAAGACAACCCGTGCTTCCAATATACTTCTCCATGTGAAGCTCAGATTACAACCCAGAGTAGCAAACATGAAGGAGTTGTGTGGGAAATACTTACCCCGAAGAATCCGTGACATAAGGCTCTGTCGATCCGTAAGTATGCGCCAAGCTTGTTTGCCCAAAAGTGCCAGGTTGAACTGTCTATAATCCCGAAAGCCAAGCCCTCCCAAGCACTTAGGTCGACAAAGTTTATTCCACGCTATCCAAGCAATTTTCCTTGTCCTATTATGAAGACCCTGCCAGAACTAGGGGTGAGCAAAAATATACGAAACGGTTTTAATATACGGATATGATACGGTATACGGTTTCAATTAAACGAATTTCTGTATATACGATACGGATTTTCGTATATACGATACGATTTAAAAAAAACCGTACCGTATCCGGGTCGGGCAAAAACAAAACCGGCTATACGATTTCTGATACGGTTTTTGAAAAGAAATAAAAAAAAAACCAAAAATATCTTACAAAAACTAAATAATTTAACCAAAATCACTTTAACTTGTCCACTTTCTTATTCTCTAATGCATTTGTATAATGAATATTGAAATTTTGATTATTTTAATATGTAACCTACTATTAAATTTAAGTTAGGGTGTACCGGTTTTATCGCGTATGCAATAAATTGAACAAAAAACAACTGAAATTCGTATCCGGGTATACGAAAAGCGGATATACGGAAAAACCGGGTATACGAAAACCGGGTATACGGTTAAACCTGGTCGGATCCGTATCGACAAAATTTTGAATTTAAAAATCGTATACCCGATACGGTTTTAAAAACCGTATCGGGTATACGGTTTTGCTCAGCCCTAGCCAGAACCGAGAAACAATAGACCTAAGCTCATCGCAAAAATTTAGCGGAAATTTAAACACACTTATCGCGTAGGTAGGGATTGATTGGGCCACGACCTTTATCAATATTTCTCTTTCTGCTTTGGAGAATAAATTCCCACGCCATCCTTGAACCTTTTTACTCAGTTTGTCTCGAATAATATTCGTCACCACTTTCTTTGAATGACCCACAACTGTCGGGAGTTCCAAATACTTGTCTTGTACCTGAACAGCACGCATCCCAGGACAACCTGCAATCCTGTCCTTAATAGCAGCTCTCGTACCTCGGGAAAACGAAACCGTAGTCTTATCGAGGTTTACCAATAGCCCCGAGGCAGTTTCATACCTCTTAATAATGTCTCGCATTCTGGTCGCCTCGTTCATCCTCGCTCTCATGAAAAATATACTATCATCTGCAAAGAATAAGTGCGACACCATGGGTGTCGTAGGAGCTATTCGAATGCCCTTAATCGTCTCCCTTTCCATAGCTCTCCTCGTAAGGCTTGAAAGTACCTCCGCACAAAGAATAAAGAGATACGGAGAAATTGGGTCACCTTGTCTAAGTCCCCTCCCGGGCCGAAACCTAGAAGATGGAGCCCCGTGTACCATAACAGCAAACGACACAGAAGAAATACAATGCATCACTCTATCCACCCAATTCACATCAAATCCCATACGCAAAAACACCTTCTCCATAAAACTCCACTCCACCCTATCATAAGCTTTTGACATGTCGAGCTTAAGTGCCAAGTAGCCCTCATCACCTCTATGGTTTTTCATATAATGAAACATTTCAAAAGCTACAAGAATATTATCAGTAATAAGGCGATCCGGGGTAAAAGCACTTTGATTTTCCGAAATAATCTCCCCGAGAAAGGTCTTTAGTCTATTCGCAAGGACCTTCGAAACGAGCTTATACACAACATTACAGAGGCTAATTGGCCGGAAGTCAGCCATTTTGTCAGGAGCTTTTTTCTTTGGTATGAGAACGATATGAGTATGGTTCAAACCTTCAGGGAACGGGTTTCCATTGAGGATACCCAACACAGTTCGCGAGACCAGAGGACCCACGATATGCCAGTACGTTTGATAAAATAAAGCATTCATACCATCAGGCCCCAGAGCTTTCAGTGGATGCATTTGGTTCAGCGCTTCAAGAACCTCCTTCTCTCTGTATTCACTACGAAGTATGTCATTCATTTGATCAGGGACCCGTCCCTCCACAACCTCAAAAATATCATCATCCTTCTCGGCAGTCCTTGCAGAAAAAAGACGAGAAAAATAATTATTTGCCACCAAAGCCACAACCTCGTCCCCTTCCTTCATAGTACCATCGTCTTCAACAAGTTTAGCGATATGATTTCTTCGTTTACGTTGACCCGCTTTTCTATGGAAAATTTTGGTATTTATATCCCCATCTTTAAGCCAAAGCGCTCTCGACCTCTGCCTCCAAAACATCTTCTCCTGCCGTAACAAATTGGCTATATCCTCAACAACTCTCTTCCTCTCACTCATGGCCTCACTAGTCCTCAACCCTTCGTTCAACTTTTTTAAGCGTCTCCTTTTAGCATGTAAATCACGAAGAATTTTACCAATACTGACCCCCTTCCAGTCCATAAGCTCCTGTGCACAATGACTCAAACTCTCTAACAAATCGCTCTCATTCTCCTGCCATGCTTTTGCTATCACGTCTTCACAACCGTCTTCCCCGACCCAGACTTGTTCAAATCTAAACAACTTACGCCGTCCTACATCAACCTCCATCCGCACGTCTAAGACCACTTGTAAAGGTGCGTGGTCTGACCATTCACAGTCCAAGTGAGTCAACCTTGCCCGTGGGTATAAATTAAGCCATCCTTCCGTGCCCATAGCTCTATCGATTCTAATTTGTTTATTATCATCACCATGTTGACTATTATCATAAGTAAACAAATACCCATCGAAATTAAGGTCCCTCAACCCACAGTCATCAACCGCATCCCTGAAGTTATTCATTTGCCACTGAGCCCTTGACCCACCCTTCATTTCCGTAGAATATAGAACCTCATTAAAATCTCCCAAGCAAAGCCATGGTGCATCCGATTTCGTAGCTAGCAGCCTCAGTAGTTCCCATGACAAGTGCCTATCGGCCACAGAAGGCCACCCATAGAACCCCGTAATCCTCGAACTAGTATTATTTATCACCACATCAAAATCCATATGGTGGTTAGAAGCCGAACGGAAAGAACAATGAACATCCTTCCTCCACAAAAAAGCCAACCCACCTGCCCTCCCGACACTATCCACTTCTATTCCCTCATAATCCACCAGGCTAACAGTAATACGACGCATCTCACTACTACTAAGTTTAGTTCCACACAAAAATATTACAACTGGGGCCTCTCTTCGTATCAGGTTACGAAGTGCGCCTACTGCAACGGGGTTGCCCAGCCCCCTGCAGTTAAGGCTCAAAAGATTCATGATGCCCGACGGGGCCTCTGCCTCAAGTGAACATACACCCATGAAAGTTTTTGGTTTTTTTGTGCCCTCAACACCCACCATCTCAGACTCCTCTCTCCCTCTTTTCTCCTTTACAGCATTTATACTACCTGTCCCGTTCCCCCCTTCCATATGTCTAGGTAATCTCGTCCATTTACCACTCTCTTTGCTTTTCTGGACCAGCCCTACCTCACTGTTTCTAATCTTCTCAGTCGTCCCTGATTTAGTAACCTCTTCAAGCCCCATCGAGTGTACAACAACCTCCTGCTCGACCCTTTCCTCTAGCACCATCTCATCGTTTCCATCATCTCTTCCATCCTCAGTAAGAGTAGCCCTTCCTATTGCTGAATTCTTACTGTCACTCTTCCCAACCACCTCCTCCTCTTCTTGACCACCCAGGTTTTTTCCCCTCTTTTTGTAATTTAGGGCAATGTTCTGAAGTTTATCAATCATCTTTTCAATATGCTCCACCTCTCTTTGTTTCTCATCCACCTCAAACTCTTTGTTCAAAGACCTAGCCACTTTCGCACTCACGTTAACCCCAGTCTTGACAACTTTCCAAGGCGATGCCCGAAGGTTTTTATTGAACTTTAGCTCATCCTCATCATAAGGACCCTCATTGCAGTCTTTTTCCCCGTGCCCTAGAATTCCGCACCCATAACAATACGTCGGTAACCGCTCATATTTAACTTCAAATGAGAGGACTCTGGAATTACCCATAACAATACGGAGTACAATTATGGATCACCAAGTTCATGACTATGAGACTTTCTTATAAGTACCTATTTCTTTTATCGTACCTTAACTTATACGAGTGACATAATAGTTCATAATTATGACAATCGCTTTTTTTTATCCAAAATGTGCATTTTTTACACAATAGTCAACAATTTGGTTTTTCTTACGATAGGATGAAAGGCCCGAAAAAATCCAAATGACCAGGAAATCCAGTAATAACGTTCTAAGGGCGAGCTTGGTACAAAGGAGTGAAGCTCAAATATCGAGCCTGAGCCAACTCGACCCTTTCACGTTCACCTCTACCTACAACCAAGACATCGTACAAAAACATGAGCTAGTAGCTCATGTGCAATCTTGTTACATGACCTAGTAACAAAAGATCAACTAATATTGTCAATAATAAAAATTATTACTTATAAAATAAACATCATCTAAACCCAGGTAGAAGTTACGACGTCCTTGCTTGTGTAGTTGTGTCTCTTTAACGCTTCTATCACCGATGAGTAGTCGGTCTCCATGATAATAAATTAATAATTTGATAGCCTCCCATCTTTCAAAAATTCTCATTTGTGACGGCACTACCCGTCACAAGTTTGCGACGGGTCGGATACATACTAAATAATAAGGAAATGGGGCGGATAATTGGTGCAAGTGGCTGAGTAGAAAATAGTAGCCTCTGACATTGTCTTTTGATGTACATTAAAAAATAAAAAATAATACTCTTTGTTTATAATTCCAAGGTCATTTAAACCACATACTCATTTCATTTGTTATGTTTTGACTTATGAGTTTCTAATTTCCATCACAAAATTTTAATTTAAAAAAAACCTCTCTATGTTCATATTCATCCAAATGATCAAAATCTAGAAAAAACATCATAATCAAAAGCCAACAAAAAATCCGTCACAAGCTTGTATGTATCCGTCACAAAATCAGAAACATATCATCTTCATAACCGGATGAAGCAAAATATGAGCAAGAAGACGAGACTAACGGTAAACATTGGGTTTTATTTTTATTGTTCTTAAATGTTTCGATTTAATATGTTGAAATTTGAAGGTAAATATTGGGTTTGTTTTATATTTTTATTTTTGTTATTAAATTTATTTTTGAGATCTATAAATAAAGGAAAATGATATTGCGACACCGGGTGTCACTTAGTTTGAGTAACACCCGGGGTATAACAGTAAATTTGCTAACATTATCATTTATATTCCATTATTTAAAATATTTTCAATAATAAAAGAGTTCAAGGGTATTGTAGGAAGTTTACATTTACATAATTAATTAAATAATAAAATTAACTAACACTAAATTTATGGCATATTTATAGGAAATGTTTCAACTTATATTATGTGATATTATCACACTGTTGACCACTGAAGCATAAAAAAAATTCTTCTTAAAATGGAAATAGGAGGTAAAACAAGATATATAATGAAGATGACTAATGAATTAATGATGTATTTATGAGCCATGACTTTGATGAGATGCGAGGACCGAAGTATTGCAATATACTCTATCTATAATTAGTTGGTATTCCATGTAAATAAGTCTGGAAGTATATTACCATGGCTTATGTTGCTGGGATAGAAGGTTTGAAGTATTAAGATGATAGAATGATGATAATGAGGTGGAGACATTAAATAATAATATGTTTCCAATGGCATATATGAACAACTAATTCAATCAATGTGAATGATGTTTGAGATGAAATAGTTACGTATGTTAAATAATCAATTACATCTTCAAATTATGCAACTCATAAAACTAATGTTTGTGTTCATCATATGTTGATCTTATCTCATTTCTAAAATAAATTTAATTATCAATTGCATTCTTGCCCTTTTTAAATTTGGTGCTAAACAAATCTCTAAAAGAATATTTTGCAATATTTTTATTAATTTAATTAGGGTGTTACTCAAACTCGGTAACACCCGGTGTCGCCCTAGCACTTCCCATAAATAAAAATATTACTTGTGTTAAATGTATGAAAAAATCTGTATAAAAAAGAATCCTAATTTGTTTTCCCTTTTGTGGTTGTCTTTGTTCCATTGAATCTGGTTTTTTATTTTCTTTGTGAACTATTCTTTTTTTTTTTGAATTAATGTTGAATGCATTTTCTTTTTTATTTACTGATAACCATGATAACATAAATGGTCACAAATTATCTCAAAATCATTACGAACATTAATATGATATTTACACGTTGTTTCATTTCAAGGTAATGTGGTGACATTTGAAGCTAATATGGAGACCTTTATTGTCTGTAAGGTTACATTCTATGCTAATGTATTTAAATATTTTGTGGTGATAATGTCTACTATTGTCTACAGATTTGTCAAGCAAGAACACTCAAAGATGAAGTATTGTTGGAGAATAGTTTCATGTATATAGGAGAGTTATTATACTAATTCTATCATTTTCAGGAAATACATATTAATACTATATATGAATATGTAGTCATATATTCTAAAAATGTTTATAGTTTTCTTCATTTTGTCTGTCGACCTACATAAGTACTGATTATTATAGATCTTGGAAGATGGTAACATATTGATCAATTAAGTAAATATGATAAATTCCAATTTCCTATTTATTTATTTTTATCAAAGTCCAAGATTGTTTCCATTTTTAGTTGCTATGAAATTTTGATTAAATAACCGAAGGCAATGTTACCATATCGAGTCCACTTGTTTATATATTAAAGTACTTTGTAACCAATTTTAGAGATCTTACCGACCTTAAGAGATTGTAACATATTGATCAATTAAGTAAACATGTAATAGACTGGAATATTTAACTGGGTATACTCTATTTACCCCCATCACATATTTGTTGGCTGAAAATGATGACTTATACTCTTCAAATGGTCACATAATAAAATTTAGGTAACCATGTTACAAAATATAATATATGACAATTTTAAGGATAAATACTTTCATTTGTATATTCTAATGACGCGTCTTAAATGGTAACATATGGTGACATATTGAATAATTTTGTGAACATGTGTGAAATGTGCATTAAATTTCCCTAATGGAGTTGTATGTTTATATCTTTCTACAAAATGTCACCTCTTTAGATTGGTCACGTATTGAACGATAAAGTAAATATCTTGTACTATGAACTGTAACTTGTATTTAGTTTTATCTTGTAATACGGACTATCAAATCTTGATCGTCATTTGAAATAATATCATCTATAACATCATCAATATTCGAAAATAATGAGCAACTTTTGTAGTGTTTTAGAACTAAAGTGGTCACATATTAGACAAGTCATTTTGTCTAATATGTCACCATTGTTATTCATATATGTTATGATGATACGAATCATTCAAATCAAATCAAATATAATGTAAAATGGTTATATTTTATAACTAAGATGATAACATTTCATTCAAATATCCTATGTCACCATTTTAATTCAGATATGTTATCATTCTAAGATTCTTTTTCTTAAAAAACAAATCAAATGCAATGTAAAAAGGATCACATTTTCGACTAAAATGGTTACATTTTCTAACTAAAATGTTATGCATAACTCTATATTTTAAACCATTTCTATTCATATTCTATCTAAAATGGTTACATATACTTACTAAGATAGTAACATTTTATACACATAGTCAAATGTGACCATTTTGATTCATATATAGCATGCTCATAAGATTCTACATTGTTCAATACAAACAACTACCATCCAATTTCCCCGCCCACATTTCTTCAGCGATTCTTCACGTTACCACCTCCCTTTGCCGCTTCAACACCATTATCGCATGCGAAACCCTTTCTCATCCCAACTCTAGTGTAAGTGTAACATTGGGTGAAGTTGCTATTCAAAGATGTTGCCTCTTCTTTAACACCCATCGACTGCAAAAAAAAAAAAAAAAAAAAAAAAAACCCAAAATCAATATGTCAATATTTCTACTTAATATGTAGCCATTCAGAATATTATGTCAGCATTGGAGTTACATATTTCACATATTGTAAAATGACTACATATCCTGACTAAGTTGGTACATTTTATACACATACACACATGTTACCTTTTGTATTCTTACATGTTAATATTTTAATCAAATCTAGTCAAAATGAACCGTAAAAAGGTTATATTAATCTGCCTAATATGGATGCATACTGACCAATATGGTTACATATTGTAATTCGTATTGTAAAACAATTACAAATTGTAACTAAAATGGTAACATTATACACATAAACTCACATTTCACAATTATATTATATGATGTTTTCATAGTATGTAGGATGATGAAGATAAATATAGAAACAATAAAATCAAAAAAATTGTAAGTTTTGGTAATCCCCTAATTAGGGTGATTAGAGAGATATCATATATATAGTAAAGGTGTGCATCGATAGTTACCTAAATACAGTAAACTAATCTATTGTTTCCTAAATACAAGGGACTAAATATATACACAATATTTACTTGCTAATACTCCCCCGCAGTCGAAACGGGAGAAGGGCGGACGCTAAGACTGGAACGGAACCGAGTGAATAAATGACGAGGAAGACCCTTCGTAAAAATATCAGCATATTGGTACTCGGCAGGGACGTGCAACACACGAACCGTTCCTAATTGAAATTTCTCACGCACAAAATGAATATCAAGCTCGATGTGTTAGGTGCGTTGGTGCTGAACCGGGTTACTAGACAAGTACACCGCGGAAATATTATCACAATAAACCAAAGTAGCGCGGTGAATTGGTACATGAAGCTCAAGTAACAAATTTCGTAACCAGCTCATCTCGGCCACGGCATTAGCAACACCACGGTACTCCGCTTTGGCACTAGAACGTGAGACAGTGGCTTGACGTTTGGACGACCAAGACACCAAATTGTCTCCCAAAAACACACAATAACTGGAAGTGGAGCGAACCGTATTGGGGCAACCGCCCCAATCAGCGTCCGAGTATGCTGTCAACTCAAAAGTTTTACTCTTCGAAATGGTAAGCCCATGCGCAAGCGTGCCCTTCAGATAACGCAAAATGCGTTTGAGGAAGTGAAAGTGAGGCTCCCGAGTTGCATGCATGAAAAGACAGACCTGCTAAACAGCATAAGTAAGGTCGGGTCGAGTGATAGTTAAATACTGAAGTGCCCCCGCAAGGCTGCGATAAAGCGTGGGGTCAGCAAACGGAGCATCCGTAGTCGGACTAAGCTTCGAACCGGTTTCAACCGGTGTGGACACGGGATTGCAATTCGACATGGAGGCACGATTAAGAATATCTTTGGCATATTGATCCTGACATAAAAACAGGCCAGTAGACGTACGTTTCACATTAATGCCCAAAAAATGATGCAGCGATCCAAGGTCCGACATTGCAAATTCACTCGACAAATCCGTAATAATACGTCGCAACAAAGAAGTAGAAGAGGCCGTAAGTATGATATCGTCAACATAAAGAAGAAGATAAGCAGTTTTCGTACCGGCCCGAAAAATAAACAGCGACGTGTCACATATGCTACTCCGAAATCCCCGAGAAAGAATAAAATTAGCGAACCGTTGGTACCAAGCTCGGGGTGCCTGTTTGAGCCCATAAAGGGACTTGCGAAGTCGACACACGTGATTAGGAGTAGATTTAGCAACAAAACCCGGTGGTTGATGCATGAAAACGGTTTCCTTTAAATCACCATGGAGAAACGCATTCTTGACATCCAATTGATGAATGGGCCAAGAACGGGTGACAGCAATACTTAACACCCCGTACGAATAGAAGTAGGCTTAACCACGGGGCTAAATGTCTCATAGAATCAATCCCGACACATGCTGAGTTTTACCATTTACCACGAGACGGGCCTTATACCGTTGAAGTGAACCATCTGCATTAAATTTGTGACGAAACAACCACATACAATGAATAACAGGAGCATGTGATGGTCGTGGTACAAGCTCCCACGTGCCATTATCAATTAAAGCACGATATTTGTGTGCCATGGCAGCCTTCTAATTCGGGTCCTGAAGGGCGAGGGTGGGGGATTTGGGCAGCGGAGAGAGAGGTGAGGCGGATGTGGTATGCAGAACACGCGGTTTGAATATACCATTCATAGCACGGGTCGACATTTGATGGGCATGATGGGCAGGGAAAGGTTGAGGTGGAGGGTTAGGCGAAGGGGAATGGTATGACGGGGCAGGGCTAGGTGGAGGTGGTGGATGGAGGGGAGTGGCTTGAGCGGCAGGGGTAGCTGGGGAGGCAGGGGTAATACGTGTGGCAGGGGACATCGAGGGTGGGGACTGAGGCTGAGTAGTAACGGAAGGGGAACGGGTTGGCGAGTCGGGCGTTTGTGGTGGGTTGTGAGGGGCCTGGTTGGGTTGGGTTGGAGGTGGTGGGGTCATATCAGCCAGGACGTGGGAAGGGATTTCGTCATCAATGTACAAAAAATTATAATCCTATGGTTTGACAGTAGAGGATTCGGAAAAGGGAAAAACAGATTCATCAAAAGTAACATGACGCGAAAGAATAATTTTCCCGCTAGACAAATCAATACAACGATAACCTCTATACTCATTTGGGTAACCAATAAAGACACATCGGGTGGACCTAGGAGCTAATTTGTGTGGACGTTTGGCAGATAAATTTGGATAACAGGCACATCCAAAGACACGGAGATGATCATAGGACGACTCCTTTAGAAATAGGACAAATGTGGGGTTTCGATAAGCTAAGACTTTGGAGGGTAGGATGTTATGTATGTGGACAGCGGCGTGGGCAGCATCGACCCATAAGTTGGACGGAAGGGAGGCGTGATGGAGGAGGGTGAGGGTGATTTCGTTAATGCGGTGTATCATACGTTCCGCTTTCCCATTTTGTGAGAAAGTTTGAGGACATGAAAACCGAAAAACAAGGCCATTTTTAGTAGCTAAATCGCGAAATTTATTGTTGTCGAATTCGCGACCAAGATCACATTGAAACGATTTTATCTTGCGTTGAAATTGGGTTTGGACATACTTGGTGAATTTGGCAAAATTTTCGAAGGTTTCAGATTTGTATTTTAACGGATATATCCAAACGTAATTGGTAAAATCGTCAATTAGAATTAAGTAATATTTATATCCACTTTTGCTTAGAACAGGCGACGTCCACAAGTCGCTATGAACAATATCAAAAGGTGCAATTGTTGTAGATAAAGAATCATGAAATGGTAATCTTTTGTGTTTGCTAATTTGACAAGAGTGACATAAACTATAAAAGTGCTCTTTATTACAAAAAATACGACTATGAGACTTTAAGAAACTAAGAACGGGAGCACCCGGATGACCTAAGCGTTGATGCCATTTATCAGAAGCGAAGGCGATGAGGTTGAGAGACTCGGGCTGGGAGGTGGACGTGCTAGACCCAGAAGACACGGGATATAATTCGCCATCACTGTTGCTCCTCAAAATCGTTTTCCCATTCATTAAATCCTTCACAGAAAAACCACACGGATCAAATTCGACAGACACATTATTTTCTTTAGTAAATTGTCGAACCAAAATTAAATTTTTAATTATGTGGGGTGCATATAGGACACGGTGAAGGTGTAGGGTACGGGTTTGGGTCGGTATGTGAGATGTGCCAGAACCATGAATTGGAATGCTAGAACCATTACCGACATAAATTTTATTAATCGCACTAGAAGTGAATGGGGAACGGAGCATACCTGCGTCGGACGTAAGATGGGATGAAGCGCCAGTATCCATAAACCAGTTTCCATCATTCGGATTCATATTCATCGTGTTAAAAACTTGACCCGATTCTGACATCATTTGCGATTCATCACCCATCATGTAAGCCTGACCATACCCTTGGTTCGAGCCACGATTGGAAACATGGGCACGATAATTATTCCGATTTGAAGCAGGACGCATTTGTGTTTGTGGCCAGGTTGGCCACGGTGCAGACCACCCTGGGTAGGTGGGGTAGGGGCACGGTGGTGGAGCCCACTGGGCAACCCACGGTGGAGGTGGACTCCACGACGCCTGTGAGTATGGTGCAGCAAAAGGTTGGCCGTTGTTGCTGCGAGTAAACTAGCGACCACCATTGTTTTGGCCACCTTTGTTATTGCGTCGATTTCCATTGTTGTTTCGATAATTATTATTAGTATTATTATTATTATTATTATTATTAATACGCTGGTGAGGAGGGGAGACGATGTTAGTCGTCTCTGGCCACGCGGGCTCAGGAGGAGCGGTTGCAGGAGCAACCAAGGCCGTATTAGACTCTTCGCGGCTAGCAGTCCTATGTTGCTCTAATTCGAGCATGCTCCTGGCGGTCTCGAAATCGGGCAAGGTCTGATTGATATATGACTCGACGGTGTCATATGCAGGGGGAAGACCGCGAACGAGTTGGAGGACGAGGCGCTTATCAGTCACCTCGGCGTCAACGTCTTTCAATTGCCCTGCTAATTCGCGAAGACGTTGACAATACGCATCTAGAGAGGGCATCGAAGCAAGCTTGAGATTGGAGAACTCAAGCTCTAAGGTAGCGGCCTAAGCTCCTTTGTTATTCAAGAAGATGTTCTGAACTCGAAGCCACGTTTTGCGAGCAGTGGTATCGGGTTCAAGAACGCGAGACAGGAGATCATCGGAGAGCGTACCATAAATCCATTGCAGGACGTGGGAGTCGATCTCGGTCCATTCGTCGAAGGTGGGGTCGGTCGCTGCCGGTGGTGCCGTACCATCGATGTGAGCGAGAACTTTGTAACCACGCGCATGCAGGGTAAAGAGATGCACCCATGATGCGTAAGAAACTTTGATTCCGTCTAAAACCCGAACTTTGTTTTGAATATTGTTCACGGAGTAGACGGGGTGAAGAGATGATTTTGGTGGGGTTGACGTATCCTTGCCGGCCATCTTGGCGTGAAGCTAGGTCTGGAAGGATACGACGGCGCCGAAGTGAGAAAAAAAAATACACGTATGTGCTAGATCGTTAACCTAGACACTGATACCATGTAAGTTTTGGTAATCCTCTAATTAGGGTGATTAGAGAGATATCATATATATAGCAAAGGTGTACATCGATAGTTACCTAAATACAGTAAACTAATCTATTGTTTCCTAAATACAAGGGACTAAATATATACACAATATTTACTTGCTAATAAAAATAACATATAGAATAAACTCGAGTTTTTAAAAAGCAAACATAAAATAGATACAAAATATGCGCATACTAATGCAAACTTTTATAAGTGTAAGGATTTAATGAATCATCTCTTTTTTCCACCATCTTTTCTCGCTAGTACAAAAGTGTGTGCTTAACACCCTTTCTTTAACCCTCGATGACTTAAAGTAGGCTTAAAATGAAGTAGTATAGGCCCTTAGGCAGTGTAGGTCATGATTTTCACTCCATAGGTTCTAGTTTCGATTTTGCTTTAATCAATCTAGTTTAATTCGACATATTTCTAAATTAGTTTTTCGATTTACAATTCGACTAATTAATGAACCTAACAAAGGGTGGCATGTCGTGAGTCTTTAATTCGTATATATTGTTTTTATTTAGGATTAATAAATGAGAATAATCCATACTATAGGTGTCCTTCCTATATTACCCCAAACTATGTATTAACTCACAATAATCCTAATTATCCTACTCCCTTCCTTGGTTACACTTCCACACTTTGTTTACCTGCTCATGCAGGTCATCTCTTATTTCGTTCATTATAGCTCCGTCCCCTTCTTATTTGTTCTTTCTCTCTTTTTTCTGTTCTTCTTCAATGGTCTTTCTTTCTCTCTCTTGTTTCATGTACTCATTTTTTTTTATCAAGGGAAGCACAATCATTATTAGTCAAATTGATGTTGAACAAAAAAACGCTTAATTCATCAATTTTGATCCTTCATCTATATCAAAGGAAGCATAGTCATTATCAGTCATCTATATCAACGGAAGCATATTTGATTCTCTATTTTCTAAATCTTTTATTATGTAATTTACTTGGGGTTTTCGGGTTGAGTTTGTTGATTCTTCTTCATTGTTAAATGTGATGTATCTCGTTTCATAATCTCTGTGTGGTGGAATCTGGGCTATTTTTTTTTTGTTTTTTTAGTACTTCTTATCAAGGAATAATATAATAAACAAATTAAATGGGGAAACTCGATGATAAAGAATGGTGAAAAATCAATTAGAATGGGGTAAATTGACGATGAAAAATGATAGAAAGGGGGATAAAGGAGTACATAACATCATTTAAATAAAGGGTTACCTGTTAGTCAGGTAGTCGGTCAGTCAGGTGTAATATGGGAAGGGAGTATAATAGTTAGGATTATAGTGAGTTGATGCATAGTTTGGAGTAATATAGGAAGGACACCAATAGTATGGATTATTGCCATTAATTAATCTTTTTATTTATTTGCGCATATCGCTTTGATTTTTGTAGCTTTGTAATTTGACTTTGTATTATTATTGTAATTTCAATTCCGTATTCGATTATGGGTCATTTTGCATTATGCTTTGAGTCAAAATTGATTACGAAAACCCTAGTCTTATTTTGGCGAATCGATTGTCTCAACTCATGTGTGAACGTTGCAAATCGCATGATGTTTAAATGTTATGGTCGGATCTGTGTTAGCACGTGTTTAATGCATGATTCGGTGTTTGGTTGGACGAGATTAGGCAAATGCACGCATGGCGAGGAGTGGCTCAAGGACGTGTGTAATAGGCCGTGGACCACCCCCATTGTGCACAGTTTTCTAGGCCGAGTTGGGGCTACCACGATAAATTTAATAACTAAGGAATTAATCAAAAATAAAATTAACTCAAACATTTGACTCTGTAAAATTATAAATCACAGTAAAAAAAATCTAATGTGTTTTACATGATGTGAGTCCAAAACATCTACAATAAAACAAAAAATACTTGTATGAAATACAGATTGTCATATCTCATAGGCCATTATTCAATATATAATTATAATAAAATAACATATAAACTTGATCCATCTTAAGTTTAAAACAAAAAAATAATACGTCTCTCTTAAGACGGGTCAAATACATGTGACTTGCATAGATAAAGACAAGTCTTTAACTAATATTTAACTAGGTTGATCTTTTAGGATAGGACCAACCTATCTTATCTTTTCGAACGAGGAATATTGGTCATGTGGTTGATATCTCTGTTACATGATTTGCTCAACACCATTAACTCTCATCTATTAGACCATCCCCAAGCAAAGGTCACGCTAACTAGGTCACGACCCGATTTTACTCTTAATCCCACCATATTAAGTATTAACCTTGACTCATTTTCACCCTCCCAAGCAGAAGGTCGCGACTAGGTCATCAACCCAATCATTATCCACTTTACAACATTCCCAATCATTTTTCACATTCTCTACCCCACTTTTCTCTCTCTTACTTTTACAATTATTTATCATAACATTTTATAAATATATATTATTTATCTATTATTTATAAATATATTATTTATCTATTATTGTACATATCATTTTCCACATTATTTATCCTGACACTTTACGGAAAAAAATATTAAATAACGTTATAATTTTGAAAAGTGAGTAGACGATTTCATTAACAATTACAAAAAAAAATTTGAAAAACATGATTCGACATATAAAATACCGCATACATAATTAAAAAAAAATAAATTAAAAAACATTAAATACTACGAAATTATAAAATCCATTATAAGCAAATTCTAGGTACGAAAGTTTTCCCAAATATGCTCAATAAGATCATTTTTCAAAGCGTTATGAGTGGCATGATCACGAATCTCGCCATGAATTTCTACGAATCGTTCTTGCGTCGACCTTCTACGACGATGATATTCATACTGGTCATCAGTAGCTGAACTCGGATTATTTTCCTTAAATTCTTCGATGATTCTTTCATAGTTAAGATAAGTTTCTCGTTCATCTTCAACTATCATATTATGTATAATAATACAAGCCATGAGAACCTTCCCCATCATAACCGGATCCCAAAGAAGACAAGGGCGTTTGATAAACGCAAATCGAGCTTGTAGGACACCGAAAGCACGCTCCACATCTTTTCGACAACTCTCTTGTCGAGCTGCAAATAACCGATGCTTTTGAATTTGAGGAGCATTAATTGATTTAACAAATGTTGCCCAACCCGGACATATACCATCAGCAAGATAATATCCCATATTATACTCCGTACCATTAACCGTGAAATTAACAGCTGGCGCAGATTCTTCTAACAATTCATTAAATAATGGAGAACGTTGAAGAACGTTAATATCATTGAGCGAACCTGGTGTACCGAAGAAAGCATGCCATATCTATAAATCATACGATGCGACAGCTTCCAAAACAATTGTTGGCTTCCCACTTCTCCCACCATATTGTCCCGCCAATGCTGTTGGACAGTTTTTCCACTCCCAATGCATGCAATCAATGCTACCCAACATACCAGGAAATTCACTTACCTGACCCATATGGAGTAATCTAGCTAAGTCGTCAGGATTTGGTCTACGTAGATACTCGTTCCCAAAGTTGAGTATCACACCTTCTACGAACGATTTGAGAGAATCCCTTATATCTGTATCGCTCATACGCAAATATTCATCTAATAAATCAGTTGACGTACCGTGCATCTCTGTAATGGTGAGAAACTAGGCCTCTCATTACCACCTTGTCTTTGTTGGAAAACATGATCACTGGATGATAGAGCATCAACTAATCGCATGAATACATCCAAATATTAAATCCAAATGCTACAATATAATTATATTGAAATATAATTAAAATCGAGTAACTCATCTAATTATTAAAACCGAGTTTCTTATTTAATAAATAAATCCGAGAAACCAATTAATACAAGTCGAGTAACCAATAAATACAAGTAATTCCGAGTAACTAATTAATAAAAACCGAGTAACTTGTCTAAGTCCGAGTAACCAATTAATAAAAATCGAGTTAATCTAGGGTTATGAACCATATCACAACAGCCGATCCTCTTAACTTTCAATATCTTCAATATTCAATCTCTATCTTCAATCTCTATCTTCAATATCTTCAATCGTCTTCATATCGCTCATCGTCTTCATCTTTAATCATCTAATAAACCATCTTCATATCACTCATCGCTCAATCGTCTTCATCTTTAATCATCTCCAAACACGATCTCCATCTATACACGATTAATCTCCACAGACGATCTCCACAGACGATCTCCACAGATGATCTATACACGATTATCTTCAATCATCTAATAAACCATCATCTTCTATACACGATTAAGCATCTTCAATCGTCTCCAAACAGAGATGATGGACACGATCTAAACAGTCTTTTGCCCAATATGTCGCGAACTCCAAATTAATAAGATTAATTTGTGCTGGTATGAACACCATCTGCTGGTATGGACACGATCTATACATGATCGAGGTTTTCAAAGCCGGAAAAGCTGGTATGAACACCATCTGCTGGAACTCGTTTAAAATTTAATAAACTGTTGGTTTTGTGCTGTTAAGATTAATAAGATTAATTTGTTTCATTGTTTGTTCATCCGTAGATTAATTGTTCATCTCGTTTCATTGTTCATCTCGTTTAAAATTTTATTGTTTCATTGTTTGTTCATCTCGTTTCTCTGTGCATTGTTAAGATTAATTTGTTCATCTCGTTTGTTTGTTCATCCGTAGATTAAATCCGAAGATTTTGTTGTTCTTGTTTGCGATTACATCCGTAGCTCACATAACACCGAAGATTCATGATTAAACATAACATTAAAAAGTTAAATTAAAACAGAAATAATTACTTAAAGTTGGGACATATACTTGTCGATTAGCTTATCATTCATTTCTTGATCTTTTGTGTTTAAATTTTGTTGCGAGAGCAATGTGTTTAGCCAAATCATCTCGTTTTTAGTTTTCCGGCCTTGAACTCGGAGTTCTTCGGTTTTAAAATCTGCAGCCATTCTTTTTTGTCGAAACTCAACTTGCTCTTTCGTTGATAGTCTATTTCCTTCCATAACTGATATATCACCCAGAGTAAACACTGAGTCGGACTCGGCCATAGGAGCTTTACTCTGCCTTTTCTTCTTCGCTGCCTCCCTTCCTTCGGGTCGTTCGTAACCCTCGACATTTAAACTAGATGGGGTTCGGACATTAAAACTAGACGGTGTAGGGATATTGACGCTTGATGGGCTAGAATCCATTTTTGCCCTTGACCGTTTTGAACCCGACCAACTAATGTTCTCACTTGCATCAGTTGGATTTTTTTGTAAACTCCATTTTGCATGCTTACTCATGATTTTATCGTAAACATGAAACTCAACAAATTCTTTATTATTGTTCTCATTACGAAACAATTTTTGAGCTAATTGTATGTCGTCTTCTATGTTAGTACCGCTTGCCGGTGGACGATTAACAACTTTAGAATAGCACTCAACCCATTTGTTTACTAGGAAATTGAGTCGTTTATAACGATTTCTCATTCCCTCAAGGCTCCTAAAGCCAATTTCAGCATCATTTTGATTTTCCTTACGAGTTTGTTCATATAATTCGTAAACCGAATTCCACATTGTGATATATTTTTAGTTTTTGCCCAATACCGAGTCGGTGCTACTTAAAATCCAAGCGGACATAAGAGCTTCATCCTCTTTATCGGTCCAATTTTTTCCGTCATTTTTTAAATTGATGTGATTTTTTTTGGATGGTGGTTTTTGGGATTTAGTAGCACAATAAATAGGGGTTTCCGCTACAAAGTCGTTTGTCGGGAGTCGAGACAACAACATTGGATTTCCAAAAATATCAAGTTTTTGACTTGATTTGGTACCCGATAATAATTCGGTAAAAGTTGGAGTACTTTGATTTAAATCGAAAGTTGAATTGTTTGGAGATAAATGATCATAGGTGCCATAATTTGAAATATCATATTCGTTTAAATCCATTACTTTTTGGAAAATTAGAGATATGTAAATGTGTTTGGTTTTTTATTTTTTACTGTAAAAGTAATTTTTTTTGGGTAGAAGATTATAAAATTTGACTGAATGTTGTCCTCTTTTTATAAGATTTTTTTTATTTTAAAAAATAATGAGTTATAATTTGTGTTTAATTTTAGGGAAAATTCACGTGGTGCCCCTGAGGTTTGGCTTAATTCACGTGGTACCCCTGCCTTTAAGAATGTGCACATGGTGCCCCTGAACTTTCAATTTAGTGCACCATCTGCCTTTTTTTTTTTTCTGTTATAACGACGTTAGTTTTGGCCTCACATTTCATTTTATACAACCATATCTTTACTGTCTTCTTCAATCACACTTTACCTTCCTCAACTAATCAACTTCGCCTCCCTCTTTCCATGCTGCTCCTCCATTCAACGTGCTCCCTCCTCCATTCACACCAACGGCAACAACCTATCACCTCCATTATCAATCAATTCATTACCTAAATTGCAGCACCTTCACATAACTCGCCATCACCTCCTCCCTAAAATACCAGCAGCAGCCTCGACACGGCACCTCAACCAAGCTCACCATCATTCTCGCTCCACCACGAGCAGCAGCCAATAACGAGCAGCTTCCATGGCTAAATTTCGACATCACTTTGCAGCTGCAATCTCCGACAACTACTCGAGCCACCGCAGCTCTTGCCAGAACCTGAAACCATAACACCACAAGCATCGACTCTGGCCGTTCTCACCGGTGTCTTTGCTCCTTCTGTTCGCTCATACTGATTGAGGATTGGATTAATTTAGTTTGTAATTAACTAGAATGCCCCTCTACTTTGTTCTCCTTCTCTATTTTCAGTGGAAACCATGAATTAGTGATGTTAGCATCAAAGGGAATCAGCTCGAAATCATGACCTCTGGCATCAAATTCAGAACCTATAAATCTCTCACGCTCAAATGAATAAGGGGTTTCCCACAAATCGGATTGTGAATTAGTTCTGTCATTGCTTATTCCATGATGCAACCTTAAATGAGCCACAAAAAATAAGGTTACACCACCGTTCTCCATCGCCACAGACTCGCACAACCAAGGCGTGACCACCATGGCTCCGTATTTCAACCGTCACCACCAGTTCAGGCGAACCCATATACGCAACCACCATCAAACAACCCAACCAATGATTCGAATGTGGTACCGAAACCCAATACCAATTGACAACCTCAATCTCATCCACAAAGGGAGATTTAATTGACCTGATTAATGAACACAACACTTTCAACGAAAACGCAGAAGGGCGATTTAATTGACAACGAAAGCGATTTAATTGTTCTTCAGGGGCGATTTGGAATGGATTCAATAATCATCGTAGTTTTGTTTTGTCTTTATGAGGAAGTGGTAGAGTTGTATTTAGTTTATTAGTTATGAGGGAAATAAGAGGGAAAGGTAAGCATATGAGGGGAAAGGCAAGAAACTTAATACCGTTATTAACAGAAAAATAAATAAGGGTAGATGGTGCACTAAACTGAAAGTTCAGGGGCACCATGTGCACATTCTTAAAGGCAGGGGTACCACGTGAATTACGCCAAACCTCAGGGGCACCACGTGAATTATCCCTTAATTTTATTGTTGGTAGGTGGTTGTTGAAATTGGAGTGAATGAAGGGAGTTGAATTACTGCAAGAGTGAAAGCAGGAGTAGACAACTGAAGTTGCTGTTGTACTTTTTTTTTTTGCAAGCTGTTACATGTACTTTCACGCAGAGCATTGAAAATGTATTATTTTTATTATTTATTAATTGTTCTACCAATCAGATTTGGACACATAGGAGGTCACAAAGGTGGTCAATTTTATTCAAGTAAGGTCACAAATTGACCTTTGGTCACAAATTATCCCATTTGGTCACCAATTAACTACCTTAATTAACTCACTAACCATGACCAAGCAAGGTCATGACCAAGCAATTGACCTTGCTTGGGGATGGTCTTAGGAGTCACTGGTCATACTGTCCTTGAATGACGGGACATGCCCAATTTAGGAACACAAATTCTTATTTGTGACTGTATTACCCGTTGCAAGCTTGCGACGGGTCGAATACATATCATATAACTTGGTAATGGGTCGGATACCTAATGCAAGTAAGTGACAATATTTAATATTTTAATACTCAGTTGTTTGGATTTACACCTAAGCATTTAATGCTTCTGCAAAAATTTCCTCCATTATTTTGGGGTAGCCATATTTTCGCGGAGAGTATGAACTGATCCATGGGAAATATGGGTGACATACCCAATGCATCCTTTTTGTGCACTAGAAAAGTCTTCTTGTGAGAAAAGTCTTCTTGTGGGCCCCACAAGACAACATATAGGGGTATTTGTGGAGATTCTTCGTGTTTTAACACATTCATGCCGTGTCTTTATGGGAGTCCTTATTTTGCATCCATTGATCTATTTCTCATCTCATCCGTCTTTTCTTTATCCCAAAATTTCTCAAAAAATTCACACATTCTCTCATCTTCATCCCAAAAAAACTTTCCATGCTAATCTTCATTTTAAAAAAAAAAATACTACATTCAAACCTAACAAAAAATTATAAACATATCATCATTATAAAAGAAGGAAGCAAGATCTGAGAAAAAGGACGAGATTAAGGTAAACATTGAGTTTTTTATTTGTTTCATCAAATCTGATTTTTTTATTTGTTTTGCAAGTATTCTTTTTTTTCTTTGGGTTGAAATAATGTTGAATGCATTTTGTTTTTATACACACCTGGATTAATTAATTTAGTTAACTCTGATAATGTATGTGGAAAATAAAATTTTTATCCATCTTGTTAAGATATTTTCTTGAAGGATAAAATTGATAACAAAATCATGGTAAAATCATTATAAATTATCCACAAGAACAACACTAAGATATGAGTACAATATGTTAACTTATTTATGCAATATGTTACCATTTGTAGTTGTTATAAACATTAATATGATATTAATGGATTATTCCATTTCATGGTAATGTGGTTACATTTGTTGCAAATATAAAGACTTTTATTTTTGTCAAGTTACATTTTATGCTAATATATTTAAATCTTAATTATATGGTGACATCTTCTATTGTTTTCAGATTTATCCACTAAGGAGGATACTCAAAGATGAAGAATTGTTGGAGTGTAGTTTCATGTTAGGAGAGACATTCTACACCTAATATCATCATGTTACCAAATGGGTTGAAGCTTGTAACCACAAATGGTGTGACATTTTATGTTAATATAATGATATGGTGCCTTATTTTACCGACATAGACTAATAACTTGGTCACGTAAATAATAATGTTCATATTTTTATCAATATATTACCATATTTGAATTGATAACATATTGGACAATTTTGTAAACATGTTGTAAAACACGGTATACTACCATTTGCAAACTATTTCTAAGTCGATTGGTGAAAATGGTTACATTAGTTTTGCAATATCGATGAGCTATTTTAAAATGGTTACATCTTTATAACTTAAGTAGCGACGCAATATATCGAATGTTACATTTTTTTTAAAATGGTTACATCTTTTCAAATCCATGGTAACATATTGAGTGTCTGTACAAGTGCGTGATTGACCTACACAATTCAAATGGTAACATTTAGTCCCATACAATGGTAACATATCTACGCAATAAAGGTAACATATTCTTTGTTACCCTTTTAACCCAATTTGGCACCATTTGTTACAACCCGGATTATAACATAAAGAAAACAACGGATAAATAAAGAATCATCAGAGTATAACGATGATAAAAGGGTCAAGGTGGTATATAACAAACGAAAACTACATTGTTCAATACAAACAACTATCATCCCATTTCCCCACCCAGATTTCTTAAGCGCTTCTTGGCATTCAACCATTCACCCTCTCCCTTTGAGCCCAGCACCATCGCATGCGACACCCTTTCTCACTGCAGCTCGAGTGTAACGTTAGGTGAACTTGTTTTTTCTTTTAAAGTTGTTGCCTCTTCTTCAACGTCCATCGACTACAAACAAGCACCATGTTAGTTACATATTTTACACAACACATTGAATAACATGCAAATATGTAAACAACTCAAATTAATATGTCACCACTTCAATTTAATATTTTACTTTATCATTATTCTTTAATTCAGTAGTTTCTATATAAATGGTAACAAACACCTTATCTTTAATAACATCATACATGACACAAGAACTTCACTATTCTCATCAGTAGGTTCATAATTTGACTCAATAACAAATGGTAACAAAGAACACAAGTTTATAAACATAATAAAATATATTAATTGTAACTTAGTATGTAACCATTAACATATGTTATCATGGATTATTTAGTAATTTGGCATTCCTAAAAAAAATGTGCACAAATAACTTTAAAATGGTGACAAACAAAACATCAACTTAATTTATGCTATATTACCACTTAAATAGACTAAGTAACCAAATCATGTTTGGCAAAAAGCGTAACAACTCACAAAAAACTGATATTTGGTTACATTTTATACTACTACTCAATTTCAATAAACTCATCAACATGTCAACACGTTAATTAAATAGGATATCATCCTCAATAATATGTTAACTGAGTTAGTAACATTTTATACGCAGACATCCACGTTATCATTTTTATCTGACATGTTACCATCTTAATCAAATCAAATAAAAACATATCATAAAATGGTTACATATTCTAATTAATATGGTTACATTTTAACTATATGGAGAATATCAATATACAAATAATAGAATAAAAAAAAAAACATACAGAACAAAGTCCAAATCCAAGAGGATGAACAAAAAATTGAAATCATGAAAAAATCCGAAAATAACCATAAAATCCAAATAATATAAGTGATTCGTAAATAGGAAACTTAAAATTAAACCCAAACAATATAAGTTTTTCGTAAACTTTAAAGAAGATGAAGAAACCAAAATTTAAATTCCTCAAAAAAAAAAGATAACAAAAAAAACCCTAAAATAGACTTTAAACATTCAAACTAAAATTTAAACAATCAAAAATCATCAACAAAGCCTAATATAGTCACAATGTAAATACACATAATCTTAAATCAAAAACAGAATATCAAATTTAAAAGACCTTTGCTGCCGACTTCAATATTTGCATGTGTTTGTTCTAGCATTCTTCTTAGGTGGTGTCCTCTTTGCTTCGACATTACCATGTTACCATTTTTTATGTTAATTTTTGGATTTGTGGTTCATTTGTATGAAGTTGAAAAAGATGATAAAGAGTGTTGGGATCTGGAAATTTGAAAATAGAGAGAGAAGAAAAATTAAAGAGTGAAAATGAATTTTGGACGTGAAATGAGGTTTAGATTAGGTTTATTTGTGACTTTTCAATTGTATGGTCTACTCACCCTAATATTTTTTTTACTCCCAACTCTCCTCCGTCAGTAAGTGTTCTGCTTGTACAGTACCACTTGTCTATCCATTTACCATTTAAACGGTACCGTCCGACCCGTCGCAACCTTGTGACGGATAGATCCGTCACAAGAAACACTAATTGATTTAGGAATGCTCTAGTTCGTTTTGCACACCAAGTCTGTTGGCTTAATTTGAAAGCTGAGGGCATTAGCAATAGATGAACTTCCAATAGGTTTGTTCTCATGCCACATAAGTTAGTATACAAAATCATTTACCTACAAACCTCATCCTAACAATAAATAAACCACTTCAAGGTTTATCATATGGCCCACTATACTATTTCTTCTCTCACATTCTCTCTCCACAAACCTGTATACTACTTCCTCCATTCAACTCCACTCTACCACTTTGCTTTTTCACATTCGCCAACGCGTGTTTTACGTGGTAAATATCGTTAACTACGTATTTGCAAAAATTATAAAAGTTAGATATTTTTAATGTACTCGTAATGACAAATCAAACAAGATCCCGCATGAATATATTTTCACTTATATATTGAGAGAAAATCGAGATTGAATGTGTATTTGTGAATAGTATAAAAAATAGAAATAGGTAGAGTGGAGTTGAATGGAGGAAGTATATTGTAACCCCTCTCATCCATAAACATCAACACTCAAGTCCAACAATAGAGGGTTTTTACACAATAAATAAATTGAAGTTGATAGATTATAGTTGAATAGAACTCTTCCAACTAAAGAAAACAATACACCTACTGGCTACCGTATAGTGATCTACGGTTAGGAACATAACATCTGTATATAAACTTCTCAAATTGTTCTATCTAATAATGTAACGGATTTTTATTTTAGAAAGAGTTTATTTTGTTCGATTTTTAAAATCTTATTCAATTAATTTTGATGTTTTTTTTCTCAGTTCTATTGTAAATGCATGAAAATAAAATTAGAAGAATGAGGAGTTTTATATCATGTTGGACACGTATCATTTTGAAATTGGTCATATGCATGTTCAAAGATCGTAAAAATCAAAAATAATGATTTTTTCGATTTGAGTGTAAGATTCTACATACTTACAATTAAAAGATGTTACTGTTCTATTGGTCTAGTCACTTAGTCAGTGTACAGAAAGTAGAAAACATAGTTAAGGTCTTGCACAAATTCTTATTTGTGACGGGTCGGATACATACTAAATAATAAGGAAATGGGACGGATAATTGGTGCAAGTGGGCTGAGTAGAAAATAGTAGCCTCTGACATTGTCTTTTGATGTACATTAAAAAATAAAAAATAATATTCTTTGTTTATAATTCCAAGGTCATTTAAACCACATACTCATTTCATTTGTTATGTTTTGACTTCTGAGTTTCTAATTTCCATCACAAAATTTTAATTAAAAAAAACCCTCTTTATGTTCATATTCATCCAAATGATCAAAATCTAGAAAAAACATTATATTCAAAATCCAACAAAAAATCCGTCACAAGCTTGTATGTATCCGTCACAAAATCAGAAACATATCATCTTCGTAACCGGATGAAGCAAAATATGAGCAAGAAGACGAGATTAACGGTAAACATTGGGTTTTCATTTTATTGTCCTTAAATGTTTTGATTTAATATGTTGAAATTTGAAGGTAAATATTGGGTTTGTTTTATATTTTTAATTTTTATTTTTGTTATTAAATTTATTTTTGAGATCTATAAATAAAAATATTACTTGTGTTAAATGTATGAAAAAATCCGTATAAAAAAGAATCCTAATTTGTTTTCCCTTTTGTGGTTGTCTTTGTTCCATTGAATCTGGTTTTTTATTTTCTTTGTGAACTATTTTTTTTTTTGAGTTAATGTTGAATACTTGAATGCATTTTCTTTTTTATTTACTGATAACCATGACAACATAAATGGTCACAAATTATCTCAAAATCATTACGAACATTAATATGATATTTACGCGTTGTTTCATTTCAAGGTACTGTGGTGGCATTTGAAGCTAATATGGAGACCTTTATTGTCTGTAAGGTTAAATTTTATGCTAATGTATTTAAATATTTTGTGCTGACAATGTCTACTATTGTCTACAGATTTGTCAAGCAAGGACACTCAAAGATGAAGTATTGTTGGAGAATAATTTCATGTATATAGGAGAGTTATTATACTAATTCTATCATTTTCAGGAAATACATATTAATACTATATATGAATATGTAGTCATATATTCTAAAAATGTTTATAGTTTTCTTCATTTTGTCTGTCGGCCTGCACAAGTATTGATTATTATAGGGGAAGGTGATATAGATACACATTGTGTATGGAATTTTCATACACAACCCAATAACATTGTGACACGTGGCAAACTATAGTTAACTTTCATTAGTTAGTTTAAGGATAGACTAGTAATTTAGCATTTGTTGTTAAATTGTTAGCACATTTAGTTAACTATGTAAGTCAAACCTCAAAAAAAGATGTTGGTGAGGTTTGAACCCATGACCTCTTGGTTTGAATGGGCTTGTTATTACCACTATGACATATCCATCTTGTTTACATTTTTGTATCTATTTTTATATATATTTTTGTTAAGACATGAGTTAAAATAATATGTACATATATATATATATAATAACTATTAATTGTACCTCTAACTTATATTCAATGTACCTTCATTATAAAATTAATGTACATGTTGAGTTAGTTCAATGTACTTGATAAAATTAACTAAATATTTTATGTACCTATGGTAATTTTTATTTTTAATTATAATTACATAATTATTATAAAATTTACATTCATGCAGAGTAAAAGTCAACCAACGATTGAGTAAGATAAAACCATATCTCGTAAAAACAAAGAAAATTTGAAAACATTTGTTTAAGTAAAACCATATCCGTTTGAAATTTCAATAGTGCTCGGTTTTATTTGATGGTACACCGTACCATATGCGCTTGAAATTACAGTATACCTACTTTCAAAACAATATTTGGTGGAGATCTAGTGACGTTTCTAACGGTTCTCAATTCTCATCATGTTGGTGGTTCTCACCGGATCCTAACCTACATTGACTATATTATATATGTACATCTTATAATAAATATCGTAATTAACTATATCAAAGTATTTAGGTTTATGTGAATTATTTACCAACCACGTTTCAACGAATCACCAAGTACCTTAATTTTTTTAGGAGGTACATTAAAAAAATCTTTACGTTTATGTTTTGTATGTAAATATAAATTATTACGGAGTAATAAATAATGCATAATATCCTAATTTATCTTATGATCTTATATTATATTTTAGTGATTCCTAATTTATAGGAATTATACAAAACTATAGATTATATAATCACATACCAACTATGTAAAATCAAAGCTAATACAATTACATTTCCTAAAATATTACCAATCTAATCTGAACAAAGTATTAAAAAAAATATTATCGAAATAATTTTATTTTTTGGTTGATAAAATCGGTAGAAAACATTAAAAAAAATAGCATTCCTTGCCAGAAAATCGTAAAAAAATAAAAATTATGACCAAGAATTTAAAAATTGTAGAAAAAAACAAAATTTATACCGTCTTTAACTTGAATGGTAGATTTCCAAACAATAAATTAAATGGCATATCTGTAAACTCCTGCAGAAAAAAATAATTATAATGATATTAAAATATTAATAATCGAAATATATGCAAAAAAAAACATTAAATAAAAAGTGAAAAAAATTATTAAAAACGGTTTATATTCGTTTTAATCTTAAAACTAGTCAAGTATAGTTAGAATAAAACAAAAGTAGAGTGCATATGGAATAAGGTTAGATGTGTCTTATATACACAAGTAGGATGATCCCGTTTTAATAATTAAACGATGTATCCATTTTAAGGGAGACTTACTCAAAGGATTATGTCTTTTTATTTGGTTCAGATAAATTTTGTACTCATTAACTCAATTTGTGATGATTTTGTTTTATTTGGTTGGTATTTAGCAGATACGATACTAGCATTTCGGCTGATTTAGTTACAAGCCTAGGTATTTTGCGGATACGGTACTGGCATTTGGGCTGATTAGTTACGAGGCTAGACCATTAACTCGTTTTACAAATTGAGACTTCAGTTTCGTTAATTTAATCTTTTATAAAATAATTATAGAAAAGTTAATCATAAAACAATGACGTGACATTAAAATTTTATACTCCCTCCGCTTTAGTTTTTACATTTGCTTAAAATACCCCTCACAAAGAATAAAAGAGACAAGCAAACAATTAAGACAAATGGAGTAATATACTACGCATATTATAATTCAAATTTATTATCGAAATAAGCAACAAGGAAATCTTATTTACAAATAAATATTTGAGTATTTGTAATATATTTAAACGGCTGATATTCACTATCACGAAACTCTTGAATACCTATTTATTTAGTTCAACAATTGAACAATTTATCATGTGCAATTATATTTGCACAACTTTGAAACTTTAACACAATATATATCGCTTTTATTAAAAGTGTCATTCAAATTTTAATAAAAAAATTACGGCTAACTATAAAAGGATCGACTACCATAAATTCAACAACATATTTAAAAAGACAACCCGTGCATTTCGTGCACGGAATTAAAACTAGTAAATGTACAATTTGTAATAACTATAGGTACATATCATGTTCCCTACAATTATTTATTAACCTTATTTATCAACTCAAATCTTAATAAAGCTATATACCAAAAGAAATACGCAAAAAACAACAAGATGAATGTGTCACAGTGGTAATAGCAAGTGCACATTAACCAAAAGGTTGTGGGTTCAAACCTCACCAACTACATTTTTAACCCACCGTTGATCGGCAGTGAACCGCCGCCATTGACCATTAGAGTTGACCGGAGTTTACAACTTAACTACATATGTTAAATTACTAATCTAACCCTTAATTAACCACTAGAAATTAACTCAAGTTTGCCACGTGTCGCGATGTTATTGGTTGTGTATGAAATTCTCATACACAATGTGTATCCGTAGCCTTTTCGTTATTGTGGACCTTGGGAGATGGTAACATATTGATCAATTAAGTAAATATGATAAGTTCCAATTTCCTATTTATTTATTTTTATCAAAGTCCAAGATTGTTTCCATTTTTAGTTGGTATGAAATTTTGATTAAATAACCGAAGGCAATGTTACCAAATCGAGTCCACTTGTTTATATATTAAAGTACTTTGTAACCAATTTTAGAGATCTTACAGACTATAACGATTGTAACATATTGATCAATTAAGTAAACATGTAATAGACTGAAATATGTTTCAATTTCCTAAATATTTGTGACCATATTTAACTGGGTGTACTCTATTTACCCCCATCACGTATTAGTTGGCTGAAAATGATGACTTATACTTTTCAAATGGTCACATAATAAAATTTAGGTAACCATGTTACAAAATATAATATATGACAATTTTAAGGATAAATGCTTTCATTTGTATATTTTAATGACGTGTCTTAAATGGTAACATATGGTGACATATTGAATAATTTTGTGAACATGTGTGAGATGTGCATTAAATTTCCCTAATGGAGTTGTATGTTTATATCTTTCTACAAAATGTCACCTCTTTAGATTGGTCACGTATTGAACGATAAAGTAAATATCTTGTACTATGAACTGTAACTTGTATTTAGTTTTATCTTGTAATACGGACTATCAAATCTTGATCGTCATTTGAAATAATATCATCTATAAAATCATCAATATTCGAAAATAATGAGCAACTTTTGTAGTGTTTTAGAACTAAAGTGGTCACATATTAGACACTCATTTTGTCTAATATGTCCCCATTGTTATTCATATATGTTATGATGATACGAATCATTCAAATCAAATCAAATATAATGTAAAATGGTTATATTTTATAACTAAGATGATAACATTTCAATCAAATATCCTATGTCACCATTTTAATTCAGATATGTTATCATTCTAAGATTCTTTTTCTTGAAAAACAAATCAAATGTAATGTAAAAAGGATCACATTTTCGACTAAAATGGTTACATTTTCTAACTAAAATGTTATGCATAACTCTATATTTTAAACCATTTCTATTCATATTCTATCTAAAATGGTTACATATACTTACTAAGATAGTAACATTTTATACACATAGTCAAATGTGACCATTTTGATTCATATATAGCATGCTCATAAGATTCTACATTGTTCAATACAAACAACTACCATCCAATTTCCCCGCCCACATTTCTTCAGCGCTTCTTCACGTTACCACCTCCCTTTGCCGCTTCAACACCATTATCGCATGCGAAACCCTTTCTCATCCCAACTCTAGTGTAAGTGTAACATTGGGTGAAGTTTCTATTCAAAGATGTTGCCTCTTCTTCAACACCCATCGACTGCAAAAAAAAAAAAAAAAAAAAAACAGCCAAAATCAATATGTCAATATTTCTACTTAATATGTAGCCATTCAGAATATTATGTCAGCATTGGAGTTACATATTTCACATATTGTAAAATGACTACATATCATGACTAAGTTGGTACATTTTATACACATACACACATGTTACCTTTTGTGTTCTTATATGTTAATATTTTAATCAAATATGATCAAAACGAACCATAAAAAGGTTATATTAATCTGCCTAATATGGATACATTATGACCAATATGATTACATATTGTAATTTGTATTGTAAAACAGTTACAAATTGTAACTAAAATGGTAACATTATACACATAAACTCACATTTCACAATTATATTATATGATGTTTTCATAGTATGTAGGATGATGAAGATAAATATAGAAACAATAAAATCAAAAAAATAACATATAGAATAAACCCGAGTTTTTAAAAAGCAAACATAAAATAGATACAAAATATGCAAATAGTTTTTTTTAAAGATCATAACAAATTAACAACAATCTCTAAAAAAAAAAAAGCAAAAACCAAGAACAATAAGACCAAAAAACTCAAAAAATTGAAATCAAATAAACCAAGAACAATAAAACCAAAAATCCCAGAAAATTGAAATCAAATAAACCAAGAACAATGAAATAAAAAACAACAAAACCATAAACTGGAAAAAATATAAATCAATAGAAATGATAATACCTCCTTCCAAATCGTCGCTTGCATTTGTCCATCTAGTATTCTTTTTAGGTGGTGACCTTTTAGCTTGTGTTTTCTTTACCACCATATCGTCAATTTTTTGCTTATTGTCTGGATTTTTTTGGGATTTGTTTGAACTTAGAGAGAGAATGAGATAACTGAAAAGACATACCCTCAACGACATCATCACCCGCCTTTGTTGCTCTTGTGTTTTTCTTCACCGGTTTTGTTTTGGTTACCATATTTTATGATAATGTATTGTATTTTGTAGGCTTTGGATGAAGGATTTTGTAGGCTTACAGAGAAAATTGAAAGGGAATAGGGAAGGAGAGAAGATGAAAACGGGGTAAATAATGATTTTGATAAGAACAAAATTAGGTTAAACGTTTGACATTTCAGATTTGTGGTTAATTATCTTCCATTGGGAAGGGTGTAATTTAATAATTTGTTGCTTCCAATCAGTCTAATCACTCTGCATTAACTGTACATGCATAGTACCCGCTGTCTACCCATTTACCATATAAACGGTACAATCTGACCCGTCGCAACACAAGCAAGACGGACTGCCCACCTTTAGCCTCAAGCATGCCATTTTGAATCGTCATTGCTTGCGCCTCCCATGAACGTAATTACGGGTACTCATTGTAGACACCTCGTTTCTGCACCTCCCACAAACCACCCAGTGATGATTGGGCCGCATGTTTGATCCGCGGAACGATTTGTGACAGTTCGTAAGATTATCGTCAAGTGATTGCTCAAATATTAATGTCGACCTCTTAGTTGTCATCTACGTCCTGATACGGTCGTTTTGGCAGTAATTAGAGTACATTCGGAGTCCGGGTCAAAAACCGTCTCCATTTTCTGATAACTGATAAATCCCGAGTCAGAATGTTCTGGAATGTTCCGGATATTTCTATTCCATATTTTACAAGTTTTATCTTTTGGCAAATAATATCCCGTAATATTCATGATAAATATTAAGGAAGATCGAATTATTTCCGTCCTACCATAACTCAAACACGGAAATCTTTCTTCAGCAGGAGGAAACCTCCTGGGAAAGGACGCAGCAGGTGTTGCGCCTCTTCCAAGAGACGCATGAGGCTCGCCGCGCCTCTTCCCAGTGCCCTTTCTCGCATGTTTCTCGTATCTTTTTCATATCTTTCCGAGATTCACTTCCAAAGAGTCTCCGAAACCCTAATTCCTCCACGTGATTAGTATAAATAGGAGCCTTCGTTCCTCATATTTCTCACTCGAGTGTCCGCCCTTCTCTTCTCCCTTTGCATTCTAGACTTTGTTCTTACTAATTGGCGCCTACGTGCTTAAACATTCGACCACGTAAGCTCGGATCCTTCCGGGTACCAGCCTCTCCGTTTGCATGACCGACCAATTTGACCAACTACACAATAATCAATCTAATTAATCAACTTAATCGTTTTCCTCTTACGAGGGCACTCTTTCATTGCATTCGCGTCGAGCATCACTAATCGATATCTTAGTCCTTCTCGTTTCGTCAACATGTAAGTCTGAGGGTGTATAATCCTTATTTATTTATTGTATTTATTTATTGTATAATCCATTGTAAGGTTTATGTCGAAAATACCGATTAAAACCGATTTCTAAAACCCTTTGTTAAAACCTGTTTTCGCGGATTTCCAGTAGATAACCATCGAGAAAGGACGCAGCAACTGCTGCGCCTCTTCGAAGGAGCGCAGTTCCTGCTGCGCCTCTTCGTGAGGCTGCCGCAGTTCCTGCTTCCTTTCTTCTTCGTTTGTCCTCTGTAATTCGTATTCAAAATCTTTCTTTTGCTTGTTCGCTTATTAATTCTTCGTCATAATCATCAATAATCACATGTATATTTGTTATTCATCATTCATTAACATGTTTAATTCATCTTTAATCCGACTTAAATCCCTTATAATTAATATTTGCGGGTTTTCGTCATTAAATTCAAACCCGGATTTTAGAGATTCAATTTGTTCATATTGAGTCTCTGGAATTCGTCATTGATACATTCTAACCCGTCTTTTATCGTGTTCATTGTTTAATTCGTCATCAATTCATCATGTTTAACCTAATTAATTAGTTTAGTTTGTTTATAATTCACTAATTAATCATTCATTCATTCAATAATTCATTTAATTCCGTCTCATCCATGTTTTATTGCTTTCATGACCCATTCATATGTTAAGTAACATGCTAATCACTTTCATCCGAGTAAATATTATCAATCAACCATTAAAATCATCAATCGACATTAACGGCTCGCAAATACGGCTTCACGGAAATCGAGCCAAGAATGACACGCAGTCTGTCACGCGCCTGCTCTCGGGGAGTTCTCATCCATGAACTCCGTTCTTTGCGCTTGACGTAGTTTAATTAGTTTACATATTAACTAACTAATATCCGTATTATCGCTAATTCCTGTTCGTTTATTTCGTTAATAATTTTTTATCAATTTATTTCTTTTTCTCAAATTGTCCGTTTTAAAGGTATTTTTGACATAAATCGCCTATTCCAATGTAATTATTGTAATTTTCTTTATTGCAAATTTCTATCATTGTAATCTTTATTGTTTTGTTTCATTTGTATGTTTTCACATGTAAATTGAACATTAAATCCAACTCCGACTAAATTGTATGCCTAATTAATTGTCCACCGACTTAGTTAATTCTCACATGCTAGGATTAAAACTTGGATGTTGCATTGCATGCATATAACCGACAATATATCGAGTACGAATAACTTCCCTAATCATTAGTAGAGGCCGCTATCGAGGCGGGCGGGATTAGGTGTTCGATCAAAAGAGCTTCCTAATACGTACCCTCACCCCTTATTCCAGATCTCCGTGAGCACCCGTGTTCATTGGCATCCACGAGAGTCATTCTAGACATAGAATGCTAAGGGTAACGATTGCTTAGTGTTCATGTCATTACTTTATGTCTTGACATGACATGAGGTATTCGAACGGTTCCAATTTCCCATAAAAATTGGTGGCGACTCCATACAAAATGCAAACGCTTGTTTTCGCTTTCTCACCAAGCGCCCCCGTGGGCGGCCCGCTGTCCACAGTTTGGCGACTCCGCTGGGGAATACACTTACGTGTAGCTAGGGTGAAACTCGAACAAGGTTAGGGAATAAGTTTGTACAAGACAATTGTCGGTTTTCATAACTCGGTCTTCCTAGATCGTTTTATTCGGCCTTCCTAGGCCCAACCCAAACCATTCGACCAATCGTCCCGTCTAAACGGTCCTAATTCTTATTTGGGCCTAAGGATGGATAGCGATTGACGTCATCCGTACCATGATGCTTACTCTTGTTTGTGTCAAGGGCCTTCACCACTTGAGGAAATGGACTTGGAATCGGCCTTACTCTTGTTTGGCACGAGCCTCTCCACAGACTTTGGGTTTGATGGTTCGGTATGGCAACCCACCCTTTAAACCAAAACCCTTCTAAATGCACTCAGCATCTCGTTATAATGCCTATATAAATGTGTAAAACCCTACGTGATCACCACTTCTAAACAAAACCATGACGAATTTTCAAAAATCAAAATCCTTTTTCAAACAAGAATTTCGAAATAGGCCTTCAATTAGCGCAAAATCCGGTCAAAACTCTGTCCGTTTGTCATGTCAAAATTCGGGCCACAAGCCCATTTCAAAACCTCACTTCGAGTCCACTCCTACAACTACACTACAGTTGACTAGGACACACATTTTCAAAGACCTTGTCTTTCTTCAAAACTCACTCAACACAAGTGGCACACACCCACTTCAAGAGTCAAAACTTTTCCTCTTTTAGCAAGTGTGATAGAATGGCCGATCGTGTTTTGATTCGTCGCCGATCTCTTATCCAGTTTCCAAGATTCCCGGATCAAGTGAGGAAACAAATCTACAGCAAATTCAAGAGAGTAATGATTGAATCCTAGCCGCGCTAACCCAAATGCAAATCACTCAAGAACAAACCTATGACCGCCTTGAACTTATCGAAGGCCGTATCTTTGATGTAGAGGGAAAGTTGCCTCCCCTTAAAGGTGAAGTACTACGTTTTTCCGATGACGAGTCTAAAGATGAGAATCCTATCATAGGGACGACTGCAGCTGAGAAAAGACTCCAATACCTAGAGGAGCAATTGATGTACCTTAAGGGGGATGACATCTATAGGGAAAACAATCACAAGTATGAGGCCGTCAACTCCAAATTGCCAACTAACTTTAGCATGACGGATATCCCTAAGTTCAAGGGACACGAGAACCCTTTGAACCACATCCGTGCCTTCAAGGATTACATGTCTATCAAAGGCATCAAACCCGAGATGTTCTTAAGGATCTTTCCTTCATCTCTTGACACCATCCCGAAGCAATGGTTCTACACTTTAGATCACAAGAAGGTCGCTACTTGGGAAGACGCCGCAATCGAATTCTCTAAACAATATGCGGATAACGCCGAGATCCAAGTCAACATGCGTACTCTAGAGGTTCTTACCCAAAATGACAAAGAAGGATTCACCGACTTCCTAAGTAGGTGGAGGAAGACTAATACTCAACTAGTTGAACGCCCGGATGAGGCTACTCTTGTGGAAAAATTTGTGGATAATCTCAAGCCCATATATGCCAATCATTTGAGATACCAAAACATCAAAAGCTTCAAGGATTTAACCATATTAGGGACACGAATTGAAGATGACATCCGTAAAGGACTCTTGTCCAAAACGGTAGGTAGAGGATATCAAGGGTCCAGGAGTCGTTCATACGGCTCTACTAGCAAGACCGATGAGGTTAACCTTCTCGAGCCATCCAAGAAAACTAGCCCACCAAGGAAGTTCACAAACCTTGGGGATACTTACTCCAACGCTCTAAAAAGGCTAATGAAGCAAGGTAAACTCCAACCCATTGGACCTACTCCCGAACCCGAAAGGAAGTCCAAGTTCTGGGATGAAAATTCATACTGTGAATACCATAGAGGCAAGGGGTACGACACAGAAAAATGCTACAAGTTGAAACACGTGCTTCAAGATATGATTGAAGATGGTCGACTCCCAATACCACCAGGAGGTAAACCCAACAACACTCAGAATCCTCTTGGAGTTCTAGTGATTACAAGTGATGAATCTACCTTAGATTGCTCACACCTCATTTCTCCCGCCGAAAATGAAATTCATGCAATTGAGAAAGAGGGGTTCTACTCTACTATCTCCCCTACCATTCCCGACTTCATCACATGGGCAAGGAGTGTAGATAGACAAGTTTGGGAGCTAGAAAGCATGGTAACAACCTTACGCAATCCCAACGCAATACCCGAAGGACATGCGCCACTAATCTTCTCTCAAAATGCCACTATGCAAGAAGTAGTCACCGTGGTTGATAGACTAGTCGATCAAATCATACGACTAGAAAGTGACATCATAAGAATGAGAGAACTGGCTGCAATCAATGGGGTTTGGGCCGATAATGATGAGGACGAGTATCTCATTGAAAACTCCGTAGTCAAGGAAATAGTCCAAAATGGCAAAGACCAAGATGTGGATCACCTAACTCGTTCGGGTCGCCCATATCAAAACACTACTCAAAACGGTCCAACCAACGTCATCACACCAAATAACAACAAAGATGACCCTACTGATCAGTTGCTCAAGCAATTACAAAAGACCAAGGCTGATCTTTCAGTCTGGCAACTAATAGCAAGCTCATTCCCGCATCGCCAAGCTTTACTGCAAGCTTTGGCCAAGCTAAGTGTAGCACATAACTCCACTCCTGAAGATGTAGTCAACTTGGTCTTCCAAGAATCACCGAAGCTAAGTAATCCTATTACTTTCTCAGACGAAGACTTGCCACCTTTTGGCGCTAGTCACAACCTTGCTTTATATATCACTGTCATTTGTCTAAAGAAGAATGTGCCAATGACCTTGGTAGATGATGGCTCCGCGGTCAACGTCATACCCCTCAAAACGGCATACAAGTTAGGCATGAAAGAGTCGGATTGGACTCCCACCAATCAAGGTGTACGTGCATATGACGGTACACGACGAAAAGTGGTTGGACTTTCTAGCCTAACCATAGCCACGGGACCAATCGAACGAAAGGTTAACTTCCAAATAGTGGACATCGAAGCTTCATTTAATATACTTCTGGGAAGGCCTTGGATTCACGCTTCCAAAGCGGTAACATCCACCCTTCATCAAAAGATCAAGATCCCACTAAATGGCAAAGTAGTGACGATCACTTCGTCACCCATCAAGGCAATAATCGAGAAACAATCGAACAATCAAGTCCTTGCAGATCCCGTATACGAACTTGGGGGCTTCCAAAGTGTGAATGTCATAGAAAGTGAGTTGGCACCCTTATACTATAATCCCTACTCCAACTTAGTGGTCAACCACATACTCAAGTCCCAGGGATACTTCCCTGGAATGCCTTTGAACCCAATTCGGAAGAATACCTTCGCACCACACAAGAAAGGCAACTCAACAAGGATACCACTTGGACTAGGGTACAAACCTACAAAAGAGAAAGTCCTCGAAATGCTGGCCCAAGTCCAAAACCGCAAGCACGTGGGAGTCCAAATGAGGCCCTATCTCCCTACCTTAAATGGATACTTTGTTCAAGAAGGAAGTTCGGAGCTCTTTTATGGATTTCCCGAACCTTGGCATTACCTTGAGAGGAAGCTAGCCGGAATCGAGATCTTTCACGATTGCTACTTCATTCCTCCAGAAACGGTTCCTACCGTCAAAACCCCTCAAGCACCTTGCTTAGACGACCAAGCCGTTAGCCTTTTGTTTGGAGAAGACAGATTCATTAGGGCCGCGCAGGATGAGATCATTACTATGATACTTCAGGACGATCGCTTCAACCCTACCGCGTTGATCACAGAAACCGACACAAAGCAGCAGAAAGGATGGAGAAAATCAATCAAATGGACCAACAACCAAGGAAGACTCTTCAAGCTCACCACTGGAGAAGGAGAGATGTTCAAAGGAGAACCAGAAGACGATGAGTTCGAGTCGGAGTCGGAGTCAGAGTCGGAGTCTAGAGAAGTCATTAGAGAGTCTACTCCTGTTGTCATACCCACTCCTTTCGTTTCTCCTAACTTAGCCTCGAGTAGTCACAGTAGTTCGGGGAATGCCCCAACCACTGTCCCTTTGCCACCACTGACCATGGATCAGTTGGCTTCTTTCTTTCAACTTTACTCAAATTTTAATATGAATAAATCAGGTTCTGCTTACTCTGTGTGTTCTTTCGAGTGTAATTCTGTTTATGATGATACTGAGGATGACCAAGACCCAGACTTGACCGAAATACCTCCCTACGTAGCCAAAGAAATACTGCAGGAAGGGGAAGGGGGACCTGTAATAGAGGACACCGAACCCATCAACGTAGGAACCGAACTAGAACCCCAAGAACTTAGGATAGGGAATACCTTGAGCTCTACCGAAAGGGCCGATTTCATAGACCTCCTAAATGAATTCAAAGACGTTTTCGCTTGGTCCTACAAAGACATGCCAGGGATCGACAGGGATATTGCCGAACATAGGATTCCGATTAAGCCGGGTTTCAAACCCGTGAAACGAGCTTCGACGAATGAGAACAGAATGGGCTCTAAAGATTAAGGAAGAAGTTGACAAGCAATTCAAAGCCGGGTTCATCAAAGTTTCCGAGTATTACACCGGGTAGCTAACATAGTACCCGTACCAAAAAAGGATGGGAGAATCCGTGTTTGTGTTGACTTTAGGGACTTGAACAAAGCAAGTCCAAAAGATGACTTTCCTCTACCTCACATCGACATATTAGTGGACAATACTGCAGACCACGCATTACTATCCTTCATGGATGGATATGCGGGTTATAACCACATCAAGATGGCCATGGAAGATATGCATAAGACCGCATTCGTCACCCAATGGGGAACCTATTGCTATACCGTAATGCCGTTTGGATTAATCAACGCCGGAGCTACATACCAACGCACCGCAACTACACTCCTACATGACATGATGCACAAAGAAGTTGAGGTATACATAGATGACATGATCGTCAAATCCAAAGAAAGAGATGGGCATATTGCGAACCTTCGCAAGTTCTTCGTAAGGCTACGGAAGTACAACATGAGGCTCAATCCTCAGAAATGCACATTTGGGGTGACATCTGGCAAACTCCTGGCATACGTGGTTAGTCAAAGAGGAATAGAAATAGATCCTTCTAAAATCAAAGCTCTGATCGAAATGCCACAACCCCAAACAGAAAAAGAAGTCAGAGGATTCCTGGGAAAAGTACAATACATAAGTCGATTCATATCGAAACTCACGTTGATTTGCGAGCCTATCTTCAAGAAACTCAAGAAAACAGACCACACCATGTGGGATGATGATTGTCAAAAGGCATTCGACCGAATCAAAGAGATATTGGCTAAACCACCAGTACTCATGCCGCCACAACGAGATCAACCTCTTGGTTTATATCTCACAGTAACCGAAACCGCCATGGGTGCTATGCTGGCTCAAACCGTAGGAAGCGAAGAAAGAGCTATTTACTATCTAAGTAAGAAGTTCTTGGAATATGAGTGCAAATACTCACAACTCGAAAAGACATGCCTCGCTCTTGTGTGGGCAACAAAGAAGCTACGTCATTACATGCTTAGCTACTCCGTCAAGATATACTCTAAAATGGATCCAGTCAAATACCTCTTCGAGAAACCCGTCCTTAACGGACGTCTGGCAAGATGGACTCTAATGCTCTCAGAATTCGACCTCAAATATGTGCCACTGAAAGTCATAAAAGGTCGCGCCGTCGCCGAATTCTTCGCAGAAAATCCTATCAACGACGCACAAACCATAGATACTTGGTCATTTCCCGACGAGGATATACTTCAAACAGATGTAGACTCCTGGGATCTATACTTTGATGGAGCATCAAACTTAAGAGGATTCGGAATAGGAGTGTTGCTCATTTCTCCTGAAGGTGAGCATACGCCAATTGCTGTCAAACTCGACTTCGAGGTGACAAACAACGCTGCAGAGTATGAAGCTTGTCTCATCGGACTACAAGCGGCAGTAAGCTTAGGAATCAAAAACCTCCGAGTACATGGGGATTCATCACTGATTATCAACCAAGTTACAGGATCTTGGAAAATCCGAAGTGAAAGCCTTGCACCCTATCAAGCTAGGATAGACCAAGTCGCTCAATTCTTTGATCACGTAACCTACTTACACCTACCTCGGGAGGAAAATTAATTTCCAGACGCTCTTGCGAAACTTGCATCTTTGATAAATATGCCAGATCACATGATGGACATGCCTTTGTGCATCGAACGACGGTCAGAGCCGGCTTATGTCCACCAAATCACCGATGAAGAGGAAATCGCGCAGGAACCCTGGTTCCAAGCAATCTTGAACTTTAAGCTCAATGGTACCTATCCGCCGGATATGGACAAGAGGGGACAACGTGCTATACGCCTATTA
This sequence comes from Silene latifolia, assembly GCF_048544455.1. Taxonomy (NCBI): domain Eukaryota; kingdom Viridiplantae; phylum Streptophyta; class Magnoliopsida; order Caryophyllales; family Caryophyllaceae; genus Silene; species Silene latifolia. Next base: position 18,747,911 of record NC_133533.1, on the reverse strand, counting down.
GCTTCCCAATACATTCTGATGCAAGGAGAATTATACAAAAGAACACCTCTTGGTGTAGTCCTACGTTGCCTCGATCATTCACAGGCACGAAAGGTGATGGAAGAAGTCCATGACGGAGAATGCGGTCCTCACATGAGTGGGCCTATGATGGCAAAGAAAATCACACGTTTGGGATATTATTGGACTACAATGGAATCCGATTGTATCAAATACGTAAGACATTGCCACAATTGTCAAATCTTCGGGAATGTGCAACATGTCCCTCCTTCATTGCTCTATACGATGATATCTCCTTGGCCATTTTCTGCATGGTGAATTGACATAATCGGAAAGATAACCCCAGCCGGAACAGGAGGTCACTGTTTCATCCTAGTGGCAATTGACTATTTCACCAAATGGGTAGAAGCGGCTTCCTACACTGGTCTTACGGCTAAGAATGTGGCAAAATTCATACAAAGCAACATCATCTGTCGATATGGTTGCCCACATGAGATCATTAGCGATAATGGGTCACATTTCCAAGCTGAAACCGAGCAATTGCTAGCCAAATATAAGATTAAGCATCACCACTCTTGGCCCTACAGACCACAGACTAACGGCGCGGTAGAGGCAGCAAACAAAAATGTTGTCACAATTCTCAAGAAAATGACCGACAACTACAGAGATTGGCCAAGCAAAATACCCTTTGCCTTATGGGGGTATCGTACATCTGTCAGGACGCCCACTGGGGCTACTCCTTTCTATTTGACCTACGGCATGGAAGCCGTACAACCAGTCGAACTAGAAATACTATCCTTGCGTATTCTACTCGAAAGCCAAATCCCTGAAGCCGATTGGAAGAGGGATAGATATGAAGAACTCATCCTCCTGGATGAACGTCGGCTGCGCGCCTTGCATAATGTCCAAACATATCATGCACGTATCAAACGAGCTTTCAACAAAAGGGTTAGGCCAAGAAACATCAAAGAAGGAGACTTAGTACTCAAATCGGTTAGAGCTCTTTTACCTGTCGACCCAAGAGGAAAATTCAAACCTAATTGGGCCGGACCATATCTAGTCAAATCCATACTCCCAGGGGGTGCGGTTAGAATCACAGACCTAGATGGGAATGAGTTTTCCAACCCCACAAACCTTGACCAATTGAAGCGATACTATGCCTAGAATAGGACCAAACACGCGCCTCGTGTAAACCCATGTGTCGCTCTTGTGGCACTAAATAAACGGCCCCTGGCCAAACCGAAATAAGTTAACGTCACTGTGCTCTTGCATTTTGACAAGATTGTCATCCTCATATCATCAAATAAACTAAATTCGCACCTTGAGAACAAGCAAAAGCTCATGCTTATTTTCTATGTTCATTAAAAGCTCTTGCTTCGAACAATTATTCTTTTACATTTACTCGAACTACGCGCAAGGGTTTGATTTCGCTTTTCAAAAGTGAATACGTAGGCAATCCTTCACAGGATTCAACCCATTATATCTGAAATGTAAATAGAAGGACATTTGCATGGCATTTGAAATTCGACAAGAATAATAAAAGAAAATCACAACGGTTTCATAACCATTTAACCTTTTTTATTCCATTTGGTTTTCTAATAATAATAGTACGTTACATAATAAAATAGAATAGGCTAGGATTCTAAAAATCCCTCCTTTTTATTACAACGACAATAATAATCAAATAATAAAATAAAGACTTGGGCTATTCTTCCATCTTTCCTTTGCCCTTGTCATTCTTGACATACTTCTTGTCACGACCTCGAGCTGGGCGCTCTTGCACCACTTCAGACCTAATCACCAACGGTCTTTCTCGAGGCCTGACTCTTCCACTCTTGCCAATCACCATTTCTGCAACAGGAGTAGTCTTTGATTTCTTTGAAGGACGAATGACCTGAAGCCCGACTTCTTCTTCTCCCTCTGTCAGATGCTTCTCCTTCTCTTTCTCTCCCTCGCGCACCTTGTAGTCGACAGGTTCGCGTTTCCTTAGTCTCTCACGCTCTTCCGGAGTCGCAGCCTTTTTCCACCTCAAATAGGAATCTGGCACCCATAAAGCATTGGCGGAGAAGTTCAAGAACCACATGTTTCTTTGGGCCCATTTAATAGCCCACTCTCTTCGGCTCTCGGTAGTAAGCACCAAAGCAGTCTGCGGGACAGTATCAAGCCTCGGGATCGTCTGCTTCAGCCCAACTTGCCTCATCAATCTTTCCGGGAAAATGCATACCATGAACTCCAATCCCGGAATGCGCACGGACCTAGTGGGATCCAAAGAAGACACTCCAGTAACAGACTTGAGGTGCCACCACGGTACGACCCACCTAATTAACGGGTCATCATCACTCTTCAGCTTATTCTTCCAATAATCGCAGACCCGGGTGAAGTCCACCATGTATAACCGCGTCCTCATCGCAATCATACGGGAATGATAGGAAAGTGCATGAACTGGGGGCTCGATCAATCGGAGCCGTTCCATAAGCCAAACCTACCAAAAGCAGGTATTAGACACCAATAAAAAAAAAACGAACAAAAAAAAAAGAAAAAAGAAAAAAAAAAGAGAAAGAAAAGGTGTCTTTTACCTGTAGGATGACGGGACTCCCCAAAACCGGCAGATCGCGGTTGGATTTCCTATTATCCAAACCCAAGATAATCTCTCCTAAGCATAAGCAAGCTGGGCTCCTGCGCAGCTCCATTTGCTCGATAAGGCACAAAAGACGAGGATCACCTCTCAAGTCTTCATCAACATGTCCCTGGAAGACATACACATGCAACAAACAAAAGCCAAATGCTCTCCTCCTAGCAACATGAGAGACGGTAGGGTCGGCCCTGTTGATGAATCGATCAATAAAGTCCAACATTCTCACACCTTTCGGGGTAACTAGACGATCCACCTCAAGTCTGGTCAGTCCAAGCAAGTCTCTGAATTTGCTCTTATACCCTTGTGAAGTGGAAGGAATGGCAGGTAAATGTTCGGGGTCCCACCCACCAATAGCAACTGTTTCTTCAGGAAATGGGCAAATATCACCTCCTGGGAAAGCGAAAACATGATAATTCGGGTCCCAATAGTCAAGGCAAGCATCCAAGAATGGTTTTACAATTTTAATGAGTTTCAAACTCAATAAGGACCCAAGGTTATAAGCACCCATGTCATGCTTCTCCATATTCGAAAATTCATTGGTCCATTCCTTCAAGCGGATCTCCAAAGTATTCATGATGATAATTTTCTCTTGAAAATGTTGGGAATTTTATGTGAATAGACGAAGAAAAGACGGAAGATTTATGTGAATTAAAAATCCATCGACGCTTCTATTTATACTAATTGCTGTTTCCAAAAATCCGTCAGAACGGACTGTAGGAACAGCGCAAAGACTGCGCGCCTCTTCAAAAGGATGCAGCTCATGCTGCGCCTCTTCCCCAGTCTCACTTCTGTGATTTCCGTGTTGGATCTTTCCTAATTCTATAACGCATGATTTCCTATTCCTGCGAGGTTTTATTTTGGTAAATACGGGAATATTACCATGTTTCGAATTTCCTAAATCCGCGGGCACGCATTCCGAGACGACATCGACATTTCGCCATTTCTCCACACGTGCACATTTTCATTTCAGGAAATAAAATACATTTTCATTTTAGGAAATAAATTCCATTTTTCCATTTTTTTCATTTTTTTTTAGGAAATAAGTTTCATTTATATATTATTTTCATTTCTCCATTTCTACACTTATAGATTTCTCTTTTCTCTTTTTTTAAGGGGGTAACCCTCCCTACCGTCCGGTCATTTCCGGCAAAATTTTCGCATTTTCGTGTTCTTTCGAGTCTCATTTTGCGCTAGTTAAGGCCACATGTGTATAAAATGTATGTTTTGCGTGATTTCCATGTAAATTTCGGCAGCATGACGGCGTAAACCGTTATCTACCAAACCTGTTCAAAAACTAACCTGCAGATACAAGCAACACAACCCAGCAGCAAAGGCACTCAGGCCGTCGTATATACACCAAATGAAGAAAATGTACAAGCAAACTGGGGGCTTGCGCCCCAAACAAAGTCCAAAAATGTTCAAATCAGATGCTCAAATGTACAAGTCTACAAAACTACACAAAACTACTGCTGGGCACCCTCCAACTCAGCAACCCTCGCCGTAAGAGCGGCAATCTCGGCATCCCGAAACTCGAGCTCCCTCAACAAGCGAGTTGTCTCCTCCCGAGACTGGGTCAACTCTCGCTCCGACTCGCGGCCAGCCTGTAAACAGAAGTAAATTGGCTCATGTCAATCAATTCAAGCAAAAAACTGGAAAATCAGAAAAAAAAAAAAAAAATCAAAAGAAATCAAATGAGGTTCATACCTGTCGACCTCGACCATCGACGAGTGCCTCGATGGCGGTAGCTCGTAGCCGGTTGGCCACCCTCCATAGTGCCACGAACCGAGACGGTGCGACCTACATTTCAAAAGAAATTCTCAGTAAAGTGAACAAGTTCAATCAAATGTGTTCTTACACAAAAGGTATATAAGCCGGGGGCTCACCCTCCGAATCAGATGCTGCCAGTCGTCTAGGCCAGCATTCGTCACCGCTACGTCAAAGTCACGCAGCTCGGAGATAGTCGTCCTCCCGGTCGCGTCGGTGTACTCAAGGGTCTCAGGGTACACTGGGGGCTCGATGCCCGCCGCCTCGACCTCCTGCAAAGACAAATAGCTCTCACTAATCGATGATCTTACGTCGTGAAATCAAAATCAAGGAAAAGTAAAAAATACTCACCACTACTGGCCAGTACGCCAACCTCCCGTAAAGGAACGCCGAGTAGTCCTCGCCAGGGAGAAGAAGGTCGTCGCCACTGGCGCCAGCCAGGTCCGCCTCCCTCTCAGCCTCGGTAGGCTCCCTGAACATCATCCTCGGAGGATCAACGGGAACCGTCAACGCGTCTCGAGAGCACTGACGAGCCAAACGCTCGCCCAGATACCACACAGGATCCATCGACGTCCACAACAGCAGCCGACTCGGGCTCCTAGGTCGAAGGACCTCAGCAACAAAAGGAGGCGCTCCAACGTACTCCGCCCAAGGTCTGGGCACCCACTGCGACAAGATAAGGCAAGGATCATTCCTATGATCAATTAAAAGACAATATAAGAAGCAAGTGAATATAGATGGGATACTCACGCTGCTCAGCTGAAGGGCGCTCACGTCCCGCCGGTAGACATTGTGAGAAGAACGCTTGCTCTTCGTCCGGCACATCACCCAATCCCTCACCGCGGGATAGGCCTTCTCCAGCGGCTCCGTCCTCTTCGGCGCGAGACTCGGGAAGTAGGAGTACACCCACGCCTGTAAAGCAGAATAATCAATGACGATCTTTCGTGATTCGATAAAGGAAAGAATTTACTATTGGTCCAAAGAAGGAAGGTTCATACCTCCAACAGTAGTCCAGGTCCGACAGCACTAGGAGAAGTCCCCTTCTCCATCAACTCCGGACGAACCATGGCCCTCATGAAGCGGATGAGGACCGCAAAACCAAAAGTGACCCGGTCCCAACGCCCTAGGGAACTCGGGTCGAAAAGAAAGGGAAGAAGCTTCGTCGACGGCCTCTCGCCCTTGTCTCCGAGGTAAATCGAAGACAAAAACCACCACGACCACGACGAGCCCTGCGCTCACCAGACAAGGAGGAGGAGCCGTCTCCCTCCCATCGATCGTCACCAACGCCGGGGTCTTCCCCGCAAAGTAGTCTCGAACGTAAGTCTGGGTACCAAACCCGAAGATCGCAACAGACCTTCGGCGACAAGTTCCGGCCGATCAACCTCCTCGCCTCGGCCGAGTCCGCCCTCATGGCGCCTCCGGCCACACCATCTCCTCGGTCCCGCACGGCACGGAAATCATGCCGTAGTCCTCCAAAGGGACTCCCACCTCACCGAAAGCGGGTGAAACGTGGAAGTCGTATCCCAGAATCGGTCCAAAAAAGCACGGACCAGGCTAAGGTTAGTCCGCAACTTCCTCTTCACGATATCCCTCCAGACCTGAACCAGAGGACCGAACGCCCCACGCTCGATCATGGCCCTCTCCTCCGCCGACAGCCGCTCGTAGTGCTCCATCGCTGTCGTGTAACCCGAGAACGACCTGATGTTCCCGGCCTCCTATTATGATTTGGAAACAAAGCTATCTTTTGTTTTGAATGAAATATGAAAGAAATTTGGACAAAAAGAATGAAAGAGGATGGATAATGAGTAGTGAATTCCTATTTACCAGACTCTTCACCGTCCTGTAAGACAGGTGACCCTCGGCAGCCCACACCAGGTGCCTACTCTCCCAGGTCTCGGCCCACGCAGGAGCTCCCCTCAGCTAATGACCTCCTCGCCCAACGTTGGCTCGTCTCGGGATCTCCTCCTCCTCGACCCTCCTCCTCGTGAAACTCGGCGACCATCACCGCGGTGGTGAAGGCTCACGCTAAAGCCTCCTCAACAGTAGTGGCGTCTATCTCCATGGGAGTCCTCCCAGAAGTAGAAGCATCATCACCTGCAACATTAAAGTAAATTCGGGCCGCGTCACATGACGACAAGCCTTTGTTAAGGAGTTTTCGAGCCTTCAAAGCCCTGGAAACACCCCTTTCCGGCCATCTTTGGCCACATTCCCACCAACCCAATCACTCATGTGATAAATTGGGTTAAGTCAAGTCCAAGTCAAAGCCTAGTTCCGGACTCGAATCGAAAATTCGGCAGCATTTCGTTATAACGGCGATTATGCCCTAAAAGGTGTCCTGAAAAAGTTGTTACAAACCGAAATTCCGAGATGGTAGAAAGTTTACCCATCATTCAAGGATTCCAAATATCAAATTTCATCGCAAATGGGCAATCCTAAGGCTACTTTCGAAGCAATTTACGGTTTAGTTGTAAAACCGTCTCAAATTTCACTCAAGGGCTCAAAACTCGACGAAAATTCAAGACAAATACATGGTTATGTTCCTAACATTGCCTACTATCCGTTTCTAACATCAATTTGGCATGGCAAATCCATTTGGGGGAAAAGACCCAAATTTTCGATCAAAAGGGTCGAAAACCCTAGATTTCGCGGCTCAAAATTCAACAAATATAGATGATTAATGCAAGATTGGAACACATACCTCGATTAGTCATATTTCAAGCAAGCTTTTGGATCAAACCTCGACGGAAATGGTGAAGATTTGAGAGAGAAATTGCAAGAATTTTGTTGCGAAATAATGAAATACAATCCTTCTGATTTCGCGTTTTTACGCAGAAAAAGCCAAATTGGGGAAAAGACGCGGCGGTCTTTGCGCCTCTTCCAAGAGACGCGCTCTTCTGCGCCTCTTCCTCACGTTCCCTCCATACGAATTTTCAAAAATTCGTTATGAGTTCGTTATTTGTGGGCCCATCTTTGGTGCGCCTCTTCCTCGACGCTGTTATATTCTTTTGGTCCGTTTCGATGATTTATCTTTCGTTCCGGCCCGCATTTTATCCGGCGCAAAGCGATTTTTGCGATTGCTCAAATCCTTTTATCCGGCGCAGAAGATATTTTGCAAAGATTGCTCATATCATTTTATCCAAATATGAGTAGTATTTTGCGGTATTGCTCAATTCATTTTATCCGTGCATAGTATTTTGCGATCTTGCTCAATTCTTTTATCCAGGCAGCGCGGTAGTATTTTGCGATCGCTCACTCGAGATTTCTCCCACGACGATCAAGATGTTCCTAGTCGTCAACATATTCCCCGATAAGAGTTCGCTTGAGACCGACGCAAGCGATTCAACCTCAAGTTTTGCCGAGTCGCTTGAGACCGACGCAGCGGATCCCCCGCAGTTCTACCGACGTCCTGCTGCTTTCAATATTTCTTGTTTCCCCGCGAAGTTCGTTTAAGTCTCAGGTATGATCTCTTCTTATGGCTGGCGAGCTTCCTTACGTAGTCTAATGGACTTTAAACGACCCTCCCCGATAGTCGACAGACTCTAAAATGTTCCCGACGACAGGTCCTTGGTTCAGACCCCTTGAACCGCCTCGCGTCGCCATAGTCGTCAGGTTGTAATCTTCGATTGACGTGATGGCTATACTTTGACTTTCGCCTTGTCCAAGCCTCAGTCAAAGTGGGGGCTCTGTAGACACCTCATTTCTGCACCTCCCACAAACCACCCAGTGATGATTGGGCCGCATGTTTGATCCGCAGAACTATTTGTGACAGTTCGTAAGATTATCGTCAAGTGATTGCTCAAATATTAATGTCGACCTCTTAGTTGTCATCTACGTCCTGATACGGTCGTTTTGGCAGTAATTAGAGTACATTCGGAGTCCGGGTCAAAAACCGTCTCCATTTTCTGATAACTGATAAATCCCGAGTCGGAATGTTCTGGAATGTTCCGGATATTTCTATTCCATATTTTACAAGTTTTATCTTTTGGCAAATAATATCCCGTAATATTCATGATAAATATTAAGGAAGATCGAATTATTTCCGTCCTACCATAACTCAAACACGGAAATCTTTCTTCAGCAGGAGGAAACCTCCTGGGAAAGGACGCAGCGAGTCTTTGCGCCTCTTCCAAGAGACGCAAGATAGGCTGTTGCGCCTCTTCCCGGGCCCTTTTCTGCATGTTTCTCGTATCTTTTTCATATCTTTCCGAGATTCACTTCCAAAGAGTCTCCGAAACCCTAATTCCTCCACGTGATTAGTATAAATAGGAGCCTTCGTTCCTCATATTTCTCACGCGAGTGTCCGCCCTTCTCTTCTCCCTTTGCATTCTAGACTTTGTTCTTACTAATTGGCGCCTACGTGCTTGAACATTCGACCACGTAAGCTCGGATCCTTCCGGGTACCAGCCTCTCCGTTTGCATGACCGACCAATTTGACCAACTACACAATAATCAATCTAATTAATCAACTTAATCGTTTTCCTCTTACGAGGGCACTCTTTCACTGCATTCGCGTCGAGCATCTCTAATCGATATCTTAGTCCTTCTCGTTTCGTCAACATGTAAGTCTGAGGGTGTATAATCCTTATTTATTTATTGTATTTATTTATTGTATAATCCATTGTAAGGTTTATGTCGAAAATACCGATTAAAACCGATTTCTAAAACCCTTTGTTAAAACCTGTTTTCGCGGATTTCCAGTAGATAACCATCGAGAAAGGACGCAGCAATCGCTGCTGCGCCTCTTGAAGGAGCGCGATTCTGCTGCGCCTCTTCGTGAGGCTGCCGCAGTTCCTGCTTCCTTTCTTCTTCGTTTGTCCTCTGTAATTCGTATTCAAAATCTTTCTTTTGCTTGTTCGCTTATTAATTCTTCGTCATAATCATCAATAATCACATGTATATTTGTTATTCATCATTCATTAACATGTTTAATTCATCTTTAATCCGACTTAAATCCCTTATAATTAATATTTGCGGGTTTTCGTCATTAAATTCAAACCCGGATTTTAGAGATTCAATTTGTTCATATTGAGTCTCTGGAATTCGTCATTGATACATTCTAACCTGTCTTTTATCGTGTTCATTGTTTAATTCATCATCAATTCATCATGTTTAACCTAATTAATTAGTTTAGTTTGTTTATAATTCACTAATTAATCATTCATTCATTCAATAATTCATTTAATTCCATCTCATCCATGTTTTATTGCTTTCATGACCCATTCATATGTTAAGTAACCTGCTAATCACTTTCATCCGAGTAAATATTATCAATCAACCATTAAAATCATCAATCGACATTAACGGCTCGCAAATACGGCTTCACAGCCAGAACTGAGCCAAGAACAGACGCAGCGTCTGCTGCGCCTGTTCCTGGCTGAGTTCTGTCCATGAACTCCGTTTCTGCCTTGACGTAGTTTAACTAGTTTACATATTAACTAACTAATATCCGTATTATCGCTAATTCCTGTTCGTTTATTTCGTTAATAATTTTTTATCCATTTATTTCTTTTTCTCAAATTGTCCGTTTTAAAGGTATTTTCGACATAAATCGCCTATTCCAATGTAATTATTGTAATTTTCTTTATTGCAAATTTCTATCATTGTAATCTTTATTGTTTTGTTTCATTTGTATGTTTTCACATGTAAATTGAACATTAAATCCAACTCCGACTAAATTGTATGCCTAATTAATTGTCCACCGACTTAGTTAATTCTCACATGCTAGGATTAAAACTTGGATGTTGCATTGCATGCATATAACCGACAATATATCGAGTACGAATAACTTCCCTAATCATTAGTAGAGGCCGCTATCGAGGCGGGCGGGATTAGGTGTTCGATCAAAAGAGCTTCCTAATACGTACCCTCACCCCTTACTCCAGATCTCCGTGAGCACCCGTGTTCATTGGCATCCACGAGAGTCATTCTAGACATAGAATGCTAAGGGTAACGATTGCTTAGTGTTCATGTCATTACTTTATGTCTTGACATGACATGAGGTATTCGAACGGTTCCAATTTCCCATAAAAATTGGTGGCGACTCTATACAAAATGCAAACGCTTGTTTTCGACCTTCTCACCAAGCGCCCCCGTGGGCGGCCCGCTGTCCACACTCATTCAATATAAATAGTTCAAACACAAGTATGAATACTATTTTTTTTTTCAAAAACAATGTTCTATTTTATGTGTGCGAATAAAATAGGTACAAAACTCGATAATTTTACGCGCATAAATAGTTCTTACCCTTTGAACACAAAATCTCATTGAAGACGGATACTATCCATCACAAGCTGAAGATGGATAGTGTCCCCTCTCACAATAATAGAATCTTCTACCTAAGGCAACAAAGTGTCGTTGACAAGAAGAGCCAAATCAAAGCTCCAAGGAGCCGTTGCACAAATATATGAATCATAGCCAAATGATTCTTTTCCTTATTTAGCTCATAGACAAACTTATTTTACTCACCATTATATTGTATAAATAGAAAAAAGATGGAAAAGCTGAAAACATAACATTGAAAGAATAATAATATCCTAAAAGTTATACGCTTATCAATTCTAATATGGTATCAGGTTAGGTTTTATTAAATCTGCCTCTTTCTTCTTCTTGAATACAAAATTGATCTCTTGCAGCCATGTCAGGCCAAATTGTTCCAAATGAAAACGTTACCAATCAAACTTATTCTGTCATACAAGTCGAGAATCCGAGTACCAATATTACTCTGGTTCTCTTCAATGGATCAAATTCTGATGAATGGTCACACTCCTTTCTCTTGGCTATTTTAGCCAAAGGAAAAGACGGTTACATTGACGGGTCCGTTCCGAAACCCGCAGAAACTGCCGCCACTTTCAAGCAATGGCGATCTACTAATGCCCTCGTAACAGCTTGGATTTTTAATTCTATTGAACCCACCCTTCGCAATCAAATCACGTCTCGTCCTGAGGCTAAACTACTCTGGCAAGACATCAAAAATCGCTTTTGCCAGGGGAACGACCCACAGATCTATCAACTTCAGGCGGACCTTGTTGCTTGCCGTCAAGGCCCCTCCGAATCCCTGTTGTCCTACTATGGTCGTGTGGTGAAGCTTTGGGATGACATAATGACTCTTGATCCCCTCCCATAATGCTCATGTGATCCTTGTGGCTGTGATTGAGTTACTCTGATGGATGCACGGCGCGAGAAACGGCGGACAAGGGACTTCCTGATTGGCCTCGACGCCAAATTCGATAATATTAGATCGCATATTCTCGGTATCAATCCCTTACCCAATCTTAATTTAATTTATAATCGTCTTTCACAAGACGAAAGTCTTCGATCTATGTCTCTGCTTTCAAACACTTCAACCCCTTATATAATGGCACATGCTGCTCGTGCCCCTTATCAAGCTCCCCGCCCTTCCGGTGGGATTCATGATTCTCGTAGTACCAAAAAACTCTACTGAATCGACTAGACCATACCGTATTGCTTGCAAACACCCTGGCAGTCTTTACAAGGTTTGTTACTGTGTCACGGGTAAATTCCCCGAATGGTGGGGAGATCGACCTCGTGACCGTATTTATGTTGACGATTCCGACCCCAATAATATCATCATCACCTATGAAGGGCGTAATAAAGCCCCTGCTGACCGCTCAAAACAGAGCCATTGTAACGCCCCGTTACATACTTATCATGCTCGATTTGAATGTCGAGATCAGAAAATAATTCTTACAAGCCCTTCAGGTCACCGTGTGTCTTATCAAATGGTTAAAAGACAAACCGGTACTAAACTAATTTCTGCTATGAAGTTTTTCAATGCGATGAAAAAGGGTCATCAAGCTTTCTTGTGTATGGTGACTTCTTCTGATTCTTCCTCTCTGCCTCTTAAAGAGAACATTCCTGTAGTATGTGAATTTCCCGATGTTTTTCCTGATGAGCTACCGGGAATTCCTCCCGAAAGGGAAGTCGAATTTGCTATTGATCTTATTCCTGGTACAAATACTATTGCTAAAGCTCCTTATAGGTCGGCACCGTCTGAAATGAAAGAGTCAAGACTCACCGGATGATTTGATTGCCAAAGGTTTTATTCAACCTAGCTTTTCACCTTGGGGTGCTCCTGTTCTCTTTGTAAGAAAGAAGGATGGATCTATGCGATTATGCATAGATTATCGTGAACTTAACCGAGTTACTATCAAGAATAAATATCCTCTTCCTAGAATTGATGATCTTTTCGACCAACTTCGAGGTGCTTCTACTTTTTCTAAAATTGATCTTCGTTCGGGCTATCATCAAATTCCAGTCCGAGAAGTATTCCTAAACGCCTTCGATACGAGATATGGTCATTTCGAGTTTACGGTGATGCCATTCGGTTTGACCAATGCTCCAGCAATATTCATGGATCAGATGAATCGTACTTTTAGAGAACACCTCGACAAATGCGTTGTAGTGTTCATTGATGACATCTTGATCTATTCTAAATTTGAAGAAGAACATGTCCAACACCTTCGTGTTATTTTAGAGATTTTGCGCCGTGAAAAATGGTATGCCAAATTCTCTAAATGTGAGTTCTGGTTACCTAAAGTGACTTTCCTTGGGCATGTCATTTCAAAAGAGGGTGTTATGGTAGATCCAGCCAAAATTGAAGCTGTTGTTGATTGGAAAAGTCCAACCAATGTTTCTGAAATCCGTAGTTTCCTTGGCTTGGCGGGTTACTATCGGCGATTTGTGAAGGATTTTTCAAAGATTGCTAGGCCGATGACTCGATTCTTTGAAGAAAGAGTCTAAGTTTGTGTGGTCTGAAGAGTGTGAAAATGCCTTCCAGGAATTGAAAAAGAGGTTGACTACCGCTCCGGTGTTGACCTTACCTGAAGAAGGAGTGGACTTTGATGTTTAGTGTGATGCTTCTAAGCATGGTATAGGTTGTGTCTTGATGCAAAAGAGGAAAGTCATTGCTTATGCCTCTCGACAGCTTAGAGTTCATGAAGTTAACTACCGACTCATGATCTTGAATTAGCTGCGGTGGTGCATGCTTTGAAGATTTGGAGACACTACCTCATTGGAGTCCATTGCAACATCTACACCGACCACAAGAGCCTGAAATATCTCTTTACCCAAAAAGAGCTGAACATGAGACAAAGAAGATGGTTAGAATTGGTGAATGACTATGATGCCAATCTAATTTATCACGAAGGAAAAGCTAATGTGGTGGCTGATGCTCTTAGCAGAAAATCCTGTCATTCTTTGAATTCTTTTCGGGACTTACCTCCTGAACTTGCTTTAGAACTTCAAAAATTGGGAGTAAGCCTTGTAAAAAAGGGCTCTCATCATCTTGATGCCATGTCAGCTGAACCTGACTTCCACCGTGAGATCCGTACTTGCCTTCCTAATGATCCTACTTTCATATCCATTCGAGCTAAAATTCAACTTGGGCAAGCTAAGGATTGTAAGATTGATGATGATGGGTATCTTCGTTATCATAGTAGAATCTATGTTCCGAGTGCAGCTGATTTGAGAAAAAGATTTCTTGATGAAGCACACCTTTCTCCTTACTCCATTCATCCGGGAGGTACCAAAATGTACAAAGATTTGAGATTGCAATTCTGGTGGCCTAGGATGAAGATTGAAGTTATGGAGTATGTCAGTAAATGCCTCACCTGCCAGAAAGTAAAGATAGAACATCAAAAGCCCGGGGGTTTGCTTCAACCCTTGGATGTTCCTCTTTGGAAATGGGAGTCTATATCCATGGATTTTGTAATGGCTTTACCCAGGACTTCCACTGGGAAGAATGCTGTTTGGGTGGTTGTGGACCGATTGACTAAGTGTGCTCAGTTTATTCCCATTAGAGAGACCTGGGGTTTAGAAGTTCTAGCTGGTGCCTATGTGAATGAAGTAGTACGCTATCATGGGGTTCCTAAAGATATAGTTTCAAATCGAGACCCTCGATTTTGTTCTCGTTCGGATCGCATTACGAGAGCCTTAGGTAGTAAACTATTGATGAGCACTGCTTTTCACGCCGCCACTGATGTTCAAACTGAGAGAACAATTCAAACCTTAGAGGATCTTCTTCGTGCCTGTGCTTTAGATTTCCAAACTTCTTGGGAGAAATGTTTACCTCTGGTTGAGTTCTCTTATAACAACAGCTATCAAGCCTCCATTAAAATGGCACCATATGAAGCTCTGTATGGTAGAAAATGCCGTACTCCTGTCTGTTGGGATCAAACCCAAAATGTTCCAATGTTAGGACCTGATTTGGTGACCGAGTCCATTGAACAAGTTAAGCTCATTCGGGAGCGGATGAAGGCCGCTCAGGACCGTCAAAAATCTTATGATGATGTCCGTCGTCGACCACTTTCCTTTGAGGTTGATGATCAAGTATTCCTTAAAGTGTCACCTATGAAAGGGGTGAAACGGTTTGGCGTTAAAGGGAAGCTGAGCCCTAAGTATATTGGACCTTTTCAGGTGATTGAAAAGATTGGTCCAGCTGCTTACCGTTTAGAATTGCCCCCAAATCTGAGCAAGGTTCATAATGTCTTCCATGTTTCTCAGTTGAGGAAGTACATTAGTGACCCTAGCCATATCATCCAAGAAGAGATTCTTGAATTGGAGCCTAACTTGGTGGTTGAAGAAAGGCCAATTCGGATTCTTGAAAAAGCTAATAAGCAACTTAGGAGCAAAGTTGTGCCTCTAGTCCGTATTCTTTGGCGTTGTGGAAATGTCGAAGAAGAGACTTGGGAAACTGAAGCTTCTATGTTAGCTAAATATCCTGAATTATTCTCGTAAGGTATTCCTTTTCTTACTCTTTTTCCGAGCTACTAAACCATATTTAATCATAATTAGTAAGATATTGTTCTTATTATAGAATTTTAAACTAAAAGTTTGAAAATGCTTTTATGATTTTCAATGGTTTTAACATTAGTGAATGTTGAATCTCGTTGTTGGTGACGTCCCAATAATTGGTTTTCTCATTTATTGGTGTAGAAATATTTTTATATCTTGATATGAATATGGATGTTCTTGTCTGATCAACAAGAGTATCACAGTTTCATTGAAAAGATACCTATATTTTCTTATAACTAAAATTTCTCCTTCTAAGTTTCGAGGACGAAACTTTTTAAAAGGAGGGATGATTGTAACGCCCCGTAATTTCGGACCGTTAATATATTTCGAAAATAATTTATTAATCAAATAAAATTTGATATTTAAGTATTTAAAGTAAAAATAATTCAAAGAAATATAATTTTATTATATTTTGAAGAAAAGTATTTATTTTGATAGTTTCGAAATGTTTAAAAATAGTTTAAACCGTGTAAAACTTTTTATTTCGAAATAAGGGCGTGTCGGGGGGAAAATGACAATTCTTTTGAACGTTGGGTAAACGATTTTGGAAATGGGTCGTATGAATACTCAATTTTCTTGTAATCTCGTGTTTAAAAACTTTGGTCTTGTCGGAATTTGCATTTGACCTACGGTTTTAATTATTATCGAAACGAGTCAAAACCGACTCGAAAAATCCCGACTCAAACCCGACTCCCTCCTTTCCTTTCTCCCTTTCCCGCGGACCAACCCCCCTTCCCCTTCATTTTTCTGATTTTTCTATTCTATCATCTTCTATCATATTCTAAAAACACCATTAACATAAAACTTAAGCTTTTAAGCCAAAAATCGTCATAATTTCCGCGTTTCTTATCGGTTTTTCACGAAATTTACATTTCCGGAATCCCCTCGTCGAGATCTACAACTTGGTATAATTTAATTTCAGTTTTCTTGAAGTTATTTTAAGACGAATTTTCGGTATTTTCAGTATTTATGTACTTATTATGGTGTTTTTATTGTTTAATTAGGTGAAGATTTGGAAGACGAGTTTGGGGACTCGTATATTGTCGAGGATAGCGGCTAGTTGTTGTTAGGGTTTGGGTTTTGAGGTGCTAATTGCTCTTTTTCTAGCTTAAGGTAACATATTTCGAGTTACTCGACGAAAGATCGTCACATGCTTTGTTGTTTTTGTATGTTTTGTGATTTTTGTTTGAGTAATAATTTTCACATGATTAAATTTGATGCATGCATGTTTAACCCATGTATGTTTGTTAGTTTTAGTTAACAAGTTAGTATTGGGAACGATTAATTATGTTTCAGACGGTCTTATAATGAATAAAAATGGAAAAAAAAGAGGAGTAATGGTGGCGGCGGCCCGGCAAAGACCGCGAGCCACGGCTGGCATCGGGTCGGCCCGTTGCTTGTTTCGCGGTTTTCCATGCATTGTTCGTTTTATTCTCGCCTTCTATTAGCTAGTTTAGTCGATAAAGACATGAGTATTGTCCCGTTCTAATTATGATTTCTGTTCATAATTAGTTAGTTCAGTTGATTAAAATATTCCGAGTAGTGTTTAGGGGTTTAACTTTGTTGTAATGGATTATGGTGTTTATCACAAAATGAAGAATGAAACAAAAGTTAAAAATGGTGGAATCTTTTGTAAATGAGAGTGTCAACTAATATATTAAAGGATAATCAGTGGAATATGCATCTAATTTAGCTTTTGTCACAGTGATAAATAATGTTAGGATAGTTTATAAATTGAAATTGTAATTAATAGGCTCAGAATGAACTTTATAGCAGTAATTGTAATGATTTGATGATTGTGCTTAAAATCGAGCCTTAATCCCTTTGATGATTCGATGTCGATCAATTGAGTGATTGGTCGACCGCAATTTGACCATACTGTCGCAGTAGTGGGGTTGCGGGTAAAAATTCGGTTGGATGAAATTTTAAATGAATTGGATAATCGGCCTTTTTCTTGTTTTAGGCCAATTATTATATCTTTATTCCACATGTGTAGTTAGTTGAATTTAAGTAGCTTCTTATATTGTAGAAACGGCCCTAGATTCCCTAAAGCCTTTAACATGGTTAATATTGTTAGAATTGGAAATTAGTATTGAATACTTATTGAGGATATTGTTGGATTGTTTGCTGAATAGACATTTATATAGCCTTTCACATGATAGAATGTTTGAATTTATGTTGGTAAGTAGGACTCTTTGCCCTCTTATGGTTAAGTGGGTGTCTTACTTGACTTGTGTGGTGAGTCTTGTGTGGTGTGGGCTAAAGTATTCAAGCTGGGACTAGCTGGGACTAGGTCCTAGGTGAGTATTTCGGCCTTCATTATAGATAGGTCTTTATAGTCTTTGACGAGTATATGTTCACTGCTTGATAGCCTTTGTGTTCCTGACTAGTGGATTTATATCCAAGTTGGGGCATGACCTCAGTTACTTATTTTGATATTAAGTGGTCAGCTTAAGTACTAGCCAACCCTTTGGTGGACTCCTTAGGGTACTCACTTTGTTTTAGAAAAATTGTTGGTCTTGGGTGCGGTGGTGTGTATCCGCATGTCTAGGTCTGCGCAGATTTTAGGCTAGGGTTGTGTTGTCTCTTGGCCATGTTTTATTAATATTAACCGCTGAGCCAAGATACCGGTTCGATTACCTTCCCTACCTCGTGGTATAGACTCGAGTTACAAAGTGACTATTGACGGGACTAAGAACTTATGCCTGTCTTTGATATATTGCCCTTTCTTGTTTGATGATTCTATGAATCATAGAAGGTGAGATGCAAGCCGGCTATGGTTGATAGAGTTTGGATTACTACTTGTTATATTTTTCACATGATAGTTTAGTTTGGTCAGTTAGGACTCATATGTTAGAATAATTGATAATTGAATTAGTTATCATATTGTTTACATGTTTTACTACATGTTACATTAATTTTGACGATTCGTGGCTGGGAGGACTCGAAGTTACTCCCCACTGAATTGTGGCTTTCGTGTTTGTATAAAATGCGATTGACAGGTTGTTGATGCTTTGTTGGGGTCACAGACGAGCTAGTGAGCATAAGGAACCTTGGACTTAGTTTGGCTATTCCTATAGTAAACCTTTTAACTTTTGGTTTTGTATATAATTTGAAGGGACATATGTCTCCCTTTTCTATTTTGGGTTGTATCATTATGTATTTTCTTACCTTTAACGGTGTTAAGTAAATTAGATTGTTAGTAATTGCAGGTTTTGGCACCCGCCTATTGGGAATGCTGGAGATGTTGTGATTGGTTTAGAAAATTTTTTGAAATTACAGGTTTTTATATAGTTGGACCAATTACAAACATATCCTACTAGTTTTTCCGTAGAATTTACGCCTTTATTTATCGTTAATTTTAAGGGTGTCACAGCCATTCCCCTACTCCCCCGCGCGCCCATATGGTTGTCGGACCGTCTGTTAATGCAGGACAGGCTTCTTCATCAGCCGGCCCCTCTGTTACTGCACCTACTTTGGATAAAGTTGACCTTAATTCATTGAGTCATACACAACTTGCGGAACTGTCCAAGATGTTGCAGGCGCATCAAGCTAGCTCCGCTCAACCCGCTCACGGTAATGTCTCTAAACCTTCTTGGATTATCGACACATGAGCCTCGCATCATATGTCAGGTTCACTGTCATAGTTTTCTAATATTCGATCTATTCGGCCACAGTCCGTTGGATTACCTAACGGTGATTTTGCTTATGCCACTCGATGTGGTGATATCGTGTTGTCAAAATGCCTGATTTTAAAAGACGTCTTATATGCTGAAAAATTAAATTGTAACCTTATATCCGTCTCAAGTTTACTGTTAGACACATCTCTCACGATACAATTTTCACATCAACTTTGTCTGATACAGGACCGTTCCTCGAAGATTTTGATTGGTGCGGGTGAGCAACGTGAGGGGCTATATTACTTGACGGGTGTGAGTGGTGACACGGTGCAAGCTAATGCTGTGGGATCTCTCAATTCTTCCGAGATTTGGCATAGAAGGTTGGGTCACCCGTCCTCCCATGTGTTTCGTTTTTTACCATTTATCAACACACATTCTAATAATTTTAATTCTCGGACTTGTGAGATTTGCTTACGTGCCAAACAAACGCGCGAACAATTTTCTTTAATTTCAAATAATGCCATTTCAATTTTTGATCTTATTCATTGTGACTTATGGGGAAAATACTCTCCAAATGGATCATGTGGATCCCAATATTTTCTTACAATTGTTGACGATTTTTCTCGCTCTACATGGGTTTACCTTTTACGCAATAAAAGTGATGCGCAACAAACTTTATTAAATTTTTTTGCAATGGTAGAACGTCAATTTAATAAGAAAATCAAAGTGTTACGTAGCGACAATGGGCGAGAATTCACATCTTTAATTAATTTTTTTAACACTCATGGAATTTTATTTCAAACTTCCAAAGTTGGGACTCCCCAACAAAACGGACGGGTAGAACGAAAACATCGCCATATTTTAAATGTTGCCCGTGCCCTTTTATTTCAAGCTAGTTTACCAATATTTTTTTGGGGCGAGTGAGTAATGAGTGCGGTTCACCTCATAAATCGCACTCCTACTCCTCTTCTTCAAGGGAAGACCCCCTACGAAATGCATTTTAACAAACCTCCTCCTATGGAGAATATTCGTGTTTTTGGATGTCTTAGTTACGCTAAAACTTTAAATCGTAACAAAGACAAATTCGCCTCCCGTAGTCAAAAATGTATTTTTATCGAGTACCCCTTTGGTAAGAAAAGATGGCGTCTCTATAACTTAGACACCGGATCTTATTTTGAATCCCGCGACGTTGTCTTTCTTGAAAATGAATTTCCCTATGAAAATTTGAGTCTTCACGAAGACGACCCAACATCGACCTCGTTTTTACGTGACACCCTTACTAATGAGGCTGTTCTAATTACAACCTCACCCTTGGACTCGGCCCAAACCGAGACTCCACACTCATCACAAGGCTCTGGTCATAATGAGGCCCAATCCCCTCCCTCTACAAACAGACCAGAACCCACAACAAAAACATGGGCTCAATTACTCCTCCAGACCCAAATCAAAGCTCCACAAGCCCTGCTATCAATGAAGCCCACAAACAAGGGGCCAAGAAGCAGCAAAATAAAGGCCCTGCCGAGACCACTAGTGACCCAACACCTTCACAAACCGAATTGGGCCGTGGTCACCGTTTAAAAATCCCAAATCTATAAAATATAATTAAAAGGCTACCCTAAAATGACAAATAAACGCCACCTAGACAAAGCCACATAGGATCCAAAAAGCCACCCAGATTAAAATTTAATGTGACGTGACATATTTAAATGTGATGTTGCATATTTTTAATATGACATGGCGAATTAATGTGACATGGATTATCAATTTATTATTATATGACATTAATTTAAATCATTTATCTATAAATGAATTTAATTCACTTATATCTATAATATGAAAGGATATTATCATTATTCTTAAATTAATTTTGTATATTAAATATATTGTCTTCCAAAATTTACATAACCCTTACAAATTTACATCAAATTGCATAATTTATAATTAATATTGACATTTTAGTTGAAATTTTTGTAATAAAACATGTTAATAAATTTCATAATTTATAAATAAAATTGAAATTTTAACTGAATTTTTTGTAATAAAATATGTTAAGGAATTAATTAAACCTCTTCATATTACTAAACACTCACCATTATTAATATTTTCCTATTTAATTCATTGTTTTTAAAATTTTTGTAATAAAACCTGTTAATAAATTAATTAAACCTCTTCATATTACTGAACACCCACCATTATTAACATTTTCCTATTTTTTTTTTTTTAATTAAACATGGTAATAAATTGATTAAAACTCTTCATAATACTTAACACACACCAAATTAATTAAAAGTTTTTCCTATTTAATTAATTTTTATAATATAATATGTTAATAATTTTATTAAAACTCCTTATATTACTCAACACCCATAATTTTTATTAACATTTTGTCCTATTTAATTCATCTCTTGAGGTCCTCGGCAATCAATTATCTAATTTAGAGCTGGTATCATTATATTTAATGCTATGCACCTTAGCTCTCTGAGAGAGCATCTGTAGCTCAGTATCTTTAAGTGCCCAGAGCTCTTTAGAAAGTTCCTTTTCCTGATTGATGAGAAGATCATTAATAGGGTCCTGCCCTGAGCTTTCTAAAACACTGGGAGAGCTCCTCTTTTTTTGTTTTAATCTTCTCTCCAATATTAGCATAGTGTTCAGAATGCAAGTGCCTGAGCACCTTTTTAACAGCTTTAAGCTTGCTCATTAGACGAAACATAGAGTTACCAGTGGGACTATGAGTCCAAGCTTCATCCACCAACTGCATCATGACAATAATTAATCATTTTAATTATGTCATTTCCTTTTCCAATTTAAGTTTTCTCCAACTCCCACCTTTTGATTGTTTTTCTATAAAATTAACTTTACTTTTTTTAAGTGGTTTATGTTTTTTAACCATTATAAGATGACCGTTGATCTCAAAATGGAGATCTTATAATATTTATTTAAATTTGTTATTAAGCGTATATTGTTGTGTAATTTTACTATTATGCTTTCCCGATCAACCTATTTGAATTTGTATTTTTGTATTCATGGTATAATCATCTCTAACATATATTTTTCTTTTTCATTTCATATGAACTATTATCAAGGCGTGTACTAAAAGGAAGCGTACTAAGGAAGCGAAAGTGAACCTTCAGATAAATATTAAATAGTATGGTTTCTAAATTCTAATCCGTATATTTTTAAGTTTATGTGTGTTTTTTTCAAAACCGGAATAGATTATTTTATAGTCTTTAATACTATTTTTATTTTTATATAAGATCGTGGACATAAGTATAACAAGAGCTATCAAATTCTTGAAATAGTAATAAGGAACTTAAAAATTTTTATGAACCTCTTGGAATTCGAATTTAGGGAATATAATTTTTTAGATTATTGAGAAATTAAAATGAAAATTTAATTTGTAATACATGGAGTAGATACCAACCATACCGTTGAATCGTATCTAATATTTTTCTATCGATATAATAAATGTTTTTCGGATGTAAATAATATTTGAAGCATGCACGTGGTGATAAGACTTCAAAGATATTTCTATGGGAGGTCTGGAAATAATTTGGAGATGACTATACTGAGGTATTGAGTTTTCAACCTTATAAGGCGTCATTGAAGATTTTCCATACAGAATTTATTATATACGGATGGTTTCAACTTTTAATATTTAAAAAACTCACTTTATTATATTGCGGAGTAAAACACACGTATATATAATGAGTCGCCTTTGTCATTGCTCCGTTGTCAAGTTTCTCAAAATTAGTAGCTACCACATTGTCACTTGCAGGATTCGATTTAAAAAAATAAACCAAAGTTGTCAAAAAAAATTAAGGTATTAACTAACTAATTTCTATGTATGTCAAGACTATATATTTTTAAATGGATCAACAACTAATTGCTCGAACAAATATTAACAATACGATAAAAATATTAAAACTAAAACAGATAAACCCGTGAATTTCACGGGTCACAAACCTAGTTCTAATTTAAAAGACTTTGTTTGGCCACCCATCCACCCATCAACTCACTTGCTCTCCGCATCATCATCATCCTCAGGTACTAAATTTCCGATTTCTCATTATATTAGCAACGGTAAATTTTCTCCTAATCATCAAATTTTCTTGTCGGCCATGACCAACAATTACGAGCCCAGTTCTTTTAAAGAAGCCGTGCAGTGCAGGTACCCGAATGGCAAGCCACCATGCAACTTGAACTTGACGCACTCCAGAAAAATAACACTTGGACCGTGGAAGATCTTCCCCCCAACAAAAAGGCGATTGGGTGCAAATGGGTCTATAAAATAAAATACAACGCCAACGGGACTATCGAACGATACAAAGCTCGACTAGTTGTCATGGGGAATCGTCAAGTCGAAGGTGTCGACTACAATGAAACATTCGCTCCCACAATGAAACTCGTGACCGTTCGGACTCTCCTTGCCATAGCCGCTGCAAAGAATTGGTCTCTCCATCAAATGGATGTTCACAACGCATTCTTACATGGTGACCTTAACGAAGAAGTATACATGAGACCTCCACCGGGATTTCATAATATTCAAGACGGGAAAGTTTGCAAACTTCAAAAGTCTCTTTATAGACTCCGCCAAGCCCCTAGATGCTGGTATGCTAAACTCGCTTCCGCCTTACTTACATATGGATTTAAGCAAAGCCCCTATGATCACTCTCTGTTCTCCTACACAAACCAAGAAGCCGAAATTCATGCTCTTGTCTACGTCGACGACTTGGTTATTTGTGGGAACATGGACACAAAAATTGCCGAATTCAAGCATTACTTAACCAAGTGTTTCCACATGAAGGACCTCGGGACACTCAAATACTTTCTCGGGCTAGAAATAGCTCGCAACAAAACAGGCATATTTGTCTCCCAAAGTAAATATGCCCTCGACATTTTAACTGAAGCCGGCCTTCTTGGCGCCAAACCCGCAAACATTCCCATGGAACCCAATCATCAACTTGCTTTGTCAACAACTCCGCTTTTACATGACCCCCAACCCTATCGAAGTCTTGTTGGACGATTAGTTTATCTTTCCATCACACGCCCGTAATGTAATACTCCGTATTTAAAAGTCTCGGGGTACTCTATCGAGTAGGCCTTACTCTGTCGAGTAAGGGTGTGTTGCATTTTAAAATAGTTTATGACCTGTTGGGTACTCGATCGAGTAACGTAGATACTCGATCGAGTAAAACACTCGATCGAGTACCTTAGCTACTCGATCGAGTAAGCCGATTCTGAGGGATGTTTTGTCGGGTTTTGTTAAATGATGCGAGATAAGTATAAAAGGTTGTCCGTCACTTTTCTTAGTTTCTTTTATCTATTCTAAAACCTAAGTGAGGAGAAAATGAGTTACGTAGTTTGTCTGTCATCGCATCAATTAGCAAATCCCGGAGCTAGAGGTGTCGGATTTCATTGTTCTTTGCATCATAGTGTTCCTTGCGTCAAGGGTAAGTCCTACATACCAATTTTATAGCGTTTGGTTGACTTTGTTTAAACCCTAATTTTGGGATTGGGGGTTTTTATGATTTGTTGTGTTGGTAGTGATTATGTGATTATGTGTATAGGAGAAGGGTTCGTAGAGGAAAGGTTTTGAGACAGCTGCTAGATCGTCTGATGTTTGTGTTGCATTCCAGGTAGGATTTCCTACTCAGTATTAGTCCCATAACGGGATGATTGTTTATGTGTTGAGATTGATTGTTTGATATAGCAATTGTATTGTGACGACTGTGATTGTGATTGTACACTGTTGATAGATTCAGACGGTTGTTGATATTGTGATTGTGATTGGTTGCCTATGGTTCTCGAGATGCGTTCTCGGCTGAGTGGAGTCACTTGCGGGAGTGGCTTCACGCCATAGTTTCGCCCTTCGTGGAACCCGCCACGGAAGGGGATGTGCACATTAATGGACAGGGTTATCGCTCACTATGTGGAGCGGGGATTTGGTGGGTACGGCTGCGGTCCCCCAGCTGGCGGTGTCCGTGGACGATCGGTGATTGAGATGATTGGAGTTGGTTGGTTGTGTATGTGTGACGATTAAGGCATGCATTTATCTTATTGTATATATATATAGTGATTTGTGTGATTAGTACTGACCCCGTTTAAATGTTTTAAAAACTGTGGTGATCCATTCGGGGGTGGTGAGCAGTTGCTTGGCAGGTATATCTTGGATACGCGTGGGATCTAGCTGGGGATGGAGTCATCACATATCAGAGTCTTTAGTCTTCCGCTGTGTTTGTTAGGACAGTTCCTTTCAGTTGGTTTATAGTTTGAGAACAGTTGTATTTTGCTTACAGTTGGTTTTGTTATGTAATCGCTAAAACTTATTTAATAAAGTATGTTTCTTCATTGTCTTATGATTATCATGCCTCGGGTAACCGAGATGGTAGCATCCCTATACCTGAGTGGTCCTGGTAAGGCACTTGGAGTGTGGGGGTGTTACAAATGGTATCAGAGCGACGATCCTGAAACCTGTAACCAATGAATCTAATGAATCTAGGGAGTCAATTAAAATGAACCCGGGGTAAAAGTTGTAGGAGCTAATGCAAAGACTTGGGAGACGTCCTAAAGTCGCGAACTCGCCCTACAATTTTGAACCGGTCACCATGGGATATGTGTCGGGATCGTTATGTGCTTATTGTGTGCTGTGTGTATCTATGTAGTAGTATGTTGTATGAATTGATGGATGCATGCATGTGGAGGATGGGGGATCTGAATTGAAAGATGATGATGACGTGAATTGTATGTTGGTTGATTGTAAAGCATGAAAGTATAATGATTGATACATGTAATTTGGCATGTTATAATTATGTAAGGAAAAGTGTTTTGTCCATATATATAAAGCGATGTGTAAGTATACATGTTGTTGTTGTCGTGTTGAGTAAAAGTACAGAAGGTTGGGAGTGTGAATTGAACATGTGCTGGGTGAACATGTTGAACGAATATGATGGATAAATATGTGGTATGATGGATGAATTAGTGGAAAAAGATGAATCATCGTGGTATGATAACATGGTTCCTGCTTAAGCATGTTATATAATGGAAGTTATTTTATAATGTTGTTATGCTAGTAACATGTGAATAGGGGACTTGATGTCGTGTATTTGTGATTTTGTTTACGAAAAGTGATAGAATAAAAACATGTGGGTAAGTCATAATTGGCAAGTTAGATAAATTATGTGCATGATGAATGTTGTTGTTTGGCTTTTGAAAAATAGTAACATATGATTATGAATACTGGTTTTATGAGTTTTGGACTGGTTTTGTTTGCTTGGTTGTTGTTTAAGCTGTTTGGAAGTAAAGTGTTAACGTAGCGTAAAGGAGGGATTTGTTTTGTGGATAATACTTATAAAAAGCCATGGCCGTGCTTGTAGTAGTGTGATACTTCAGAGAGTGAGAATATTTTATATAGTGTTGACAGTTGGAGGATGATGTTATGAGTCTGAGTAAACTTCGAGGACGAAGTTCCTTTTAAGGGTGGTAGAATGTAACATTCCGTTTGACGTTATGGGTATTTTGATATTGGATTGGCTCTGGATGATATATTACGGAGCTAGTTGGTAGTGTATGGAATTAGTGTTGAGAGAGATATAATGGAGTTGATACGATATCGTGAGCCATGTTGTGGAGGTAGGAATAGTTAGTGGAGTTGGTGTTACGAGTTCATGTTTGGGTTGGAATTTTGTTTTGAGTTCTTAGTCACGTTGTTGTGTCTTGATCGAGTTAGTATGTTTGTTTTCGAGTATGGGTTGAACTTCGGGGACGAAGTTCTTTTTAAGGAGGGAAGACTGTAATACTCCGTATTTATAAGTCTCGGGGTACTCTATCGAGTAGGCCTTACTCTGTCGAGTAAGGGTGTGTTGCGTTTTAAAATAGTTTCTGACCTGTTGGGTACTCGATCGAGTAACGTAGATACTCGATCGAGTAAGGGGGCACTCGATCGATCGAGTACCTTAGCTACTCGATCGAGTAGCCGGTTTACGGGGGATGTTTTGTCGGGTTTTGTTAAATGATGCGAGATAAGTATAAAAGGTTGTCCGTCACTTTTCTTAGTTTCTTTTATCTATTCTAAAACCTAAGTGAGGAGAAAATGAGTTACGTAGTTTGTCTGTCATCGCATCATTAGCAAATCCCGGAGCTAGAGGTGTCGAATTTCATTGTTCTTTGCATCATAGTGTTCCTTGCGTCAAGGGTAAGTCCTACATACCAATTTTATAGCGTTTGGTTGACTTTGTTTAAACCCTAATTTTGGGCTTGGGGGTTTTTATGATTTGTTGTGTTGGTAGTGATTATGTGATTATGTGTATAGGAGAAGGGTTCGTAGAGGAAAGGTTTTGAGACAGCTACTAGATCGTCTGATGTTTGTGTTGCATTCCAGGTAGGATTTCCTACTCAGTATTAGTCCCATAACGGGATGATTGTTGATGTGTTGAGATTGATTGTTTGATATAGCAATTGTATTGTGACGGCTGTGATTGTGATTGTACACTGTTGATAGATTCAGACGGTTGTTGATATTGTGATTGTGATTGGTTGCCTATGGTTCTCGAGATGCGTTCTCGGCTGAGTGGAGTCACTTGCGGGAGTGGCTTCACGCCCTAGTTTCGCCCTTCGTGGAACCCGCCACGGAAGGGGATGTGCACATTAATGGACAGGGTTATCGCTCACTATGTGGAGCGGGGATTTGGTGGGTACGGCTGCGGTCCCCCACTTTGGCAGGGCTGGTCCGGTGGACGGTCGATGATTGAGATGATTGGAGTTGGTTGGTTGTGTATGTGTGACGGTTAAGGCATCTGTTTATCTTATTGTATATATATATATAGTGATTTGTGTGATTAGTCGACCCGTTTAAATGTTTTAAAAGCGTGGTGATCCATTCGGGGTGGTGAGCGATTTGCTTAGCGGTATATCTTGGATACGCGTGGGATCTAGGCGGGGATGGAGTCATCACATATCCGAGTCTTTAGTCTTCCGCTGTGTTTGTTAGGACAGTTCCTTTCGGTTGGTTTATAGTTTGAGAAAACGATTGTATTTTGCTTACAGTTGGTTTTGTTATGTAATCGCTAAAACTTATTTAATAAAGTATGTTTCTTCATTGTCTTATGATTATCATGCCTCGGGTAACCGAGATGGTAGCATCCCTATACCTGAGTGGTCCTGGTAAGGCACTTGGAGTGTGGGGGTGTTACACGTAACTCATCTACTCGGTACACATCTTGACTCAATTTATGAATGCACCTCGGAAAGCTCATTGGGATGCGGCCTTACAGGTTGTACGGTACTTAAAGAAATCACCAGGACAAGGTATTCTTCTACGGTCCGAGAACAACCTCCGGCTACAGGCTTACTGCGATTCTGATTACGACAGCTGCCCCATAAGCCGGTGATCCGTTTCGGCCTACATTGTCTACCTCGGGTCCTCTCCAATTTCATGGAAGACAAAGAAACAAAACATCGTCTCTCACTCATCCTCCGAGGTCGAATATCGTGCCATGGCACAAGCCACATGCGAGATCAAATGGTTAAAAGGACTACTTGAATCCCTCGGTCTACCTCACACGGCACCTATACAATTACATTGCGATAATCAATCCGCGATACATATTGCCAAGAATCCCGTCTTTCATGAACGGACCAAACACATCGAGATCGACTGTCATTTCATTCGTGACGAAATTTTAAAAGGAGTTATTGCTACTCCCTATGTTCATACAAGAAGTCAGCTCGCCGACATTTTTACCAAAGCACTTGGACGTCCATCTTTCGACGAGTTGCTTTCCAAGTTGGGCGTTTCAAACTTACACGCTCCAACTTGAGGGGAGTAATAGAATCTTCTACCTAAGGCAACAAAGTGTCGTTGACAAGAAGAGCCAAATCAAAGCTCCAAGGAGCCGTTGCACCAATATATGAATCATAGCCAAATGATTCTTTTCCTTATTTAGCTTATAGACAAACTTATTTTACTCATCATTATATTGTATAAATAGGAAAAAGATGGAAAAGCTGAAAACATAACATTGAAAGAATAATATTATCCTAAAAGTTATAGGCTTATCAATTTTAATATACAATATGCAAGTGACATTATCCATGAGGTGCTCTATTTCCCTCCACTTGCCTTATTGTGAGAGGAACACTATCTGTCTTCAGTTTATGACGGATAGTACCGGTCACAAACAAGACCAACTGCCCTTTTAATCGGATCAAGTTAAGGTCAAATCGGATCACTGGTCCACTTAAAATATACAACTCGATTAATTTTGAGTCTCAACTCAAGGTTAAATGGATTTTGTCACGTTTATATGGACCCCCTTATGATCCATTTAGACCCAAATCTCTAAAATTCTAAGCTCTTTTAGTGTCACTTTTCTATCGTGAATTTGGGGTGTTTAATGTTTACAAGGAGAAGAACACAAATTCTTGTTTAGGATAGGGCATCTGTTTTAAATTTAAAACGAATTAAGTAATATGCCATTTATATAGATAAAACAAAAACAAAATGTTTAAATATTAACAAAAGACTTGTCTTATCTATGTAAGTGGTATTTTGTTTGACCCGTTTTAAACTTAATACGAATATATCCGTTTTAAGAGAGACTTTCAACTCATTTCAATTCGGCTCATTTTTTCACATATTAGGTCCCGTTCTTTTCGGCTGAAAGGAGCTGAATTGAACTTCATGGAGATGAGCGGAAGTGAATTTAATTGAATGGAACTTAGTTAAATTGAATAAAGTTGAAGTAAGAGTTAATTTGTGAAGAGATTAGTTGAATTGAACTGAATGAAACTAAATTGAACTAAATAGAGCTGGGCAAAAATAAAACGAGCTTAAATTAAGTGAAAAAGAATATGAGCTAGCTCTTATTTCAGCTTAGCTTCATTAAATTCATTTCAGCTAAGTGCAGTTAAATTCATTCATTTCAACCGAAAAGATTAAGGTCGATGCTCTCCTAATCGTTCCATTTTCATTTCATGAATAACAATCGTACCCTGACCTCAAAATTAGAGATAGATGAGCATAGTTACTTTTTACACATGATTACATTGTCTTGCACATTGTTCTTGAACATTATTTCAGTTTAACATACAATCCTTCGTTACTTCCAAAACTACATCACTGATCACAACAATGGCAGTTTTCCTGATATCAGCAGCAGCAGTTGCAGGAACAATACTGAGTTTAACAGCAGCATACATGTATATGTTAATGGTGTTGACACCTAAAAGAACAAGATTAAAGCTTGAAGCTCAAGGTATTAAAGGTCCGACACCTTCATCTCTTTTACTTGGTAACATCCCTCAAATCACTCAAATCAAAGCTCAATTTTCCCAATCTAATCCTACAAAAACTTCCACTAATCATCTTGCTTCTATAAGTCATGATTGGCCTTCTTTCACCTTTCCTCACCTCAAGCTATGGCAACAACTTTATGGTATGACTTTTTATTATATACCCTTCTTTTTTTACGATTGAATGTTTTTTTTGGTGTAATGGGAGCCAAAAGCGATTTTAATGCTGTCGGGTTTTGAACCAGGTTATGAGTATGACCGCCCATGACTTTACTGACTAAGCTAGTTGACATTTGTTTTTATGTTTGAATGGTATGATTAGATTGATGTATTAGTTTGATTTTTTGTTCAAATCTTGATGTTGGTTCTAAGCACGATTAAGTGACCTGATTTTTGTTGGGTCTTAAGTTGGAAAGTGGAGGGATTTTTGTAAAATGTTTAGTTACAAGTTTTGATTATGTCATTCTAGTTTACCTTATGATTCATGTGAGCCGACCCCAAACCATTTTGGGACTTAGGCCTTGTTTGGATAGGAAAAAAGGAGGGAAAGGAAGGGGAGGGGGAAGGAGGGAAGAGAAAAGAAGGGAAGGGGAGGGAAGGAAGAATGGAGGAGATGATTTTCCCTCCAAATCTTGCCTATGTTGGTGGGGAAATAATTTGCCTTGTAGGAGGGAAATTGAGGGATCCATTTTCCCTCCCCTCCAAATCCCTCTACCTTCATTTTGCTAACCAAACAATGGATTTCTCATCCTTCCAATTCCCTCCCCTCCCTTTCCCTCCAAATCCCTCAATCCAAACACACCAAAGGTGTGTTTGGATAGCAAAAGTGGAGGGAAAGGGAGGGGAGGGGGAAGGAGGGAAAGAGGGAAGGGAAAGAGAGAGAAGGGAAGGGGAGGGGGAATGGAGTGTTGTTGTTTGGATACAACTTCCCTCCAAATCTCCTCAATTGTGGAGAAATTTTGATTAGGCTTGGAGGAGGGATATTGGATCCCTCCAAATCTCTCCCCTTCCATTTCCCTCCACCCTCATTTGGTATCCAAACAGGGGATATTAAATCCCCTACTCTCCCTCCCTTTCCTTTCCCTTCAAATCCCTCAATCCAAACACACCCTAAGGGTTTGATGTTGTTTTAGTTGACCTTATTCCATTGATGATTTGCTTTCCCTACAAAAGTACGCCTGTAACTATAAATTCTGATTCCGCCATTTGGTTGCATTGTTTTTTGCAAACCGGGAAAATCACGGGTGCTTCCAGTCTTTTCTATGATGGTAATATGGTATGGACTTTGGTTTTGGCAAGTAGGGAAGTATTTGTGTGATGCATATGTTAAGCAACAAAAAGGTTAAATCTTTATTCAGAAAACGGAAGTATTTCCAATGGTTGAACGCTTCAGGAGTCTACATTAAAGCATTGTGTGCCAGTGAATTAGACAGACATTTTCAACCGCTTTACAAATGATGTGTTGTCGAGGGTGGCATTTGGAAGAAAGTATGATGGAGAGGAAGAGTGTGAACATGAGTGAATTCAGAGTATTTGGTTTCTGAAACACATATAAGCATAACATTATTGGAATAATTTTGTTTGATTGATAAAAGTACAATATTGATTGCATTCATTACCCTTTTATGTTTGCGCGCGCTATCTGTTTGTCCGGTCTTAATTGGTTTTGAAACTGAATAACATTATTGAAAGAATTTTGTTTGATTGATAAAAGTAAACAATGAAATTGTTGTATAGGGCGTATGTTCGTGTATTCAACTGGAACTGTGCAGACGCTCTGCATAACAGACCCCAATGTTGTCAAAGAAATCATCCTTACCACCCCTTTGGATTTGGGAAAGCCTGCTTATCTGTCTAAAGAACGCGGTCCTTTGCTTGGTCAGGGTGTTTTCACTGCAAGTGGTTCTTTTTGGGAATATCAAAGAAAACTCATTGCTCCTGAATTCTTCCCCAACAAAATCAAGGTAACTTGTTATAAAACCGCCTCTCAAAAGACTTATTGTTCATATGAGTTTTTTTTTTTTTTTTTTTTTTGCTGTGTTTACACTTCTTGAAATGGTAATTTGTGAAGGGTATGTTGGAAATGATGACGGAAGCTACAACCTCTATGTTGCATTCATGGGAAGATAATATCAAAAGCAATGGCGGAGAAGCAGAAATAACAATTGATGAGGATTTGAGAAATCTGTCACAAGATATAATATCTAAAGCCGCCTTCGGGAGCAGCTATTCTAAGGGAAAAGACATTTTCTCAAAGATAAGGACCCTTCAAGGGCTAATGGCCAAAACTGTACATGTTGGTGTTCCTGGTTCCAGGTAAACTGAAATCTTCTTCGTAACTCAGGGCAAAACAGCCGAATCCCTGAGTTGCCAAAAATATGAGATGTTTACATGTGAAACATCTCATACAAGACTGATCAGTCACCGCTGAGTTGCAGGTACATGCCAACCAAGGGTAATTGGCAAATACGAAGATTGGAGAAGGAAATTTATCGGATGATATTAAAAGTCGTAGAAGAGCGGACGAGGGCAAAACGTGAGACAGATTTCTTACAAAAGATACTTGAAGGTGCTAAAATGTACGCTGATCAAGATGATCCTACACTAAAAATAGATGTTGAGAAGCTCATTGTTGACAATTGTAAAAGCATTTACTTTGCTGGTCATGAAACCACTTCTAGCACAGTAACATGGAGCTTAATGTTGTTGGGTGCGTACCCTGATTGGCAGGCTCGTGCCCGAGCTGAGGTGTTAGAAGTTTGTCAAGATAGGATTCCAGTGACCGGAGATCTCAGAAATATGAAAATGGTAAATCTGACAGAAAACAATGCAATATAGTTGCATACTGTGAACTGTGATTTTAACTATTTGGTCTTTTTGGCAGTTAACGATGATTATACAAGAGACCCTTCGTCTATACCCACCTGCACGTTTTGCTACGAGAGCAGCATTAGAAGATGCAAAACTGAATGGCATTCAAGTTCCTAAAGGAATGGACATTCAGGTACCGATACTTTTTTTTTTGATCTCATAGGTTTCGAACCTGGGTCATAAACATAAGTACCGCCCGTTAGTGAGTTTACAGCTAATCTATCAAAAATCTGCAGGTACCAATACTGGTATTACATAATGATCCTGAACTATGGGGGCCAGATGTGCACGAATTTAATCCCGAACGCTTTGCCAAAGGAATAACTGGGGCTTGCAAACCACCACAAGCATACATTCCCTTTGGATTTGGAGCCCGAGTATGTCTAGGTCAAAACTTCGCCATGATGGAACTAAAAGTCATGTTATCCATGATTTTGTCAAAATTCAGCTTTTCACTTTCACCGGCATATCAGCATAGCCCTGCATATAGGCTGATACTTGAACCCCAGCACGGTGTTCAACTACTCATAAGAAGGGCGTGACTTCTCAGTTTTGTTAATTCTCGGTCTACTTCACTCAATCAGTCCCATGTGCTGTTACTGGTCTTATGTTAACCTGCAGTTGGCTCTCATGTCTCTCGCTTAAGAATACCGGCTTATGTTTGTTTTGTTCGTCATCTGTAACATCCCACATTTTGGCCATTCTAATTTTATACTGTATTCAAATTTGGCCAAACTCCCGAGATTTTATAAATACGGTATAAGACTGTCAAATTACAAATCTCTGGTTTACGAAGTACTTAAATACAAAAGTCTCCGTTTCAAATCCAGTTCAAAATCAGTGAACTAACAGGAAGCCGAAAATATGGTTGCCAAAGCTGCCCAAATATGACATGGTTGGGTTTAACATGCATATTTGGTACCAAAGAGGCTTCCATAAGAAGTTAAGTGACCTTCATATTCCGATCTCAACGTTGCATCAAAATTTGCAGATCAGCTATTTTGATGCTGACAGGTTCTGAACCTCGAGCATGAGTATCAAGATTCATGCCTTTTGGTGTCAAAGCTTTCGTATAGCTAGGCTCACAGTATCTCAAGGAAAGATCGGAATTAATCCGCTTTCTTTGGTTAAAATGTTCAAGCTATTGCGTTAATTTCAAAGTTTGCGATGTGCAAATCTTTGATCATTTCACGCAGTATTCTCTCCGTTACTGAGATTACACTCCCATTGTTTGCGTCATGCAATAGTCAAATCTTTACGTTTGCTTTTCTTGGGAGGACAATTTCGAGTAAGGGTTAAGATATGGGTGAGAGTAGTATCGAAAAAACATTCTGACTTTATATAACATAATTCGTGCTGTGAAATCAGCAGGGTTACAAGATAGTTCAGCTACATTTATGAAGATTACTCGAAATTTAAGGCTAAAAGATGAAGCCTACGAAAACTAGTGAAGTATATAGGTACACTAAGAGCTCATAATATATGAACCTTTTCCCTGCGCGATGTATAGCAGCACTGTTCAGACGATAGCAAGAAATCCATGAACCTTTTTATTTGTAGAAGCAAAGTCTTTTCTGTAGAGCCTCTTGGATGGAATTCATGAAAAGAGAGAACGGGTTCGATTACGTTCCAATCGTGCTAACCTCTGTAAGGAAACAACATTTAATAAGTTGTGAGATAGGAGTATATATCATGTACACCAAACTACCATTGCTCAAATGCAAAATAAGTAGATTTTTAACACGAGAATCCATAAAAGACATTCAGTTTTCTGTTTCTGTAATTCAGTTCTCTACCCTAATGATACTCTCACTCCCCTTTTAAGTACTCCCTCCATTCCACTTTTATTGAAAGGTCATTTTGGGATGCAAAAAGCGGCAAGTCCGGCCACAAAAACGTTTGTACATGGTGGCGGTCAAAGTGCTCGAGGATGAGTAAAGGCATTGCTCTCCTTTTACTTAAGATGGATTCTATTCTAAAGTGAGTACTTATTATTCTATCAACACAAGAACCAATATGCAGATCTTAGAGCAAAAATAAAGAGCGGTAGTAATTTACACTCCACAAGTAACACAACCATTGATTAGAGGGGGAAGGGGGATCATCGTTCATTTATTTACTAAACTGTATATGCAGAATGCACGTAGAAACCCAACGCAGGCTGGGCATCTCCCTATATTCCAAGATAAGCCACCTTTTTGAAGTTTGAACCATAGTCTTGCAGAGTTGCAGAACACCGACTTTAGTTGCACTTCTCACCCCCAAAATTCATTACAGTACCAAAAGTTTACTTTGACCGGGAAAAAAAAAATCAGATCTGCCTTCACGATGGCCCAAATGCCCAATAGTATAACAACTCAACGACAAGAGCAAATGTAGCCAACTGAAATACTCTACCTTACAAGTTACTTCAAGCATATAAGCATCCATCGCCACTACCCATATCATTCATCCTAGTTTTAAAAGAAACACAATAAGGTCACCTTTCTACTTCATTACTCTCTTATGCTTAATATCGAACTGCTATTCTGCCCTCTATCATCCCCCCACAGGCCCACACAACAAAATTGGATCTCTCGGCTTCTTCATGATGAATATGACACCAAATTAAAACACAAGTAATTTATCACATCATGCCCTTACTCATTTAGCATCCAGAAGACCCGAATAACCATGTTCCATCCTTAAAAACCCACCCACCTCAACCTGGCACACAGGAAATGCTTGGGAAATGACCTCACAGCAGCATAATAGGAAGCCACAATTGATTAATAATGTCGATATACTACAGAAATACAACAGTGAATACTATCTACCTTCTCGTCAACTTTCCTCCTCTCACGAATTAATTAAACAAAGAGAAAGTAGATCCATTACTCAAGAATTACTCCAGGAATGCACAAAAGTCCACAACATAAAGTTGTCATCGTACCAAGTTCAACATAATGCTAAACATAACAGATGCTATTAGCTACAAGAGTCGAGAAGAGACGGTAGTATTGGTTACCTCTTTTTTCTTGCATTCCTTGTATACATCAAAGTGTTCCTGACATTTGCTCTTGTCTGAGTTGTATTGCTCCAAACCTATTGCCGCCCAATTTTCATCATTCATCAACAGAACAAAAAAAAAAAATTCAACTCGATTATGTGACCAACATAATAATAATAATAATAACCCAAAACGCCTTCTTTCATCACAAAATCAAAAACCCAAAATAACCCAATAGTCCATATATGTAACCCTAAAATAAATCAATAGCTCTACCAACATCAACAAATACCTATTGTAAGTCGGTTTCACATAAAACATTATTGTAAAATCGACTATTCTTTTTGTGCAACTACCCGTAAATGCAGCCATCAAGTTCCAGTCACTACCCATATGGAAAAAAATCATTAACAATACGAAAGTAATTGACTTTATTACTTGATGACATTCAATCTAAATAAATTGTGAAGACCATGTAATAGATAACCCAGAAGCCACAAAATACCAGTGCCTCAATGATTTCCGCAAACTTCAGGGTAAGGGGGTCGGACGTAGACAGCTTACCCCTATGTTAAAAACACAAATAGGCTGTTTCCGAATTCCGAATGACCCAAGATAAAAAAAAAAAAATGCTGGGTAAGGGGGTCGGGGCGGTCTTACACCTTTGTAAGCAAAACAAAGAGGCTGTTTCCGAATAACCCGGTATGAAAATTGCATCGGAAACTACATCGAATGACTGCTACTTCACAAGACGATATAATTAAGAAATACGAAAAATGGTAAAAATAAAAGGAAAGAGAAAGAAAGGGTTTACATTTGAGAGAAGCTGAATATTGAGTAAAACAAGGAGAATCAGAGATCTTGGCTGCACTTGGGTATGGTGGTGCCTCTGCTCTTGCTGCCATGTTTGCTGTTCTTGTGATTCTTGATTCTTCTCTTAGCCTAAATCAATCGGTTTCTTGTTAGTTGGTCAATGTTGTTATGGAATTATCCTTACATTACATGGGTTGGGTTTGAGAAAAAATGGATTGGGTTGGATTAGATGAATGTTGGGCTGGATTTTCGAACTTGGGTTCGGTAAACCGGATCGAGATGTTTCGGGTTAAGAAGTAAGCGAATGTTAACTCGAAGGAGTCGAAGCAATAGAGGTATAACCTATTGGGTGGGAAATTTTAGGGGCGTAAGTACGTAACCGGGCCTATTTGAGCTCGAGCTCCGGTTGGCTTGAAATCAGCTTGGAAACTTGAGCTTGAACTCGGAATTGACTCGAAATTATTCTAGCTTAGAGCTCGGAATCACCTCAAATTAGGCTCGAGCTAAACTCGAGCTCGGTGTAATCATTATTTTTTTTCACTTTCCTTAACTTTTAAATCAAAATAAAAATAGTGTTTCCAAAGTCCTTGCTAATCGTCTGAAAGTGTTCCTTGGGGAGATTATATCAGAAAATCAAAGTGCCTTTACTCCGAGTCGCTTGATTTCTGATAATATTCTGATTGCTTTCGAATTGTTTCACCATATGAAGAATAGCTGACAGAGGGAGGGACATATGGCGATTAAGCTTGGTATGGCAAAGGCGTATGACAGAGTGGGTGAGTCTTTTTGCGCCGAGTGCTGAGTACTATGGGGTTTGATCGGAGGTGGATATAGCGAGTCATGGACTGTGTTTCGACGGTGACCTTCTCGGTCCTCATTAATGGGTTCCCATCTGAAGAGTTTCGACCAGCTAGGGGATTGCGCCAAGGGGACCCTTTGTCTCCATATTTATTCCTTTTGTGTGCGGAAGCTTTGTCTAATATGATTCGAAGAGCTGTGGAGAACAATACGCTGCATGGGATTCGTATTGCTAGTTCAGCCCCTACCATTTCACATCTTCTCATTGCGGACGATAGCATTTTTTTCACAAGGGCCACTTTGAAGGATGCATCGGTTGTGAACGATATTTTGAGGAGAGATGAGCGAGCCACGGGACAGCTAGTGAGTCTAGACAAGACGACTGTTTCTTTTAGCAGAGGAGTTGACAGGGGAAGGCGTGATCTTGTAGCTACAAGGCTGGGTGTTGTGCATGTCGAAGAGCAAGCTCGGTATTTGGGACTGCCTACGGTTATCGGTCGATCTAAAAAGGTTATTACGGATATTATTCGTGATAAACTTTGCAAACGGTTGCAGGGGTGGCGCGGGAAGATGTTGTCTAGGGCTGGTAAGGAGATTCTCATAAACGTTGTTGCCAATTCGCTCCCTACCGATGTGATGATGTGTTCAAAATTCTCGTAAGCTTTTGTGATGAGTTGCGATCGATTGTTGCCCGTTTCTAGTGGGGACATGACGAGAATAAACGTGGTATTCATTGGGTGGCGTGGAGGAAGTACAGTTGGCTCGGCCTAAAGGTGTGGGAGGCATGGGTTTTCGTGATTTTCAGCTGTTTAATCTTGCTTTGCTAGGTAAATAGGCATGGCGCCTCATAACTAATCCGGATAGCCTTTGGACCCGTCTTATGAAGGCGAAGTATTTCCCGGATGGAGAGTTCATGACAGCTCGGCTTGGAAATAATCCTAGCTATACGTGGCGTAGTATTTTCGATGCTCGAATGGTCATGGAACAGGGTGTAACACCCCCGCACACCAGAATGCCTTACCAAGGACCATTCCAGTGTATGACGGTGTCACCATCTCGGTTTCCCGAGGAAGTAGATCAAATTAGACAATACAAGGACAATATAACATTAATAGAATATCTGTCACAATACCATTTTATTCAAGTCTCAAAAATAGAGTTCAATTACAACACTTGTGATTCTACATCTCTAGACCAGTAGCGTGATGACTCGATCCCTCCAATCCCAGCAGCAGTAATCAACAATACCTGCTAAACCAACTGCTCACCATCCCCGATTGGATCACCGCATATACCACAAAACAACACGGGGTCAGTACTGACTAATCAAATATAAGATAAGACAATAAAGTAAATAGCTGATCATCCACTATCCCAAACTCACCACCTCGTACAAACACCGACTACACACGAAGTGTGTAGCCCCGCCAGATTACCCATCGCAATGGTAATCCTCGCCGCCGGTGGGTGACCGCAGCCCATCCCCACCTAGTCCAGCTCCTCAACGAGCGATACCGATCCCTGTCCCTTAATGTGCACATCCCCTCCCGTGGCGGGTTCCACGGAGGGCGAACTAGGGTGTGAAGCCACTCCCGCAAGTGACTCCACCACAATCACAATCACATGACACACAATTGTCACACCACAACGACATCATCACCCCAACACCCATACTCCGATGATCAGCAGATAGACACAAATTACAATACAATCATAATCTCAAATCAATTAACAGTAGACTGAGTAGGGAGACCCTGTAATACTCCGTATTTATATGTCTTGGGGTACTCTATCGAGTAGCCCTTACTCTGTCGAGTAAGGGCAAGTTGCGGAATAAAACAGTTTCTGACCTGTTGGGTACTCGATCGAGTAGCTGGGGCACTCGATCGAGTAAGGGGTACTCGATCGAGTACCTTGGGTACTCGATCGAGTGTCCCATTTACGGGGTTTTTCTCGGGTTTTGTTAATTACGCGATTAAGGTATTTAAACTTATTCGTCTTTGTTCTAAATCACTTTTCACAAAACCTAAAACCTGTTTAAGAGAGAAAGCAACTGGTTCTTCTTCCTAATCGCGTTCTTGACAATTCCCGGAGTTCAGACGGTCGGTTTGTATCGTAGTTCGTGTCGTTGGATTCCTTGCGTCGAGGGTAAGCTTTTAGTATAATTTATATTATGTTTTGATAAGATTGAGGAAACCCTAATTTAGCAATTGGGGGTTTTTATGAGTAGTAATTGAATGGTAGTCTTTATGTGTTATGTATGATAGGAGGAGAATTCGTAGAGGAGCCGTTTTGATACAGCTGTAGATACCGTCTGCGTGTTGTGCTTTCCAGGTAGGATTTCCTACTCAGTATTAGTCCCATAATGGGATATTGGTGATGTGCTGTAGTTAGTTGTTTGATATGATGATTGTGATTGTGATTGTGATTGTGGTTGTGTTGTTGATGGTTCTCGAGATGCGTTCTCGGCTGAGTGGGGTCACTTGCGGGAGTGATCTCACGCCCTAGTTTCGCCCTTCGTGGAACCCGCCACGAAAGGGGATGTGCACATTAATGGACAGGGTTATCGCTCGTACGATGAGCGGGGCTTAGGTGGGAACGGCTGCGGTCCCCATCGCGTGGCGGTCCAAAGGACGGTCGGTATTGAGATGATGGGAGTTGGTGGTGTGTGTGTGTGACGATTCAAATTTGTATGTTTGTCTTGTTATTGCTTGTTTTATATTGATTGTGTGATTAGTACGACCCGGTGTTGTTTTGTAAAACTGCGGTGATCCATTCGGGGATGGTGAGCGGATATTGAGCGAGTATAGAGATGAGTCTTTGGGATAGGCTGGGATGGCCACGACGAACGATAGAGTCTTCCGCCGTAGTTTAGCATTTATTTCTATTTCGATTGAGAACGGATAGTTTGGAATAATGTATTGTACTTTCAGTTTGGTTTCAAGGATTGTATTTATTCATTAAACTATTTACAATAAATGTTGTTTCGTTTTGTCTATTTGATTCTCATACCTCGGGCGTAGAGATGGTGATGTCTTCATACCTGAGTGGTCCTGGTAAGGCACTCGGAGTATGGGGGTGTTACAAATGGTATCAGAGCGACGATCCTGAAACCTGTAACCAATGAATCTAGGGAGTCAATTAAAATGAACCCGGGGTAAAGGTTGTAGGAGCTAATGCAAAGACTTGGGAGACGTCCTAAAGTCGCGAACTCGCCCTACAATTTTGAACCGGTCACCATGGGATATGTGTCGGGATCGTTATGTGCTTATTGTGTGCTGTGTGTATTTATGTAGTAGTATGTGTATGAATTGATGGATGAAAGATGATAATGACGTGAATTGTATGTTGGTTGATTGTAAAGCATGAAAGTATAATGATTGATACATGTAATTTGGCATATTATAGTTATGTAAGGGAAAAGTGTTTTGTCTATATAAATATAAAGCGATGTGTAAGTCTACATGTTGTTGTTGTCGTCTTTTGAGTAAAAAGTACGAGAAGGTTGGGAGTGTGAATTGAACATGTGCTGAGTGAATATGTTGAACGAATATGGTGGATAAATATGTGGTATGATGGATGAATTAGTGGAAAAGATGAATCATCGTGGTAGTAGCATGTGAATAGGGGACTTGATGTCATGTATTTGTGATTTTGTTTACGAAAAGTAATAGAATAAAAACATGTGGGTAAGTCATAATTGGCAAGTAGATAAGTTATGTGCATGATGAATGTTGTTGTTTGGCTTTTGAAAATAGTAACATATGATTATGAATACTGGTTTTATGAGTTTTGGACTGGTTTTGTTTGCTTGGTTGTTGTTTAAGTTGTTTGAAAGTAAAATCAAGTAGTTGTGCTTTTCGATTATA
The DNA here is from genome assembly GCF_048544455.1 of Silene latifolia. NCBI lineage: Eukaryota > Viridiplantae > Streptophyta > Magnoliopsida > Caryophyllales > Caryophyllaceae > Silene > Silene latifolia. The sequence continues at coordinate 18,706,454 of NC_133533.1, read as the reverse complement.
AAGAGGTTGTCTTTAAACTGTTATAACTTGAGATTCATAAATGATTTTAATGTAATTCCAATTGGAGATGATAGCTTGTTCTTTTACGATTCTAACGGTAGGTCACACGCCCAAAACGACCAAGAAATGAGTGAGTTATGACTGTTTTACGAAAACTGGACAGTGCTGAGAATTGGGGTACTCGATCGAGTATCCTCGGTACTCGATCGAGTAAGGGGGCACTCGATCGAGTACGTTAGTTACTCGATCGAGTAGCCCTGGTGATTTGTTTTACGTGCTTCTGATCTTGACCTACTCGATCGAGTAAGTCCCTTACTCGATCGAGTGGCCTGTACTCGATCTAGTGACCCTTGTTTTGGGTCATATGCTTATCTTTTGACTTCTTTGCATATTATGTTTAATTCAAAGATGTTATTTTACTTTTTATGCATTGTTTTACATGTATGTTGGTCTTGATACGTAAGTTACCCAATCTTATGGTGAAGTGAGTGACACCTATGGTGAGTAGGAGTTCGGTGGGAGGACATAAGTTATATGTGTTGTGATAGATAGTGGAAAAAGAAAAGGAAGATTGGTATGGTTTATTGAGACATAGAGAATGTTTGGTGAGATGAGATGAGCGATATGTTTGAATGTTGAGTAATGTAAAAGTAAATGAATGTGGGCAAGGGATAATGTGAGTTTATGGAACGTGAGAATTAAAATATTGGAAGGAAGGATGCGAATGGTAGCAACCGGAGATGTATAACGAACTATGGAGGGAGATGGTTAGGAATGGTGTTGATTAAGAATATATACAATGAAAGGTTGTTTTAGAGGGATTGAGAAGAGTGGTATATAGTGAACTTTGTGGAGACATGTCGCGAGGTGGATTTGTAGACAGTGAGTGAGTTTGGGGAGATTTGGTTTATTAAGAGGTGAAACCACTGTGGGATTTCCTTGGGCAATTAACGGTATAAAAAGAATTTTGATTTCTAGAGATGTAAAAAGGGAGATGTAATTGTTTGAACTTTAAACGTTGATTTTTATGGACAAATTAGTGATAAGTGTGAGTGAGTGATAGCATAATAAGAGAAGATCCATGGTAAGAAAGAGTGAGATGATGTCGGTAGAAAATAATGGAATTTGAGTTTTGGAGCAACGAAAGGGTAACTGGATTACTAAAGAGTTAGCTAGAAGGAATAAGGAGTTGAGCTATTAATGGTATTGTTGAGTATAAAGAGAAAAGAAGGATAAAAGTAAGCTTAAAAAAAAAAAAAAAAAAAAAAAATGTTCACTGGAGTTATGTAACATAAAAGTAAGGAATCGTCGAGATTTATGATATTATCATGAGAATATTAGTTAATGATTATATAGAAGTTTCAGGACAAAATGATTGATAATGAGTTTCGAGGAATTAAGGGAGTAATAAGTTGGTGGAGTATTGGCGGGATACGAGATATTTGGTGGAGAGTTGGATGACAATACAAATAAGACAGTATTGGGTATAATGTTGAGGTAATTTTGTTGATGGGTTTGATGTTCGTTATTTGGGATGTTAACCAAAGATAGGAGAAAAACCATGTTATTTTGATATGAGTGTAAGAGGTTTGATATACGAGCAGTGGTGGCATTGTGGTGTTATCACTAGTGGTTAAGAGTGATGGTATATTAGAAAGGTAGCAATTCTAAAGAGGTTGATTTGGTAGGGACCTGATTGTTGTGTATGATTGTAAGAGGGTATAAGATGTGGTTAGATAAGGCGGATGCTAATAGTTGAATAGTAAAGGTATTGTTATATTTGGCAGGAAGTGATGGTTGTGTGAATGGGGGAATATGTTATGAGGGGCATATGAGTTAAACTCGGACGACAGGTAACCTTTATCGAGGGGTAACTTACGTGATCAGGATTGACTGGTTGGATGTGATTATGGGTTTATGTCATATATATAAATGTTTGTGTGAGGTTGTGACCTCACAAGAAATGGTATGGTGTGATAATTATAAGTTGTTATCTGAATTTTCTGTAATACATGTTGGATACGAGAACGTAATGGAATGATATCCAAAAAGGTAATAATTTGACTGATCTGGCATGACTAGTTATGCTTGTCTGTATTCATGATACATGTCAATATGTGATATGATAAGGGGATGATATTCACGAGGTTATTATCTGTTTAATTCATAAAATATGTTGTGTTATGATTTAGTAAAGTGGATTTGAATAAGTTTTTCTTGACTGAAAAGTTATCCTGAGTCAGTGTTTATGGGAGTTGTATGCAGTTGTGATGTCTATCGATGTGGTTGTGGTGCCTCGGGTGGTGATCCGGGCACGATATTTAGTGTTGTGATGCGGGTATTTTCGCACTACGGTGTGGCTGTTGGTGGCGGTGTTGTGATGCCGTCACCGGTTGTGGTGGATTAGGCGGGGTGATTATGATTCGAGTTTCGAAAGTACATACCAGTTATACATAGTTTGTTGTTCTGTTTGATGTTGCTCCTGGGGTTTCGGTTCGCATGTAGACAGTTGTCTTGCTTATTGATGTTCTCTTTACCAGGTTAAGTTAAGAATGAGGTAGAGTATGATATGAAATAGAGTTGAATATGTTTTCATTGTTGTCATGGTATAGTGATGTTCTGTTAATGGGACACGGTTGTGAGAGGTTGTTACAATAATTATGATCTTGTTCTAGTTAAGGTTTTAGTAGACATGGTAATGGCAAGTGAGTCGTAGAACATGTGTGGTAATGACCCGAAAGATGCAGGTGGTTCATAATCTTTTGTTGAGACAGTGAGTGTAGGGTGTTGGGGGAACAAGTGTCATATTAAGTTATGTATGAGTTTTGCGGTAATGAAGGAAAGAACTTGAGGATCTAGTGTGAGTGTACGTAACGAGTGTGGGTCGTGAGTTATGCGTTTGGGAGATAGGTGCTTTATATAGAGAGGTATGTCATGTTGCGGTAATGAGGAAAAGTTGAAGTTTTGGGTTAAGATAAAGATTTTGAGGTATAGGTTAGGTGGTGTGGCGAATGAGTTGAGGTATGAGGAATGTTTAGGTAAGAGAGCCTTGGATATATGCATGGCGAGTGTTTAGATTATAAGTGGTTACCTTTGACATGCGGTGATGATGAGGATAATGACACGATATAGCTAGGATTTAGTATTAGTGAGTTACGAGGACGTAACATTTGTCTTAAGAGGAGTAGGATGCGATAAAAGAGAGTTTCATGGTGGTGCATGTTGTAATATAATTGGAAGTAGAGTGTTAGCGTAGCGTAAAGGAGGGATTTGTTTTGTGGATGATACTTATAAAAGGCCATGGCCGTGCTTGTAGTACTGTGATGCTTCGGAGTATGAGAATATTTTATATAATGTTGACAGTTGGAGGATGATGTTATGAGTCTGAGTAAACTTCGAGGACGAAGTTCCTTTTAAGGGTGGTAGAATGTAACATTCTGTTTGATGTCTAGGAGTGTCTTGATTTTGGATTTGATAGTGGATGATATCATGGAGCTAGCAGTGTTAGTGGATGGTGGTTGGTTATGTATGAAGTTGGTGTCGTGAGAGATATATATGTGGTGGATGCGATATCGTGAGTCATGTTAAGGAAGTAAACATAGTTGGTGGAGTGGGTGTTAAGAGTTCATGTTTTATGTTTGGTCGAGTTTTTGAGTTCTTAGTTATGTTGTTGTGTCTTGGTCGAGTTAGTATGGTTGTTTTTAGAGTATGGGTTGAACTTCGGGGACGAAGTTCTTTTTAAGGAGGGAAGACTGTAATACTCCGTATTTATATGTCTTGGGGTACTCTATCGAGTAGCCCTTACTCTGTCGAGTAAGGGCAAGTTGCGGAATAAAACAGTTTCTGACCTGTTGGGTACTCGATCGAGTAGCTGGGGCACTCGATCGAGTAAGGGGGTACTCGATCGAGTACCTTGGGTACTCGATCGAGTGTCCGGTTTTACGGGGGTTTTTCTCGGGTTTTGTTAATTACGCGATTAAGGTATTTAAACTTATTCGTCTTTGTTCTAAATCACTTTTCACAAAACCTAAAACCTGTTTAAGAGAGAAAGCAACTGGTTCTTCTTCCTAATCGCGTTCTTGACAATTCCCGGAGTTCAGACGGTCGGTTTGTATCGTAGTTCGTGTCGTTGGATTCCTTGCGTCGAGGGTAAGCTTTTAGTATAATTTATATTATGTTTTGATAAGATTGAGGAAACCCTAATTTAGCAATTGGGGGTTTTTATGAGTAGTAATTGAATGGTAGTCTTTATGTGTTATGTATGATAGGAGGAGAATTCGTAGAGGAGCCGTTTTGATACAGCTGTAGATACCGTCTGCGTGTTGTGCTTTCCAGGTAGGATTTCCTACTCAGTATTAGTCCCATAATGGGATATTGGTGATGTGCTGTAGTTAGTTGTTTGATATGATGATTGTGATTGTGATTGTGATTGTGGTTGTGTTGTTGATTGTTCTCGAGGTGCGTTCTCGGCTGAGTGGGGTCACTTGCGGGAGTGATCTCACGCCCTAGTTTCGCCCTTCGTGGAACCCGCCACGAAAGGGGATGTGCACATTAATGGACAGGGTTATCGCTCGTACGATGAGCGGGGCTTAGGTGGGAACGGTGCGGTCCTCCATCGGGGCTGGTCCAAAGGGACGGTCGGTATTGAGATGATGGGAGTTGGTGGTGTGTGTGTGTGACAGTTCAGCTGTATGTTTGTCTTGTTATTGCTGTTTATATTGATTGTGTGATTAGTACTGACCCCGGTGTTGTTTTGTAAAACCTGCGGTGATCCATTCGGGGATGGTGAGCAGATATTGAGCAGGTATAGAGATGAGTCTTTGGGATAGGCGGGATGGCCACGCAGAACGATAGAGTCTTCCGCTGTAGTTTAGCATTTATTTCTATTTCAGTTGAGAACGGATAGTTTGGAATAATGTATTGTACTTTCAGTTTGGTTTCAAGGATTGTATTTATTCATTAAACTATTTACAATAAATGTTGTTTCTGTTTTGTCTATTTGATTCTCATACCTCGGGCGACCGAGATGGTGATGTCTTCATACCTGAGTGGTCCTGGTAAGGCACTCGGAGTATGGGGGTGTTACAGACCCTACCTCATCGCAAAGCATGAAAGACTTCCAACTACAGCCGCGCACAACTCCAATAAGCACCCTAACAATGATAACCATGTCCTATTACACGACTATACTCAAAGAATCATTCAAAAGGGCACAAGGCAGAAACTTACCTAACCTTGCACATCGGTGACGACATAGACAACCACCACCCACGTCCTCCTTGCTCCGCGAATCCCGACATTCCCATGGTAGGGGTTAGGCTAACTCCTTTAAGGTATGAGGCTATGGAGTGATAGAGTAGGGTGATGGTCTAGGGTTAGAGAAAGAGAAACTGTCGAGGAAAATGAGAAAATAGAAATGAATCTCGCGAACTCGCATTAATAATAACGCGTCGACAGCAGCCATACTCGGTCGAGTATAGGAATACTCGGCCGAGTAGACTCCACTCGGTCGAGTATTGGTGATACTCGGCCGAGTGGCCTCAGCTAGGTCGAGTAACTAACCTATACGTCTCCTATTACCAGTCTCATCCCTCACCCAATCATCCCTAAGGTCTATTTGGTCAACAAGATCGGTCAACAACGTTCCTACAATTCCTGAGTGTTACAATCTTTCCCCCTTAAAAGAACTTCGTCCCCGAAGTTCAGCCCGTACGACACTCCCCGCAAGATTACGTACCATGACCTTAATCACCTTCACAAATGTACACAAATTCACACTACCCATACATTACCATCAGCCATCTTATCCAACAACAATTTGCTTATCACAGCTACCTTTCTAACAAGGCTACTCACTAACTTACACATATACATACGGAGATTAGCGAAATTCCTATGCCCTAAAACACGTATGCAACCCATTTTCAAAACAGTATTCAACCCTATACTTACACAAGTATGCCATTGCAACACTTACACAATGTAAGAAAACCATACACAAATGTAAACTACCACGTTCCGTACGCTTATATTAAATATACAAATGCACAGCGATACACCATTGTAAAGTACATAAGTACACAATAATCACATTCCGAACACGTATACCAATTATCATCAATTGAATCGAATCTTCATATTACTTGACGTTCTTGCGCCATAAAATTTTCATATTAATTGAATACAACATAGATGCGGCATAAAGAAAACGTAATTATAATCCAGTAATTCCGAATGTGAACACACCTAACACACCTATGATTCCCAATATTTCATAAAATTAAATACTTATATTCACAAAATTAAATACTTACACATAAATAAAATACATATTTCATAAGTAAAATACTTATCATAGAAAAAAAAATTGAGTTGAGACATCCGTGTATAGTATAATCTTCATATTACCCGGATACAACATAGCTCCCGCTTCAAGGAAACATGAACGTAAATTCCGAATGTTAACTACATACATGTGATTCCAAAGTCATAGGTATAACTAAACACATATTAAACACATATTTTACATAATTAAATATTTAATTCCGCGACATTACTCTTCCCCCCTTAAAGGAACTTCGTCCCCGAAGTTTACTACTAACCAAAGCTAATACGTAGAATATCTCCCTTTATGACATCGCACACTTATGACTTATAAAGACCGAGACATTTCGACACCCCCCTAATGTATAACGATTCAATATAATTAATGAGAGTCTTATGCGTAACTCGTTGAGGCGATTATCACTGCAATCAAATATATACCCATATAAAACTTATTACCATAACTACACTGGCTGCGTATGGTGCTACCTTTCACATGATTTAATGATTCGAGTCTTCCTTCCCTAACCACTTAAGTTCCCGACAACCAAGCCATGTCATAAAACGAAACATTCTCAATCACGTATCCGTGATACAACTATCATTCACCTATGCGGCATATTCTGGTATAAAATAACAAAATAAGATATGGACCACTCTCTCATACAATTATCATATAAACTTCACCTGTGCCTTCTGTTATATCAACATTCGGCCGAGTATGAAGGCTACTCGGTCGAGTAAGCAATACTCGGTCGAGTATATTTGTATACTCGGCCGAGTGAGCTCTACTCGGTCGAGTACCGCGTATACTCGGCCGAGTTATCATAACCAGAGGGCGTTTTAGCGACATTACTTAGAGTATTCACAATCAACCTGCACGAAATTTTTCGCAGCAATATCAAGCATAACAAATTCCAACCTTAGTCGACATTCAACACATCTGCCTACGATAATTAAGTAACTAATGGCCTTATGGCCAAATACAGTCATCCAAAGGAAGATACCAAATTCCGAAAGGAACAGCCAAAGAAGAAGCAATAAATCCGACACAACAAAACAAGTCCATCACCACTAAATAAGGCTAACATCCAAGGAATCAACTAAATAATCTAACAATCTAAGATCAGCAACGAGGACCCTCCTCCATGTCATCTCTACCACCTGCGCCAGAAGTACCTGCACCTGAACTCCCTGCACCTGGAAAACCCGCTGCTCCTGAGTAGTCCCCTCCCGGTGGCTGACGATCAGGAGTTGGCTCCCCACGGTCTGCGAGGTAGCCAAACTCGCCTCTTCTCGGTGGTCTCCGAAACTCGGGTCCACCCCATAATCGTGGAACACTCCCGTATCCACTCCCGGTCCTCTCCACCAGACAGCCGTGCCAAATCGGTCCCGATGCCCCGATTAAGGGTCATCTCGTGTAGGTTGCGGAGCACCAAAGTAGAAGAGATCCGCTCGGCCAACTCATGAGGTCGCATCCTAGGGTCGTGCACGAGGGTACGGTGAGTGCGATAAGGAGGGTAAGGGTAGGAGTCGGGGCGAGTAAGAGGGCTCAGACACAACCGGATCTACCCTAGAGTGCCTAACCCCACGACGCTCCCTAGGTGGGGGAGGTGCCTGCTGCTGTCCCTCATGTACGGTGACAGGCTCGGGTAAGTCCAGGAGAATCCGTGGGTCAATCAGGTAGGACTGAGGCTCAGGTCTAGGAATGCCACAAGGCTCCCACTCGGCCAAATGATCAACAACAGGGAGACGAGCTGGGTCCGGAAGCACCATCCACATAGTCCCTCTCACCCTCCAAGCAAACGACCCATCATCCATCTTCCTCAACCATCGGTTCTGACGCCAATACTGGGCGTCCATGGTGGGTACAACCTCAACATACTCATTCCCCTCAGGAGGTGGGGCCTCAAAGTCGGTTAGTCGCTGAGCTAGGCGGGTCACTATGGCCCCGCAAGCAATGAATCGGGTCTCAGACTGTGCCATGCGCTCCAGACTAGAGCACACTATACCAGGAGCACTGTAGTAAAACGGTTTCCGGCGGTAGAGGTTAAGGTAAGACACAAGGAGCATGACTTCGTGAGAATTGAGCTTACTCACGTCATCTCTTGAGTAAAGCAGACAGGTCATCATCCTTAGAAACATACGAAGGGAAACGTGCTGGATATCATTAATCAACATGGCACTGACGGTAGGGGTGGGTCTGCCAGTCAAATACGGAAGGTACTGAGGTGCGCCACTGTTCTTGGCCACGTCACTAAGGTAGTCATCATCCTCGGCCTCTAAACCCAAATGGTCAGCCAACTCGTCAAGGGTAAGCTCATGATCCTCATTCATGAGACGAAAAGAGACGGTCTTGCCCTTCCTATCATAAACAAAAGAGCTCAAAAACTCTAAGGTCAAGTGGGGGTAGGATTTCTTTCTCAAGTGATACAACCCCTCCATGCCCAAAATCTTGAAAATGTGAACTATGTCCTCCTTAATTCCCAAAGTCTCAAGGATACTAGGGTTGACACAACGGGTGGGGCGAAAAGGACGGCGCATAAGAGCCACGAAAGCCTTACGATGATCGAAGTTAGCAAAAATTACCGATGGATGTGCCTCCACCGGCGGTACAACCGGTCCACTGCTACCTTGCCCAACCTCGAGTTGGACATCCGCGCGAGGTCTCTTGTTGGGTAAACCTCTAGTTTTCACCATACTGCAAGAAAATCATCTTTAACAAAGGATTGACACTTGAAACTCTTAGCACAAAAGACGGACTGTTTCACTTGTATATCGATTTAAGAACGATCTTTTTAAGACAACTATCAGAAAATCACCAACTACCTTACTATTCATATGGTTCCAATTTTAAATCACTTCAAACTAGAGAATACTCATCAATAACAATGAGAATTTCGTTTTTGATAACCCTTGAATTCAGAAATTGCATCTTAATCTCATGAAATTTATCGACCAAAATATACACAAGTTCCATGTGTGGTCAAATTCGAAAATCAATAAGTTTAAGACAGAATTTCGATTGTTTTTAACAAGAAATTGAAATATAGCATGCTAATACACAAAGTCTTTGAAAACAATTAAGGAATTTGAGTTTAAATCTTACCTTAAACTGATTCAGGGCAATTAAGAACAAGTGTGACACCAAGATTTTACCCAAGAGCTTGAAAAAGAGAGAGTATGGAGTTTTAGAGAGAAGGAAGGATGAAGATGGGAGGCGGAAATAAGAAAGAAAAGCAAGAAATTAGGGTTTTTGTATAACCCGCAAATGGCCTGCTACAGCAATACTCGGTCGAGTGTTGGGAATACTCGGCCGGGTGTTCACTACTTGGTCGAGTATTCAGTACACCCGGCCGAGTGTACACTGCTCGGTCGAGTACCTTTCTTACTCGATCGAGTTTTGAAGAACAGAAGCGATTATTACTTTCACATTACAGACACACGGGTATAGTAACTTGATACTCGGCCGAGTATGATCCACTCGGTCGAGTTTTCCGAAAACGAAAGAGGAGTAGTAACTTTTCGTTATTCCTGCAAGATTAAACAATATCGTTCGGAGTTCCGGACAGCCGGCTCGTCACTATTAACACTGATTTCTACCACATTAACACACATCACATAACATCCATCATCGGAACAATCATCATTCCTACCTTTATTCCTCCCTTTCCCACAATTATCTTATTCTATCTTTATAACATACTAACAAACTAACTACAGTACCTGCAAAGTCTAATTCTTATGTCACCTCATCGTTAATTCCACTAAACACCAGACATATTCCGTAATCATATTTGTAACATAGTAATTCAACACATAACACATTCATCGTGAAACAAATTGATTAATTTGTCACTGATCACACATTGCACTGATCACACATTGCAATAATTCCATATTCACTTCCACTTTTCTACACATATATCTAACACATACCACTCTAATAATAGATACACACATAATAGATGTACACAACGTACATCACCTAGCAATCCACGACTTACACTAGCTACCCTCTTTTTCCCGTGTCTGGCTTAAGTCCGATGGGGCCATGATTTTGAAATGAAGGCGCCTACTCACCCAAAATCTAGCATCGGCTGGGGCTCCCAACGTACATACACCAGGTTCATTTTAATTGACACCCTATGTTCATTAATTTCGTTAGTTCAGGTTCCAAAATCGTCGGCTCGATACCACTTTGTAACACTCCCCGCACACCGAATGCCTTACCAAGGACCATTCCAGTGTATGACGGTGTCACCATCTCGGTTTCCCGAGGAAGTAGATCAAATTAGACAATACAAGGACAATATAACATTAATAGAATATCTGTCACAATACCATTTTATTCAAGTCTCAAAAATAGAGTTCAATTACAACACTTGTGATTCTACATCTCTAGACCAGTAGCGTGATGACTCGATCCCTCCAATCCCAAAGCAGAATCAACAATACCGCTAAACCAACTGCTCACCATCCCCGATTGGATCACCGCATATACCACAAAACAACACGGGGTCAGTACTGACTAATCAAATATAAGATAAGACAATAAAGTAAATAGCTGATCATCCACTATCCCAAACTCACCACCTCGTACAAACACCGACTACACACGAAGTGTGTAGCCCTGCCAGATTACCCATCGCAACAGGTAATCCTCGCCGCCGATGGGTGACCGCACCCATCCCCACCTAGTCCGGCTCCTCAACGAGCGACTACCAGTCCCTGTCCCTTAATGTGCACATCCCCTCCCGTGGCGGGTTCCACGGAGGGCGAACTAGGGTGTGAAGCCACTCCCGCAAGTGACTCCACCACAATCACAATCACATGACACAGCTGTCACACCACAACGACATCATCACCCCAACACCCATACTCCGATGATCGGAGATAGACACAAATTACAATACAATCATAATCTCAAATCAATTAACAATGAGATCGAGTAGGAGACCCTACCTCATCGCAAAGCATGAAAGACTTCCAACTACAACGCAAGACAACTCCAATAAGCACCCTAACAATGATAACCATGTCCTATTACACGACTATACTCAAAGAATCATTCAAAAGGGCACAAGGCAGAAACTTACCTAACCTTGCACATCGGTGACGACATAGACAACCACCACCAACGTCCTCCTTGCTCCGCGAATCCCGACATTCCCATGGTAGGGGTTAGGCTAACTCCTTTAAGGTATGAGGCTATGGAGTGATAGAGTAGAGTGATGGTCTAGGGTTAGAGAAAGAGAAACTGTCGAGGAAAATGAGAAAATAGAAATGAATCTCGCGAACTCGCATTAATAATAACGCGTCGACAACAGCCATACTCGGTCGAGTATAGGAATACTCGGCCGAGTAGACTCCACTCGGTCGAGTATTGGTGATACTCGGCCGAGTGGCCTCAGCTAGGTCGAGTAACTAACCTATACGTCTCCTATTACCAGTCTCATCCCTCACCCAATCATCCCTAAGGTCTGTTTGGTCAACAAGATCGGTCAACAACGTTCCTACAATTCCTGAGTGTTACACAGGGCCTGAGACGGCGTATAGGTGACGGTATGGATACGAAGGTTTGGGGCCATACGTGGATTCCCAACTCGCATACAGGGCGTGTTATCTCGCCGTGTGGTCCGGGGAATGAGGTAATGAAGGTTGCGGAGCTGCTTATGTCGAGTGGGATCGAGTGGGATGAGGGGAAGCTGAACCATTTCTTCTTGCATTTTGAACGGGAACGCATAAGGAACATTCGGGTCAGCCCAAATCGACCGCGAGACATATGGTACTGGGGGCAGGAAAGCGATGAAATTTACACGGTTCGTAGTGCGTATAAGATGTTGGCTGGTGAGGTGAGGGACTTGGCAGACAGCTCGGATGGGGATAGAGTGAAGCGGCTCTGGAATAGACTTTGGAACTTTTCGATTTAGCCTCGTGTGAAGCTCTTCTTTTGGCAACTGTGTAGGGAAGCATTAGCTACGAGGGTGAACATTGTGGCGCGAGTCGGAGGTGAGTCTTCTTTTTGTTCCTTTTGTCATTTTTCTATAGAGTCAAGCTTACATTTATTTCGGGATTGTGGGGTGGCCCAGTGGGTGTGGGAGGGGTTGGGGATTGAGGTTGCGACGGAGAAGCAAGGGGGTGATGTGAAGGAGTGGGTGGAGACTTGTTGGCAAGACATGTGTGTGACGGAGTGTGTTAAATTGATGGTTGGGTGTTGGGCTATATGGGAACACCGGAACAAAGTCATCTTCGATAATGTTTCGGTTGAGCCGGAGCTAGTGGTCAAGAGGGCAAGGGACGTGATTCATGGGGGGGGTGGGGGAAAGTGAGGGGGAAGTGCGGGGTACACTTGCAGCGCGTAGGTCGAAGGAAGGGGATAGGGAGGATGAAGGGTGGAAGGCAGCGAGGCATGGCTATGTTAAAATTAATGTCGATGCAGGGGTGAAGGATGGAGAGGGGATGACTACGGGAGCTGTGTGTCGGGATTCGAATGGTGATGTGATGTGGGGCGTGTCAATTGGTCGGGAGCAACAATGGGAGGTTCTTGTGGCGGAGGCTTGTGCGGTGCTTGATGGGTTGGAGGAAGTGGTGAGGCGGGGGATCCAAAATGTTGAAGTAGAGAGTGATTGCTTACAAGTTATTGAAGCTCTTAAAGAAAGGAAGACGGGACGAAGTGGGTTCGCATTGCTGATCGAAGATATTCTCGAATGTAGTTTCAAGCTTCAGTCGGTCATATGGTTACATGTTTCTCGTAATAATAATTGTGTAGCTCATGCTTTAGCTTATTGTTTCCCTCGTGTTTCGGGTAAAGTTGTATGGGATGATGGCTTACCATCGTCTGCAAACTCTGCTGTTCGTTTTGATAAGTTATTAATCGAGTAAGGCCTTCGGGCTGTTGATTTCATAAAAAATAGTTATCAAATATAATCACAAATGCTAGTAACAGTCTGATAAGAACAAAAATAATTTTAAAATGCCAAAACTAAATAATAAGAAACTAGTTTAGACCCCGTGCAGTAAATGCACGGTATCTAGAGTATTTTTTATTTTTAATAAATTACTTATATTAATGGTATCTTATTAATTGTTCATACTTCTTGTCATTTTCTTTGAAACAAAAATAGTTGTAACTGATAATTAATCAAGAGAATTGAGTTATGTGCTTAAATGTATTTTAATCAAAATATTTTTCTATACCACAAAGCTAATGATTTTAATTTTTAAATTCTCTTAATTTTTTTTTGGCACGGAAGTAATAAAAGCAAGTTACAATTTTGTTTTATAGTATGGACTAAGTTATTCTCTAATAATAGTATAAATATATTTAGCAATTTATAGTTTTATATAAAATTTAATTGATTTCAATTAAGATATTATAGTTTAGATTTAGTGAAAATAATATAATTTGATGAAAATATTAATTTTAATGAAAAGATAGTAAGTTAATGAAATAAAATATAATTATTAGTTCCTTATTTAGCAAATACAATTAATTGTTATTAGCTTCCTTATTTATGAAGATGCTTTTTGGAGGGAAAAATGGTGAGATTATCTATTCATTTAGTAAATAGGGGATTAACCAAGTTGATTTCGAGGGCTTTACGAGCCGACTCAGATCATTTACAATCCTATTTGGGATCAAATTTTAGTATTTTCTTAAATTAATTGGGTATTAGAGTGAATTGATTTTATTTCAGTACTCCATATTATTTGTTCGATGAATGGTAAAAACGTGAATGCAAATAGGGTGATAAATAGTTAAGTCACTCATTTAGCTTAGGAAAGTTTGTATCAGAAAATTTATTTAGACTTATTCCAATGCTTCTTTCTATGGTTAAAAAGCCGATCTAGCTTATATGAATCAATGTTCGAGAAAAGGTTAAATCAAAGCTTCATAACGTTTTTTTTTTGCCTTATTTCATGCATAAATATGTTCAAGACTTGTACTTCGTATTAAACATACTTGGCATACCTTGTTTTTCTCGGCTGGTGGAAACAACAAGGCCCTATTCCTCCTTAACAAATTTGAGATGTTTGTAAAGAATGTTGTGATAGCAATATACTTCACATACATATATTCTCATAGTTTAGACTATTGTTTGTTGAATAATGACTTAAATCTGATAGTTGCTGCTTCGAACGACTATTACGGGGGTCTCCTAATTTAAATTCTCTAAACGATATTTGATTAGGGCTTTCCTAATATCTATTTGGCTAGAGTTCTGTTTTGGGTCTTCTAGGTCTTTCTGTATTGGTCTTAGAGAGTACTATATAAACTCTCTAAGTCAACACCCTAACCGTTAATATATATCATACCAATTTCAACTTTGAAATCTGTAACTCCTCAATATCAATAAAATACCGCTCTCTTCTACTGGTGGACGTAGCTATTACATCGATAGTGAACCACGTAAATCCGTTTGTTTGTTTTCTTGTTTGTTCTTTACTTTTTATTTATCTTTCTCGCATCTGTTACGTCATCATATACAATAGGTTTGAGATTTGGAACACGCACATATTCTAGACTTTAGCAAACTATATTTTGCACGACGACGTGATAGTGAGATGGTAAGTAGTTAACGAACATATCAATCTGATTTGCTTCCATAACAAAGATTAGTATTTAATCATTTACGAAGATTATAACCTATTAATCATAATTCATATATATATATATATATATATATATATATATATATATATATATATATATATATATATGAATTCTATGCATGTATACTTAAGTAATTAAAAGATGACAAATGTCGAATCCACACGCTTAAATTCAACTTTATATATAAGATATAAAATACTTCCTCCGTTCTATTGAATTGTTTACGTTTGTTTTTTGGGCACTATTCATAAGTGAGAAGAATCTTCAATACAACTTTTAATGTATAACATAAAAGATAGTCATGTGAGATCTTGTTTAAATTGTCTTACCGAGAGTATTATAAATATCAAATTTTTATAATTTTTAATGATATGTAACTAAAGATATAAACAAAAGAAAACAAGCATTGACATACGTGCATAGAGCAAACGTAAATTATCATATGGAACGGAGGAAGTATGTTTTAGAAGGATAACCAAATAATCAATGACGTAGCTAGAACAGGGCCTGCCAGGGCCTTGGCCCGGGGTCTTTTACTCTTGATGTATTAAAAACAACAAGTACAACATGTTCAATTGGTCCTTGGTTTAGTTGTAAGACATTGCAATCTATCCATAGACAAACTCTTCCCTTTTAATTTTTTCCCCCTTATTTAAGCTTTTATCAGTGGGTTGGTTTTTTTACGTAATTTATGCATTAGAATGAGGGTGGAGAAATGAGAAGGGCAATATGGGAAACTCAATACTGTAATGAGTAAAATGCGTACTGCGAAAATCAACACCCTTTTTTTATTGTTTCTTCAATGAAGAAACTTATGCCATGAGTTGTCTCTACAATTTTTACAATGATTCTTGAAATATTTTCTACCCCTATACCATTTTTTTTATTTGTTCCATACACACTTTATTAATTTCTAAATATTTTCATATAATACTCATTTAATAATTTCTAATTTTGTATTCATACATTTTAAGACATATTGAGAAGTTAAGTATTATCGAAAACCGATAACGTGTACTATAACAGATATTTCGAGGTATTTTAATCTCGTCGACATATTTAAGTCGAAGATGAAAAGCTTAATTTCGGCCCCACCTAGGATTCGATTCTGGCTACGTCCCTGCAAATAATCCCTAAAATTTTGTGTTTTTAGAAGTAGAGAAGACCAAGACCCAAGAGTGGATGAGTGCATATCAACTTATCAACCATGAAGCACATGCCTTATGAGTTATGTCCCCCTCCATTTCTCCATAATTGATATAGGAGTAGTTGATATCACTTGTTTTCTTCACTCACGTTTCAATCTCCTTTCTCCCTCTTACATGTGGGGTTGATTGGTTGGGGCTTACTCGTGAGCTTCCCTCTTCTACTATCCCAAAAGCCAATTTTCTAATTTATGCATCGTTTGAATTGATATACATCTGAAATTGAATTGAATTGAACTAAACTGAACTAAAATAAATTAATTAACTAAACTGAGATTAAGTTCAATTGAACATGTACTTAGTGATCGCTGTTTAAATGTCTTCGTTTTTCTACAAGCAAGAAAACCAGGTTGATATATGATTAGGGCAGAAAGTATCATACTCTCATATTTAATTCTGTACGAGTAATTGAGTTTTTGTAGATATTTCTAAAATTACGATAAAATACTATCCCTCAAAATCAAAGACAATGCACAATCTATGTTTACAATTTTCCTAATTCTAACGCTCTATCCATGATCCAACGGATTAATTGTGATTTAATTTGTTACCAATTCGATTTTAGGGCGATACATACATTTGGAATTTGCTCCATATTTCCTTAAAATCGCGATCACAATCCACATTAATCTCATAATACACGTTTTAAAAGTCTCGACCACATTACAACCTTTGAAGGTTGCCGCCGTTGCATTTTTATACAACAATCAATTCCGAGATCAAGACTGAAACCAACTCGAAAACTATCGAACATAACTTTGATAAGATTTACCTTTAATTTAGAAAGCAAGCAAAAATTGGAATCTTTGGATTGAGGAATGTGGACAAAGTATCAATAACAAGCTGTAAGAAAGTGAGAGCACACGACCATTTAAAACTCTTTTAATCCAGTCTGTAAAGGAACACTCCCACATGTACTATGTTTATTGCCAATTATAACTTGACATCAAATTTTGAGATCCAAATTTTGCCTAATAAAGTAGACAAACAAGAGTGACATAGTGTTGTTGCAAAATGTTATGTTGATAATTCCACCAACCCAAATTAGAATGAGACAATATATCCCTACAAATTAAGGATAATAATTAAGTTTTACAGATATCAATTAGTTTAGTTAGTAAAAATATAACTCCCTTTATACTAAGAAAATAAAAATATAAGTACAATAATTAAGTTATTCGTCGGAGGCTAGCACA
This sequence comes from Silene latifolia, assembly GCF_048544455.1. Taxonomy (NCBI): domain Eukaryota; kingdom Viridiplantae; phylum Streptophyta; class Magnoliopsida; order Caryophyllales; family Caryophyllaceae; genus Silene; species Silene latifolia. Next base: position 18,689,112 of record NC_133533.1, on the reverse strand, counting down.
CCCTTACTCACTTAAAGGATGTTGGTTGATTACGAAGAAAATTCTTTCAAAATTTAAAGCGCATCAAGGCAGGAGCGGACCTAAGAAAAATTCAAACTTTGCTTACAAGACTTTGGTCTAATTAGAGTAGTTCATGATATTAGATATTGCTTTCATTCTCGAGATGGGATGTCGTGTCACGGTCTAAAATCATGGCTGATACCATCACAAATTACAGTTGAATCAACATCTAATACTTTAACAAAGTGATCACGATACAATGTCGATCACAATATAACGTTAATACCATGAATTAACAATCTAATTAAACAGCTAATTGTTGATGTAATTGATGAGAAGTAGTCTCATCTTCATCGAAACAAGAGTGAATTAGCTTATTATTCGTCGATTTACCCATAATTATCGACGAATTTGAATCGGAAACAACTAGATTAAGAGGGGTTTGAAGTAGCAACATCTCTCTTTGGAGGTAAGAACAATAGGTGTGGAATGTGGTAGGAGTCACATTTAAATGAAATCCCAAACCAAATAAGAAATCCACCTCTAGGAAGTTCATTTCTGTAGTGCTTATTCCACCAATTTTGGCATAATATGCATTGTTGTAATACCTGAAAAATACAAAAATTGCAACACTTAGATAAAATTGGAAAAAAAATTACAAAACTTTTAAAAAGAATCATAGAAACTGAGTATATCATTTTTTCCTAACGTGTACCACGGTACCCTAAAGACACACATTAATAAATTAAATATTGAAAGATACACAAAATATGTATATATATTATAATTACATGGAAATATTTGATTAGAATTTACTATTGTAATTAACTCTTGGAGAGTGACATTTTGATGGGTAGCTGGATTTAGTTGGTCCAAATAGATTTTTTTTTTCTTTTAAAAATAATATGATGTTAATTCATACAGTTGCTTGATCATGACATGGTTGATAGTACTCTCGCCCCGTCTTTCAGACGTTCAAGTCATTTCACTACATTTCTCAAATTATGCGAGCGGGTTTTTGTATTATGTAATGAACGAAGTATAATTGTCAAAGTAATATAACACCAATTTTTATTTAAGCTGTTAAACTTAAAACGACTCTCACACCCAAATAAAATAGTGGTGAAAAAAAAAGAGTCGTGAACGGTCTTAAACTAGGACGGTTTTAAGTAAGATCAACTGATTAGTTATTTAGTTAAATATTATAATATCCAACAAAAACCATGGAAACAAAAATGTCATAATCTTATTAACTCCAAATATTCAAATATAAGATAGAAACAAGCAAGAGACATGTGATCAAGTCAAGTCATCATAAAGACCCAATTGGAGGCTTTGGAGCCAATAATAAATCAATAATTCAACTAAGGTGTTGTTTGACCAAGTTTAAAAGTGCTTTTACAATTAAAAAAGTAGTTGTTTGGCCAAACATGGTAAATTAGAGGGTTTTAAAAGTGCTTTTGAAAAGTCAAAAACTGATTATTCACCCCCAAAAGGAGAAGTAGATAATTGCAACTTCTACTTCTACTTTTCACATAAAAAACCAAATAAACAAACAAAAGTTGTATTAAAGTAGTTAGGCCAAACATATAAATTTTGTGAGAAACCACTTTTACAAAAGTATGGCCAAACAACTAAAACTTTTCCGAAAAGTAACTTATGAATAAACTCCTTTTGAAAAGGAAAAACCATTTTCCATAATCAAGGCCAAACAGCACCTAAGTAATAAGCTAAATTTTCAACAAAAGTAAAAAAAAAAAAAAGCACGTGAATAAAACCCGCAAATCAATTTGCCTTATAAAATTGAGAATTTCATTTGCAATTATAAAATTGAGAATTTCATTTGCAATTATAAATTCATAAGCAATCATAAAACCCACTAAAATCAAATTAAAGTTCACAAATTCTTGTGTAAGACCTAGCTCCTTCTTGATCGAACATTTGTGTTAAACATGTTTTCTATATAGTTTTATTTTTCACTTAGACTATTTTATTGTAAAACGGTCTTACAAAAGACCAACTGATAGAGAATTAAACTCAAGAATTTAGCATGAACAACAAAACTCACTAATTATTCAATCAAGTTACAAAATATGCATAATTCAACAAAAACAAATGTACTCCTACCTCCCGATCATTTATTTATCTTTGATTAATATACTAATAAAAAATAATAAAAAAAGACTAAATAAATGACTGAGACGGAAAGAGTAGTATAAATACTTACAAATCATCCATGAACTTAGCAGCAACCATGACACTAGTGATCAACAATCGATGAATGTTGAAGGAATTAAGGAGCAACAAAGGTTGTCTTTGAGTAAAACGATCAAGATAAACATAAGCAACAACAAAACAACAAGGACTACAATTTGCATACTTAAAAATTCTCTCTAAATAACATGGTATGGAAATTGTAGGAGGAGTTAACCCATGAAAGATTGAAACTTTTTGTGGTATAATTGAAAGGCTATGGATGTCATTCGACTCGGCGACGCGTTGTAAAAGAGAAGAAAGGTAGTTGATCATCTTTGGCATTGTGGTTGGGTTTTCTAGCTCTCCCATGGTGAAGAAGAAGAATAATGGTGGGATAGATAGATAGATACTTTCTATGTTCTTTTTATTTGGGATGTTTGTTAAGGAAATAGTTTTTTCTTCATGGGTTTTATATTGTGCAAGGGTATAGCAATGTGCCAATGTTTATGGGACAGGTAAGTTGGTTAAAAATTAAAAGGATGAGTTGGGTTTGGAAATGTCTAAATTGACCTTGGGTTCATGGGTGGAATTTCATTTTTTTTTTGGTTTTAATTGATCTTGGTTTCATGATTTATTTTGATTTGGTATGCTAAAGGAGTAGTTTTTTCTTATGTTGCATGGACTCGGTTAGAAATATTTGACAGAGTTACATTTTTAAGTGTTAAATTTAGCTATTTTATGAAAAAAAAAAAATCATGTTTTCGATCTAAATGAAATGTTCGAGAGTTCTACCTATGTTTCAGGATCCAAGTCCGACACGGGTATGCAAGGTTTTTTTTCTTCTGGGTTATAAGTATTCACAAATTTTTATTCAAGACTGACTTATGTATACCATATGACATTTAAAATCGATGATTTTGTTTTTAGTTAAGAATTTTACAATAATTTAGCGTAAACTCACTTTAAAAGAACTATCGAAATTAGCATCGATCTGATGGGTATAGTATTGAAGTATTTTTTTTTTTTGGCAAGTTACCTAGGTTTGATGAGAGTTTCAAAATGTGAGTGAAGAACATAAAGGGTTTCTAATTTGAATTTATTGTGGAGGAAAAAGTTGGAGGATGTTGATTTTGAATTTAAGTAATCATATGCTTAATTCAAAAGTTAACTTGTGAGAGAGGGAAATTAAAGACAAAAAAAGTTGATTAGTAGAAATGTGTTTAATTAGAATTAACTATTTAAGCAATTAGGGAGTATAAGTTTCGTATTTTCATTTGAAAATTATGTTGGAAGTCACTTTATATATATGCTTGTCTTCCACTAACATAGGAGGACTATCTCTGACTTTTTTCATGCAAGAATAATGGAAGATTTAGATAAGAGAGAAATTATATCCACAAGGGTAAAAATGTAGAAGATTACAACTTTACATGTGATAACATGTGAGAGTAAGTAATTGTGAGTTTGTGACCCAACTTTTATGGGATACATACCTACTTCAGCTACTTGTAAAGATCCTAAAGTACATATTCCAGGAATCTAAACACGCTACAGCATCTAATTTTTTATTTTACTTTTTTTTTTTAAAAAAAAAAAGAAAGAAAAAGAAGAAGTAATAAAACGGGTTTTGTACATGCTAAGAGGGTCGATAAGTGATTCAAGTTACTAAAACCGGCGTATTTTGCGTGAGTTGTATCGTATATTTGCCGATGAAGTTCATCTTTGGGTTATTCAATGAATGCTATTTGAGCCACATGAGGTTGAATAAGACAAGTTGTTCCGAGTTCAAGTTGAATCTCGAGTGAGAGGTTGGGAGCTGGATAAAGTCGAGATAAAGCATGGTTGATGGAGGGTTGTGGAGAAGAAGAAATGTGTGAAAGGAGAAGAGAGTAGGCGAGCACGGTGAGTGGAGCTGTACAATGGTGCTGGCAACTCCACTCGGCCCGGCCCAGCTCGCACTTCTAAGCCAGCCCGAATTCCCCCTTGAGAGCTAGTGTCCACATTTCTTTGACCCGACATGGTCCGAGCACTAAAAAAAATAAAAATAAAACAAATGACGCTCGGCCGGCTACTTGGTGGGGCTGGGGCTGGGGCTAGGGCTAGGGCTGGAAGAAGCTGGCACGGTAGTGGCCCGGCCCAGCCCAGCCCGTTCACATGTTCGGTCCAGGCAAACATGTTCAGGCCGTGCCTGGCTACAAACATAACACGACCAAGAGGGTGGTGGGCTGCTGCCTTATGGACGAGTCGTCTATATTGCGTGGTACCACTCTTATCAACAAATTGCGATGGGTTTGGGTGAAACATGCTTATTGGGAGTAATCTTAGGATGGGTTTGGGTAACCTCCTGGAAGTTTCCAAGATGGGCATGAGTGAGACCAATATGCGATGTAAAAGACTCGTGTTGACATGTGGGCTAAGTACACAACGTGCCTGGTGAGCTACCGTTAGAGTATGCTTCCAAGCCCATAGTTTGGCGGGGGTGTTATACACGGGCCCGACTTCTATGGCTAGGCCCTTAGTCAGCCCTTCTGGGGAGGTTGGATTGCACGGGTCGGGTCTGGCTAGAGATTTTTAGCCTTAACTCGGCCCATAAAGCATATTTTTTATTTTTTTAACGGGCCTAGTTGGTTTTATCAGGCCCTAAACCAGCATGATATACGAACGAGCTCTTCCCATATACTCCGTATATTGTATGGTCTTGTGCCTTATTTGACATGGAAAAAAATAGCAATGACAATTGACAATTATTGGCAAACACACATACCCGTGGAAGAGTGAGATTTTACCATGGCATTATGCGAAGGCGTAATCTATAAATCACGTGAAAAAGTTTAACGTGTTGGATTAGATATCAAATGAGTTGTCATGTTACTACAAAAACAAAGTGAACAATTTGATAGAGTTTTAATTTTGTGATCTGTAAAGCTTGTCATTTTACATACAATTTGATGCAAATTAAATCTCAAATCTAACAAACAATTTCTGACAATCACAGCAAAGAATTACTAGGGATTGTTGATTTAATTATTGATGATTTATTAGTTTAATTGTTTTGTACAATTATGAACATACTGAGAAACATCTCAGTACGAGCAAGTACATCATGTCATCATCTCTACATGTTCTTGCAAATTGTTTGTTAATCAACGAGACTACAAGAGTACAAGGGATTGATAATAATGGTAAATATATTTACTTAACTCATACGGAGTAGTATTGAATCTCGATTATAGTCCAATCACAGTATCGATTGTCGTGGTAATCTCGTTAAATGAGATTAATATCGCTTTAAAACGAATGTGGTTGCTATAAACCTCAAAACTGTGATTAATTTGGTTACATGTTAGTGTTGTGACTTATTTTTAAAATGATGTTTCAACTTAGTTTACCGAGATTTTTTCAGGTAAGACGTTCTCGGTGGACTATTTCTATAATCTCCAAGCTTGTGTGGCTAAAGCTGCTTTAGAGGCTGAGGAGTTAGCTACTATTAAGGCTTCGCATTCGGGGCTGTCTTCCTTTGACCCTTTGGACACCATTAGAAGTGATATTAGAAATCACTTTCCGTTTTTCATGGTGGGGGGAAAAAGGTACTTGTATGTCTTTTCGTGCTAAAGTTGATGCTAGTTGGGTGGATTCTTGTCAAGCTTCTTTGGGGTGGGTGGTGTATTCGCCTGAGGGAGTTCGCTACTCCACTCTTGCTCGTAGTTTTGTCGCAGAATCTGCCATCCAAGCCGAGGCTATATGGGAATTCGGGATCTTATCACGTGGGCTTTGGGTCGTAACATCCTTCATTTGGACATTTCCTCTGACTGTCTTCAACTTGCTGGGGTGGAATCGCCTCACCATTTGACTGAGGGATTGTTGCAGGATATTGAGTACTATTTTACGTTCTTTCATTGTTTTTGTTTTACTTTCTTACCTCGTCATCTTAATAAGGTCGTCCATAACCTAGCTAGAGCTGAACTAGGTCTGTAAGGTTACCTCTTTTTACTGCAAAAAAAAAAAAAAAAAAAAAAAATTGTTTACCGAGTTTGGTTTATAATAGACACGATTTCCTAACATACATTACATCGTTTGGTGTAAAGTATCCGGTTTAGTTCGGATTCGATCCAGGTAGGATTACTAGGGCGGTAAAGCTCTCCCTCATGAGTTTTAACACTGCTATATTCCTAGGGCTCGAACACGAGACTTCTAGTTAAGCTAGAATAACCAGTTGATCTAAGTGTTCATGGGTAACTTGTGTACATTTAACTTTTTCGTTAATTATAGGTACATTGTAATTTGTTGTAAATCAGATATGGAATACAAGATTAATGGTTTCTTTTCACTTTATCATTATCTTTTTTTAACATGGTATCAGGAAAAATTTAATTTAACTGAGCAAGTTAGATTAGTTTAATTTATTTAAGCATATTCGATCAATGGCAGCTGTTTGTAGCATGCTTCCCTTGTTGTCGATAATCACAGAAATGGTCATTTTCTAAGTCAAGAAAATAATTATAAATTAGATAAAAAAAAAGTGGAGAGCAAATCAAAAATAGCCACGTGTTACGACACTAAATGATATGTGGTGGTGTGGTCCTGTTTATTACAATTACAATCCTAATTATAGTGACCCATCACGAACTCAATCTCAGATTATACTCCATCAATCCACGATGTTTGTTTATCATAATGCATATATTAAGGGATATGTTTGCATAAAAATGGAGCTACTAATCGTTTTAGGTTTTGTTTGACAAGACATTTCAGGTATTTGATTTGGTCAAAGTAGCTTTTTTGACCAAAATTTCAAAGGTGCCTTATTTTTCCGTAAGCGTTTGGCAAATAGTTTATTTAACCAAATAAGCTACCTGAAATGAAATGCTACCTAGAGTAGCATTTGAGATTTCAGGTACCTGATTTGATGTAATTTTCCCTTTTTACCCCTTCGTTCTATACTATTAAATAATTATCATATCCTTTTATTTTCTCAAAAAAAATTATCATATCCTTTTACGTTAGTTCATCAAAATCAGTTATCTTTTTTGTTAGTTTGCCAAACATTTTTTTGTATATAATCAATTACCTTATCAGCTCCTAATTTTCAGTTACCTTATCAGTTACCTTTACAGGTTTCAGTTAGCTTTTCAGTTTTCAGCTGCCTTTTCAGTTAGTTTTGCTAAACAGAGCCTTAGACTTTGTTTGGCAAAATTAACTGAAAAGGTAGCTGAAACCTGAAAAGGTAACTGATAAGGTATCTGAAAATTAGGAACTGATAAGATAGCTGATTATATAAGAAAATGTTTGGCAAATTAACTGAAAAGGTAACTGATTTTGATGAAATGACGTAAAATGATATGATAATTATTTAATAGTATGGATTTAAAGGGTAAAAACGGAAAATCAAACCAAATCAGGTACCTGAAATCTCAAACGCAACTCTAGGTAGCATTTCATTTCAGGTAGCTTATTTGGTTAAATAAGCTACTTGCCAAACGCTTACAAAAAAATAAGGTACCTGAAATTTTGGTCAAATAAGCTACTTTGACCAAATCAGGTACCTGAAATGCCTTGCCAAACGGAGCCTTAGTTGGATGTACTTTGAGTAGTTAAGGCATGTCGGTTTGTATCGTGTTTGGATTTTGTCGAGATTATAGTACTGTTTGATTGAGTTGTCTTGATTGCGTTCGTTATCTGGTTAATTCTATTGGTGTGTTGAATTAAGAGAGGTTTGATTCAGGTCAATTAGGCAACTATTTATCATCTTGTTTTAATTTTTTGATAGATCAACTAGTCTAGATCCCGCCAATAAAGCGCGGTATATATAGAAGTTTTAAATTTTAATGCATTACTTTTAAAATTTAATTTGACATTTCATTAATTTTCATATTTCACTAATTATATTTTTTCCTTTGAAAAAAAAAAATTGATCTCAAAACTAATTGAGAGAAAAGGCTATGAAATATGTGTTTAAATGAAAATATTTTTTTATACCTCAAAGTCAATAATTTCATTTTATTGATTTTGTCAAATTATTATAATGAATTCTCTCTTCTTATTCTTTTTTTGTGGCGAAGTTAGTAATAATCGTTCATAGTTTAGTTTTGTACATAATAAGTATGCATCAAATCATTCTCTTTTAGTAGCACAAATGAAAGATTTAGTCATTTGTAATTTATAATTTGATACCTATTTTATTTTATTTTAATAAAAGGAGTATAATTTAGGTTTATTAAAACTATCATAGTTTGATGAAACACAAAATCTCATTGAAGACAAAGACTACTATTTTAATGAAAGGATTTGGTTAATGAAAGAAATATTTATCTCCATATTTGAGTCGGTGTATTTTAGCGGGAAAAGTTTGGAAAGATCAAGACTTGATTTCACCAACCCAAGGGGGTTCATACAAGCATGGCGAACCTAGAAATAAAATAGTGGGGTAGCGAATTTGCCTCATATTGTTATATACTTATGTTAGGGTCTATATTTAAGAATTTTGTAGTAGTAAAAATCGATAATTTTAACCATTTTTTGAAAATTTGGAATAACGAATGCAACCTTTTGCTACTAGCTAGATTCCCCTCTGCATACAAAGGACAAGTATCATGGAAAATATCCTTCTCATATGTCAGGATATAATTAGACTATACAATGTAAATACAATTTCCCTTAGATGTTTATTCAAAATGGATCTACAAAAAGCATATGATAGTACAATTGCTCTCCCTTGTGACGGGTTACCATTTGTGACGGATATTTTGTGAGATAAAATGGTAACAAAATGGGTTAGTGGAGAAAGGGGACCACATGAATAGTGTTGCAGAGAGAGAAAAAATGGGTACTTTATGAGGTAAAATGGTACCCGTCTCTTGTTTGTGACGGATAGCGTCCGTCACAAACAAGAATTTGTGATGATAGTATAGAATGAGAATTTTTGGAGCAATTGTTGATGGCATTGAAATTTCCTTTGCAATTCAGGAAATGGATTTTTGTATGATCCTATTTGAGAGATGTCACTAATTAAGGCGAACTATATTTTTATTAAGTGTGTGTTTGGCCTAGTTTGTAAAAGTGTTTTTAGACTCAAAAACACTTTTTGGCCAAACACATCATTTTCTAAAAGTTAAACAAAAATTCTCAAAAGCTAAAAATCCATATTTTTGCCCATAGAAATAGAAGCAGCTATTTATTGTTTCTGCTTTTGAAAAACACTTTTGAAAAATTAAGCTTGAAAAACAAAAACTCACTTTTGAGAATCAAGGCTAAACTATTTGTAAATTACTAATTGAATTTTGTATATCAGATTATTCTCATCACTATTATTATAAGCTACTCCATATTTTAAGTTATTCTTTGATCGAGTTGTGTTGGTTAGCTCAATTGGTGTGTTGAATCAAGAGGGGTCGAGTTTGGTTTGATTCAAGTCAATGAGGCTATTGTCAACTATTTTATCGTCTTATTTCAGTTTCTAATGATATTTCATATGTGAAATGTCAGCCATGTCAATTAGGGAGAGTTATAATTTTGTTAAGTTACACTTATTTTGTAAATATCGAGCCATATTTTATGTGTGAGATGTCACTAGCTAAGTCGAATTATATTTATGTGAAGTTACACTTATATTGTAAATATCGTGTCATCTCATACAGTCATACATTCTTGTCATTCCATGAGAAGGATGTTTCTAGTAAGGTTCATCAATTTGTCGAAGTAGGGGGGGGCATCATGGTTATAGGGAACAGTACTTGTAATGGACTTGTACAACAATGACACTAGTTTGTCTTAGGACTCCAAAAAAAATTTGCAAGTTAAATTATTGCAAATTGTACAATAGTATTTGTTGTAACTTGTAAGTTGTAAGTAGTGTACTGCCATTTTTTTTTACTGTGAGAGAAAAGATATACTTAAAACATGGAGTAACTGATTTTGCTATAGAATGAGCAATCCTATTAAGGTTTATAGGACAATAACTAATAGAAAAACAGTGAGTTGAAACTAGTAGATTATTAATCGATAAAGGATGGCTTTTACATGATAATCCAAAACAGCAATGCCAGCAACCTGGAGACCAGATTCAAACAGTCGGTAGTAGCTTCAATGTGCCAATAATCACGTCCAATAGCATCATAAATCGCATAGTGAAACGCATAAGCTTCAGCTTGAAACACAGATCTTACCCAGAATTTTACATGACTTCGATGGATGATAGTAATGAAAGAGGTAAAAAGACATGGCTTTATCAAGTAGTCCCTCTGTCCCTACCCTCAGTCAATAGTTTACATTATTCTGCCGATTGTTTTATTTTTCTCTTACAAAATAAAGCAAACATAAATCTTAAACCCTTAAACCACATGCTAATGATATGACCTTTTTTCCGAAATTAAACATGAAAAGAATGTAAAAAGTTTGCACCCCAGAATCCCATCAAAACAGCCGTCTAAAGCCTAAGAAATGCAAATGTACAAGAGACAGATAATGTTATATGAAATCTTGAATGGTATTGGATGCTTTAACACAGAGAGTTGCAGAAAACAATGATCGAGAAGCACAACATAAGAACGTGCATTACAGTTTACATGTACTAAATCTTACGAGTTGTCCATGTTTTTGATCTTGGAATCATATACTCATTCAAACCGACATCATTTTGTACAACTTAACTTGACACAATTTGGGGATGTTTCTTTTGGGTTTAATAGAGACATTAGACCATAATAATAATAAGTTAATTACATAAGGTATGAGTGGTTTAAAGATGAGTAGAACCGACATCTATTAAAGATATGTGAACCCTCATTAGAAAATGGATAGTTAATAAACGAACCTTATGAAAGGTTTTACATTGAATTTTTTTTTTTAGACAACAGTGTACTATTTTTATAGATATCATAATATCCGAGAACATACAAACACGTTACACAACAAAGCGGGGGCCAGTAGAGACCCCCGAAGTAGAGGAAACACAACTAACGTAACTACTATTACAAACAGAATTTAACATAACACAAAGACGACGCTTTTTAAACGGTGGGTGGAAAAGGCAATCAAATTGGATTGAGTCTTCGTCTTTCCTCTTAGAACACACAACCTTCTCTCGTAGCGGCAAACCCGCAAAAAACAGAGATGAAGCTCTAAACGTCAACATTGACTTACCCTTTATCTTAGGTCGAACCAAGCTCGAACATTGTCGGTTAAAAGACTTAGCCTGAAATCGGCTACGGCTACAAGCACTCCTTGAATGCGTCTTCATGGCCGTGAAAACAAACATGTTATGACATGGCAAGGGGGTAGAAATGACATTCTCCTCGGCGGTCCAAAATAGCTCCTTCAATCTGTGAAACTTCGCTAACCATACAAATTCGATCTAAACTTCCCACGGTAGACAATCGAGGTCTCTTAACCTCATGATGATCAGAATCTTCATCATCAAAATGAATCAGATTGTTGTTGCTTGCTAGACCAACATCCATATTTGTATAAGGATTTATGGGCAAAGGAGAAAAAGAGGGAACTACTGCTTCCCGTGAAGGGTCTTCATGGGGAGTTCCCATCAAGATAGAATTTTTTGTGATGAGGGGTCGAACAGTTATGGAAGCCCCAGATTTGGGATGGAAATATTGTAGATTCCTCCCAAGCTTCAAGGTCTCGTAATCCTTGGGTGATAGAGACAATTTTTGTGGGTTTGTTTTTGTTGGTGAAATCGTATTTGGAAGTTCCCGATCAAGGGAGACAGAGGCGTTACTATCATACCCAAACCGACTTGGAGGGGTAAGGCTCAGTAATGGTGGTGGAATCCATAATCACGTCTGAACTCTCGCAACCAACATTTTGCGCACAACTAATTTCATTTTCCAACAACTCCAAATTACTACAAGAGGCGTCAGTCACAACATTATCATGCTCAATCTTGTTGTCCATTTCGACAACATGTAAAGGTTTCTTACCTTTCCCGTCTCGCCAATAGGATCAAAAGGAGAAGCAACTCGTTTCCCATTGGGATTCACAAGTAGGCAATCGATCCGAGTGAGTTCACGAGCAACATCCTTATTTTTCGGGTCAAGTTTCAAGGCATGCTCTAAATCATGTATGGCCTCCTCAAGGAGATTCAATTTCTTTAAGGCAAAGCCTCTACGATACAAAGCTTTCACATTGGAGGGATCATAGTTTAAGACAAAATTACAGATACCTCGTGCCTCATTATAGCGAGTGAGTTTCAACTCGGAAGCCGCTAAATTAAGGACAAGGGATAAGGCAAGCGAAGCTGCCACAGGTTCATCGTCTGTGGGTGGAATGGCTAGAAAGCAGCACAATTCAAGAGCTAATTTATAGAGACTACCAAAGAAGGGAAAATTTACCGTCTTTGAAAAGAGAATTACCGCGATCTTTTATAATATGGATAGTGTAAAACGAAGGCTCCCCAAACTCATAATCCATTAACCAAGTCACCATCATCAACAACAAGTTATCATCACAACCCAAAATTTCACCAAGATTAAGAAGGAGAGACATATATTCCATTGTAAAAGAGCTTAACCGATAAAGGGATGAAATTGGAACAGGAAGAACTCGGAAAAACAGATCAAAATCTAGATAATAAGAAGCCGGAAACCTTAATTGAATTAAAAGATCTTACAGATAAGATGCGATCCCTCTATTCCAGCACCGACTTCCTGCAACTTATGCAAATATAAGGAGACTCGTCGCAGCACAAACACCCAATTGCCCCCCTGGAAAGAGCATAGAAATCCAAAAGGAGAGGGGGAAAACTGCAAATAAGAGCATAAAAAACTGCAAATAAAGAGGATGCCGGAGAAGGAGACTCTCGCCGGCGACCAAAAGTAGTAGGGTGAGGCCGCCGGCGAGATACGAGGAGATGTGATAGAAAGACGGTGGGTATTTTTGGGGGTTATTTTTTTGATCGGTGGGATAAGGATAACAATTTATAGGTTTTACATTGAATTAATACTCGTATAAAACTGTCTTACACAATAATTTGTGTTTCAAAACTTTACAAAAACAAAACTAGTAGGGCAGCGCGGCCAAAACCGTGTGGATCGGTATACAAAGGGAATATCAAGCAATGTATTCCACTATTCCCTCCCTATGTTATGATGGGTAGGAGTAGGAGTAATTAGCATGGTGAGTTCTGAGACTGTATTAATCATATTTGTGTCGTCATGACTCACGGCCTCATCTGATGCTTCGAAATGGCCTACCTTGGAAAAGCATAGTAAAATCATTGAGGGTCGTACACATTATCCGAATATCCATCCTTGGAACTCCGTTTACATAAAAAAAATGGTCGCATCTGTAATCATACTCTATATTCTCAGCACCGAAGAAAATACTCTACATATTCTTTTTAGAACAAGGGAGGTAAAACAATCTTGATTCATCGCCTCACACAATGATGTGCATTCTTGACTAGCCGTCACATACAGACAACTGACAAACATGTTACAGTTTTAACAGGTAAAATAAATCTGATTCAACTTAAAAACTTATTACAATATCAACCAGTACAAAAACACATGTTAAAAGCAAACCAAAATATCAATTCATATCCAACTAACTCGCCGGTTTCTGGGAAACTCGCTCGGCAATCCATCCCAACCCGTCATACAGTCCGTCTCCTGTGAGAGCTGAGCATGCCTGGATATGCCAATCGTGATTCTTAATACTGTGAAGCGAAAGAGCATCAGTAATCTCGGCTGCTGACATCGCATCTTTCAAATCCTGTTTATTAGCATAGACCAGCACGACCGCTTGGTTTAGATCCTCATTTGGAAGCAACCTGAAGAGCTCGTCTTTCATAATCGAAATGCGGGCCCGGTCAGTGCTGTCAATCACCACTATAACAGCATTTGTTCCTCGGTAATATGTGGTCCATGATGTCCTCAGTCGATCTTGCCCACCCAGGTCCCACACCTCGAACCGTATATTTTTGTACACAAGCTCTTCCACGTTGCTACCCACCGTAGGGTGGGTAGTAACCACCTCCCCAAGGTGTAATTTGTATAGGGTGGTTGTCTTTCCAGCGTTATCTAGACCAACAATTACTATCTTATACTCCTTTGCCGGAAATAACATGAACCAAAATCTTGACATTAAAGCACCCATCAGCAACCTGTGTTCCACAGTTCATAGTCAGATATCACACTCTTGAGTTATCATAGCAAGTTAAGGCAACAACATAGATGTGACTTGTAATTGCGAACTTGATTTCCAAAAAGAGATTTTGATAGTTACGAGCTATAAAAAGATAAACGTAATTCTGGACGCGATTTTATTTTTGGTCATCTAGAAAAACCACCCACTATGTTAAGCTAGCACAGGGGGTAAGGATGCAAAAGCCCTTAGAGCACTAGGGTAATGTTGCTGCAGTATTAGCAGTTGTAGGTGTTGTTGTAATGTTGTATGAGCTAAATAAAAAATTAGATTGATGGAATGATGGGTAGAGCAAATCGAATTTGGTCCAATCTCAAGAACTTCTAGAGTTCTCAAATCTCGTGCTAAATTTGATTAGGCGAGCGTTGCTTAATAAGTTGGAAGGCAGTATTCATGAGTTAAGTGCACAGAGGCAACATTAGAGCAACAACCAAACCACGGTCTATAATTCCTGGTATATATGCTGTATAGCGTATAAAACCATCATTGCTGGATGAAAAACCACTGAGAAAGTAGAGGGAAAGGAAACACAATGCCTTAATGGTCAAACGGAGCATGATGGACAATAAAACAATTTGAAGAGAAGAAAGGTAAGAACATACATCAAACAGGATAAAAAGGATCGAAAAAAAAAAAATTAAGAGAAAGAAGTGATATTAAGCATTGGAAAAGTATGATGAAAAACAAATAAGTAATTGAAAAAAAAACAAACGAAAAGTAAAAATAATCAACTAAAAATTAAGTCAAATCTTTGCGTAAAAAATCAAATATTATAATCAACATGAACGTTTTCCCGTCACTCTACCCTCTCTAACGCTATATTTTCTTCAATTCCAAGTTATTTCGCGTTCCCCTGATTTATTAGGTCTTACCATTCCTAACAAGCTAATTATATCCACTTTTGAAGTCTTACATTTGGTGCATCATATGTTAATTCTCATGTTATCCTTAATTCACAACAATCCCCTTTCTTGTATGAGTGTATGACCACATCCACCATTGAATACATAATCAAGTAGAATTAATTTTATTAATGTGACATTGTTTCACAACCACCACTTAATGACATAAGAGCGCAGTTCTAATTGTTGTGGTCTAATTTCAAAAACAAATCGCAAAAAAATGAGAACTAGATCTCCACAACAACACAAACGAGTACAACAATTGTACCCTTATGTTAATAACACAAAGAGAGAAATCACGACGGAAGAAGGAATTAGGTAGAGATGCCTTAACAGGGTCCAAAACACAAACCATCTCCAAGACTCCAATACATCTTTGAAAATATGATCCAGTGGGGAGAGTACTACATGATAAGCTCTGTTACACAGTTGATAGTGTCTGCTATTGAAACCAACAGCCAGATTCTAGTTATACATGTGAATATGTGATACAAAAATGAGCCAGGATGTCACATGCAGCTACTCGTATCATTGTACAGTACACACCAGAGCATGTTATCATCAGGTATCAACAGCAAAGTTCTTACAAAAACACTGAGAGGTAAAGGGGCAACTCGGGAAGGTTTGAAGTGGAAGCTACTTGGTATTACTGTGGACACACTCAAAAGCCTATTTCCCTCTGACACTATAGCGCATTCTCTCATAAAACTGGAGGTTGAATAAGCTATGAAACTGTTTAATAAGTAATCAGGAATAAATGAAGCAACTAAAAAGCATGCAGAGACAACTTCGTGCGGAAACTGCAAACAATCATTGATGATGAATGTTCTAGGGAGATTCCTATCTCCTACAAAACTACATGCATGATCCACTCGCCCATCCATTAACAAAAAAAATTGGTAACTTAATCACTTATACTACAGAAAATCATCCTACTAAGCCATTGCTTCGATTGGAGGTAATGAATAAAGGAGAAAAAGAGTGAAATAGTGGAGGCAAGTGGGAAGATGAAGGGGTGCTGAAGACGGAAGAGAGCATAAAAGGGCGGTAGCGGAACCATTACTTCTCCAATGAAGCTCATAAAATTGCCCTAGAGGAAAGGTGGGTAACTATTATTACCTCTGTCCCGGTCATTTGTTGTCCTTTTCCATTTTGGGTGTCTCAGTCATTTGTTGTCCTTTCTATTTTAAGAATGAGCTTGATGAGTAATTTGATCATCCACACTCAATTTGTTCCACTTGTCATTTAGTTATTGGCCCTCTCCTCTTTCCTTGGTCTTTGTGCCAAAACCAAAGGACAACAAATGACCGGGACGGAGGGAGTACATCCTTATTGTCTCAACAAAATAACAATTAGCCTCTGTTATCTCTTTCCTATACCTTCCATCACCAATGCTTCTTATTTTCCTTTGGACAAAAACTTATATAAGACCATTCTATGCGTAAAACAGACCATTACAATGTTATATACCTCAATTAATAAAAAAGTTCATTACTTGGTTACATTAACAATTTCCTTTGTCACTCACTCCATTACACTCCTCACAATCATCCCCAATCCATACGAGCCGTAAACAAAAGCCCCTGATCACACTGAAGGCTTGTCGGCTTTACAGTATCACCAGTCTCGAATCCTAAAATACCCTAATACATCAAAACCAACCTGCAGCCTTGTGAGCTGATGCAACTTTCAATCTTAGTACTTCTACTCTAATAATCAAACTATCTTTACGTTACTCAGGTTTCTTTACGAAGAGAGATCGAATCCAAATACCCGAAAATTCAATCACTTCCTTAGATTGCCCTTTTCGATTAAGTCAATATTACAAAATTCGAGCTACAATTCACACAATTGGTATCAATCTCTATGATAATTACTCAAGAAACAATTCGACATACTTAAAACCTCAACAATCAAGGCTCTCACATACACAAAAATTAGGGCTTTTCTTAATTTCAATCACAAACCCAAATTTCACATGAACACGCATATACCAAATTAACAATTAACTTCACCAAATTGATTGCCCAATAAATGCAATTACGAAAAACTAATGAAATAATCAATTAAATAAATAAAGATGAAAATACAAAGAACGCACCTTGATTTGATCGAATAATTGATAAAAAGATCGAATCTTTGTGAAGAAGATTAAATTATACAAAGATTGGGGAAAGATAAATGTTAGATTGTTAGATCTGATGAATTTTGAAAAGTAATTTAGGTTTGTCGCGTATAAAATTGGGGGATTATTTAAGCTTTATGATGAACTTGGGTGGAGTAGGAAAGACGGAGGGAAGATGGAAGTGCTTTGGTGATGTAATTAATCCAATTAAAACAACACAAACTCACAAAACAAATTAAAATTGTTTTCCTGCAAAAAAAATTAAAATTGTTTTCTAAATTATTATGTTCGGAATTTTTTTATGGTAATGTCGAACTATGACAGATTATACATAATATCCTAATATTACATCAGACTCCATATATATTTGAGTTTTTGTATATTTTTTCGAGCTCTATAAAGTTTAAAAGTTACATGATAGTTTTTTGACGTCAAAACTCAAATTTTTCTGAGCTTATATGTAATGTTTTTGAGTTATATTGTAATTTTTTTAGTTTTATGTTGAAAAGAATGAACTCCAGAACTTTATAATAAAACTCATAATAATTTTTAAAACAAAACTCAAAATTTTTTTCTTAATGCTCAAAAACTATACCATCCGATGTAATATATCAGATGTATAATCCACTTATTGAATTTCTACCTATAGAATTTTTGTGTTTATCTTTTGTTTCTCAGAATATTATTTGGCAAACTTTCGTCACGACACCGTTATGTCAATGACTCATGACCCGATTTTTTGTTATCTAATATACTAACACTCCATCTCCATCATTTAATATCTAAATCCTTATTTTATCTAATAAACTAACCTATATCTTATATATATATATATATATATATATATATATATATATATATATATATATATATATATATATTCGGGATCATATGTAGGGATGTCGGTGGGGCGGGTTTTGGCGGGTCTCGCATGCACCCGCCCCACTGGAAATGCGGCGCGGGTATTGATTTGACGGGTCATGGGGCGGGGATGGGTTTCAAAAGTATCATTCGTCGCGGGTCGTGGGGCGGGGATGGGTATCACATGAAACCCGCCCCATACCCACCCCGCCCCACACCCACCCCGCCCGCCCCGCTCCGCATGTCCCCGCTCCGCTTATACCCGCCTCACTCATCTCCAAATCTCCAACCCACCTATAATAAGTAGTAGTAATTATACTATAATAATAATAAAAAATTATAACAAGAGGATAAAAAGCCCAAACCAATGATATACTTGGTAAGAATGCTAACGGAGCTTTAGATGATTTGAAGGAACAATGAGTGAAGCACTGTTAATTTGATCAAGCAGCTTTGTGTACTTTGGACATGCGTTTCATTGTTTGTAAAACTCTTTCATGGTTTGAAAAACTTGTGTACTAGTTAATTGAATGTATATTTTGCGAAAACTTATTTGTATAAGTAGTACGACTAATATATTTTAGATTTTAGATTTATATTTTTAAAACTTGTTTATGAGGAGATAGGTAATTTGGCGGGTCAACGGGTCCCCGCGGGGCGGGGACGGGTTTGAAAAGTTCAACCCGCCGCGGGTCGCGGGGCGGGTGTGGGTACGCATTATAGACTCGCGGGGCGGGTGCGGGTTACCCCTCCTCCGCACCCACCCCGCCCCATTGACATCCCTAATCATATGAGAACCACTAGGATGATGAGAACCATGAGAACCACTAATAATACTACTAATATTAACATTACTAATTAATAATACTAACTAGTATTGGAGCCCGTGAAAATCACGGGATCGTTAATAACTGACTGTGTTTTAAGTGTTTCATTTATGAATAACTTATATGGAGTAGTCCCCCTCTCTCATTCATTTGTTTAATTTTAATTAAAAAACCACTCACAAATAATTAAAAAAAAAGGTAAATAAATGAACACGACTAAGAGAACGGTATTTTAAAACAAAAGTTTAATACACTCCAAATTTTTGGTTCGGGATGATACGCAAACCAAAATGTGAATAGCTTGGTTGTTTTGAAGCGAGGACACAATCCGTCAAATTGAATTTTCGGGTACTTCTGTTCTTATGGACAATCTTGACGCCATAGAAGTATTGGAACATGAATTTGCGCTATATTGTTGTCCCCTGTTTTCAAAGGATTTAAAAATATGAGTACAAGTTTCTACCAATAAAACAAAACATTAAAAGAAGTCACCCTTCCATATATGAACAAATTGCTTTGAAATCTATTCTCTACTACACATGCAGTTAAAAACCTCCTAACTTTGAAATATATAGCGTGATTACTTTTCATTCATTATCCTTTCTTTCTCTACAAAAATATAACCTTCTTATTACTTCACTTATAGTAAGTACACATATATATATATATATAGAATTTAAATAAATACTCCCGTCAAAATCATAAAACTCGTACAATATGGATAATTATGCTAGTCTCGTAAAAATATTTCTTATTGGGCGAAGTTCAAAGCACATCCATTATTTTAGGATCGCATTAACATATACATACCTCCTACAATAACATCATTAATTAAATTATCAAGTTAATTAATTGAATTGGCACCTCCAATTAAGACTATTAAATATAAATACATGAACAAAAAGAAAAGGAAAATGGAGACACAAAATTCCAATAAAATACTCTAAATTACGGAGAGAACAATAAAAAAACTGACTTTTGTAAAGACGAGTAATGTTAGTTTGGACAACCTGGTATCAAATAAGACAATATGAATTGGTATTTTGATGAGATTTTATAGAAAGAAAATCAATGACTCTCAATTTTCTCGTTTGAGTTGCTAATGATTCTTCAATTGCCTGTTTAATTAACGATTCTTCAATTGCCTCTTTAATTAGTGATTCTTCAATTGTCTCTTTATTATTTAACCATTGCTTTGACCGGCTTAAAGATTATAGAATATGAATGGTTTTTTTCACCAACAAACATTGCAACTTACCTCTTTATTGCTTGAATGAAGATATTGTTTTAATTGTCGTTTTGGTGCAATTTAAAGTACTTATTGGCCCTATGTTTATCTTGAAAAGAAACGGTCGTGAACTTTTATGTGAACAACTTTAACAACTATTCCGAATTATTCCAAGGAAAGGTTACATATATTTAAAATATCACATTTTATGTTATAATAATATACTCCGTAGTATATATAAGATTAGATTTGGGACAAAAAGTAAGAGAGTAAAGTAAGGATCAAAACTTTATAGGTGAACTCTAATAATTATTATTAGTAGTATACAATGAGCAAAACTAATTACACATTTCTCGGAATCACGCAATAAATAGAGATTTATGCATATACGATTCTAAACATAGCTTCTTCATATTCAATCATTCATCAAAAATTATAATCAAAACAATACTATTATACTTCATACGAAATATTAGTCTTTCCTAATTCAGGAGAAAATAAAATATAAACAAATCATTCAAAAAAAATATTTATCCAAAAAATATTGTGAGTTACAGAATAGTATATTTGATGGAAAACAAAAACATGATTTAAAGGCTTGAAAGCATTGGAATTGGAACAATGAATTGGAGAATAAGAATCGGTTTCTAACTAATTACTATTTATGCATATTATAACACTATGATAAGATCAAATTGACATATGTGCATCGTACTTTAACAATTTGGCTAAGCAATTTGATTTGTAACCTGTTTGACAAAATAAAAATAGAACATAAGTGTTACAAAGGAGACTAAAGTGTAAGAAAGAGTGAAGGACAATAATGTAACAACATGTCAACAACTTATTAAAGATTTTTGCTACCATTCGATATTTCAAATACACCATTGTAGAAAAAGGAAAAAACGACAAAAATGAAAGAGTCATCCAAACCAAGAAAAAAATCTGTAAAGAAGATCCATAGCCATTATTTCGAATCTCGTGCATTGTTATTGATATGTGAGTATGTCATCCTCCTATAATATTAATACAAACACATACAAAAAAATAACTAATAAAATTCTAATTAACTCAAAACATAATAAAAAATAAAAAGTGAAACAATTAATTTAGTTCTCATTGTATAGGTTACCTACCAATTTTTTGAATAACGTTGAAAATTAATTCTCCTGCAATATTAATATAAACAAAAAAAATAACTAATAAGATTGTAATTAATTCAAAACATAATAAAAAAAAAGTGAAACAATTAATTTAGTTCTCATTGTATAGTTTACCTACCAATTTTTTGAATAAAGTTGAAAATTCATTCTCCTGCAATATTAATATAAACAAAAAAAATAACTAATAAGATTCTAATTAATTCAAAACATAATAAAAACAAAAAGCAAAATAATTAATTTAGTTCTTTAGCCATAGCTTACCTACCAATTTTTTGAATAAAGTTGGAAATTCATTCTCCTGCAATATTAATACAAACACAAAAATAATAACAAATTAATACAAAACATAAGAAAAATAAAAAACGAAACAATTAGTTTACTTTTCTATGTATACTTTAGGTGCTATTTTTTTGAATAAAATTGAAAATTAGGTGAATATAATAGTTATATATATGAAAAATTCTATTACAAATTCTCTCAAAATTTTATGAATGAAAGAAAAATAAAAAATATGGTACATAAATACATAGTATATATAGTAATGATGCAAGGAAAGTTAAAAGGTCATTTCATTAAATAAAGGAAATAATGGTTAAATAAATAAGGTAAATAAATAATAAGTAATATAAAGAGTTTTAATCAATTTATTAACATATTATATTATAAAAATTAATTAAATAGGAAAAAAATTTAATTAATTTGGTGGGTGTTAAGTACTGTGAAGAGTTTTAATCAATTTATTATCATGTTTAATTAAAAAAATGAATTAAATAGAAAAAAATGTTAATAAAAATGGTGGGTGGTAAGTAATATGAAGAGTTTTAATTAATAATTTTTAATTAATTTATTAACATGTTTTATTACAAAAATTTCAATTAAAATTTCAATTTTAATTATAAATTTTATTAACATGTTTTATCACAAAAATTTCAATTAAAATGTCAATATTAATTATAAATTATGAAATTTTGATGTAAATTTCTAAGGGTTACATAAATTTTGGAAAACAATATATTTAATATACAAAAATCATTTAAGAATATAGATAATATCTTTTAATATTATAGATAAGTGAATTAAATTAATTTATAGATTAATGAATTAAATTAATGCATGTAATAATAAATTAATGCCGGTTGACGAAATGAGCGAAAAAAGGAGGATTGTCGTTGTCGGTAGGAACAGTGATGATAAGAGACGGGGTAATTGAGTATGAATGTGTGTATGGCATTTGGGCTATGCGGCTGATGTGAGTTTCAAATGTCTGCGTGACTTTTTTTATCCTACGTAGCATTGTCTACGTGGACTTAATTGGTCACTTTAGAGTAGCCTTTTAATAATATTTATAGATAAATTAATGCCGGTTGACGAAATGAGCGAAAAAAGGGGGATTGTCGTTGTCGGTAGGAACAGTGATGATAAGAGACGGGGTAATTGAGTATGAATGTGTGTATGGCATTTGGGCTATGCGGCTGATGTCAGTTTCAAATGTCTGCGTGACTTTTTTTATCCTACGTAGCATTGTCTACGTGGACTTAATTGACCACTTTAGAGTAGCCTTTTAATAATATTTATAGATAATATTACAATTTACGCGCTCAACTCCCAAACCCTTCAACTTCAATCATTTCCCAATTTTCCCTTTCTCACTCATCTTCTTCTCTCTCTACCACCCTCATCATCCGCGTTTCCAACCGTCGCCATTTCCGTTCGTCTTCTCCGATCGCCGTCGCTGCTCATCTCTACCCTACCTTCATCGTTTCCGATCATCTGCTTCTCATATTACGGTTCAATCCATTCATCAGGAGCATTTTCGCGAGATTTATCAATCTCATTCCTACTAATTCAGGTACTATGCTTCCGATAATGGCGATTGTCCTGTAATTTTATCATGCATGTATTTTTTTCTTCGACATTCATCAATTCCCCCGAGATTCATCAATTCATATTAAACTATTAACCCTAATTTGCAGTAATTTCCCTAATTAAGGTCTTTTAATTGTTATTCTATAATGAATTCTTAGATTCGGGACAGAAATTCAGAGTTTTAATGTGTTGAACACATTTGCATAGAAAATCAGAGTTATACGTTGCTTATAGTTTAGTGATTTCTGCATTTTTGTTCTGATTGCATGTTCAAGTAATTTTAAATAATTGAATTTGCGGATTTATGAGTTTTTATTCTGATTGCATGTTCAAGTACTTTTAAATAATTGAATTTGTGTATTTTGTGAGGGTCTTTTGGTTTTAAATGATCTATATTGTTTGGATCTGAAAAAATAGTCGAGTTGCTTGTTGTTTTCAGTATTTTTTAGCCAAGTAAGCTGAGGTTTTAGGATACCCGTCCTCTGTCCGTGCATGAAATAAGGTACAGTGTGCATAAAATAGGGTACAATGTGCATCAAATAAGGCCCTGTCCGCATCAAACACGTCGTCACTTTAAAATTAGCAGTAGGTTCATTGTCGATAAGGTGCCAATGCTTAATTAGTAGAGTGCCCTTGACTCGGAAAATCTGCATATTTACCAAAATCTAAATGCTCTCGGTTGTGCATTGGCCGAAATTTCTAATTTCACCTGTGTTAACATCACCAATACATTCACGAGATATGAGGCGAAAGATCATTGCAAGGAAGAAAAACACACCAGCCAAAATTACACAAATAAAAGGAGGTAGATCAGTGAAAGATTATTTCCCACCAAACCCAACAAACTCAACTATAAATGATCTTGTTGACCAAAGTATGTTGTAAGAAAACCTGCATAGTTTTGTCTATTTTTATGTTTCATCCCTTCCTTACCCCAAAATAATGATAGACTACATTTTAATGCTCTCTCTAAACTTGGATGCATTACCTGTATTGCTTGCTTAATGTGATATTTCCTGAATTTATCTTAGTGTTTTTCTGCATGCTTTATGTGATTTTCAAATGACGGACTCCTTGTACTCTTTTCCTTACTAGTTCCTATTTCTAGTTTTTTCATTCGAGAGTTCAATTTGTGATGCTTGTAGGTCATTCTCTTCTTGGTCAACTACTTATACATAGCCAAGTATGGCCAATTGGTGCAAGGGTGGGTAGTCATATTCATGAAGAAGATAAAGCACTTTTTGTCAAGAATTACGTAAGTGAAAAAAAGAGGCTATGGGTTTGTCATTTGCTCCCTTAGCCAAAGTTCGGTTCTGACAATCATTATCAAGCCCTACTTGATGATATTTTCAATAATCAAGATCTAGTGACTAACATATTTAACCAACTAGATTTTAACGAAGATAAGGCAAATATGGCGTTGGTCCAGTAGGAATTGGTCTCGGCTTTTCCTCATACACCCAACTGCACCTCGCATTGAACATGCATATGGCATTTCTCTACGGACCAATGATATCAATGGTGTAAGAATTGTTCGTAGGGGTCCTAAAATAATTTATAAACGATGCAAATGCTTTATGATCAAGATTTGGCGGCTAAATTGCTCTGCATCATCAACAAGAGAAAAATATTTTCCAAAGAGAACATCTAAACGCTCTTGATGATGCTGAACGTGCACATGTGAATGAGTTGCTTCATGCTTTAGCCACGCCATCTCCTGCATGTGACACAAAGCTTGCCATTTCAACAGACTTAGCAACTCGGGCGCCTTTGTCTTTTTCGGTTTTTTCCTCTATTTAGGCCTTTAACGGTTCAGGTCTTAAAGTTGCCTTAGTTTCAGTCTTTTGTGGTACTCTTGCATGTATTAAGCCACCTTTGTATAATTATGTAGTCGGGTTTTCCCATTTTCAATGTTGTAAAGCTTTGTCATGTATGGATGATATATGTTTTATTAATGAAGTTTCTTTCCCTTATTTTGTCAATCATCGAGCTTTTCATTGTTTCATAATTACATGAAGTTTTTGGATCTATGGAACACCTTGTAGATGCATCAAAAATAATCTCGGTGCATTAAAATACCCCTGTATATGCCTCAAATAAGCTGCCTTCTTAACCTACTTACTTTGTCGGATAATCCTCCCAACCCAAGTACTCCAAATTTGCAAAGCCAGAACAAATTCCTCCTCCACGTCGACAGAGTCCACGTATCCAACCAAGAGTTACTGAGCAAGTACCACCAGATATGCTTTCTGGTAACAACAATGGTGAGGGTTTACCTTTTCTTGTCCCTTTTAAAGATTTCCAGTATATGTCGCTTGTTCGAATATTAATGGTGATGGTTTAAGGTGCAATACCCTTATGAATGCATCAAGTAGCCTTGTAGATGCATCAAAAAACAATCCATATGCATTAAACAACCATGCCTTGCGGTTTTCTTCTTGTTCGAATGACAATAGTAAGGAAAGGGTTTAGGGTTGGATTAGGCGGACCAGCGGTGCGGTCCGCCTAATCCAACCCTAAACCCTTTCCCGTCCCGTTTTAGGACACCCGGTCCCCTTTCTAAAATCCCGTCCCCAAAAAAGGGTTCACTCGTCCCCTTCTAGGGTGTCT
Organism: Silene latifolia; assembly: GCF_048544455.1. NCBI lineage: Eukaryota > Viridiplantae > Streptophyta > Magnoliopsida > Caryophyllales > Caryophyllaceae > Silene > Silene latifolia. The sequence goes on along the minus strand of NC_133533.1, from coordinate 18,663,181 downwards.
TTAGGTTTTCGTGTTCGAATGACAATAGCAAGGGAAAGGGTTTAGGGTTGGATTAGGTGGACCCGCGGTACGCCTAATCCAACCCTAAACCCTTTCCCGTCCCGTTTTAGGACACCCGGTCCCCTTTCTAAAATCCCGTCCCCAAAAAAGGGTTCACTCGTCCCCTTCTAGGGTGTCTTTAGGTTTTCGTATTCGAATGACAATAGCGAGGGAAAGGTTTAGGGTTGGATTAGGCGGACCCGCGGTGCGGTCCGCCTAATCCAACCCTAAACCCTTTCCCGTCCCGTTTAGGACACCGGTCCCCTTTCTAAAATCCCGTCCCCAAAAAAGGGTTCACTCGTCCCCTTCTAGGGTGTCTTTAGGTTTTCGTGTTCGAATGACAATAGCAAGGGAAAGGGTTTAGGGTTGGATTAGGCGGACCCGCGGTAGCGGTCCGCCTAATCCAACCCTAAACCCTTTCCCGTCCCGTTTTAGGACACCCGGTCCCCTTTCTAAAATCTCGTCCCCAAAAAAAAGGGTTCACTCGTCCCCTTCTAGGGTGTCTTTAGGTTTTCGTGTTCGAATGACAATAGCAAGGGAAAGGGTTTAGGGTTGGATTAGGCGGACCCGCGGTAGCGGTCCGCCAAATCCAACCCTAAACCCTTTCCCGTCCCGTTTTAGGACACCCGGTCCCCTTTCTAAAATCCCGTCCCCAAAAAAAGGGTTCACTCGTCCCCTTCTAGGGTGTCTTTAGGTTTTCGTGTTCGAATGACTATAGCAAGGGAAAGGGTTTAGGGTTGGATTAGGCGGACCCGCGGTAGCGGTCCGCCTAATCCAACCCTAAACCCTTTCCCGTCCCGTTTTAGGACACCCGGTCCCCTTTCTAAAATCCCGTCCCCAAAAAAAGGGTTCACTCGTCCCCTTCTAGGGTGTCTTTAGGTTTTCGTGTTCGAATGACAATAGCAAGGGAAAGGGTTTAGGGTTGGATTAGGCGGACCCGCGCGGGTCCGCCTAATCCAACCCTAAACCCTTTCCCGTCTCGTTTTAGGACACCCGGTCCCCTTTCTAAAATCCCGTACCCAAAAAAAGGGTTCACTCGTCCCCTTCTAGGGTGTCTTTAGGTTTTCGTGTTCGAATGACAATAGCAAGGGAAAGGGTTTAGGGTTGGATTAGGCGGACCCGCGGTAGCGGTCCGCCTAATCCAACCCTAAACCCTTTCCCGTCCCGTTTTAGGACACCCGGTCCCCTTTCTAAAATCCCGTCCCCAAAAAAAGGGTTCACTCGTCCCCTTCTAGGGTGTCTTTAGGTTTTCAATGTCGTACAGGTTTTCATTCCTATAGTTACACCCTTGCCATTTGTCTTCTGTTACCATGTTAGTAAGAAGCTGTTAGAAGTGATGCACTTGATGCCTCCGTCAACTGACTATTCCCGCCATGTTAGACCTGTGGTATATCTTCAGATCTTTTTGCAATAAAGTGCCTGATTTTCGTCTAATTTTTGTGAGAGATTATTTACTTGTCATTGTTTTACCTTTATCAGAAGAACTTGTTGGGTACGCTTTCAAGTAAGATTCCAAACTTGGTGTCTTCATGGCTTTTGATTCCTAAGTTGTATATTCCGCACGTTGCCGTTGATGTCGAGCATGATATTGGAATCTACCTCATGCGTCATATGGAGATGTACAACGGGGCTAAGGGACGCTTAGGTTCAAAGGTGGGTCGTAAAGGGAGTAAGTCTGTATTATTTAATTCAACTTTTCCTTGTATGTGCATTAAATATGAAGTCACTGATGTTGATTTCTTTTGTTGTTATTGTTCAGAGAGTTGATGTTACACGTTATGTTGTGAGGGTTTGCAATGAAATACTAACTTGGCGATACAACTCTTATAAACTTCAAGTGACGGCTGCAGCAAAGGACTACAAGAATGGCGTTCAGATTCGGTAATGCGAAATCTTAAGTAGCTTTGTTTTCCGTTTTTCCGTTTTTCCATGTTAATAAATGAGCTTTTATTTTCCCCTTTTCTCAGTAATCAAGCGCCACATGATGATTTATCATATACAGATGCACACTTGATCAATTATATTCGGAATAATAAGAAGAACAAGGAGTAAGTTCTAATCGACCATTGACTTTCTAAAAACTTGATTTTGTCCACTCTCTGATGTTCCGTGTTTTCTAATCTAATTGCAACATGTGCATCATTAGTGAGGTCGTTGTAGAAACCGATTGGTTGCAAGTTACCAAAGACGCTACTGCAGACCTTCTTTGCCGCCAGGAAATTGGGTAATGGATATGGTTATTGATCTTTGTTGGTATTCGTACTACAATCGAAAACCCAAGTGTTGTGTATTTTCCGACAATCATAAAGGTATTCATATTCCTTATTGTGTCAAATGCTTGTTTTTGGTTTTTGAAATGACAAATAATTTTGACAAATGTTCTCAAATTTCAGGGAGTTGTCGGTAAAGGGGTTTCAAGTCAATACGTCCTACTTGACTACTTGCCCCTCAATCTAAACACAACCCAACTGGTTAATAAATATTATCTTACTTTTTTTTCCATGAAATTTTTTTCCAATGCATTTTTTTTCCATTTGAAGTCGATAAATCCTACTTGACTAGTTTGTAATATTTCAGGCTTTCTTTCCTTATTGTGTGGAGAAATCACATTGGTTTGCATGCGTTGTTGACTTTGGGAAAAGGATGAACTTCATACTCGACTCCAACCTGCCCAGGCGCCGTGAAGTCAGGCAAAATTTTTTAGTTGAACAGGTATGATTTATTAGTTTTTGCACAAAAACATGTTACCCCTCACTTATTATATCCGGAAGGTCGCTCAACATTTTGATCGCCCAAAATGCATTGTCGAATGAAAATATTGTTGGTGATCTTTATGTGCATGAAATACCCTTCTATGTGCATGACATACCCTTGCATGTGCATTAAATAGCCTTATACCACAATCACAATCACTCACTGTCTTGTTTTTGTATAGCTCCTGCCTGCTTTGGAGATCATCGCAAGAGACTCTCCAAGATACACAAGGTTGTTGGAGATCAAAACTTTTCAGTGGGAGGTTGTGCAAGTGCCTCAACAAAACAATGGGTATTCTTGTGGAGTTTATTTGTTAAAGTGGCTAGAAAATTTGTGTGATCAAGCATCATGGAGTGATAAGAGTTCTTACGAGGTATAAATTTTTCACCAAACTTTTGTAAACATTATTCAATATATTTTATTTCAAGCATTTCAATATTTGTTGTCAAATAAAATTTTTACGTAGGATTTGGATGAATATGGTACGAGTATGATTGCACGTCTCATCAAATGGAAGCGAAACAAGAGAAAGGTAAATATAAAGAACCTTGAATGCCTAATTTAAATTTTGCCTAATTTTAATCTTCTTTTCATTAGATTCTGTCTCGGAGTGACTTTTACGTAACGATATTCCCCGTTTTTTTGTAGGATTATCCCTAGGTGATATTTTCTAAACACTTGAGTCGAGGGATGTGCAAAGGGAGTGGCAGATGACCTAATCCAAAATTCAAAACTCTTTGCCATTTTTTGATCTGATTCCTTGAGTCGAGGGATGTACAAAAGGAGTAGACCCTGGAATATTAGATTCTTGTGGAGTTTATTCTAGAATATGTAGTACACTAAGTCTTGAGAGTACATATTAGATTTTGGAATATGTAAGGCGTGTAAGACATGAAGTCATGTTTCTGGACTAATTCTAAAAACATGTTACGGGGCAACGAAAACGAGAAACAATTTTCAAAATTGGATAACGAACATGTCACGAGGCAACGAAAACGAGAGACAATTTTCAAATTTGGATAACGAACATGTCACGAGGCAACGAAAACGAGAGACAATTTTCGAAATTGGAAAACGAACATGTCACGAGTTAACGAAAACGAGAGACAATTTTCAAATTTGGGTAACGAAAAGGCTGTAATGAAATCTGAAAACATCGTAAATGCATTAAAAACTGTTCCACATGCATGAAATAACAGTGCGCATGCATGAAATATGTAACTCATGTGTCCAAGGTCAAATCTTAAAGTAATCTCAAGTGAACTTTTAAAATGTTGCATTTTAATTTAGAATTTGGAATTTTATTATTAACTTTGACGGTTGGGGATGTGGTAGCAAAGAAGGATGTAGTGGTAGATCAAATTAATCGCGGTAAGGTTCCTTGATACTCGCATAATGTGTGCATGAAAAACTGTTCCACATGCATGAAATACATGTGTATGTGCATGAAATACCGTTGTATGTGCACGAAATAATGGTGACAGAAACACTCAGGCTTTACATTCTATAAGTGTTACATTCATTCGTAAAAATTCCCGAATTATTCAATAAGGCAAATGTTCAATAAGGCAAATGTCCAACATCTATCAAATAAAATAAAAATTCCCGAATTATTCAATAAGGCAAATGTCCAATATCTATCAAATAAAATAAAATTCCCGAATTTTTAATTAAGGTAAAATAAAAAATTACTCTACTCATTGTCGGTTGTCCTTCGGTCACAATTCCTCTTTGTCGTGGTTCGCCATCTCCCCACAGCCCCGCATTTTCTTAGCGCTTTCTTCGTCACTTCCCCACTCGTTCTCTTTGTGAGATCGGCCTTTTCCCGAGCCTTTGTTTTTGCATTGCCTTGGAGGCAAAACCTTAATCTTACTAGGAATGTTTGTTCCTAAAAGCATCCCAATTTCAAAGATTCTTGTCCTTTACCTTTGCAATACCAAGATTTCCACTTTCATCGGGGGTAATTTTACCCTTTCCTTGAACTCACGCAAAATCCCAAGCAACTCATCACAATGCCTAGGACTCTGTTCAACAAGTGCCACACAAGTAAACAACTCTGACCATAACTCGCCAACTTTGTTTTTCTGTACATCCATTGATGTATGATATACGATTAATTTACCTCTAATTCCCTCTTTCTTTTATGCATACCGACTCATATCGAGTCGGTTTCGGGTGTTTTTCCTTGCGTTTTGTGCCCAATACCCGTACTTGTTACCGTGTGCATCCTTTTGTAGGAAACGACCCAAGCATGGAGAATTCGGGGCAAGAAAGGCACCCCATTGCCTTTACATGAAGAAGAGGTGAAGAAATGCTGAAGAAGGTGTTTTGCTTAAGCAGACCGGCACGGGTCTAGCCACCGGCAAAACACACCCCAGAGAATTACTTTGGATTTTGAAGAAAAGTTGAGGAATGTGCTTTGCTTGAGGCCAAGAGCCAGCCCACCGGTGAAGCACAAAGATGGAATTAATTGAAGAATTTGGTTAAAAACAAGCTTGGCCTCGCTGCCGGTAGGAGCACCGGCAGCCGGTCAACCGGCATTTCACACACCCAAAGTCCTGAAGAAGGTGTTTTGCCGGCAGGCCGGCAACCGGCCCACCGGCAAAACACAGATGCCGCTTGTTTTAATTCTTTGCACGGTTTTGCTTAGGTAGGAGCACCGCATTGCCGGTGGACCGGCAAAACGCAGCAGCACGAGATTTGGGCTTTTCTTCCTCTTTTCTTCCTAATCTTGTACAAGCCTATAAATACCCCCTCTTAAACCCCTTTAAACACACAACCCTAGATCCAGAAATTTTACCCTTTCAAGCTTTAAACTTTCTTAATCTCTTTGTTAATCTTTCTTTAATTAGAGAAGTTCTTCAATCAATTAGTGATTGAATTTGGGTTTGTAAGAAGATTGAAGGATTTCCTTCTTTATTATTTCTATCCAAATTCCTCTTTCACTATTTTGTTGGTATTATTTCTCTCCCTATTTTCAATTGTTTACATTTTGTTCATCTTTTATGTTTGTTTGATTGTTTATGTTAAAATTGTTGTTGTTGTTTGTTTGTTATTGTTAATTCCATCATTGCTCATCTTTTCATTGTTCATCTTTCCTTTGTTCCTCTTCCTTTTGTTCATCCTTGGGTAGTTGTCCTCAAAGACTTAATCTTTGAGTTGATTTGGTTAAAGATTGTGTCTTTAGGTTTTAATCACTCTCATTGTTAGATTAAATCATCCTTCCTTACACCCATTGTTAGATTGTTGCATGTTTAGTAGTGAATTTCATCTTCTCACCATGTTTGTGACCAAAGTTTCCATCTTTATTGTTAATTTTGCAATTAGAACCATGATTAGTGAGTAGTCTTCCACTAGGGCTCGGTTTGACCCGACATGAGTAATTTCATTAATTGAATTTCATAAAGGCTAATTATTTGGGGAAATTGGTGAGGGTAGTTTAGAGGGATGACTTGGTTTATGGGTTGACTCTTGGGTAGTGTTGACTTACGACCCTTGACCACCAACGAGAGTTGGTTAGGTTGTGATTTGGGTACCCGAGACTTGACCCTATTGTTGACCTCGGTTGAGACCGAAAGGAGAACCGGGTAGGACACCTCTAAATTAGTGTTTGAAATCGACCCTCGAGAGAGGGAGTGGGATGACCCGGGTATTGATGGGGCTTAATGACCTTAGCGAATATCGGACTATCTCGGGAAAATGCATGTTTTTGGGGTAGTGGGGTATTGAGTTAGGGATTCCGACCTTCGAACCCGAGAGGGGGGTTGGTGGGTAGTGCTAGTGTCCTATTTCGAACCCGAGAGGGGGTCTTAGGCGGTTAGAGCCGTCACCTCCTCACCTAACTACCTTTGTGATTAGCCTAGAAATTTAACCATGTGGAATTGCGAATAGTTTGGGAAGAACCGAGTCCTAGGCCTTTTAATCATTTGAATTACAACTTATCTTTCGTTGTTGCACATTTATCTTGCTTTTGTTTAGATCGCATCTCATTTCATTTTAGGTAGCATTAGTATATCAACCATCATCTTTTATTTTCGACTTAGCTAAACGATCGGATTAGAACAATTAGTAATCTTTTCAACTCCTTGTGGGATCGACCCTTAATAGTGTACAACGATAAAATCGTGCACTTGCGAGGTATAGCTTGACTACCATCAAGTTTTTGGCGCCGTTGCCGGGGAGTTCGGCTAGATATTAATTGTTTTCATTCTTGTTTAGACTAAGTCCTTTGTTACTAATCCCTCTCTTGAGTGTGTAGGACTTTTTGCATGAGAAGGAGAACTCGAAGAGGTCATCCAATACGTCCGATTGACCACGAGATCGAAGCAACCGCAAGAAGACTAAATTCACTTCGTAGAAGAGGGCTTATAGAAACACCGATTCCTCAAGAAAATCCAGTAATTGAGAACCTTCAAGGAGAACCACGGGTCTTTGAAACTTTCGAAAATCCTTTTGCAACACCGGAAACGGAAGTAACAATGGCCGCGGTTCCTATGAGAGATAACTTGGCTCCGAAAAAGGTGGTGAATCCGAGTATTGTGAAGCCACCTATTCAAGCCAACAATTTTGATGTGAAAGCCACCTTGCTACAACTAGTCCAAGGGAACCAATTCGGAGGGGGAGCCACCGAAAACCCCAACGAGCATCTTAACGAGTTCTTGGATAGTTGTGACATGTTCAAGGCCAATGGAGTGACGGAGGATGCCGTACGCCTTAGGCTTTTCCCTTACTCTTTGAGGGGAAGTGCCAAGGAGTGGCTTAAAAGTTGTGAACCCGACTCTCTTCGGACTTGGGATGATGTCTCTAAGGCTTTTCTCAACAAGTATTTCCCACCCCAACGAACCGCAAGAATCAAGAGTGAGCTCCAAGGGTTCACCCAACAAGAAGATGAGACCCTTTATGAAGCATGGGAGAGGTACAAGGGCCTCCAAAGGCTATGTCCTCACCACGGTATTGGAGATGATGAGCTCATCAACAATTTCTATGAAGGGTTAAACAATGATATGAAGATGAACCTTGATTCCGGCTCGGGGAAGGGAGCTTTGGATAAGATAGACCACAAGACGGCGAAAGAGCTTATTGAAGAAATGGCTTCTCGTACCTTTCATTGGAACAATGATAGGCACAAGAGGAAGGGGAAGTCAACGGTCGAGTCGGCCAACAATGTGGAAGTGAAAGAGATGATAGAAGAGCTTAAGCAACAAGTAGCCTTGATGAGCTCAAGCAAGACATCTAGCAATTCTTCTATGAGGAACCAAGTCTATAGTTGTGAGCTTTGTGGAGACCAAGGACACCCACCCAATGAGTGTCCCTTGGTGGTTGGAGATGGAAGTTGTATGGAGCAAGTGAACGGGATATGGGAGTCTAGTCCGGCCAAGCAAGCATTTAACAACAACCAATATCACCCCGGATTGAGAGCCCACCCAAACTTCTCTTATGGCTCTCAAAATGTCCAAAACCCAACCTTCCAACAAAAGTCACAACAACCAAACTTCCAAACTCAAAAACAAAACACGACATTCAATCAAGGTCCACCGGGTTTCCAAGGGAGAACCTTCCAACCAAGACAACAACAATTTCAACCACTCAACCCACCAACCAACCCACCTTTCCAACAAACCACTCCACCTTTCCAACAAACCACTCAACCTTTCCAACAAAACACCCAACCAAAGTCAAGCTTGGAACTCATGATGGAACAATTGATGACTTCCCAAAACCAACTTGTCAATACTCAAACACAATTCATCAACCATTCCACTCAAAAACATGACGAGACAACCTCATCCATCAACCAACTTAGGACCCAAATGCAAGCTTCTCAACGGATGACGGACAACCAAATCTCCCAATTGGCTACCCAAATGAGCCAACTACAAGCCTCCTAAGGTAAATTCCGGGTAAACCGAGGAAAATCCGAAAACCATGAACGCTATTCACTTGAGGAGTGGTAGAGATTTGGAAGACCGGGAATTTGTCAAGAAAAGGAAGAGTAGTAGACCGGGTAATGTCATTGAACCTCAAGTTGTGGTTGAACCTCCTAAGGTGATTGAAGAAAAGGAGGGAAAAGATGAGCTTGTGGAAATTGTGGTGGAAACTCCAAGAGTGATTGATGAACCAACAAGGGTGGTTGAAGAGCCTCAACAACAAGTGGTAAGAACTTATGTACCACCGGTTCCCTTTCCACAAAGGTTGGCAAGAGCCAAACTTGAACAAAAGTATGGGAAGTTCATGGACATGATGAAGGGTATCAACATTACCATGCCTTTCATTGATGCCGTAAAGGAGATTCCAAGCTATGGCAAGTTCTTGAAGGAGCTTATCTCAAACAAAAACTCTTTGAGCCCAACAACTACGGTGAGCTTATCCAAAGAGTGTAGTGCAATTCTCATGAATGAAGCTCCTCAAAAGCTTGAAGACCCGGGGAGTTTTTCCATACCTTGTAAGATTGGGACCGTGCACATTGAGAGAGCTTTGTGTGATTTGGGGGCAAGCATTAGTCTTATGCCCCTCAAAATTTTCAAGAAGTTGAAGGGTTATGAGCTTTCACCGACAAGAGTTTCTCTCCAACTTGCGGATAGGTCGGTAAGATACCCTATTGGTCTTGTGGAGGATGTCCCACTCAAGGTGGGGAAACTTGCATTTCCATGTGATTTCTATGTAATGGACATCCCCGAAGACTCAAATATTCCCATCATATTGGGGCGCCCTTGCCTTGCTACGGGGGTGCCATGATTGATGTGAAGAATGGGAAGCTTTCTTTGCAAGTGGGTGAAGAAAAGGTTGAATTCTCCTTGAACAAGGCTATGAAAGAGCCTTCGGAAGAAAAGTCTTGTTATATGATTGATGTGGTAGAAGAGTGGGTTGATATGAAGAAATTTGATGAAGACAAGGGTTTGCAAGGGTTCCTTGAGGGCAAGGTAAAGGATTGCAAGGAGCACCGGGAGTATGCTTTAGCTATGGAAGCAACAATTGAAGAAGACCCCGAAAAAGAATTTGAAAGTTTGAGAAGAGATGATAAGAAAGAGGAGAGATCCACGCCTCCTCAAGTGGAGTTGAAACCTCTTCCCTCTACTCTTAAACATGCTTTCCTTGGCCCTAATGATACTTACCCTATTATTGTCAATAGTGCACTCAATGACACCGAACTTCAAAAATTGCTTGATGTTGTGAGAAAATACAAGGATGTCATTGGGTACTCAATTGATGATATCAAGGGGATTAGCCCTTCTTTTTGCACCCATCGCATTCATTTGGAGGATGAGAGTGCATCTTCCATTGAGCCTCAACGCCGCCTTAACCCCGCTATGAAAGAAGTGGTTAGGAAGGAGGTGTTGAAGCTCTATGATGCAAGCATAATATACCCTATCTCCGATAGTGCATGGGTGAGCCCGGTGCATGTTGTCTTAAGAAGAAGGCGGGGTCACGGTAGTCACCAATGATAAGAATGAACTAATTCCAACAAGAGTCACAACCGGGTGGAGAATGTGCATAGACTATAGGCGCCTAAACAAGGCAACTAGGAAAGACCATTTCCCCCTCCCTTTCCTTGACCAAATGTTGGAAAGACTTGCCCAACATTCTCATTTTTGCTACCTTGACGGGTTTTCGGGATTTTTCCAAATCCCGATTCACCCTAATGACCAAGAAAAGACCACATTCACGTGCCCATTCGGCACCTTTGCTTATAGGCGCATGCCCTTTGGGCTTTGCAATGCGCCGGCTACATTTCAAAGATGCATGTTAGCTATATTTTCCGAGTATGTTGAGAACATCATGGAGGTGTTTATGGACGACTTCTCGGTCGTAGGCACCTCATTTGATGGATGTCTAGCTAATTTGGGTAAGGTCTTGAAAAGATGTCAAGAGAGTGGTCTAGTCTTGAATTGGGAGAAATGTCACTTCATGGTGACATCCGGGGTTGTTTTGGGTCATGTAGTGTCAAGTAAGGGCTTGGAAGTTGATCAAGCCAAGATTGAAGTGATCAAAACTCTACCCCCTCCCACTAATGTTAAAGGAATTAGGAGTTTTCTTGGGCATGCCGGTTTTTACCGGAGATTCATTAAGGATTTTTCTTTGATTGCCCGACCTTTAACTTTGTTGCTTGGAAAAGATGTGCCATTTGAATTTACTAATGAGTGTTTGGATGCATTCAATAGGTTGAAGGAAGCTCTCATCACCGCTCCAATCATGCAACCTCCCACTTGGGGAGAACCTTTTGAGTTGATGTGCGATGCTAGTGATGTGGCGGTGGGAGCGGTGCTAGGACAAAAGAAGAATGGTAAACTCCATGCCATATATTATGCAAGCAAGACTTTGGATGAAGCTCAATCACATTACACTACCACCGAAAAGGAGCTTTTGGCGGTCATATATGCCATGAACAAGTTCCGTTCTTATTTGGTGGGCTCTAAGGTTATTGTGCACACCGATCACACGGCGTTGAGACACTTGCTAATTAAGAAGGAGTCAAAGCCCCGCTTGATTCGGTGGATACTATTGTTGCAAGAGTTCGATATCGAGATTAGAGACAAGAAAGGTGTAGAAAATGTGGTAGCCGATCATCTTTCTCGGCTACTCCATGTCAAGGATAAGGATGGATTGCCAATTGATGACACATTACCGGATGATCAACTATTCGCACTAGCTTTGATGGATACCCCGTGGTACGCGGACTATGTAAATTATTTGGTATCCGGGGTCATCCCACACGGTTATGATTCCCATAAGAGAAAGAAATTCTTCCATGACCTTAAGCAATATTTTTGGGAAGAACCGTGTCTCTACAAAGCTTGTGCCGACGGGATAATTAGAAGATGCATCCCCAATGAAGAAGTCCAACCCATAATCTCTCATTGCCATGACATGCCAAGTGGAGGGCATGGTAGTTCACGAAAGACCGCCGCGAGGGTGCTCCAATGTGGATTCTTTTGGCCTTCCCTATTTCACGATGTGGCCACCTACGTCAAGAAGTGTGACAAGTGTCAAAGAAGTGGTAACATTTCAAAGAGGCATGAAATGCCAATGAACTACATACTTGAGGTGGAGGTATTCGATGTATGGGGCATTGACTATCAAGGCCCTTTTCCCTCATCAAATGGGAATGAGTATATTCTTGTTGCGGTGGACTACGTGAGTAAATGGGTTGAAGCAATTCCAACAAAGACTTGTGACGCAAAATCCGTGACCAAGCTCATGGAGACAATCATCTTCCCCCGGTTTGGAGTCCCACGAATTGTGATAAGTGACCGTGGAACCCATTTCCGGGAGAGGACTCTTGATGCTTTACTCAAGAAGCACGGGGTGCAACATAGGCGGAGCCTTGCCTATCACCCACAAGCCAACGGCCAAGCCGAAATTTCTAACCGTGAAATCAAGATGATCCTCGAAAAGACCGTGAACCGGTCAAGGAAAGATTGGTCTACCAAGCTCAACGATGCATTGTGGGCTTACCGGACCGCCTTTAAAACACCAATAGGAACTTCACCGTTCCGGTTGGTGTACGGTAAGCCTTGTCATTTACCGGTTGAGTTGGAGCATAAGGCACATTGGGCCATCCGTCTTCTAAACTTTGACCTAAAGAGCGCCGGGGAGAAGCGGCTACTTGACCTCAATGAGCTTGAAGAATTCCGACTAGAAGTGTAACACCCCCATACTCCGAGTGCCTTACCAGGACCACTCAGGTATGGAGACATCACCATCTCGGTTGCCCGAGGTATGATAATCAAACAACAGCGATAAAGAAACAACATTTATTATTAATCGTTTAATGAATGAATACAATCCTTGAAACCCAAACTGATAGTACGATACATTATTCCAAACTGTCTACTCAAACTGAAATGTAAATAAAAGCTAAACTACAACGGAAGACTCTATCGTCACGTCGTGGCCATCCCAGCTATCCCGTATCATCTCTATACCTGCTCAATATCTGCTCACCATCCCCGAATGGATCACCGCAGTTTACAAAACAACACCGGGTCGGTACTAATCACACAATCAAAACAGATAACAACAATAAGACAAATGCAGACAATTTGAACGCCACACACACACACACATCCACCCAACCGTCTCAATCATCGACCGTCCACCTGGACCGACCACCGCCGATGGGGGACCGCAGCCGTTCCCACCTAAGCCCCGCTCATCGTACGAGCGATAACCCTGTCCATTAATGTGCACATCCCCTTTCGTGGCGGGTTCCACTAAGGGCGAAACTAGGGCGTGAGATCACTCCCGCAAGTGACCCCACTCAGCCGAGAACGCATCTCGAGAACCATCAACAACACAACCACAATCACAAACACAATTACAATCAACAAATCAATTAACTAACTACAAAGACATCACCAATATCCCATTATGGGACTAATACGAGTAGAAATCCTACCCGGAAAGCACACAAGGCATTTGCGGTATCTACAAATGCCTCAAAACGCCTCTTCTATGAACTCTCCTCCTAACATATACACATGAATACTACTATTCAATCACTTATTCATAAAAACCCCCAATTACTAAATTAGGGTTTCACTAATCTCAACAAAACGTTACAAAAATTATGCTAGAAGCTTACCCTTGACGCAAGGAATCCAACGACACAAACTACGATGCAAACCGACCGTCGATCTCCGGAATTGTCAAGAACGCGATTAGGAAGAAGGACCAACTGCTTTCTCTCTTAAACAGGTTTTAGGTTTTGGCAAAAGTGTTTTAGAATAAAGACGAATATGTTTATATACCTTAATCGCGTAATTAACAAAACCCGAGAAAAACCCCCGATAAACCGGACACTCGATCGAGTACCCAAGGTACTCGATCGAGTACCCCCCTACTCGATCGAGTGCCCCAGCTACTCGATCGAGTGCCCAACAGGTCAGAAACTATTTTATTCTGCGACACACCCTTACTCGACAGAGTAAGGGCTACTCGATAGAGTACCCCAAGACCATAAATACGGAGTATTACGGTCTTCCCTTATTTAAAAGGAACTTCGTCCCGAAGTTCAAACCACTACCAAAACAAAGGTACTCCCATAAGCTTCCCGACTCGAAGGTCAAAATAAACACAACGTAAAACATGCTACCTAACCCAACTTATACCGACAACATACCGACACAACATATACAAGGGGTGTGAAAACCCTCAAAAACTCTCGCGATCATCTCCTACCCCCCTAAAAGAAACAAGGTTACGTCCCCGTAACCATACATACCTGATCAAAAAGGAAAGGGTAACGCTCTTTCATGATATCCTCCGCCTCCCATGTAGCTTCCTCAGTCTCATGGTTAGACCAAAGGATCTTAAGCAACACTGTCTCACCACTCCTGGTCTTTCTAACTTTTCGGTCTAGGATCTGCTTAGGCACCTCAAGGTACGATAAAGACTCATCCAGCTCTAAGCTCTCTGCCTCCAACACATGTGACGGGTCACTCACATACTTCGCAAATGCGATACATGAAACACATTATGTACTCTCTCCAAAGCGTAACAGTAACGCCAAACGATAAGCCACTTCCCAACTCGCTCTCTAAGATCTCATAAGGCCCTATAAACTTCTGACTTAGCTTGCCTTTCTTCCCAAATCTCATAACTCCGCGCATAGGAGACACTTTCAGAAGAACCTTGTCCCCAACTTGAAACTCTATGTCCCGACGATGTAGATATGCATAACTCTTCCAATCGATCCCGAGCCGCTCTCATCCGTTCCCTGATCATCTTAATCTGTTCCACCATCTCATGTACCATCTCTGGTCCTAAAACCAATGCCTCAGCACTGTCGTCCCAACAGATTGGACTCCTACATCTCCTCCCATACAAAGCCTCAAACGGTGCCATACCAATACTAGTGTGATAGCTGTTATTGTAAGAAAACTCTATCAAGTCTAACCTCTGCTCCCGCTACCGCCAAATCCATCACACACGCTCTCAACATATCCTCCGAGTCTTGATTGTTCTCTCGGTCGCCCATCTGTCGCGAGGATGAAATGCTCAGTACTCATCTTCAAAGCTGTCCCCAACGATTCCTGCAACTCCTTCCAAAACCTTGATATAAACCTCGCATCTCTGTCAGACACTATGTCCTTAGGGACTCCATGTAACTTAAGCACGTTCTTTCGATAGGCCATAGCCAATTGTGCCTTAGTCCATGTATCTTTCATTGGAACAAAGTGAGCTGACTTGGTCGACGATCTACTATCACCCAAATCATATTGTTACCTTGTTGACTCTTAGGTAAACCCACAATGAAATCCATGGAAATGGATTCCCACTTCCACTCGTGCACCTCCAAGGACCGAACCTTACCTTGTGGTCTTCTCTGTTCCCCTTTAACTCTCTGGCATGTCAAACAACGGGACACAAACTCAGCTGTCTCTTTCTTCATCCCAGGCCACCAAAACGTTTTCTTCAAATCTTTGTAAAGCTTGTCTCCACCCGGATGAACTGAATATGGTGTGCAATGCGCTTCCGTCATGATTGTCCTTTTCAACTCCTCGTCATTAGGAACACACCACCTACCATCAAACCTCAAACTACCATCTGTATGGATGGAAAACCGGGACACCGTCCCTTTCTCTACTCCAGCTTTCCACTCCACTAACTTAGGATCCAAAGCCTGTTTACCTCGAATATCATCATAAAACTCCATGTGTACTGTCATATCACCCATAGCCTCTCCTTTCTGCAACATGTGAATCCCAAAGCTCGCTACCTCATCCCTCAGTCTCATCAAAGATAGAGCTGTACACAAGGAATGTACACTCTTCCTACTCAAGGCATCAGCTACAACGTTGGCCTTTCCTTCATGGTAGATGATTTCCATGTCGTAATCACCAATCAACTCCATCCACCTCCTCTGTCTCATGTTCAACTCCTTCTGCGTGAAGATGTACTTGAGACTCTTGTGATCAGAAAATACCTTAAAAATTGCTCCATAAAGGTAGTGCCTCCAAATCTTGAGAGCAAACACCACCGCACCCAACTCCGGTCATGAGTAGGGTAATTCTCCTCATAAGGCTTCAACGCGCCTAGAGGCATAGGCGATCACTTTACCATTCTGCATCAACACACACCCCAACCCATTCTTCGAGGCATCTGTATAAACCTCGAAATTCTCGCTTCCTTCAGGCAATGCTAGGACAGGAGCTGTGGTCAAACGCTCCTTTAATGTTTGGAACGCCTTCTCACAACTCTCATCCCAACGAAACCTGTTCTCTTTCCTCATCAACGCCGTCATCGGTCTAGCTATCTTGGAGAAATCTTTCACGAACCGCCTATAGTATCCAGCTAAACCCAAGAAACTCCTCACCTCAAAGAACATTCTTCTGCTTCCCACCTTGTCACTGCCTCAATCTTCGCCGGATCCACAACTACCCCATCTTTAGAGATTACATGCCCCAGAAAAGCAACTTTCTCCAACCAAAACTCACACTTGGACAACTTAGCATACAACTCATGATCTCTCAACGTCCGCAACACACGATCCTCGGATGCTCCTCATGCTCCTCCTTAGTCTTTGAGTAGACTAAGATATCATCGATAAACACCACCACGAATTGGTCCAAGAACTGTCTAAAGATCCTATTCATCAAATCCATAAACACTTTGCCGCGCATTGGACAACCCAAACGGCATCACCACATACTCATAATGGCCATACCTCGACGTGAAAGCCGTCTTCGGTATGTCCACATCTCTAATCTTCACCGATGGTATCCTCGACCTCAAATCGATCTTAGAAAAGACCGTTGCACCACTCAACTGATCAAACAAGTCATCTATCCTTGGCAAAGGATACTTGTTCTTTATCGTCACACGGTTCGCCTCCGGTAATCTATGCATAACCTCAAAGTTCCATCCTTCTTCTTCACGAAAAGAACTGGTGCTCCCCAAGGCGATACACTTGGTCTAATGTATCCCTTCTCTATCAACTCATCCAATCGCTTTCTAAGCTCCTCCATCTCCTTAGGACCCATACGGTACGGTGCCTTAGAGATTGGCCCCGTCCCCGGCTTCAACTCAACGGTGAAATCTATCTCCCTCTTCGGTGGCAACCCCGAATCTCCTCGGAAAGACATCTGCATACTCTCCCACCACTGGTATCTCCTCAATTGCCGGGCTCTCTATCCGATCATCTCTCACATGGCACAAAAGCGAGAGGACATCCCTTCCTCGGATACGACTTCAAAGCGACAAATACAATCAACTTAACTTTGGGTTTGACTAGAAACCCACGGTAAGACACACTAACTCCCTTAGGACCTCGTAGGGACACTTTCTTTTGATGACAGTCTATCTTAGCTTTATACTTTCCTAACCAATCCATCCCAACTATCATCTCAAAACCATTAAAAGGAAACTCTAGCAAGTCTACAGGGAAATCAACTTGCCCAACTATCAAGGACACATCCCTAAACAACCTCCCACACGATACAGACTCACCCGAAGGTATGAAAACTTGCTCCCTAACGGACTCATATACTCTCAAACCCAACTGTTTTACATGACTCGAAGACACAAACGACCGAGAAGCCCCCGAATCAAACAAAACAAACGTAGGAACGCCATTAACAAGAAATGTACCTGGTGATAACGTGCTCATCCTCCTCACTTTCTTGTCCATCATGAACAACTTGCCCTTGACTTCGCCCCACCTCCTGGACAAGATCTTGGGCGATGCGGTCGGGCTTAGCACCCGACCCTTGATTGTTGTTGTTGTTCATCGGTGTCTTCGATAAGAATTACCGCCGTTGCGGTTGCCTCCACTGCTAGCTCGACCTCCACGGTTTGGCCATGATCCCGCCGGTCTGTTGCTCGCGAAGCTCTGCGCAGGTCTCTGGAAAGATCCCGGTGCACTTGTGCACTCATGCCTCTTGTGGCCTACGCCACCACAACCGAAGCAGGTCACTCCCCAGCTGTTGCTCACACTTCCACGACCTCTCCCAAAGGATGCTCCAGTACTAAACCCGGACCCAAAAGAAAACCCCTTAGATTGATTGTGGTTGCCTTTCTTGAAATTAGATTGGCCACCACCCTCGCTCTCCGACTTCCTCTTCTCTCCACCTAACCTCTCCTTAGCCATCTCCACTAGCCTCTCAGCTCTCCCAGCCCTCTCATATGCTTCCTTCACATCAGTAAGGACTCCCACGGGTAACTTATCCATAATTGTCGTGGTTAGCCCTCTCTCAAACCTCAAAGCAAGATTCTCCTCACTCAAACCCATGTCCTCAGCATATCTGGATTTCTCATTGAACCGCTGTAGTACTCGACCACGAGACATCTCAAATAGTCATCTTAAACTTATCGAACTCCTCCCTCAACTTACTCCTCACATGTTCTGGCACGAACTCCTTCCTCACAGCCCTACGAAACTCCTCCCAAGGTATAGCAGGTAACCCCTGGTTGGTATATAACTCCTTGGCACTCACTTTCACTGAGTCCCACCACTTGCCAGCGGCCTCCCTCAAATAAAATGCAGCTTGATCCACCCTCATCTCATCAGGACAACGAACTAAATCTAGTATGTTCTCCATCTCCCTCAGCCAACTATCAAGGTGGTTAGGCTCCTCAACCCCCTTGTACTCCTTCGGGTTAAACCTCGCGATATAGAGGCTGACTTTAGCATGGTCAACCTCCTTCTCCTTACTCTTATCCTTGTCTTCATTCACTCTCTTCAGGGTCTCCGTAAGAGCGTCTTGGTGTTCCAACATCTTAACGATGTCATCCGTAGTCATAAGCTCAGCTCTCGCGTACAAGGCATTTCTCTTGGGCGGCATCTTGAAGCTATAGAAGAAAGGGATAAACATAAACACGCGTACTAAACTTCAAAACACGAACACGCGTTGCCCAGCACCTACTCGATCGAGTATCCAAACCCACTCGATCGAGTAACCGGCTACTCGATCGAGTGCCACTATGTACTCGATCGAGTACCCAAACTCCGAAACTAAATGACCTTCGATCTCTAACCCACTCGATCGAGTATCTAGGCTACTCGATCGAGTGATTTCTACTCGATCGAGTACCCTAGTTACTCGATCGAGTGCCCCAAAACTCGTTTACGGACTCAAAATCGCCAAAAACCTACCCGATCGAGTCAGTCTCACTCGATCAAGTACCCCCAATACGTACAAGCTACCCGCATGTTATTCGTATACTAACATGCCAACTTTATCAAACCTCATTATATTCTAACAAATAGGCTACGCATCTATTCTACTAATCAACAAAATCAATTCATCATGCTATTAAAGCCACATTATAAACATCCAACATGTTATCATTTCATTAACATGTTCACATATCATTTTCTTTCACATGCTCAACTTCCTATTTCAACACCAAACATTCAACACACTTCATCACTTTATTGCACAAGTTACTAAGCACATACATGACTCAAACACATTTTCCCCACGTGACCGGTTCAAAGTTGTAGGGCGACCCCTTGCGACTTTAGGACGTCTCCCAAGCCTTTGCACTAGCTCCTACAACTTTTACCCCGGGTTCATTTTAATTGACTCTCTACGTTCATTAAGTTCATTGGTTACGGGTTTCGGATCGTCGCTCGATACCATTTGTAACACCCCATACTCCGAGTGCCTTACCAGGACCACTCAGGTATGGAGACATCACCATCTCGGTTGCCCGAGGTATGATAATCAAACAACAGCGATAAAGAAACAACATTTATTATTAATCGTTTAATGAATGAATACAATCCTTGAAACCCAAACTGATAGTACGATACATTATTCCAAACTGTCTACTCAAATCGAAATGTAAATAAAAGCTAAACTACGAGCGGAAGACTCTATCGTCACGTCGTGGCCATCCCAAATATCCCAGATCATCTCTATACCGCTCAATATCTGCTCACCATCCCGAATGGATCACCGCAGTTTACAAAACAACACCGGGTCGCATTAATCACACAATCAAAACAGATAACAACAATAAGACAAACAGACAAATGAACCGCCACACACACACACACATCCACCCAACCGTCTCAATCACCGATCGTCCACTGGACCCGCCGCCAGGTGGGGACCGCACGTTCCCACCTAAGCCCCGCTCATCGTACGAGCGATAACCCCGTCCATTAATGTGCACATCCCCTTTCGTGGCGGGTTCCACTAAGGGCGAAACTAGGGCGTGAGATCACTCCCGCAAGTGACCCCACTCAGCCGAGAACGCATCTCGAGAACCATCAACAACACAACCACAATCACAAACACAATTACAATCAACAAATCAATTAACTAACTACAAAGACATCACCAATATCCCATTATGGGACTAATACGAGTAGGAAATCCTACCGGAAAGCACACAAGGCACGGTATCTCAAATGTCTCAAAACGCCTCTTCTATGAACTCTCCTCCTAACATATACACATGAATACTACTATTCAATCACTTATTCATAAAAACCCCCAATTACTAAATTAGGGTTTCACTAATCTCAACAAAACGTTACAAAAATTATGCTAGAAGCTTACCCTTGACGCAAGGAATCCAACGACACAAACTACGATGCAAACCGACCGTCGATCTCCGGAATTGTCAAGAACGCGATTAGGAAGAAGGACCAATCGCTTTCTCTCTTAAACAGGTTTTAGGTTTTGGCAAAAGTGTTTTAGAATAAAGACGAATATGTTTATATACCTTAATCGCGTAATTAACAAAACCCGAGAAAAACCCCATAAACCTGGACACTCGATCGAGTACCCAAGGTACTCGATCGAGTACCCCCCTACTCGATCGAGTGCCCCAGCTACTCGATCGAGTGCCCAACAGGTCAGAAACTATTTTATTCTGCGACACACCCTTACTCGACAGAGTAAGGGCTACTCGATAGAGTACCCCCAAGACCATAAATACGGAGTATTACAAGAAGCTTATGAGAGCTCTAGGTTGTACAAGGAAAAGACCAAGCGGTTCCATGACAAAGCTATTATAAGGAGGGAATTCAAGGAGGGGGACTTGGTTCTCCTATTTAACTCAAGGTTCAAGCTCTTTTCGGGAAAATTAAAGTCAAAGTGGTCGGGGCCTTTCACCGTGGTCCGAGCTTTTCCCTATGGGTCGGTTGAAGTTTCCGATGGAGACCAAACATTCAAGGTAAATGGACAACGGCTAAAGCACTACATTGCCGGAACCCCTATTATCAAGAATGTGGGCTCAATTGCCACTTTTATTCCAAATTATTGATTGTTATTCATAACTCCGTCGAGCCTACGACATTAAACAAGGGCGCTACATGGGAGGCAACCCATGCATCTTTGTAAATAACTTGCATTCTAGACTAGTAGTGAGAGATTTGGAGTCGTATTTTGTCAATTTGGATTGGTGACGGAGGTCACTTTTGAAGAACACAAGTTTTATTTTCGTTGACCCGAAATCCCGACATCATGCGTCGGAGTAATTGTGGAAAACATGAATCCCGGGGTCAATGAAATTGCTCAAAGTTGAGTTGAAGAAAAATTGAGCAATTTGGAAGAACACAACGAAAAAATAGCTGTGTGTTGTGTTTTGCCGGTGGACCGGAGCCGGCCTGCCCACCGGTAGCGAGGCCAAGCAAATTTTTGAAAAATTGAAGAAGGGGTGTGTTTTTGCGGTAGGCGACAAGAACCGCTCACCGGCATAACACACCTGGCATGTTGAAAACACGAAGAATTGATGATGAGGAGTGTGTTTTGCCGGGTAGGCGGCATCCGCTCACCGCGTAACACACCGGTATTTGGGAAAATAAGTTGAGGAGAGTGTTTTGCGGTGGACCGGCAATGGTCTGTCTGCCGGCAGCGAGACCAAGCATTTCGAAAGGAATTTGAAGAATTGAAAAAAGGGGAGTGCGTTTTACCGGCAGACCGGTTGCGGTTCTCACCAACCGCAAAAACGCACACGCAGACCATCAAATTAAACCCGTGTTTCCCCTTTCCCAAATCATTTCTTCTTTCTTCCTTCTTCAAACCTCCATTATTTTTCCCCCTTTCTAACCCTAACTCCATTAAAACTCAATCAAACTCCCTCCACCCTTCACCAATCTCCTCCAATCATCAAGATGACCGGAAGAAGAACAAGGGCCGACATAGCAAGGGACCAAGAGGCATTGATTGCTCGGGCGGCGACCGATACATACCCTGATCCGGACTTTCCTACAGTCGAGTTTACCACACCAACCATGAAGGGTAAGTTTATTCTCTTTAAAAATCGCCCCCTCACCCCTACTAAGTTTCTTCATCATCCGTCTTTGTGTGCCCTTGGGATTGCTAGGGAGACGGAAACTTTGTTTGAGGGGTGTGGTATGAGGGGAATATTTCACATGCATGAGTATACTTACCCCCGGATCACATGGGAATTTTTGAGTAGTCTTAAGATTACCAAGAGCCGGCAATCGGGGATGGTGGCCACTCTTAGTTTTAGACTAATGAACCGGGAACACAACATCACTTTGGGTAGGTTGGCTCAAATTTTTGGGCTGGAAAATGCGCCGTCGCATACCCCGCCCGCTGATTTTCACTATTCCCGTGTATGGAAGGCGATTTCGGGCCTTGATGATCAACCCGGGGTGAAAAGGCCCGCGACAAGTTGCCACAATCCCGTCATTCGGGTGTGGCATAGATGTATGGGGTGCACCGTTCTTGCGGTGGATGAACCTTGGGTGTTTAGGACCCACGAGCTTGAAATATTAGGGTCCTACTTGTTCACCAAACCCACCCCCTTCCGAATTAATGTGGCTCACTACCTCGCCCTTAACCTATCAAAAATTGCAAGTTCTCCGGGGCACAAAGTCCCGATACATGTGGGTGGCATGATCACCCGAATTGCCCGTAACATGGATCGTCCGGTTGACCTTTCCACGATGAATTGGATACCCGGGGACACCTACTTGACAAAGCACTACATGACCACCAAGCTTGAGTGGTTCAAGGTGAGCCCCTTTGACGATCTTGAATATTGGCAAATCAACCGCAAAAACTCAATCCGGCTTCCAAATGCTACCGCGGTAAAAATTGAAAAGGACAAGGAGTCCTATCTCCTTGATATTGAAGAAGAGCCTCCCACCGACCAACCTCCTCCCACTATTCCACGGGTTTATTCCCGAGACCGCCGGGTGAACACTCCTTCCACCCTCCAATATCAAAGGCCACAAACTCATCAACCTCCCCCGTGGCAATTTCAACAAGGTGAGACGTCCTCCTCGACCCCTCCTCCCTTGCCACCTTCCCTAACCGAGTGGATGGAGAGGATGGACATTGCCACGGCGAAAGCCGCTAGTGAGAGGGACGTTTTGGGAAGAAAATTGGACCGGATATATTATGATCAAGCTACCGGTACTTATCCCATCTATGATGATTTTTGTCGTCGGGATTACGTGGGTTATGAGTACCCTCACCCCTCCTACTTCACTTGGCCCGATGGGAACTACTCGAGAGAGGATGGGAGTATGGTCCGCGGAGGTTTTAACCTCCAACCGGACTACTTTGCGCGACCCGTTTTCCCGCCTATGCCCGAGCCTAGACCGGAGGGCCATGAGGCCCAATGGTTTGGGGGAGTTCGGCCCTATTTTGCTAGTGATGCGGGTGCGTCGGGGTCCGGTGGTGGTGTCACGGGAGGAGATAGCGGCGTGATGAATATGAGTGGTGATTTCACGGGTGGTTTTCCGGGTGTCGACGGTAGTGGAGGTAATTTCACCTTCAACGCCGATGATTTAATTCAAGGCTCCGATTTAAACACCGGAGATGATATCAATGATGATGATTTTGATGATGAGATGGGGTCTTAGTCCCCGAATTGATGGTTTCTTTTGTCCTCCCAATCAATCCAAATGCAAAGTATGATTTCTTCCCTTTTATCCAAATTTCTCATTCATGTTTAAATTTTTCGCATGCATTTAGTTGATAAATCATTTAGTTGCATCATATAGGATTGCATTAGATTTCAATTTTGTAATATATTGTCACATTTAGTACTTGCATTCACGTAGCATAATTTGCATTGTCATTTCAATTTAGCATATAGAATAGAGCATGCATTGCATTTTCAAAAAAAAAAAAAAAAAAAAAAAACCAACTAAAAATTGAAAAATCACCAAAAATCACCAAAAACATGTTATTTTCTTTCACTAAATTGCCCTCCCATGTCTATAAATAAGTGTGGGGAGGGCCTAAAAAAAAAACAAAAATATGTCTTTTAATTTATACTCCCTCCACACATTTATTTCCATTTGGAGGTAATGTAAATAAATAAGTGTGGGGAGGGAGTTCTCATATCAAAAACCCAAAAATATGTCTTTTTAATTTTTCAAAACCAAAAATCACAAAAATATGTTATTTTCCCTTTGAAAAATCAAAAATCAAAAAAATATGTTCCTTTCTTTTTCTTATTCACTCCCTATGCTTTTGTCCATTGAGGACAATGTACATCTCAAGTGTGGGGAGGGAAATATCACTCTTGTGAATATTTGTATATATATTTGTAAATGCTTGTAAATTTAAGAAAATTCAAGAAAATGCCTAAAAATTGAAAAATTTCTGAAAAAATTCAAAAAATTGCATTGTTTATATATGTTTTGTCTAACCTTTTGGCTCGGCGCATTGACCACTTGAGGCAAAAAGGAATTTGAAGACCGCTTGGTATAATCCTTCCTATCTCTTGCTCCTTTTTACTATTCTTTCTTTTTAGTATCTTGGATATTTTGAAGGAGAATGGGAATTTTGTTGCTTTGGGTGTCTCCTTGGGAGACCGTTTGGAACTTTGGTGTTGATGTGCTGCTAGGTTTAGCCAATTTGTTGCACGTTTCATTTCATGTCTGTTTGAATTTCCGCATGCATTTGTCACATGTAAATACTTGTTGCATTTCTTTCTTTTGCATTGAGTTTGTAAATAAGCTTTTAAGGAAGGACATGGTCAAAGGAAGGGAACCAAGTACCCCCATGATGAACTATTGTGCCCACTTGTGCCTTTCCCCTCCTCGTGACTCGCACCCGTGGCCTCTTAGTTAGCCGAGGAAGGGGGAGCTTGACCTATGAGTCTAGACCGAACTTGTGAGACCTTGGGCCGTAGGCTAGACCTTCGGCTCGACTTAACTACTCAAAGGTAAGGGTAGAGCCTCCTAGGGCGGGTACATTCATACCCCGCCCTCATCTAGGTTCGAGAGTAGGTCTCCTCGCGAGGCGTGTCACATCATTACGCATAAGTGTGTCGCATCGTCCTTAGATCATGAAATTGCATTACATTTTTTTGTGCACATGATATGAAGCAAAAATCAGTTTCATGAACCTCACAATAGCCAAATTAGCTTAGTTTCGTCCCTTGCATTGATTTCCTTTTTGATTCACCCCTCTGAGCCTTAGCCTATTCCTTTTGGCATACCCACTAAAAGAGCTACATCCCAAAAACACCCCTCCTTAATCAAGAATGGGTCATGATTTGTAGAAGTGTCTAGGTGGTGGAGTCGGAATTTGGTGATGGACGAAGTACGTGTCCATTGGGTCGAAATTTTGTCTACATTTGGTGTTGTATATAAAATAAGAGAAGAAAAAAAAAAAAAAAAAAAAAAAAGAAATGAAAAACAAAATAGAAAAGTGAAAAAGTCATGAAAAATCAAAAGAAAAATGAGTTATGTTGTAAATATTTGTTTGTTGTCAAGGAAAAGAAAAAGGCGAGCAACACCCCTACTCATCATTTAAGGGGGTAGAAAAAGCCGTTGCTAAATAAAAAGGGGCAAATTGATGTTTTTCCAAAATGAGTCGGGTTTACACAATTTTTGCATAACTTGGGAAACCGAGTCGTTGTTACGGTGTAGACGTTACCATTTGTTGAAATAAAAGGAGTTTTATCAAATTTTTCCTACTTGAGTTGGGTTTATGCAATTTTTGCATGGTTTTGGTCATCAATGCTATGTTAGGGCATAGACGTGTCTCATGTGTTGCAATAAGAGATGGGATGTGATGTGTCGACGATTCTTGATTTGAACCCCACATGTCCAAACGGTGCTTGCACCAATCCCGTTTCGACCTTCTCCTTAGCCCCATTGTAACCCTTGCTTCATGTTTTGTGCATTTTTCCCTTTGTTTGCATTTCATTGGACATAGGACGGTGTTACACATTAGATTGCGGGCACGTTTTCGCTAGTCGAGTTAGTTGAGTGATTTTGGTTACTTTTTGTCACAAAAATCACCCTATTCTTTCATTGAGTGACGAGTGAAAACCGTGAGGATGTCGTTGCCTTGGTCTCCTTAGTCGTGGGTCCCTTGGTTGAATCTTGTGTCGGTTTTGTAATTCTCGGCGGACTTGCCCTTTCTTCCCTTTCCCCGCTCTTGAATTTGTTTCTTGAGCATTGGTCACACAAGGGTTGCTTTTGTCACATTTAGGGGTTGGCACCTCAATTGGCACTCCCGAGACAGTACTCCCGACCGAGACCATGTTTTGATGTTTGAAAAATCCGACCACTTAGATGAGGAAAGTGGGTCATTTTGTTAGATGCATTCTACTTGTTGATTATGTGCTTTCATGATGAATGTGTCAAAAGTTTTGTAGCAAGACCCAACTTGCCTTGCAATAGGGCACTCTCCCCTCATGGGTGTCAAATTGTGAGTTGAAGGGGCGTTGAGTGCGCTAATACTCGATCGGCTTAAGTAGTAGTTTAGTTGAGTGATGCTTATATTGTGCATCCACTCTCCATATCTATCATAATAATGTTTTGTACATTTGGTTTAAGGACTTACTCGGGGACGAGTAAGGATTAAGTGTGGGGAGGTTTGATATACGATTAATTTACCTCTAATTCCCTCTTTCTTTTATGCATACCGACTCATATCGAGTCGGTTTCCTGGTGTTTTTCCTTGCGTTTTGTGCCCAATACCCGTACTTGTTACCGTGTGCATCCTTTTGTAGGAAACGACCCAAGCATGGAGAATTCGGGGCAAGAAAGGCACCCCATTGCCTTTACATGAAGAAGAGGTGAAGAAATGTTTGAAGAAGGTGTTTTGCTTGGGGCAAGAGGCCGTGCCCGGTCTAGCCACCGGCAAAACACACCCCAGAGAATTACTTTGGATTTTGAAGAAAAGTTGAGGAATGTGCTTTGCTTGGCAGGCCGGCCTGCCCACCTGAAGCACAAAGAGATGGAATTAATTGAAGAATTTGGTTAAAAACAAGCTTGGCCTCGCTGGGTAGGAGCACTTGACCGGCCAACAACGGCATTTCACACACCCAAAGTCTCGAAGAAGGTGTTTTTGCAGGCGGCAACCGCCCACCGCAAAACACGGATGCCGTTGTTTTAATTCTTTGCACGGTTTTGCCGGTAGGAGCACCGGCTGCCGGTGGACCGGCAAAACGCAGCAGCACGAGATTTGGGCTTTTCTTCCTCTTTTCTTCCTAATCTTGTACAAGCCTATAAATACCCCCTCTTAAACCCCTTTAAACACACAACCCTAGATCCAGAAATTTTACCCTTTCAAGCTTTAAACTTTCTTAATCTCTTTGTTAATCTTTCTTTAATTAGAGTTTCTTCAATCAATTAGTGATTGAATTTGGGTTTGTAAGAAGATTGAAGGATTTCCTTCTTTATTATTTCTATCCAAATTCCTCTTTCACTATTTTGTTGGTATTATTTCTCTCCCTATTTTCAATTGTTTACATTTTGTTCATCTTTTATGTTTGTTTGATTGTTTATGTTAAAATTGTTGTTGTTGTTTGTTTGTTATTGTTAATTCCATCATTGCTCATCTTTTCATTGTTCATCTTTCCTTTGTTCCTCTTCCTTTTGTTCATCCTTGGGTAGTTGTCCTCAAAGACTTAATCTTTGAGTTGATTTGGTTAAAGATTGTGTCTTTAGGTTTTAATCACTCTCATTGTTAGATTAAATCATCCTTCCTTACACCCATTGTTAGATTGTTGCATGTTTAGTAGTGAATTTCATCTTCTCACCATGTTTGTGACCAAAGTTTCCATCTTTATTGTTAATTTTGCAATTAGAACCATGATTAGTGAGTAGTCTTCCACTAGGGCTCGGTTTGACCCGACATGAGTAATTTCATTAATTGAATTTCATAAAGGCTAATTATTTGGGGAAATTGGTGAGGGTAGTTTAGAGGGATGACTTGGTTTATGGGTTGACTCTTGGGTAGTGTTGACTTACGACCCTTGACCACCAACGAGAGTTGGTTAGGTTGTGATTTGGGTACCCGAGACTTGACCCTATTGTTGACCTCGGTTGAGACCGAAAGGGAGAACCGGGGTAGGACACCTCTAAATTAGTGTTTGAAATCGACCCTCGAGAGAGGGAGTGGGATGACCCGGGTATTGATGGGGCTTAATGACCTTAGCGAATATCGGACTATCTCGGGAAAATGCATGTTTTTGGGGTAGTGGGGTATTGAGTTAGGGATTCCGACCTTCGAACCCGAGAGGGGGGTTGGTGGGTAGTGCTAGTGTCCTATTTCGAACCCGAGAGGGGGGTCTTAGGCGAATTAGAGCCGTCACCTCCTCACCTAACTACCTTTGTGATTAGCCTAGAAATTTAACCATGTGGAATTGCGAATAGTTTGGGAAGAACCGAGTCCTAGGCCTTTTAATCATTTGAATTACAACTTATCTTTCGTTGTTGCACATTTATCTTGCTTTTGTTTAGATCGCATCTCATTTCATTTTAGGTAGCATTAGTATATCAACCATCATCTTTTATTTTCGACTTAGCTAAACGATCGGATTAGAACAATTAGTAATCTTTTCAACTCCTTGTGGGATCGACCCTTAATAGTGTACAACGATAAAATCGTGCACTTGCGAGGTATAGCTTGACTACCATCAATGTACAATCAGCAAGCAACTGGCCATTAGGGCCGACGATTGGCTGGCAGGTTGCTAGTTTGCTCCACCGACTAAGCAGGTAGTCACTTGGAACTTTCTGAATTCCCCGATCTTTAAATACACACAGAGCATGTCGACAGAGCATTCCATGTCTTTCAAACTTCTTGCATGTGCATACCACTGAAACAGCATCCTTCTTAAAACCAACCTTATACGTTTTATTTCGAACTTGATCTATGATATCTGTGTATAGGATTGGATAGGTTTTATCTTTTTCTTTATCCCCAACACCACATGAATAGCAAGCTGCTTCGACTTCCTTTTGAAACTCGCCGAAAATTGTTGGAGTGTAGATTTCTGATGCATGCTTTTCTAGGGGTAATGGAGTCGACAACTGGGGGAAGGAGTTTTTTGATTGTGCAACAAGTTTCGAATGAGTCCATCTTTGAGCATCCATTGCACTCTCAAATCTCATCCAAAACTCAACTAGGGTTAAATTAGGATTAGTGAAGTTGCTTTGAAAAGTGGTTTTCTCGACTCGACTGAGGTCGTTCTCATCAAGCCTCCTAAAAACAGATCACGAAAGTAAGCTGGAACCCACATATTTCTAATGTTGTACTTCTCCTTAAGCCACTCGTTATCCGATAACCAATGAGATTCAACTACTGTTGTCCACCTTTCCTCAAATTCAGGCGGCTCCACATCTTCGCTCCAAACACATCGGTTTATCTTCTTCAGAACTCAAGATCTTTACATATTACAAGCCCTACTTTCTCAGGCAACTTTTTTAGTATGTGCCACATGCAATATCTGTGTTGCACCTTGTCTTTCCAGGCTAATTTCATTCCTTCTTCTATCCCCTCATCTTCATCAGTTATCATACAAACTGGATGACGACCCCCCATAGCCTCTACGAATTTCGTAAATAGCCAAGCAAAGGACTCCTTACTCTCATTTATAATAAGTCCAGCCCCAAAGGTCACGCATCTCTTATGATTATCCACGCCTGTAAAAGGACCAAATATCATCCTATACTTGTTTTTTCTAAAGGTCGTATCAAAAGAGGTCATATCCCCGAATAGCAAATAGTTTTTAATACTAATAGGGTCAGCCCAAAACACATGTGAACATCGACCTATCTCGTCTACCTCAAAATCAAAATAAAAAGATGGACACATGTGTTTTATCTTCATAAAATGCTCAATAAGCATTTGAGCATCCCCCTCTGATAAATAATTTTTGATATCTCTAGAAAAGTTCTTAAAGTCTTCCAATGACGCACCCACATTTCTATAACCTCTAACATACTCCTTGAACAACCTATACGACTTAACTGGACCTATGTTATTTTTGGAGTTGTCAATTATCATTTTTTTGTGAACTACATTCAACTCTCTCGTTTGTGTCAAATGTACCATTGTTGATGGTATTTGTGGCATATGATTATGACCTTCATGAAAATCATATATTTGGTATTTACCCATATCAGGACCTTCCTCCAAAATTCGCTTAAATTTAATACAAGAAGGACATTCTATCCTAGTCCTTTGCCTCCTGTGATTTTTCCCTTTCGCTTCACATACTCCAGCCTTATTACACACAACTTTTTTATGCGTAACGACACCATTTTTAGACTTTTGTAAGCTTAATCTAGTCACAAACCCACATTCTTTAGCATATGCTTCATAAAACTCAACACCTAGTTCAAGCTTATCGAATAGCATACCAATAACAGGCTTAAGATGGTTGAGACACTCAAAAACCCGATTCGTGTTGCTTGAAGAACCTTCTGCTGCCTCCTCGTCCTCTGCCTCCTCTACTATGATATCTGCATATGTGGTGCAATTAAAGTAAGAAAGGCGAGGGATACAAAAGCATATGAAATATACCTTTAAAAAGTCAAAACATCAAGCAACTACCAGGATGAATAGAATTGTACCTTCAACAAATTCGAAAGTCACAACTTCAGAACATCATGTTCAATCGCTATTGCGATATTTTCTAATATAGGGCCGACATGCATTAGCTTCAACATTCGCTCCTTCGTTTGTAATGACATTTGAAGAAGTTTGTGATAGTATTGAGGAGTTGTCTTTGTCATTATTCTTTAACAAGAAATGTCAAAAATTAAATAAGCAACAATACAACAATATAATTCATGAAATTGAGTCCCTTATTTTAACAAATGTAGGCAATTTCACAATTTCTCCAACCCTAATTTCTCAATTAAGCCAATTTGATTCACAAAATCACATTTTGATGCACCTAAACAGGAATTTGATGCACATAAACAGGAATTTGGATGCACATAAACAAGATTTTGATGCACATAAACGGTCTCCAACCCTAATTTCTCAGTTTTCCCAATTTAATTTATGAAACCCTAATTTCTCAATTAGGCCAATTTGATTCACAAAATCACATTTTGATGCACCTAAACAGGAATTTGATGCACATAAACAGGAATTTGGATGCACATAAACAAGATTTTGATGCACATAAACAGTCTCCAACCCTAATTTCTCAGTTTCCCCAATTTAATTTATGAAACCCTAATTTCTCAATTAGGCCAATTTGATTCACAAACACTACTACAGATACAGGCTATAACAACGGTCAAAAACCGTTGTTATATAAAAAAGCGGACGTTGTTAAAGCGTCCGTTGTAGAAGGTTTTAACAACGGTTGGTTTACTTAACGAAACCGTTGTTAAAACTATTAACAACGGTTTTATGTATAAAAACCCGTTGTGGAAAGTGTGACTCAATTTTGGGGGGAAAGTTATAACAACGGGTTGTAATATACAAAACCGTTGTTATAACTAAAGACATAAATAACCGTTGTTGTTTGTTCTTAAAAATAAAAAAAAATTAAATTAAATATTACTAGATGCATGCATAATTACTACTGTTAGAATTCGATGCATGCATTATTACCGACATCACTGTACATATGAACGGATAATATGGAATGAGAAGGGTTAGTAATAGGATTTGAAGCAGCATTATTGAGAGATATGATGATGATTATTATGGCACAACTTCCTAACATATATATTAATTAAAAAGCAATTAACTCAACCCACACATTGCTTAGTATAAATACATTGCATATCTCAACTAACATTTCCATTATCTCATATATTCATCTCCAAACTCTAACTATTAAAACAAACTCTACTTAATCTTTCAAATCAAACTCAAAAAACTCTAACAAAATGAATGATTTCATCCTAAAGACTCTTACCATGATCGAGAACAACAACAACTTCATCCGCCGGTTCCTCCATATTGAGGAAAGTTTCAGAGCTACCTTGCGGAAGCTCGATCCGCATCAAGCACGCCAAAGAAAATGGCTTGATGGAGCAAAGCAGCAGATTGCGGCTATATGACGATATAGCAACTCACCGAACGGACCTCCAAATAGCCAAGGAGGAGAGGACGGATACGATAGAGCACAATAAGATCCTCCATGAAAATATAAGAATTGCATTTTTACATATGTAATTTTTTTTAATTTATGTATTTATAAATATATATATATATATATATTAATTATGTTTATCTTCTTCATCTTGCTTCTTCATTGTTTTAGTAACTAATTATGCGAACAATACTTAAACAAATAACATAATGGTCGATAAAAACACATACATGCAAAAGAAATAAATAGAAAAAGAAAATAATGACGATGAAACTAACAAAGGATGACGTGCGAGATTTACCTGATAAATACGAACGTAATAGACGATGAAATCACAAAGACGTGGAGAAGATAAAGCGACGATGAGAAAGAGAGAAATAGAAAAAGAGAGAAAGAGAGTGTGTATGTGTTTTGTGTTTGTTTGTCTGCTGTGTTTGTGTTTGTGTATTAAGGGTTGTGTTTTGTGGCTGCAGCAGACTTCTGTTTGTGTGGTTTATAGTATGGAAGGTATTGACAACGGTTATTAAACAACAACCGTTGTGAAAAAAGTTTTAACAATGGTTGTAAAAAACACCCGTTGTTAAATAAGTTTTAACAACGGGTTTCAAAAATAACCGTTGTGATTACTTTTCACTAACTTTGCGCCAATTTTGCGCCAAATTATTAACAACGGTTGTGCATGTGTGACCCGTTGTTAAAACTAATAACAACGGTTTTTATAACCATACCCGTTGTAATTGATTTTAGTAAAATTCGCGCCATACATTCTACAACGTCTATTGTGATTTTCGTGAATAATCGTTGTTAAAGGGGCGTTGTATTTGCCTGGATTTGTAGTAGTGAAAATCACATATTGATGCACCTAACCAGGAATTTGATGCACATAAACAGGAATTTGGATGCACATAAACAAGATTTTGATGCACATAAACGGTCTCCAACCCTAATTTCCCAGTTTCCCCAATTTAATTCATGAAACCCTAAATTCAAAAGCATGATTTATCAATCCAGAAACTTAAGAGACGAATCAAACCCTAATTTCATGGTTTCAACAAATTTCTCAAATCCCCTAACCCTAATTTCTCAGTTTCCCCAATTTAATTGACGAAATCCTAAATTCAGAAGCATAATTGTTCAATTCAGAATTCTAATCGGTTAATCAATCCCTAATTTCACGAACAATTTAATTTAATCGACTAAATCAACTAATTTCACAACAAATAATCATAAAGATCGAAATTTTACCTCGAATTTAAAGGCGTCATTGATTGAAGCAAATCGAAAGGTTGATTGTCGAAGAATTTATCGTTCGATTGTAGAGAAAGTTAAGGTTTGATAATCAAAGAGGCGATGGCGGAAGGTTTTAATAGTCGACAGATGAGTTGAAAAGAGAGAGAAAGAATGATGAGAGAGAAAGCAAAATTTAACAATGTCTGAGTTTAGGTGGGTTTGGGAGGGACGCGCGAAAAAATTTGGTGTTTCGTTGAGTTAATGTCAGCGTGTGTATTATTAGTATGTGGTTCTCATGGTTCTCATTATATGGGTGGTTCTCACCGGATCTCGACCCTATATATATATATATATATATATATATATATATATATATATATAGAGAGAGAGAGAGAGAGAGAGAGAGAGAGAGAGAGAGAAGGGTTCTTATAAGGCCTTTATACCATATAAGGCCCTAAGTCTTTATAAGAGCCCTTGGATGAAGGGATTGAAGGGATGAGATGAGGAGAGAGGGCGTCTTTTTTAGAGCGAAAAAAAAAGGAAATGCTGATGGTGTGAGAGAGGGACCACTTTCACTATTTCTGTACTTCCTCCACTGCATATCCCGCGGATAATAGGAATAAACAAACACAAATATATCATTTTGCATGCTTTCCCTCTTCATTCACCATTCAAAACCTCTCAACAAGCAAAAACCCATAAAAATCCCCACAAAAACGATCCTAAATCCCAAAATACAATATAAATCATCAAAAAAATAAGAGAAATTTCAGCGCAAATGTAAAACTACTTCAAAGATCATCGATAAATAAAGTGTTATGAGATAAAGTACGTTATTGTTCATCCGTTAACATTCATTAGCTTTGTTGAAGACAAAATAAATTGTCATTGTTCATCGAGAAACAAGCAGAAATGACAACGATCGTGTTTGTGAAATGGATCATATGCAGATTGAAGTTGTCGTCGATGGTGAGTTGTTTACTTTCTTATTTGTGTCTAGGTTATTATTGTAGCTTGATGTTCAAATATAAAGTGCTATATGTAATTTTGGATTGATGTTCATTATTGTAGGTTGTAGTTATTTCATTTGTGTTCATTATTCTTAATGATGTTGTACTTTCATGGTGTTCATCAGATTTGTTCTTTCATTTTGGTAGCTTGTTGTTGATGGCAAAAAATGATGGAAATTTAAAAGCTTGATAAAGTACGAATTATAACTTCAGTGGGTTTTAGTAAAACTCTGACCCAAATATGTATAACTTCAATAATACAGTGTACACATGCAGTTCTTATATTCATCGTGTTATAACTCCAGTGGTTTTTTGTAAAACTCTTTGACAATTTCCTGCAGCTTCAGGTAACAGAGTAATTCAAACCCTAAATTGTGCGTAAAAACTCTTACTAAACAACCAATTTTGATATAGTTATTCATGTTATAGCTGAAGTTATACATTCATTAAGTGAAGTTATAGGATGTGGAGGGTTGTGCATTATATGCCTAGAGTTATACAGGCTATGTCTAGAGTTATACATTGTATGATTAGAGTTATACAGACTGTGTATAGAGTTATACATTATATGCCTAGAGTTATACATTGTATGATTACAGTTATACACGTTTTGTACAGGAGTTATACAACACATCACTACAGTTATGAAAAAAGGGAAATTTTATTAGACAGCTATAAGTTATACAAAAAATATCAAGAGTTATACAAATTGTGTACAACAGTTGTACATCACATGACTGCAGTTATGAGAAAGGCAAAATTTATTACAGTTATGAGTTTTACCAAAAATAACAAAAGTTATACAAATTGTGTACAAGAGTTATACATTCTGTGAAGTACAGTTATCCATATATAGGTAAGAGTTATACATTGTATGACTAGAGTTATACATTCTGGAACTACAGTAATACACTCTAGGGATATAATGTATAACTCTAGGCATATAATGTATAACTCTTAGCATATACAGGCTGTGTTTGGAGTTATATATTATATGCCTAGAGTTATACATTATATCCCTAGAGTTATACATTATATGATAAGAGTTATACACACAATGCGAAGGAGTTATACAGTCTCTGCCTAGAGTTATACATTGTGTAGCTAGAGTTATACATCGTATGACTAGAGTTATACAGACTGTGCCTAGAGTTATACATTAAATGCCTGCAGTTATACAGTCTGTGCCCCAGAGTTATACAGTCTGTGCAGTTATACAATTTGTGAAGTACAGTTATCCATATATAGGTAAGAGTTATACATTGTATGACTAGAGTTATACATTATAAGCCTAGAGTTATACATTATATGCTAAGAGTTATACATACAATGCGAAGGAGTTATACAGTCTCTGCCTAGAGTTATACATTGTGTAGCTAGAGTTATACATCGTATGACTAGAGTTATACATTAAATGCCTAGAGTTATACAAACTGTGACTAGAGTTATACATTATATGCCCACAGTTATACAGTTTATGCCCAGAGTTATACATTGTATGACTAGAGTTATACGGACTGTGACTAGAGTTATACATTATCTGCCTACAGTTTTACAGTCTGTGCCCAGAGTTATACAGTCTGGGCGAAGAGTTATACAGTGTATGCCTAGAGTTATACATTCTATCCTTGGAGTTACAAAGTAAATGCTAAGTAGCTTGGAGTTATGTATTTATTAATCATTTCATGGATGTTTGATTCTGCTCAGATGGTCGTAAGGTAGCGGAAACTGAGTATTGTAAGCATTTGGCAGCGGAGTTTACACCTTGCGTAGGGCAACAATTTTTTGAAATCGACGAGGCAGTGACATTCTATAAAATTTATGCATTGGCGTCGGGGTTTGATGTTCGGAAGTATTCGACGAAAAAATGGCGCGACGGTGAAATCAAGTCAAAGTTGCTGGTTTGCAACAGAGAGAGATTCACATATGTCCCGAAAGGAGAGGCAGTAATTTAAAAAAATGAGACAGGGATTAGAGAAGAAGAAATGCAATGGGGAATAAGAACTGCGAAACAGAGGAAATATACAGTCAAGAGGGTAGGGTGTAAAGCACATGTCAGGCTATTTATGAAGAATGGAGTATTAGTAATTGACCGATTTCACACGGGGCATAATCACGAGCTTGTATCCAGTGAGGATCGTCAGTTTCAGAAGATGTCGCGGAACATAGAAGATTTTCACAAGTACTTGATAATGTACAACTCAAGGGTTAGTTTACTATTAATCAAACCTCCAGTAATTGAATGGCAAACTTCTAAAGTTATACATCGAGATGATAGAGTTATGTAAACCTCGAGTAATTGATTGTGAAACTTATAATTTTTTTTTAAAATTCTAGAATAATTTTTAACAGCCTTAGAGTTATATAGAACGTTGTTAGAGTTATACATATTCGCATATGTAAGAGTTATAAATAATAAGAAGTTGCATATGTTTCATGAAGTTATACGAAAAGGTGAAAGAGTTATAGTTGAGGAATTTTTATTATTAGTCAAGATCGATCGGATATGTTGTCCACTGCAGTTGAGGATAGGAGCAACTAGGACGTACAACATGTGAAGGAACTCGTAAACGGGTTCGAGAACATTGGTGCATCCTTAACTGATTTTAAGAACTTCCACCGAGATGTGAAGTGCTTCATCCATAAACGGGACGGTCAATTGTTCATAGACCGGTTCAAGAATATGGCACAAAATAGGCAGGGTTTTTATTTTGATTATCAAGTTGACAAGGATAACAGCCTTCGAAGCGCAATATGGGCTGACAGAACCGCTAGAAGGAACTACTCCGTTTTTGGAGATGCAGTGTCGTACGACCCAACATACTCAACCAACAAGTACGATATGATTTTCACGCCATTCACTGGCATAGATCACCATAAGCGATCAGTGATATTCTGTGGGGCATTGATTGCCCATGAAGACCATAAATCCTTCCAGTGGGTTTTCAACAGGTTTTTGAATGCTATGGGTGGAAAGGAACCCAAGTACATTATCACAGATCAGGATCCGGGCATTATTAAGGTCGTACCCCTTGCCTTCAAGACTGCACGCCACCGATTTTGCATGTGGTATATAATGAACAAGGTGCCATCGAAGTTCGTGGTGACAAGGGAGGATTATAAGGAGTTCCTAGAGAAATTGAACAACATTATATGGGACGACAATCTAGAAGCAGACGACTTTGACTGTAGGTGGGCAGAAATAATGGAAGCGCATGGTCTTGTGAACGAAGACTGGTTTACAGAAGCGTACGAAAAAAAGAGCCAATGGGTGATGGCGCATTGCAGGGACTTGAACATGAGTGGTGTAATGAGGACAACCCAGAGATCAGAGAGCATTGATAGTTTTTTTAAGAAGTTCGAGCGTCGTGCACGTTAGTGGAGTTTTGGATGCGTTTTGAAAGCGCTATGGACCATCAACGGCATACTCAGAAGAGACTTGACCATGAAAACAGACACTCAACACCAGCAAGGGGGACGCATGTAACCATAGAGGAATACGCGTCAAATGTTTATACCCGTGAGGTTTTCAAGGAATTCCAACTAGAGGTCATTTGCTCAATCGATACATGTAAGACCGGGGGCTATGCTGAAGTCGATGGATTTGAAGTGACTGTCGTTAAGGATTCAATATGAGAGAAAAGTTTCAACGTAGAGTACAACCCAGGTAACAACATTTTGGCATAATCTTGATGTGGTAGTTGACTGAAGTTGCTAGATATAGTGCCAAAGTTACATTGTCTGAACATAGAAGTTATACAATTGTTCATCAATCAAGTTATCTCATTGTATAAATCTGAAAACATTTTCAATAACTTAAGTTTTCTGAATGTATAACTCTTCTTATTATATGTATAACTCTACTTGCAGAATGTATAACTCTTCTTGCCATATGTGTAACTCTGCTTTCAGAATAACATTAGAAATTCTATTTTTCACTGAATCGAGCTTATTTTGTAGTATAACTCTGATTACATTTTGAATAACTTTAGCTTTCAGAATGTATAACTCTGTTGCCATATGTATAACTCTGCTTTCGAATAACATTAGAAGTTATTCATTTTTTCAATGAACTCAGTTATTTGTAGTATAACTCGATTAAATTTTGAATAACTTTAGCTTTCTTAATGTATAACATTGTTGGCATATGTATAACTCTACCTTGATAATGTTTAACTCTAATTATTATATGTATAAGACTACTAACGACATAATTTAACTTGATTATAGGTACACTGGCTACACGTTGCAGCTGTATGATGTTTGAAAGGATAGGATATTTGTGCCGACATATAGTGTGGATTTTGTCGGCTAACGGGAAGAAAACAATTCCAGATGATTACTTTTCTACAAGATGGAGAAAAGATGCATTGCAATTCAGATTATCAGAATGTGATGGTGAACAAACGGATTCAAATAGTGGCGCTGATGGAAAAGAAATTGCGATGGTGAAGTTGTGGTCAGAAGTTCATGCAACTATTGGTTTACTTCGTGGCACGGGTGTGACTAAAGTTGTGAACTTAACCTCCTTAATTAGAGAGTTCAAGGAGAAAATTTTACCGTACAAGAAAGATTTAACTAAGCAGCAGCAATTCGAGCAAATCCTTGGTTGCCCCGCCAGTGACGAGGTAACAATACTTCCACCAAACACAATCGAAAAACAAAGGCAGCGGTAAAAGAATGGTGTCCGCTAAGGCGAAAGCCATTGCCTTGGCTTGTAAGCCAAAACGCTTGTGTAATAACTGTAAACAAATGGCACACCACGATAAACGGAATCGCCCTAACCCATTCTCTCGAGCATCCACTTGTCTTCACCAAAGATTCAAGAAGAAGAAGAAGAAGAAGAAGAAGAAGAAGAAGAAGAAGAAGAAGAAGAAGAAGACAACAAGAAGAATAGAGAAACTTAACATGCTTTGTAGTAGAAGGCGTAGAAAAAATACCCCGTCTCAACAAATTATTTACAATCTTTTTTTCTTTAAAAGGTAAAAAATCTGGTGAGACGGAAAGGGTATTTAATAGCTAGCTTTTGTCTATTTTGAAGGGGGATTGCACCTTCCAGTTGTATAACTTCGATAATATGGTGTGTGAAATTTGAAGCTAATGTTATATAACTCTTTTACACAATTTTGATGACTTATGTTCATGGCAAAATATCCAATATTTAAAAGTTTGATAAAGAACGAATTATAATTTCGGTGGTTTTAAGTAAAACTGTTACCCATATATGGATAATCGTACTTCACAGTGTATAACTCTTGTACACAATTTGTATAACTCTTGTTATTGTTTGTAAAACTCATAACTGTCTAATAAAATTTGCCTTTTACATAATCAGTCATATGTTGTACAACTCTTGTACACAATTTGTATAACTCATGATATTTTTTGTATAACTCATAGCTTGTCACATAAATTTTGCCTTTTTTTTCATAATTGCAGTCATGTGTTGTATAACTCCTGTACATAATTTGTATAACTTTACTTCACAGAGTGTATAACTCGTAATACTTATCTGGAAAACTTGGATTTTAATTACGACCACCAAGATGATATAGTAACAATCTATTCCAAAAAGTTGTCTAAGTTGTTAAGGAGTTTCTTGACAACGTACTAGAGTTGCAAAAAAAGAGAATACTGAGAATCAAAGGAAATACATTCTATTTTTTTCGCAGGGTTTTTTATCTGCTCTCTGCGCCGCTTTTCGTCGACTTCTACTTGCTTCAGGATCTGTAATTTCTCGGCAATGAATCCGTTGACCTTGGACAGAACTCCTTCCCCGATGATGTTCATGTCAGCTAGGACAAGCGTCGCTGCCAACTGATCACCAAATATCGACGGTTCACCTTCCTCTCGAGATCAACGTGGCCAAAACTATCACCCTCGTACATTAACATGTGCATCATGGCGAACAAGCCAGACTCGGTGTCGTTTATCGTTTGCTTATGCCAGCAAACGATCGACGAAACTGGAACGACGGTATGTCTTTCCCTCTGTTCTTCTCGTCGTCCCTAGACTCCAGGTAGTCGCTCATAAGGCTCGCCTGGCACAGACAAGAATGTCAAAAAGTGAAATTGTAAAAGCGGTGACAACACTTTTGAGTTGAACGTAATTAACAATTTAATTCCACTTACAATTACGTGACACGCTTTGCATATCTCCGATTGGCCCGGACTTGAGTAGTACTTATTGTCAAGAAGATCAATCGTCCTAGAATTAAAGTTGATACATGCACATGCATAATGGGC
Organism: Silene latifolia; assembly: GCF_048544455.1. Classification (NCBI taxonomy): domain Eukaryota; kingdom Viridiplantae; phylum Streptophyta; class Magnoliopsida; order Caryophyllales; family Caryophyllaceae; genus Silene; species Silene latifolia. The sequence goes on along the minus strand of NC_133533.1, from coordinate 18,622,659 downwards.
TTCAATCTTAATGGGTACGAAGATTAAATCAGCCTTCAAGCTGAAATCTTTGCCACAGTCGATTCGGAAGACGTCCCACATATTGTACAACCTTTCGGTGTCCGGTGTTTGTTGGACAGGGTTCCGTACAAGGCTCAAGATTGTTTCCTGATAAAGTAGAAGTATATGTGTAAGGATACCAGAGGAGTTATAGGGGTTGTGCATTGGAGTTGCATAGTAACTCTTATAGCATAATGAAGAATGCCTAAGTTCATACTGGATGTTAATAACTTCTCACTACAAAATGTTTAACTCCATAGAGGGTATGTATAACTTTAGACTTATTTTCCACTGTGAAACTCTTATAGCATATTAAAGGATTGATTAGGACCATACCATATGACGGATACCGAAGAAAGACGAACGAAAAATTGCGCAATCCTCTGCCTCCAAACGATTAAGCAACAAGGACCAACACTCAATCACTTTTTCATCCATTGGCGTCTCAGGGAGCATGGACAACATTTGCAACCTATTAATTGTTCCGTGCCGGCCATAACTCACAAGTGGTTCACTGTAGTTCAGACACCAGGTGTTAATCAGGCTATAACGTATACTAAATGGTAAGGTAACTGCTATTAAAATGACTGCATAACTTCACTGATGAAACGTATAACTGCAGTTTAGGAATGTGTAACTCCATTAACGATATATATAACTTCAGTGATGAACACATATAACTCCAGGTATTACTCTAGGTATAACTTCAGGCCTCTAATGTATAACTCCAAAGTATATATTGTACAACTCTGAGCATATACTGTAAAACTCTAGGCAAAATAATGTAGAATTCCAGTATGGAAATGTCTCTATATTGATAAAACTTAATATGATAAAACATTAGGATTTTAGACAGCTTACTCAGTTGGAAATTTGTAGTCATCAAGGAAAACGTAATCAGCCACTTGTTTGCGATACACCGGGATATCCCTAATTAATGCCTTGTTCAACTTCAGCATCTTGGCGACCACTGTAAGGTCGGCGTCTGGTTCCCCGCAATATGTGGTGCAACCAAGGCCATCGCCCTTACCCCGGGAGCGGCTATTAACAGCTGAGAGGGCTCGACTAGACGGCGTCCGGCCCAGGGCTACTTTGGAAGGTGGAGTCTGATAGCTTGAACTGACTTTAGAGCAAGGGCGTTTAGCAGAACTGTTCTCTCCGGCAATTCCAGCACCTCTCTTCCTTCCACTTGTGTTTCCGGCTAACCTCTGTTTATCACGCAGCTCCTCCATTTCACGGTCTTTAAGCTCCTTAAAAGCTGTTACCCTAGATAACACATCTTCCCTGTCCACGTTAATGTCACTGAGGATAAGGGTGGCAGCAATTTCCGCTCGCATGAGGTCCTTGCTGTCCTTTGTCCCTATGGTACAGTCGAATGGCTCTCCACGGTACAGCAACATATGAACCATGACGTAAAGACCACAGTCAATGTCAGTATACCCTGATCCCTGCCAGTTTAATTTAATGTTGACAAAAGGAAACCCTTCAACTATCTTCCCTTTGTCGAGCCCTTTGTAGGCCATATACTTTCCCATTGCGTCAGCCTGGCAGAAGTTAGGCAAGGCGTTTAAAATTGGAAGACCAATTAACAAAACAATGGAGCTGATAATTAATATAGTCACCAGTTTTATAAGACTTACAGTAATACGCGCAATCCCTCCGTACGGTAATTTCAGAAGATCGTCCTCATAAGAACGATTATCAAGGTACTTGATCTGCTCGGAGAGGAAATTTATGCAAATGCAAGAGTAATGATCTTGATCGCCAGTGCTTACCGGGACGAAAACCTACAAACATGCACGTAAAGTATAAGATTTATAAAACGTAATTAGCAGATTAGAGGCATACATATTGTGCATAATTGGAATTATACATTATCTGATTAGAGTTATACATTATATGTCTAGAGTTGTACATTCAATTTCTAGAGTTATACAAAGATATATGCTTGCGATTGTACATTATGTGCGATGAGTTATACATTTTATGGTTAAAGTTATACATTCTATGGCTAGAGTTATGGAGTGAAGTTAGCCACTCATCAAAACTCTAAGCATATAATGTATAACTCTAGGCAAATAATGTATAACTTCAGCCATAGAATGTATAACTCTAGTCATTCTGAATGCTAAAGTTATATAATGTATAACTCTATCCATAAAAAGTATAACTCCAGGCCTCTAATGTATAACTCCAAAACATATATTGTACAACTCTAAGCATATACTGTAAAACTCTTGGCAAATAATGTATAATTCCAGTATGGAAATGTCTCTATATTGATATCTGAGCTCACCATATCAGAGTCCAGTTGGAATGGACTAGAACACGACTCTTGCCACATGTCCCACGAGGCACGAAAACCCTTCAAAATAATCAACAACCAAGTTTTTTTTCCTGCCTTGCCAAATTGCAATTGCTAGGTCCTATAAAAATGATAGACGGGGGTTGACAGCTTGTATCACAAGTTACGTACAGTTTGTCACAAAATAACTTGCGGTAGTTCGAGCACACTTACAGCGTGACCTAGGCCAAAGAAACAGCGCGAACTTGCAACAGCTGCGGTGTTCGCGTGCGTAAGCTGATTGAGTAGTACAGACCAGCAGTCGATGACATTCGCCATAATCTGTTTCCCGGGCATCAACGTCTGGAGATCAATACGCGTTATGCAGTTTGGACAGGCATATGTGACCAATTGTTCCCTACAAAGTATTAGAAAAATGAGACACGCAGCAAGGGAAAAGATTCATGGCCTGTTTCACTGTTGTACTCAAATATAGGTAAAACTTATCTTTTACTTACTCTTTATTATGGTCGTGGAATTGATCAAAGACATAATCCATTACATCCTTCCTCACCCTGAACACCGTCCTGAAACGTTCCTTGTTAAATCGCAAAATGTGAGCATACGTGCTTTGGTCGAGTTCGGGTGCCCAATCCCGAGAACAACCTAGGTTCTCGGTGCACAAGTCCATACACGAAAGGGGGGCAGCTGAATGCAGTAAGAAAGGATGGTGGATCATGTCACATCGCGGCACATAAATAGGGGGCGGGGCTGGTGCAACCGGCTCAACCCTAGCACCAGCGATTTCAACTACCACACCTTCTTTGGGCGCACTAATCGTACGCTCCTCAACCCCAGTAAATGCCTCATTCACATCTGCCGTGCTCATGAAAGTCATAGGGATTTGATTTCCACTCAATTCCGTTGAAGGATCCTCCGGGGTGACATCCGCACCCTCGACAACATCTACGTTTTCACCCCCGTTGTTGGAATTTTGTTCAACATTCTCAACTACATCCTTTTGACCAGTGGCCTGAATGAAAAATAATAGAAATAAACACCATGCTTTTGTATCAAACAATTTACAGGTATAACTCTAAAAGTGATACAAAGAGGTCACAGAGTTACATACCCAATGCATTAGAGTTATACATATAAAGGCAAGAGTTATACACATGTGTGAAATATTAAAAATATGCTATCAGAGTTATACATATTTGAGTTAGAGTTATACACATATGGTTATGAGTTGTACCAAACGGCGTTGCAGTTTAAGTAAAGTTATACATTCTGATAATAGAATTAATCAGAAAATATACAATAGATAGTCAGAGTTATACAAAATATAAGTAAAGTTATACATTCTGATAATAGAGTTAATCAGAAAATATCAAGAGTTATACATTAAAGACAAAGAATAATTATTCAAAATGTAATCGAGTTATACAACAAATGACAACAGCTTATAAAAAGTCAAACTTTGAACCTGGGAATCAGCTCCTTCTCGATGAATTGGTGCATCATCCATCTCAGTAGGACAAACAAATAGGGATTCAGATTATGTATAACCAAAATTCTGTTAAATCAAATTTCTATAAAATCCAAAATTATTTTCACCTTCAAAAGAAGAGATAATCAGGAGAGTTATAAAAAATAACAGTAGAGTTATACATATAATAACAAAAGTTAGACAATCTGAAACTAAAGTTATATAATGTGTAACTCTAGCCATGAATGTATAACTCTATTATTAAAATGTATAACTTCAAGTATATACTGTATAACTCTAGGCATATTCTGTATAACTCTAGGCATATATTCTATAACTCCAGGAATAAAATGTACAACTCTAGGCATATATTGTATAACTCCAGGAATAAAATGTACAACTCTAGGCATATATTGTATAACTCCAGTTATACATTATGACAGCAGAAGTTATTCAACATGTAATCAGAGTTGTACAACAAATGACTCAGCATCGCATACGATTGAAAGATAAAGTTATACAAATAGGCACTACAATTACAAGGCCTCATCATAAGTTTCAACAAAGTTATACTTTATCAACTTAGAGTTATACACGACCAATTAAAAAAAAATGAATGTATAAAAAGTATTTAGCGCAAATTAACAAACTTACCTCGCCACCAGGACCACTCCCGTACGCTGGAAGTCCACATAAAGCTTCCTTGATTTCAGTAGTGGAAAACATACACTCCATCAATTCTTGTGTCTCCATTGGCAATTCTGGAACCGTAGATTTTTCCATCTTCTTATCTGACGGTTGATTGTCTGAAAATCTTTCAACATTTTCTTTCAATCCCTCCCCATGAACTTGCTCATGCACCTAATCACCTACCACGGGCCGAGATTCAGCATCCTCTGACCGTCCGTCAGCTTGGCCTACAATGTCTGCTGCTCTTTCATGGTCAATGTCTGACAATCTTCCAACATTTTCAACATTTTCTTTCAATCCCTCCCCATGAACGTGCTCATGCACCTCATCACCTGCCCCGGGGCAAACCTCAGCGTCCTTTGACCGTCCGTAAGTTTGGTCAATTTCCTCCTCGGTGTAATTCGCCTCCAACAACAGTTCTCTGACAGTTTGGACGGGGGTGCACACAACTTGATCCTCTAACCCTGGGCTAGCATCTGACAACGGATTAGAAACTACTGTATCACCTCCCACTTCCTCCATAATCTTTGACCATGAAATCGCAATCGATTTCGTTGGCGTGTCGGCTTTGACCGACTCTCGACGCGGCTCAACACGAGGGTTACCACCCCTGCCACCCCCATCATTGGCGAGACTAGACAGAACTTCACTTATTTGACGCGTAGATGCATCGATTCCGTCAAATTTTTTGGGAGGCTCAGTAACAACCTCTCCAAATGCAGGAGCGTTACCAACAGAAACCTTCAGCCTTTCGCAACTGCTTACGCTTCAGCGACGTACTTTTGAATCTTTTCACCCTCAAATAATTCTTGAGAGGCCTGACTAGAATTTAGGCCCGTCGGATCACTAGTTACAGCTTTGATCCTTGCGGTTGCATCTGCGTACCATGAATAGAACACAATAGCGTTCCTTTGCATCTGTAGATAAAGCTCGTGAGTACGCTGCATTGAAGAAGTACAATAAGTTAGTTATATTATAATAGATGGGTACGTTCAGCTGAAACAGAATCAATCTGCAAAAATATATAATATTCTGAACTTACATCGACCGCCCTAGCTTTCAATTCCTGGTCATCCTCGACACCTGCTGGTAGTTCGATCTGAATGAACTTCTTCTCAGAAGTTGAGCAGGAGAGAGGGGGTGGGGGGCCCGATAGCAACAAAGAGTTTTGGTTCACGCGGGTCGCCGAGACCGACATCTTGTCCAAACTCTTAATATAAGAGGGATCTTGAAGGCACCTCGGATACCTGGTCTTAGACAAAGTTAAAGTACCCAATCCCCCTTGAGCCACCTCAAATTTTACCCTATCTACAAGCGAAGTTTCATCCCAATGCTTAATCAAAGTAAGATCGTGGAGGCAAGGCTTACCCTTGTAATCATATCGCTGAAAGTAGCTTATCATGAGGAAGGGGATACATCCACCCAACATCGTTACCCCTTTTTTACAGTCTGTCCCCGCTTTCACCATCATTTCCAAAATATAAGAGCACCAGTCAAAATGCGGAATGGCTTTAGGATCTTCTACAGCCCTTAACAGCTTCAAATCTATCCCGTTGTTTGGGGTGGGTGCGAGGAATAAAGACATACAGAACAAAACAAATAGCCGACAAAAATGATCATCCGCCTCCTCGTACTCCATAAGTTGCTTGTGAACTTTCCCTAAACTTATTGCACTATTTGCTTTGGCCACCCCGTACGCTTGCCGCCATTTGTCCTTCAGCACCTTATTCTCGGGATCGTTGGACCCCTTCTGCGAGCTCACAGGCACCAAAGGGAGAGGGTTGGGTCCGAAAGGTATCAAGAAACAGTCATGCACGTCATGCTTACTGATCATAAACTCCTTCTTCCGAGAAGCCCCGAACACATATGACCCGTCGAGAAGGACTCCAAGAACAAAGAACGTGTGCAAGTGGGAAGCTGCTAATCTTGAGCTCCAAAAGGCCACCAAACCCAATTTTCTTAACAGCGGACACCTGATCCTCATTAAGCTTTTCAATGAGAGAGACAAGCCTTTGAGGTCGACACGAAACCGTGATTTCATGCACCCTCTTCACCCTTGGCTTGGCCTCAACCATCTGGGCAAAAAGCAAGGACAACACACAAAATTAGACATACTGTAGTTGCAATTATAGATATTTGGAACAAAGAAATAGACATACTGTGAATTAAAGTTATACAATAGATAGTCGAGTTATACAAAATATAAGTAAAGTTATACATTCGATAATAGAGTTAATCGAAAAATATCAAGAGTTATACATTCTCGACAAAGAAAAGTTATTCAAAATGTAATCAGAGTTATACAACAAATGACAACAATTATAAAAAAGTCAAACTTTGAACCTGGGAATCAGCTCCCTTCTCGATGGTTGGTGCATCATCCATCTCAGAATCGACAAACAAATAGGGATTCAGAATATGTATAACCAAAATTCTGTTAAATCAAATTTCAATAAAATCCAAAATTATTTTCACCATTCAAAAGAAGAGATAATCTGCTCAGTTATAAAGAATAACAGTAGAGTTATACATATAATAACAAAAGTTAGACAATCTAAAACTAAAGTTATATAATGTGTAACTCTAGCCATGAATGTATAACTCTATTATTAAAATGTATAACTTCAAGTATATACTGTATAACTCTAGGCATATTCTGTATAACTCTAGACATATATTGTATAACTCCAGGAATAAAATGTACAACTCTAGGCATATATTGTATAACTTCAGTTATACATTATGACAGCAGAAGTTATTCAACATGTAATCAGAGTTGTACAACAAATGATCAGCTTTATAGCAAAAAGTTAAACTTTTTAAAGTCCATATAATGTATAACTCTTAACCATTCAAAAGAAGAGATAATCAGGAAAGTTAGCTATAAAGAGTAACAGTACAGTTACACATATAATAACAAAAGTTAGACATTCTGAAAACTAAAGTCAAATAATGTATAACTCTAGCCATAGAATGTATAACTCTGACCATAAAATGTATAACTGTAAGCATATACAGTATAATGTGTAACTCCAGGAATAACTCCAGGTAAAACTCTAGATATAACTCCAGGAATCTAATGTATAACTCCAAAGCATATATTGTATAATTCTAGTCATATACTGTATAACTCTAGCTATATATTGTATAAATCCAGGTATAAAATGTATAACTCTACGCATTTATTGTATAACTCTAGGTATTGAAACTAATTAGAAGTAGAGTTATACATATAACAATTAGAGTTTGACGTTATGAAAGAAGAGTTGGTCACAGACTCAGAAGAGCTATACATCTAGTAACCAGAGTTATACATATAGTTACCAGATTTATACATATTGAGTACTAAAGCTATACATCTACTAACCAGAGTTATACATCTACTAGCCAGAGTTATACATATTGAGTACTAAAGTTATACATCTAGTAACCAGAGTTATACAACTAGTAACGTCAAAATAAAAATCGACACTTTTAACCTGGATATCAATTCCCTTGTCAATACTTTCTACAACATCCATCTGTAGATGACAAAACAATTGGGATTAGAATTATGCATATATTTAATTGAAGTTAAACATCATTCTATAAGAGTTGTACCAACAAGACGAGCTTTTTTACCTTTGATTCAGATTTCTTGGGAGTTTTCTTGGCATTTTTCTTGGCAAAAACCATTTTTAATTATCAAATGAACTCGTATTTGATCTGCACAACCATAATTAACAATTGAACAAATCAACATGAGCAAACCCATAATTGAAAATTGAAAAATCAAATGAACTCTTTTTATGATAATTGAAAAATCAAATGAACTCTTTTTATAATCAAATTAACAAAAAACAAAGTACAAATCACTAAATAAGGAATGCAAAAAATACCTTATAGAAAAATGGAGACAGACGAGTTTGCAGGCAACTTGGAATTAATTTGTAGTGATGAAAATGGCGTCTGATGAGTTGGAATTAATTGGTAGTGATGAAAAATGGGGGCGGTTGAGCTGGGATTAATTGGTAGTGGAAGATGGAGTTTATCAGCAATGTGGAGAAAACAAAAGAAAGACGAAATGACAGGAAATAGAGGGGGAAAAAAACCGCAAGTTGTTTTGAATAACGTGGAAATTGAGGAGGGAAATTATGACAGACTGATGGACATTACACTATAGCATGCATGGGTTAGTGGTTAGAGGAGAGAGGTAATTCTAATGCATTATTTGAGTGGGGTTTTACTGCACAATCTTGGCCATTGGTTTGCTTGATCCAACAGCCCACATTAGGCCTTATGGACTTAATATGATATAATGGCCTTAGTTGATCTTTTCTCTTTATCTCTCTCTCTCTCTCTCTCTCTTCTCTCTCTCTCTCTCTCTCTCTCTCTCTATATATATATATATATATATATATATATATATATATATATATATATATATATATAGAGAGAGAGAGAGAGAAAGAGAAGAAAGAAGAGAGAAGAGAGAGAGATTGGATTTGGTGTTCTTGGTTCTTATGGTGAGTTGTGAGTTGGGTGAATCTCAGCCATTAGATTAAATTAGAGATGAGTGGCCAAGATTAATCTTATTTGTCATATAAAAGCATTGTTATTTAGTTTATTTTCTCTTTTTTTTTTCTTTTTTTTTCTCTCTCTCTCTCTCTTCTTTCCCTCATTTACTCTCTAACTGATTTCCCTCTCTAATTAATTATCGACATTACTGCTAAACGGTTTATATAATCATCACAACTGCAAGCGTTCTTCTCTCTGCTATTATTATTGTGTTATTCTTCTTCAACTGTTCGTCTCCTTCGCTTTTTCTCCCGTTTTCTATTCGCCGTTCATCATCTTCCTTCCTATTGAAGGTAATTTCATGTCATTTTCCTCTTTTATTTTGTTATTTTGTTTTATTTCATGCTTTTGTATGCTTTTTTATTCGTTTTTCAGTTTAATTATCGCTAGGTTTACTTAATCGAGTACTTTAATGTCGTTATTGCGTTTATGCGCTTTTTCATTGTAATATTATGCTTGCATTTTTTAGTTTCTTTTTTTCCGAACTGATTTGCATGTTCTTAGTCGTTTACAGCTTTTCTATAGTTTTGAAGTGATTCGCATGTTCTATGTGACGCGTTGTGTTGAGAACGTTACTATTGTTCTCTACAGACTTTAGTTTTTGTGTTATTCCGCTGTTATTCTATCGCTTAGTTTGTTGTCAAGTTATTTGTCATGTTTAATTGTTTAATTTGTTTTTCTAGGGTTTTTGTGTTTGTTCGTGTTGTCTTCACTTTTCAGATTTCATTATTCCATTTTTATCTTTGGTCCTATGGTGTCATTGCGCGCTACTCTTGATGTCATTGTCTTGTTTTTTCGTGTTTAATTTTCTGTTATTCTTTTCCTGTTATTCTCTTTGTTATTCTAGTGGTTTTGTTTGTTTGGCTTTGTTTGTTTGTAGGTTTCAGCATCACTAATGGACTTAGTTTGTGAGGGATGGGCAATAAATATAGTGAATGAAGATAAATTGTTATTTGCTAGAGAGTTCGCTACTGAAAAGAAAAAAAATTGGGATGGTTATTGGAAGATGAGAGTGAGAAGTGCTTTGAAGTTAATGTACGAGTTCGTCGTCGTAATCAATCAATGTCGGCAGTTTTAAATAGCCAGGACCTAATGGAAAGAGTTTTCGATTATGTAGAGACTACTTTGGACAAGAGCAATATGTCTCTTGTTTGTAAGAAATGGTCACAAATGTTCTTATTCATAAAAGTGCGCCCGGTGTTCACGCCGAATATATGAAAGTTCTAACAACAAGTCACAGTCAAGGTTTTAAGATTTTGTCAAGGGGCTCGAAAGTAGTTTCCAAACGATGCAAGTGCTATATGCTTGGAAGTGAGCCAGCAAAGGCGGTGTTGCATGCTTGCCGGATATATACGATTATGACAAGATCCTTAATGGACTCAGATCTCAACGGATCGAGCTAATTCACGAGTACTTTGACTCACTCAGGGATTATCCTTCTGCTTATGATCTTGCTCACGAATTGTATTACAAGTCAGTCGATGTTGTTGACGTTGACTGACTTTTTACGTTATGTCTTGTATTTTTGGAAGTACATTTTGGTTCTTCCTCGGATAGAATGTATTTTGGGTTTTATGTAATTCGAAACCGTCCCTGGCTGTAATTTAGTACGTTATTTTGTTTTTATGAAGGCTTATGTAGGCCGTATGTAATTTTGAAACTGTCTTTGACTCTTTATTCAAAGAGGCTTTTCTTTTGATTCTCTTTTGTGTTTTTGTTTACACTTCCATCATGTTCTTTTTGTGTTTTTATTTGTTGTTATTAGTTTTACTAATTGTTAGTGTTCTGTTATTCTCACACGGTACTCTCATTCTCAAGCGTCATTATTAAAAAAGTCTAGTCAATACCTTTTCTTTCGACGACCTTAATCTTTTACCACTGCCCTTATTCTTGGCCTTGTTTGGCGGTCGAAGGTCAATATCATTTGAAGTTGTGATGCCGAGAAGAGCCTCGATTTCCTGGTTTTTAGTTTTCGGTTCGATTGGTCTGTGATGTTCTCCCAATCGTGTCGTGGTTTTCTGCGGTTGCTTCATCTGTTTAACCGTAGCATAACCGTCCATCACCCCGACAGCTTGCATAAATCTCGACAAACCTTTGACATCTCAGCTTTCTTGATGTTAGCTTCATCAATCTCTTCTATCACCTTTCCATTTTCATCTCGGACAATTGGCCTCAGAGGATTTCTTTGTCCATCGAGCAAGGACATAAGGGTCAGGTATCCTGTGGACCTGCCTACCACTCCACACCCATAGTATATGGCGACAGACAATGCCATGCCTCTCAAACAGCTTACATGCACATTTGCTCTCGTTAGTTTTGGTGTTAAATTCAACTCGGAAGCTCATGTGCTTCACCCATCACGAACGTCATGATACTCTACGCCCTCTACCGTTGACAACCCCCGACCCCCATGCTGCATATCGCATGTTTGACTTCATTCTGAAAGTCCCCAAAGATAGGATGTGTGTAGACAAGGGAGGCATGCATCTCTACCTTCATCGGCCCTACTTTCTCGAGCATACTATGCTCATTGGCATTATCCATCCTCCTTTGTGTATGCCTTTGCTGCTCTATTGCGGAATTGTACCTCATCCAGAACTCGACGAGGGTTCCAAAGTGGCTTTCAAACCGCTTGAAATAGCTGTTTGAACTTTCGGATCTCTCGGGTTGTTCGCAACAAACAACCTAGAGGCGATCCCGAAAGTATGCTTAGGTATCCAATTTTGTCTGATTGCAAAGACATACTTCAACCACCGGTTGCTTTCCATACCATGGGCTTCAATAACATTTTCCGATTCTGTTCAAATTGCCTGGTTCGAGGTCGACATCCCACACAACGGCATTTATGTCGGTCCATAAATTCCGTATCATTGCGATTGCCCTTCCCACTTTCTCCGGCATTTTCTCGAATGATGTGCCACATGCAATACTTGTGCACGAATGGTTGAAGACATTTGGGCGACCTTTTTAATTCCGGGACACCGTCCGTAATTACACATTGAGGTTGCTGCTGCCCCATTGCTTCGAGGAATTTTTTAAAAATCCACTCAAATGAATGCTGACTCTCGAAGTCAAGTAACCCAGCTGCAAAAGTTACCGTCTTCTTGTTGTGGTCTACTCCGGTGAAGGGAGTAAACACCATGAAATATTTGTTTGTCCCATAAGTAGGGTCAAACGAGATCGTGTCTCCATATAACTTGTAGTTGTTTATCCCTTCCTTATCAGCCCAAATAACCTTCGTCAAGCATTTGTTCTCATCCTGATCATAAGCAAAATAGAACCCCTTTGTTTCACCAAAGATTTTGAAATGCCCAATGAACATACTAGCATCCTTATCCCCAATGTAACACTTGATATTTCGTTTGAAGTTTTTGAAGTCTAGCAAAGAGGCACCAATATTCTGATAACCATTTGAGTATTCCTTGAGAATTCTGAAGCTCAATGTTGGACCTATGTTGAGCTTAGTATGATCAATAATGGTCCTCTTAATATAGTCATGGACGTCCCTTGAGCTTCGGAACTCCCCTGTTTTTGACATAGTAAAGAGAGTGATTGTGAACGTCTACAAAGACATCCACAATATACCCAAATTTCTGGTCTCTGTCACTTTTTTTTTTCACAGGTTCTCAACCTCATGTGGGCCTTGCAGCCACACCTTGTCGAGCATGCTTCTTTGGTGTCTAATTCGTCGCTCTTTGTTCTCTCTCGTACTCAAATTACCAGCTTCGTGATTTGTTGCTTCAAGTCGCAATTTTCTTTTCATATCCCTATACCCTATGCTCGTTACGACCAATGATTTACGCTAACGCCCCCTTATATTGCGCATTTGTTTACCTTCTCACATCAAATCCATAAGCCAGTGCATATATCTTTGTAGAACTGTACTGCATCGTCCAAGGTAAGAAAGAACATGCCACGTTTAGGCGTAAAATCACTCTCAACAGTCCTTACCCACTGCTCAGTCCCCCCGGGTGTACTACTGTAATGAAGAGTTGGAACAAACTCATCGTTTTCTTCGTCGAACAGTTGGGGTGTGTATATATTGTTATTAGAAGAATCCCCAATAGTTAAGACTGCATTGTCTTCAACAATAGACACAGTAGAAAGATCTGCGACGATAAATTAATATAATGAGTACAATCAAGTGGACAACAAAATCACAATAACATCACAATAACAAGAGTAGCATGGGGAGAGATCAAAATTGCGAATGTGACAATAACAAGATGATAACAAAGGGGGGAAACAGACGACAATCAATAACATCACAATAACATTAAATGTTTTTATCTTATTCTACTCTCTTATCACCGTATATTTTCACGCTACAAAGACAATAATATCACAACAATAGTAGCATAATATCAAAGATAACAAGACAATAATATCAACATGTTTCTCTACTTTTTACAATAATAGTACAAGAATATCGAATAATAAAGACTCGATTCTACTTTATTACATACAGATAATACTGTATTTATTATGTTACTCTTTTGCAAGGCATATATTTTCATGCTACTGCACAATAATAGCACAATAATATTACAATAATATCACAATAACAGTCGAATAATATAATCATGTTACTATACTGTTACAATAATAGTACATTAATATCAGAATAACAGTTCTCTTTTTCTACTGTAATATAAGCCAGACAGTACAATAATATCAGAATAACAGCTGAGAAACACATAGAACTCAATAATTGATTTATAAACACTCAGGCTAATAATAGTACATTAATATCAGAATAACAGTTCTCTTTTTCTACTCTAATACAAGCCAGACAGTACAATAATATCAGAATAACAGTTGTGAAACACATAGAAATCAATAATTTATTTATAAACAACGGCGGATGAAGAGATAAGAATCAATAACAGTATTACCTGTTTCCATATTTACTATCGAGTTGATTTCTTCGCTAACATTGTTATTGATCTCGTTGTCCATCTTTTATACCTGAAAACAGTAAAATCAAGTATTCAATTCAATTAAAATCAACGAATTTACACTAAAAATCAACGATTTTTACATTAATTAGGTTTTTTACATTAATTTCGAAAATACGATTGAATAGACTAAAAATCAACGAATTTACATTACCTGTAATTCGATTGCAGCTAAAAATCAACGATTTTGTGTAATTTTATTAGGTTTTTTATGAGATTGTTGTAGTCGGCGTTCTGATTTTTTGAGTTTCTCTGTTTTTGATTTGTAGAGAGATTTAGAGAGAGAGAGAATATTGTTTGAATGAAGTCATTCATCAAATGACTTATTTTCTTTATGGCATCAATCCACTTATATGAGTTAGGACCTTCATTGATTTGGCAAAAAGAGATTAAATCATCTTTACCATTCCATTATCTAACTCTTATTACAACTAGTTAATCCGTCACTACATTGTTGTCCATTTTTATCCATATAGGAAAACAATGTAATTAATGTAGTTGTATTTACCTTATTGTGTGGATCTTCTAATGAATTGGTTATTGAGATATTTGAGTTTGTTTAACCAAATTGATCTTATAATCATGTATAAGGAGACTTAAAACAACGTCCATAACCTTTTATCCCACTCAAACTCAATATACTCAAAGAAACCCATAATTTCCGTCTCAAACAACCTAATAGCGGGATCATGACTTTATTACCCTTAAGCCTTAAGTACTATCCAACAAAATAGTCATTGATTGTCCTTAAGTCCAACTATTAACCTTATGACTTTTAAACTTCAACCTTAATTAGTTGGACATACCATATGTGTACATTATTTACACTATGAATAAATTGTCAATGCTTTTGTTATAACTTTATCCACAGATAGCTGCAATCTTTAGAACTTATTACTAGAGTAATATGGAAAAGACTATGAATAATCACACTCCTTACCATGCCTTAGGATCTTGTTTGCATACATACTACACCATCCATATTAAGAATCTTCATATGGTGTAATAATATCAAATACAAGATCGAATTTATCTAGACATTCTTTAAAATAACCTTGACGTTGTTATCCTTAATAGTCATTTGCCAAAGTATTAACACTTAGATCAAAGATGACATAATTATTCCTTTACCGAGTAAAATAACTCAGTCAAACATCACTAAAAACGTCAAGAACTTAAAACTTCTCACAAATGAGATTTAGATATCCATGCCTAAATTCCGACTACAAACTAACATAATAATATAAACCATTAATACTTAAGTATAAAATGGTTGACCTTTCCGTATATGTTAATAATAAGACATCGAAAAATAACTGATATCTAATCTCCCTTAGTTTATCTTTATCCCTTTAAATTTGAATATCCGAAGTAAAGGGGTTCAACAATTTCATTTTGACACAAAACATTAATTTTCTTTTAATGTGTCATACTGAAAGGAAATTGTTATTTCTTAATTTTTCTTTATATCCGTTGAACTTTAATGCATGTTTACTTAAAAGAGATTCCAATCTAAACTATATAAAGTTATTAAAAATGATAGGTTCACTATTATTTGAATTAGGAAAACACAAAATTAATTATTTCTCAATAGAAAAGAAACCAAATTTGTCCATACGAAAAATAACCCCCGTCCACCTAAAGGCGGTACCGAAAGTATTTTCCACATACAAATAAAAGAATAAGTCATTAATAATAACTAAATTAGTTGATTGTCTCAAATAACTTGGATGATGACATGCCCCAAATAGATGAGTCTTTCATCATCGATTGGCTTGTAACATCTCAATTATACTTGCATCAATATACTTATGTGGGTGGAAAAACCAAATTCACCCACCAAACATGATTGGATATAAAAATTAACCTTAGACAAACCGAATGAGAAGTTTAACATTACCGACACGCCAAGCGTTAAAACTGGTACTAGATTTTCCTTATGTGTCCAAACTCTTAACAAACTAACGACTAAAAAGGTCTAACCTTATGTTTGTTGTTATTTCTTTGAGTTTGACTTTTTGCAAACTTCTTAATTAATCTGAATTAACTTAACCGAATTAACTGAAACAATGCCCTTAGATATTTCCCTAAATTCGAATAATCACTAAACTCATGCATTTTGAATGTAATACTTCTCAAAGTTACATACCTTAGTCCTTACAATAACTTTTACCTTATGAGAAGCATAATTATACATTCTTAAAGCAAGGTAAGATCAAAGCAACCAGAGATAAAATTCACATTCTCTTACCATTCATTTAATAAGTAGTTTCATCCGAATTGAGAATGTAACTGAAATGACAGATATAATAACCATAAATGTCAAACGAATGAACAAAACAACATTCTTATATTTTGAATAAATTCAAATAATTAAAGTGTCTTTCCGAAATTAATATTTAGTTAGTGAACATAAATATCTATAAATACTATTAAAAGGCTACCCTAAAATGTTCAATTAAGTCCACGTAGACAATGCCACGTAGGATAAAAAAAGCCACGCAGACATTTGAAGCCCACCTCAGCCCCATAACCCAAATGCCACATACACATTCATACCCAATTACCCCGTCTCTTATCATCACTGTTCCTACCGACAACGACAATCCCCCTTTTTCCGCTCATTTTGTTAACCGGCATTAATTTATTATTATATGACATTAATTTAATTCATTTATCTATAAATTAATTTAGTTCACTTATCTATAATATTAAAAGATATTATCTATATTCTTAAATGATTTTTGTATATTAAATATATTGTTTTCCCAAATTTATGTAAACCTTAGAAATTACATCAAAATTTCATAATTTATAGTTAATATTGACATTTTAATTGAAATTTTTGTGATAAAACATGTTAATAAAATTTATAATTTATAATTAAAATTGAAATCTATAAAATATAATTAAAAGGCTACCCTAAAATGACAAATAAACGCCACCTAGACAAAGCCACGTAGGATCCAAAAAGCCACCTAGATTAAAATTTAATGTGACGTGGCATATTTAAATGTGATGTTGCATATTTTTAATGTGACATAGCGAATTAATGTGACATGGATTATCAATTTATTATTACATGACATTAATTTAAATCATTTATTTATAAATTAATTTAATTCACTTATATCTATAATATTAAAGGATATTATCATTATTCTTAAATTAATTTTGTATATTAAATATATTGTTTTCCAAAATTTATATAATCCTTACAAATTTACATCAAATTTCATAATTTATAATTAATATTGACATTTTAATTGAAATTTGTGTGCCACGTATACAATGTCACCTAGTATTAACAAAAAGTCACGTCACTTACTACACATGACATGGCAAATTTTAATGTGACATGACAAATAAATATGACATGAATTATTAACTTTTTATTACATGACAATTTAAATATATTATTTTCCAAAATTTATGTAACCCTTACAAATTTACATCAAAGTTTCATAATTTATAATTAAATTTGACATTTTAATTGAAATTTTGTAATAAAACATGTTAATAGATTAATTAAAACTTTTCATATTATTTAACACCCATCAATTTTATTAAGTGTTTTTTCCTATTTAATTCATCTTTTTTAATAAACATGTTAAAAAATTGATTAAAACTCTTCATAATACTTAACACCCACCAAATTAATTAATACTTTTTCCTATTCAATTATTTTTTATAATAAAATATGTTAATAAACTGATTAAAACTCTTCATATTTCTTAACCCCCGCCATTTTCATTAATATTTTTTCTTATTTAATTCACCTTTTGAGTTTCTCGGCATTCAATTTTCTTATTCAACAATAACACAAAATAAATTAAAAATAAAATTTAAATATTGGAATCTATGATTGTGTTATGGCTATAAAAGCTATAACAATACCTATAATAGTTTATATTCACTTCATTTATTTATTTATTTAATACCTATTTCCATTTACCCATCAGTTTGTAAGTTGTGGGCTATATATTTTATGGTTTAATTTATTTATTTGATTATGATGAGAACATATATTTGTATGTTGTTGTTGTGGTGGTGGTGTAGTTCTACAAAGTATATTTTAATTTTTATGTTTTTTGTTTTTATGAATTATTTGCTTTATATCTGAATTCATGTTTTTCATTTGGGTTTTTAAATGATTTACATGTGACAATGTTATTATTCATTTGTCAAGTTGTTGCCATGTTAATGTTTTATCCTTTGCTCAATATCATTTATTTTTATTATATAAACTTTAAAGTATTATGAAATGTATGTAACTGCAGATAAGCAAAACATCATGTGGGTAATTTGAAAAGGGAAGAAATACAAAAGGCACAAAAATGAGGTAAAATCAAAGGTAAAGAAAATGTAAGGTATAAACTCATAAGTTATGAATGTATTGTTTATTATTAGATAATATCAAATAAAAGAGCACATATTTTGTGTCAAATGTCAATGGGTTGGAAAGTTTCTGGAACAAATTTTGGATATCAATTTTGTTCAAATAACGATAATTTATTTCATAGTTTCATATTATTTTCGTAATTGAGACAAAAAAATTAAAATATTTGTCTTCGTAATTCAAACTATTTATATTTTTTAAAAAAGACGTAATTGTCTTGTACTATATATCGTAATTTGTGCAAGAATTTGTTACACATTTATATTCAAAGTTAAACATTGGTGTTCAATTTTACGTTTAAAAATAAACGTCAAAATTTTAATAAAACATAATTATTTTGTTGGTTAATTCGTACTAATTACTGAGTTATTTTTTTCATAGGTACGATTCATTGGAAAACGAAAACGATATGTAGAAGTGAAGTAATAGGATTGATTAAACAAATATATATTGGAGACTAACTACAAGATTGACGACATCAATGTGAATGACTAATAATTTTTTTTTTTTGGTATTTGTTGGGTTTTTTCATCATTTTACCTTTGAAAAAATAGCACTCTTCACCTACTTGACTTATTTAATTTATCGATTTTGATCTTTACGTTAATATGTCAATGCCCATTATTTAAGTATACGATCTATCATCATTTATTCATGAGGCGATCTTACTATGTGGTTTGATATTTTACAAAGTTACAATATCTAGAAACACTAAAAACATCACACTAAAAATAAAATATGTTAATAAATTAATTAAAACTTATTAATTAAAACTCTTCATATTACTTACCACCCACCATTTTTATTAACATTTTTTCCTATTTAATTCATTTTTTTTAATTAAACACGGAAATAAATTGATTAAAACTCTTCATAATACTTAACACCCACCAAATTAATTAAAATTTTTTTCTATTTAATCAATTTTTATAATATAATATGTTAATAAATTGATTAAAACTCTTTATATTACTTAACAGTTAACACCAATAATTTTCATTAACATTTTTTCCTATTTAATTCACCTCTTGAGTTTCTCGGCAATCAATTATCTAATTAAATAATACCACAAAATAAATTAAAAATAAAATTAAAATATTGGATTTTATGGTTGTATAATGGCTATAAAACCTATAATAGTTTCTATCTATAAAATCTTATTAAAAGGCTAACAAAAAAATGTGACATTGCAAGTTTAATTGTGATGTGACAACTTTTAATGTGACATGGTAAAAAAAAGTGATATGGATTACCAATTTAAGAAAAATAAAAAATATAAGGTAAAAAAAGTTTAAAAAATATAAGGGATAAACACACAAAAAAAAAAGAAAAAAAATTGTAAACCATTGATCTCCTCTCATAATTTTTTATTTATTTATTTACCTTATTTATTTAATAACCATTATTTCCTTTATTTAATGAAATGACCTTTTAACTTTCCCTTCATCATTACTATATGGGTTTTTCTAACGTGTGCCCTTAGGGCACACATTAATAACCTAAATGTGGTAAGATTTGCAAGAGATTCTCATCAAATATTGAAGTTTAAACTCATTTTTATCATAATTTGTGAAAATCTCTTGCACAAAAAAGAAAGAAACAAAAATCGAAAACCATTGATCTCCTCTCATAATTTTTGTTATTTATTTAACCATTATTTCCTTTATTTAATGAAATGACTTTTTAACTTTCCTTTCATCATTACTATATATACTCCGTATTTATCTACCATATTTTTTTATTTTTCTTTCATTCATAAAATTTTGAGAGAATTTGTAATAGAATTTTTCATATATATAACTATTATATTCACCCTAATTTTCAATTTTATTCAAAAAGTAGCACCTAAAGTATACATAGAAAAGTAAACTAATTGTTTCATTTTTCATTTTTCTTATGTTTTGTATTAATTTGTTATTATTTTTTGTGTTTGTATTAATATTGCAGGAGATGAATTTCCAACTTTATTCAAAAAATTGGTAGGTAAAGTATAGCTAAAGAACTAAATTAATTATTTCGCTTTTTATTTTTATTATGTTTTGAATTAATTAGAATCTTATTAGTTACTTTTTTGTGTTTATATTAATATTGCAGGAGAATGAATTTCCAACTTTATTCAAAAAATTGGTAGGTAAACTATACAATGAGAACTAAATTAATTGTTTCACTTTTTATTTTTATTATGTTTTGAATTAATTAGAATTTTATTAGTTATTTTTGTGTGTGTGTTTGTATTAATATTATAAGAGGATGACATACTCACATATCAATAACAATGCACGAGATTCGAAATAATGGTTATGGATCTTCTTTACAGATTTTTTTTCTTGGTTTGGATGACTCTTTCATTTTTGTCAGTTTTTCATTTTTCTACAATGGTGTATTAGAAATATCGAATGGTAGCAAAAATCTTTAATAAGTTGTTGACATGTTGTTGCATTATTGTCCTTCACTCTTTCATACACTTTAGTCTCCTTTGTAACACTTATGTTTTATTTTTACTTTGTCAAACAGGTTACAAATCAAATTGTTTAGCCAAAGTACGATACACATGTCAATTTGATCTTATCATAGTCTTATAATATGCATAAATAGTAATTAGTTAGAAAACGATTCTTATTCTCCAATTCATTGTTTCAATTCCAATGTGTAATTAGTTTTGCTCATCTTATACTAATAATAATAATTATTAGAGTTCACCTATAAAGTTTTGATCCTTACTTTACTCTCTTACTTTTTGTCTCATATCTAATCTTATATATACTACGGAGTATATTATTATAACACAAAAATGTGATATTTTAAATATATGTAATTTTTCCTTGGAATTATTTGGAATAGTTGTTAAAGTTGCTCACATAAAAGTTCAGGACCGTTTCTTTGCAAGATAAATATAGGGCCAAGTATTTTAAAATGCACCAAAACGACAATAAAAACAGTATCTTCATTCAAGCAATAAAGAGTCAAAATGCAATGTTTGTTGGTGAAAAAAACCATTCATATTCTATAATCTTTAAGCCGGTCAAAGCAATGGTTAAATAATAAAGAGACAATTGAAGAATCGCATATTAAAGAGACAATTGAAGAACCATTAATTGAACAGGCAATTGAAGAATCATTAGCAACTCAAACGAGAAAACTGAGAGTCATTGATTTTCTTTCTATAAAATCTCATCAAAATACCAATTCATATTGTCTTATTTGATACCAGGTTGTCGAAACCAACATTACCCGTCCTTTGAAAACAAGGGACGACAATGGAGCGCAATTTCATGTTCCAATACTTCTATGGCGTCAAGATTGTCCATAAGACCAGAAAATTCAATTTGACGGATTGTGTCCTCACTTCAAAACAACCAAGCTATTCACATTTTGGTTTGCATACCATCCAGAATCAAAAATTTGGTGTATTAAACTTTTGTTTTAAAATACCGGTCCCCCAGTCGTGTTTATTTATTTACTTTTTTTTTTAATTATTTGTGAGTAGTTTTTTAATTAAAATTAAACAAATGATTGAGAGGGGGACTACTCCATATAAGTTATTCACAAATTAAACACTTAAACCCAATCAATTATTAACGTTCCCGTGATTTCACGGGCTCCAAAACTAGTTAACTAGTTAAAGACATCACTCTTTAGTAATTGTAATCAAATATTGACGATAAGCTCACGTCGAACACTAAGCCTTCCTTTGGGCCGACTCAATATTCACATAAAAATCCGAATAATCGTCACATATTTATTACCCTACGTGTATATAATTCTGCCAAATAATGGCCTTCCTTTGGGCCGACCATTATTCGCATGAATTACACACACTAAACTGAAAATTTGAATTTATTCACCCTAACAAACTGTATGGGCATAATCCTTATGAGTGTCATAAACATAACGACACTCCCTTAACTTGATTTTCAGATTCAAATATTGGCATCCCCATCAACACAAGACACCTTGCACAACATTAAGTTTAGTCTTTGGACATAAAATTAACTTGTAAGTGGTCATCTTGTTGTAGTGATCAAGTATTAACAATAAATTCCTGTCAAACATTAAGCCTTCCTTTGGGCCGACTTAATATTCACATGGAAACCTTACAATTGTTACATACTTACCACCACAAGCATGATCAATTTCGCCAAATAATAGCCTTCCTTTGGGCCGACCATTATCCGCATGAAACTCAATCACACACTGTAGTCATAATATTCTAAATCATTCAACTTACACAATAGAGGTTACTTTGGCAACTTATTGTGTCGATCAAACAACCTAAAATATTAGATCCATTATTATAAATCCGATTGGCCAATTATTAAATCTGAAAATACAAGTTTTTAATTGACAAGTAACGTAACCTATAGTGATAATATACAAAACTATATCAAAATAGTTCCTTAATCGTATAAGTCTGTAAAAAAATGATAAACTATACAAGTATATATCCTCATTTTTCACTTATCATACCTTAAAATTCACTTGTCAGATTATAACCACAATCATAATCTCGACAAATCACCAGAATGATTCAAAAGTCAATTATGTAAATAACACAAATGAACATTATTAGCCCAATCACCACGATTAACTTAAGTTTGACCGTTTGAACCAAACACATGCAATCAATTTAAGAACCTTAATATGCTGCCAATCCATATGCATGTCGATCACATGATGCGATCGACTATCCAAAATACTGAATCCAAAACAATATAAAGCATTTTCTCTAATCAAATATACCCAAAATAAGCATCAAGAACCAAAAAAACCCACAAAATACTTGCCAAAGGGGAGCATTAGTTCATGTTTATGCTTCAATTTCGTACAGTTAGCCTTTGACTTAAATCAATGCAATACAGCCATGCATCCCATAATATTCTAGCTGTAACAATATAGTTCATGCTAACCGAAAACAATAACCAAACATGTAATTAATCACATCTTATAAGAAACATGTTCATAACCTTAGACCTTAGTTACTTTAGAAAAGCCAAACCCCTTACTGTGTCAACCATGTGTCCAAATAGATGAAAAACATAATCATCAACACATCGTTCAGCATATTAATTATTAAAGCATGACTTCAAAAGGTGCATGGCACCAACCGATTGTATTCCAAACCAATTTTATACAAACAATCAAATTGCATAAAATTGAAACTTGAAAAACAAAAAAAAACATGAGTTGCATACTTGATTAAAAAACCAAACGCACAATCAAGCCGTATTACAATTATATTTGCCCGAGTCCTATGACCAAATTAATTATTGGTGCCTCACAAAATTTAATGCATTGAGGCATTACTTAATAAAAAAAATACGCACTATCGCATAAAGACAGCATACCGAATTCAGACAGAATTATGAGAAACACAAATTACATAATCCATATCAATCCCAAATAATTTAATATGAAGGTGGCTCTGATACCACTTGTTAGAATTAATCCGAATAGAGATCATAAACTTCATACTAAATTACTCGGTATAAACGGTAGAACGGAAGCGTACCTGATTACATGACGAATGGTTGGGATGAACCGCCTGAAGAGATGGTATTCAAGATTAAGTCTTCTAGTAGACACACATACCATGTGGATCTCTCTACTGATGGATGCGGGGAGATTAGGTTATTGTGTGCTACCAGGGACCATAACTCAGGTGACATATATAGTCTCCTTAGTCTAATGCGCCCATCATGCATTAGAAACCTAATGGGTATCTACACTTAGATAAAAGACTGACCCATACTTTTTAAGACGTAAATAAGCCCATATTTAATACACCGTAGTGGATCACTTTATATTTGGGCTAACCTTAACTGATAGCGCATAAATACAATTACTACCGAATTAATAATTTGTCCATATATAATATTGTATTAGGCCCATATTTCTTACAGGTACTCCTCACACACAAGCCATTATAATATTCCACTTGAGTGGATTGTGTTTGTGTGTGAGGAGTATCGTCCTCCAGAAGGACGGTAGAATTTTTGGTATCCTAATTAAT
This sequence comes from Silene latifolia, assembly GCF_048544455.1. Taxonomy (NCBI): domain Eukaryota; kingdom Viridiplantae; phylum Streptophyta; class Magnoliopsida; order Caryophyllales; family Caryophyllaceae; genus Silene; species Silene latifolia. The sequence continues at coordinate 18,598,233 of NC_133533.1, read as the reverse complement.
GTTGGGTATTGGAACAAACAATCAACAACTGTTACAACTCTTACAAGCAATCCACAATTTGCATCAAATAAGTATATACTCCCTCCTATTCTAAATAACCTGCCTTTCTGCCAATTTCTGTCCTATTCACATAACTGTCCCATTTGTCATATTTGGACATAGTTTTTTACTTTCCTACCCTTAGCTCTTTTCTTTATTTACCACACCAACCACCCATAACCCATCATATTCAATACTTTTCATTATTTAACTCATATATTCTTACCCCTATACAATAATTTTCATTATTTTAACTATATTCCTTAATTTTTGTGACGTTGTCCAAATGGAATAATTTATTCTAATAGGAGGAGTACCTATTAACATAAAGTACTTGAAATCGACATCTTGGTTAAATTTAAAAGATGCTTCCTCCTAAAAATTCACTAACATCTTCCACATTTTTTAAAGCGGAAAATTTAAAAAGATATTTCACTTTTCTTATTTGTCTATCATTAGTGGTTAATATTACACGTAACCATAATTCTAAAACAACCAAAAACAGCCATTGTTTGACGACTAGAAAAAGATAGAAGACATAGTTAAACCATAATCGCAGAGGTTCGAGGCCTTCAGTAGTATATGGAAAGAGTCCTGTGGTATGGAAGAGAAGTGAGTTGAATGCCATACGACCATAGCCAAAGGTCCAGCTCCACACTCAGCACCTGCCATCAAAGATCGTGTTATAGGCCTTCTAGGAGAACAGAAGAAGCTAAGTTCAAGGAGCGAGGTGTAAGCAATAATAACCTGTTTTCCAGATTTGACGAAAATCAAATCCCTGATTTTCTCGACAGCATGAATGGTGCAAGCTCGGAGTTCTACTTCCTCTTCTGAACCGGAACATATTACCTTGTTTGAGTCGACAATGCTAGCAAGGGATGAGGTGTAGTGTAGCACACCAAGATGGCGGAGAACAGCTGGAACAATGTAATCTGCAAAAATGGTTATACTGCCTATGTCTTTAAACTCTCCGAAGCCCTTCCCCTTGAAAGCTCCCCACAAATCTGCAACAAATATCTGTGCTCTTTTGTATAGAAATATCTGATGACCTTTGTATACTGTGTGGTCTCTAAAACCTACATCATATCATATAAACATGAATATTAGTGAGACTTAAAAGATGACATTCTAATTGATTGAATAAATGAAGAGGAGCAAACCAGGAAAGTGTTGAGTTACAAGCTCTACTAGTTTAGCAGCTGACTTTCCACTGGCTTCCACAAGTTTTGAAGCTTTTCCCTCGAAGTCTCGTTCAAGTACGCGCCCAACCTAGGACATAATCCACTTGAAGACTTTAGTTCAACTCATAACCTTATATCTTGTTCAAAAGATTATTGAGCCGTAATATTAGAGTTACCTCGTGAAGTAGGCGGATTCGCTCATCTTCTAATGGTAATGGCCGGGGCCATTTCAACATTTCTTGTAGTTCAGGACCTGTCCAAACCATGAATAATACGCAAGTGACCAAAATTGCATTAACTTTTAGTATAAATCGCCATCTTTTCAAAAGAAACGAGACAACTAAGGTGGTTGGTTTAAAGAAGAAAATAATTAAACAGGCAAAAGGGTAAACCAGGAGGATCAAACCTGTGTAGTTTTGTAGTCGGTCTGCATCTAGTGCAGATTTGTCATGGTCCAATGCTCTCTTTAGGCCTAAGGCCAGATGATCATAATTCAATTCCTCGTCTAAAAAGAAACACAAGAGAATTTAAGCAGAACATCAACACAATCAGAACAAAACCAACAAGCTAAGGGAAGTGGCCCAAATCCATAAGCTTAGTGAAATAAATACTCCGTATCATCTTAATACAAATTGGCTACTCGAACAGCAGTCCACAAACACTAATAAACCAGTTCCAACTAATGTTGTCCCAAGTAAAATATACACCGTTCCAACTAGTGTTGCCCCAATCAAGGCCAATGGTATATATCCACAAGCCGTTTACCCTGAGCCACGAGATTCATATGTAGATTATGCAAAAACTGTAGCTCTTGTAATAACAATTGTATGTATGTGTAGAAATAATGCAGCAGCCTAAAATCAAGGAATGAAATCCCATGGAGCAGTAAAAAACCACAGCCATGCCGTAAATTCACAGTTTAACTGCTAAAATAGCCAAACCTGCCTAGCAAAATATAAATCTTCGACTTCAAAAGCCGATATATTCTTAATATACACACATCCAGTTTCTATCTTCTTTTGTGCATCACAATAATAATGAAATACTCGCATACAAATACGGAGTACAATAGTACATTGCAAATTATTGCCTTCAATCTAATTCCTACTAACTCAAAAGGCTTCTCCAAACAACGGGATTAGACGACTCGTAGTGGAATTAAGTCCAAAAGTATGGCGAATTGACCAACTTTTGCAGCTATACAAGAACTAGTAAGTAATATTAAAAATATCTAAGTACTCCATTACATAGTAACATTATTCCAAATGCCAATGGAGTTGAAGACTCCGTTATTTTTTTATTCTGGATTATGATGATGGAATAAAGTAAAATGACTCACTAAACTGGCTACGCTTTTTCTAATGTGAAAGTATCGGAATCGGTCATAATTTCTGTCTTGCATATTTTGACAAAATTTATTGAATTGGTTGGAAGGGACAGTAGTGAAACACTGAAACTGTTTTTATACGGTACGGTAGCGAATATGAAACGGAGGGAATTAAATAGAATGAAAGGAATAATAATTAATAAGGTAAGGAAGGTACCAGGCCAAAAGCAAAAGTTCAAGGCATCTAAAACAAAGAGATACTGAACAGAAAGAGGGGCTCCATCAAAGTAATGAATCCCTTCAAAATCCCACTCCACTTTTGGTATTGAATCCTTTATGTCTTCCACAACTTTCTCAATCCCTTCAATATACAAACAAGCAAACAAACAAACAAACAAACATCCACCTTTAGTCATACATTATTAACTAGTTATTCATTCATTAGCCCCTAAAATTAAACATGCAAAACTACGGGGCCCACTAAAACAAATTGATGATTACAAATAATAATGTGATTATTAGTAAATATGAAACAAACCTGATTGATTGACGATAACATGAGACGACTGTGAAGCAACCCATGCGGCGCTCGCTCTAACCTCTTCCATTGCTCCACTTTTTATTTTATTTTATTTTTGGTATGTCACGTTTTTTACTCCTAACCCTTTAAATACAGTTTTTGAAAAAAAAAAAACAAAAAAAAAAAAGGAAATCTCTCATCTTTTTGAGTTTTTCGCGCTTTTGGTTTCCTTGTTTTTGCGTGTTTTGTAAGTGCATTGTACCAAGTATTCGTTTGGTTGCATGTAGGAATTCGTATTGCCTAGGAAGTCATAAAACACATGATTTTAGTATTCATGTGAATTAGAAAATATTGTTTGGTTGCCATATAAGGAGTGCAATTCATATAGGCATTCTCACTTACTTAGGGGACCTAGGTTAACCACTTCCTCCATTATGGAGGAATTAGAATTCATGGAAACTCCTAATTTATGTGAATTGGGGTAACCAAACAATAAGCCAATTTTGCAATTCACATGAATTTAAATTCCTGTGTTGTTTAGTGGGTAACCAAACGACCCACAAGTGTGAAGACCGGAAATAATTTTTTCCCATAAAAGGTATGGTCGATAAAACTAGAGCCGTTTCTTGTCCGATAACCCGGCCCATCCGACCCTAATTTTTACCAGGCTTGGACAACAATTTTTAAAAAAAATGGGCAACGAGCTAACCCGGTCCGACCAAATTTAGTAAATAGGCGGACACAGACAAGAGAAATGTAAGACGGGTTGGCCCGTCCGACCCGCTAAAATAATATGATCTGTCGAATATGTATTAAGTATTAAGTACTCCGTAACTATTAGTCCAAGTCCAACCTTTCATTAAAAGCTAAATCCTTACCATTTAAAAAGCCCCAACTTAGGCACTGTAGCAATGAATAGTTGCAAAGCAAGTGACACGCCTACCGTTGGATGCCCCTTGCAGATCTCCTCCCTCCATTTATCCTTTAACTCTCAGCCATAATCTAACCCTCTTACTCTGCCATTTCTCTTGAATGCTTATTCTCCTCCGTCTTTGGTTTCTCGCACAAACTGATGATTTACCCCAGCAAAACCTAGGTATTTATTTCTGTTACAAAATTACCAATCTTTGTTGATTGTTGTACACTTATTATTGCTTCCTTTTACCATTGTAAGTTGTTGTTGTGTTGTTAGCGTGCTATTCTGTTCGATCCATTGTCATTCCCGCCTTCAGTTTTTAGTTTAGAAATTAGGAATTGTGAAATCGGCGTTTAATGTGCAGATAGGAATTATGATTTTAACATTTTGTGTGAAATGTGGTTGTTTTACTTCCCGATCTGCATCCCTCTTGTTTAATTATTGTTTTAATTTCTTTTGATTTGCCTGTTGTCACGGAATCGGTATTGCGATTGTGTATGATATTGATATAGGGGTTTGTCGTCACACAAAGATGGCGGGGGAACGATGATGGTGCGTGGTAGCTGCTTGTTGAATGGCGGCAGAGTGGGTTTAGCCATGGTGCGTGCTCGTTGCAGGTTGTCGTCATAGAGATGAATTGGTGAATTGAATTGATGCAGATGGTGATGTTGTTGCTGAACGAAAATGGTGATGAAGGGTTGATAATGGTGAAAAGGGTGGAGTTGCGACAATTGATGTCGGGCTCGGGTTTGCAGTGGTGGCGCGATTGTTGATGCAGGAATGGTGTCGGGTTTGGTGCAGCAAGAAGGTGATGCAGGGGACGAATTGATGGTGAATTGAATTGGGTGATGAAGTGAAGGCCGGAGGTGTTGTTGCTGCTGCTTGTTGTTTTGTCGAGGTTGGGATTCAGAGGAGAAGCAAGGGATGATGATGGAGGTAAATGAATGGTGATGGTGGGTTGTTAATGTGTGCAGGTGATTGAAAGTGGTGGTTAAGTAATGAGGGGGCAGGTGGAGTTGTCGTGCTGCCATGGTGTTACAGGTGGGTTGATGATGATCTCAACTCGGGTTTTAATCCCGAGTTCGGGATTTGCAGCCATGGTGATTATGGTGAACTGGGTTGATGTCCGGCAAATGGTGAAGATGGAGATGATGAATGAGTTGAGTCAAAGTCAAAGGTTGACTTTGTATTTTCTTATTATAATAAGACTCGTCTCAACCCGCTTTGCTCTTCAATTTCTGTCTCATTTTACTCCAACTCGAATTTTCTCTTTATTATTCCGCCTCACCTGCATATAATATTAATATATTAATAAAATAATAGTAATAAAACTAATATTATAATAACAATACGACTAATTATTAAATATGACTAAGACGGCTATTAATTATGAATTAGTTATTAAATGAGCTATCTAAACATTCAAGCACGCAAAATCGAGTTAAATATAAGATAAAAGCATGGGTTAAACGACACGAAATTACCACTTATCAGATATTATTGCCGTTCTTATCATTCAGGTTGCTGTTGTTAATATATAGCCTTGGTGTTGAATTAGATTTCAGAAAATGTTATGTTTACGGGGTATGTCCAGTGTTTGTTTCTGCTGGGTAATGGCTGATTTGTTTGTTTAATTGATAGTGTCGTTAGTCAATTCGGGGTTTAAATGTTATGTTGAGCTTTCCCTGCTTAGTTAGTTTTATAATTCAATTTAGGATCTTTGAGTTTCAATGGCGTGTCATCATTGTGGAAGGAGGTTACAGTTTTTAAACAGTTGTTGTGTATGGTTAAAACGTTGCTTCTGACCTTTAGAATTATAGTGTGTTGTGGGTTTGTTGATAATTATGTTCTGATTTGGTTTGAAGATAAAGTTAGTTGTTTATTTGTACCTACCGTTTAATTTACCGTGTTTAATTGTGGCTTCTTTTTCATGTTTGCTGTTTTTTTTTATGGCTTAATTTTAGTGCGCTTGACCTTTTGAGAGTGCGGCTGCCTGGGATTTGGATGTGGCTCATAGATCACGGCTTGCTGGTGGGGTGGTTCTCATCCTCCATCTCCTTCAGGGCTCTCTCTTAATAACTGCTTGACTGCAGACATTACAAAAGGTATTTATTCTATGGATGCGCTTAGCTACTAGGAAACTACAAAGTATGCTTGGCTTCTTGAACGTGAACTGGCTTTGCACTTCATTTCACTTTACTCTTGAAGGTTATTAGCAGTTAAAACGACAATTTGTTATAGGTTTTTACGTATGCTTGTTGTGTTCCATGACTAATGTGGTTTTACAATTTGCAGTTCATTTCACTTTACCTTGCTTTATTGTTTATAACGCAAATGCTCTCGTAACTTATAATGTTTCACCTTGTACGGGCCTGATGTCGTTCTGTTGTTGTGATCTAACACCTACAGTACTTTAGCACCTTTTTTTTTGTGTTTAAAAAAAAAAAAACCCCTTTTGTGCACTGAAATTTAGGCTTGTTATTAGGGCCACGGGTTGTGCCCTCCGTTTACTCTTTCTTTTATTGTTATTTAATGGTATTTTCCTTAATTATTAATTTTGTACTTTTAATTAATAAAAAACAAACACGTATTCCTCGCTTCTTTGTTGTTTTGTGCTTCTTCATTTTTTTTTGACACTCTCCTATGTACCATAATTTCTTAGCAACGCCAACTATGGCTTCATTTTATATTTACGCCATACTTATTATGACTACTAATTTGTGTCCCCTGTTGTAATTGAAGGATGTTGCAGGACTCGCACCTTGTGTTTGGTGATTCTCATGCCTCTCTCCCTTGGAAGGTACCTTTTTTCTATGGTACTTATTTCCGCTAAACACTTGTCAACAACTCTTTCTTCCATATTGAAATAACTGCTGGGCTTTGAAATGGTTATATTTCTGAGTTACGTCCTCGTTCATTCCAACTAATTACATGTGTTGGTACATTCAAATAGTTTCTGATAACGTGCTCAAGAAATGTTTTATTATTGTGTTGTGTTGCATAACCTTTTATTTCTAGAATTGTTGTTTTCCCAACCTTGTGTGACGCAACGGTCTGCTACCCCGTGTCAGGTTAGTTGTTGGTACAGCTACTTGAAGTTCACGACTCCGTATGGTAATTTCCCTCCATTTAAAAGGTCGTAGCAGCGGCGGCAGTTGCCTGATTATAGTTAGGAGGTGCTTATTGTATACCACGCTACTTGTTGAAGGTAGCTGTGCATACTGTCCAGTAACGGAGATTGTGCCTTGAGTCTGTAATGTGGTACCCTTCAGGTGCCTTGTAGTTTGTTGGATTTGTTCCTTTGGGACTAGATAGTTAAATCTTTAGACTTCTGAATGGCGTCTTTGGTCGTTCATTCCAATTAATTACATTCTCATCCGTCTCTTGATTCTTACTCCACTCATTCTCACATCATCTCAAAGGTATATACTCTTAATCCCAATTTTTTTTTCATTTCAGTTTGATTTCATTGTTAGGGTATTAAGATGTTGTTGTTGGTTCAGTGAGACTTCCACATACCTTTTGACCACTGATGATACTCACAAACTTTTTATATACCCACATATTTGCTGGCACTTGATTGATCGAAGTTACACCCTAGCTTTCGCGGGATGGGATTTCGAGTTCGAAGTGGTTGGGTTTTGCTCAGGTGATCTTTTCGACATCCAATTTTGACCTAATTTTAGCAATTGGTTGTCGGGAACCCTGGAATGTACAACTCTCGGGTTATGGGGTTTGAAATTGGTGTTCTTTGGTTTGATTTGACGGGGGAAAGTCAATTGGCGTGTTGAATGTCGTCCAAATGAGTTTGTTTTTACATTCTGTTGCAAAATTGTAGCTGAGGTTGTGAGGGGTGTTGAGTTTTGGATTGAGTTTGTGTTTTATGAACTTGTTTATGTGTGGCATTTATCGCTAATTGCTAAGTGTTTAACATGAATATTCATGTTTCAAAATGAAATACTTGATGTCTAGGCTTTACTTTGCTCTCAAACTGTATGTAATGTGGCCTTAGTACTTACCTGGTATCTTTTAATCATTGTTATGTCCATGAGATCAGTAGGCAGCTGTTTTTTCGGATATTTAATCGAATTTACTTCAGGTATTTTGCGCTTCTTTGAAGTCGTTATAATTTTTTAATGGTTTTGTTCATTGTATGTGGTTATAATTTCTTAATGGCTTTGAATTTTATTGCAGCAAAGTTATTGAGTCTTTAACTGTTTTTTAATGGTCGTCGTAATCTGTTATTGTGTCTACAGGTGCTCATGGTGTCCGAGCTTTAAGCGTCTGCTCACCTGTGGTTATTTTCATTTTCGCTTCCTGGTTATTTTGTTCATTCATTGAAGGCCCTCTACTCAGATGAAGCCTCCCTCCATCACTCTCTAAAGCTAAAGCACAGGTACTTTTTAATTAGGGTTCTGATTTCACCTGTTTATTAAGTTTTAATTATTTAATTATTGGGGATTTGATAGGGTTTCGATGCTTTTATGTTTACATATGCTGCCCCAGTTTAAACTGCCTCCTCCTATAGCCATTAATAGTTGCTTCCAATGATCTCTCACTCTCAATCCTATCCCTCCTTTCTAACTTTACCCATCTTTCTAACATACTCCATGTCCTCACTTTCCATCGGCAGCTTCATCTACCATTGTGACTTTACCCATCTTTCTAACTTACTTCATGCCTTCACTTTCAATCGCAGCCCTTGATGTAGAATAATGTCTAATCCTGCTATGACGTATCAGATGTTTATTTCAATTTTATTTCGTTTTATTATTGTATGGAAGTTACGATGTTGTCGCTCACGTAGTTTGTTCAGATCCTTATTTGGTTTAGGGTTTAGGATATTGTAATTAGGTATTGGTTCAGAGTTCAGATGTTGTAGGGAGTTAGTGTCTTTGGGCCGTTGGTTGTCTGTTTTAATTTGTTTACTTATGTTTTCCCTTAACTTCGTTGTTTATTACTTTTAACTGAGCTTCCTCGGTTTGAATTTATAGCTACTGAACATTGCAGCTCTGGCGCAGTTGGGGGGCAGCAATTTGATCTCCGCAGCGCGTTAAGGTTGTCGATTGGATCGGTGGTACCAAATCACAGGTAACGAATTCGTTGGCCTAATATCTACTCTTTTTTTTCCTGGCGGTTGCTAATTTATTTTACTAATTCCATTTCAATTTTACATCTTTTACTGCGGTGGTATCTGGTGTGTATGTGGTGAAGGCTGACGAGGCATTAGCCTGCCGTTGGTGGGGGACCTAGGGCGGTGATTACGTGCTGTACAATTTGAACTAATCTTTTTTCGACTGGTTTATCTATAGGTGTTAAAATGTAATATGTTGTCCGTGGTGAGATTGCTATTCATGCCGAGGTATGTCGAATTTGAATCTAATTTTCTTTGGTTACATTAGCAGATTGAAATCGTCTTTTTACTTGGAGTTTCGTGTGCAGATGACCTGCTAAAAGATGGCATTGGGTGTGTCTCTGATTGCATATTTTCCTGTGTCATAGTATTTCTAGAAGGTTACTTACGCTTTGGGCTTGTTTGACGTAGCTTATTCAATTTAATTTAACATAATTCAACAAAGCGTCTACTTTTAGTTGCCTCCTATTTAGGTTCTTTTGAGGCAACACCTCGTGATTGATTGTTGTAGGACAGTAGCAATGTAGCATATAGTGGCAATTGAATATGTCTCAGTTAAAGGATTATTATTATTAATGACAATGAGAGGTTTAAAATCTACATGGGACATGACCTTGATAAATATAAACTTTACTTCGTTCGTTTTAGTGTTTGCCATCTTATACTTTACACTCTACTGTAAATATGCAAACTTGTAAGATTGAGGAGTGACTACTTATGCATAGAAGTAGGCGACAGAGTAAAGGGTTTGGGCGGATGAAATGCATACCTTTCATTAATGACCAGGGAGACAGGTTTTACAAATATTACAAAAAAAAAAAACTAATCTAACACAGTGCAACTAAATGTCCCCATATCAGACATTGCGAATGAGGGGCAACTGTGGTTCATTAAGGTGGTTAAGGGTTGTTCTTAGTTGTTTATGATGGCGTACTATGGAGAGTAGTGACGTTTAATGTTCATTGGTGGTTTGTGGATAGTTACTTTAAGGTGATGATTGGGGAGTTTATGGTAGGTATATGTTTATTTCCGAAATATCTAGCTTCGGTGGTTTGTTTTTAGAGTGTATTGTGCTTGGGTAACTGAGGACCATAGTGATTCAGTTGTGGAGAAGGATGCGAGTAACGAATGATAAAATAGTTGGAGCGGTGTTGTGTATGAGAAAGGAAGAAGCGTTTTGTAATGTAAAAAGAGTATTACATAGTAGTCTTTGGAGGTATTGCGGACTTGTAATAGGAGTAGGCTGATGATGAGTCGTCATAGGTTTGGATTGTGGAAAGGAATGCGCCACAAAGGCATGGCTTGACGATGATGCCTATAAAAAAGTTGAGGGAGAAGAGATGAAGTTGTCACATGTAGTGACACCAATGGTTGTATGGCTTTTATAAGGACTGGAGATATGATCCGCTCTTACATTGTTTGAAAGCCGAATTAAACTACATCAGCACTAAGTTTTGATGTGATGTTACTTGATGTGTAAGATATCTTAGTTTGCAATTTGGTACAAGAGCCATCTGCTTGTTAGATACAGTCCAATATGCTATGATGGCTTATGAGAAAGCACTCCTAGCAGGGTAGGTGCTACTCTAATCTTAGGTGATGGGCTTAACTTTAAAGGTCTATTAGGGCTGTAATATTTCTCAAGGAATTGTAGTGAATATTCTGTTTGGACTGCTCTTAAAAGGTTTGAGCTGGCGAATAGGAAGTCAATCTTTTTTTAGTGTAGTTAACTATTCTGTTTTAATGTCGGTTCAATAATAAACTACTGAATGTTCCTTTTGCTCTTTTCGAGAGTCCATATACACCGGTTACCAGTATAAATTGCTCTTTTTAATTTTTCATATCCTTGATTCTCACCGTATCCAAGTTTCTGCCTTTATAGGTGTATTAAGTCCGTGCTTTATAATTAGTCTTTCTGACAGGAATTCAGGAAAATGGTTTTTTTTTTCAGTGTGATGGAACTCAAAATGAAGGGTTGCCCATTTCTCTTACCTGGTCTTTGTTCGCTGGACACTTCTCACGATGGAGCTCCAGGTTTTCTTCTCCTCTAAAAGACCAGAAGCTCTTTTTCTGCTTTTGATTCTAAATATATCTTCTGTTATTATTGGGCCATGGCATGCACCAATAATGGCTTAATCTTTTTTCCTAAGTTAGCTCAACCCTCTTTCATTCCCTGCCTTTCGTTCTGCCTCTCATTCCCAATCAACGTGTGTTTCATTCTTGCCTTTCATTCTGCCTCTCTTGTCCTCCTTTCATCCTTTCATTTTTTTCCCTTGCTTCTTCTCATTCTCCGCCATTTCTCCTTTCTGTTTACGTTTGCCCTTTATTGGTGCTTGAAATCTGGGATGTTAACACCATCCATATTAATGTATTCTGTGGTTTACATAAATGAACAGATCTTTTGTTGTATGCATAAAGTTCTTCATGTTATAGCACTCCCATAGGGGTTTATGAATATATGAACAGATCTTTTGTTGTATGCTACTACGCAAATATGAGACTTTTATATAGAGTATTTTTCCAATGTGCTGAGGATAGACAATCTCATATGAGTGTTAATTTTGCTCTTGTTTTTGGAGTTTCTCTTTCACGTATATAGCTATTAAAGGTTGGTTGAGTATATCGCTTTTGAATTGGTTATAATGAGATTTGTCTTATTATTTGATTGACTCTTGAAGCACTTGTGACTCTTTTCGAACTAAGAACGCTTCTATCCATCAATAAAAGATGACCATAGGAGAGCCAAAGACTTGAGGCTCACACGAAGGATTTTAGTTAGAAATTGAGCTGGCTCTGATCATTGCTCTGAATGAGCAGTGTTTTACGTAATTTGTAATTGCGTATTCTCTTATACACTTAACATATGGCCTATGGCATCTCATATGCTAAGATTACAATTTCTAAACAAAACATCGTTCAACAAGGGAGTATTTTTAAAAAATGTATATAAATGCCCATTCACCTTTTCACGAAGTTTAAGCTACACAAAAATCTTAAGAGGAAATAGGTATTTAGTTTTTAGACACACTTTAAGTTGTGATTTGTTTTTCTTGATGTTTTCTATTGGCTCTTTTGGTGATGGGTGTGAGCTAATATTTGCTTTTTAATTTTACTCATGTTCGATTTTCAATTTATTGCTGATTATTTTGCTTGATTATGCATTTTGTTGAGTTTCTTTGATCGTTTTATGGTGTTTAATTTTCAGCATATTGAGGTTCCATTGTCTTCTTCAGGTTTGTACTCGTGTGCTTATAGGCTAAAGATTGAAACTTTCAACTGTGGCGTCTGTCTAAACTCTAAATTCTTAGCTGTTCAAACTCACCTTTGTACCAGGAAACTAAGGCAATGGCCCAGTGGTCGCTGACAGACACATCGGTTCCGCCATAGCAGAAGGTACTGATTTTGTTGGATAAATTAGGGTTTTGATTCGACCTCTTCATTGTGTTTTTATTATTTTATTTTGGGGTGCTTTGACAGGGTCTAGGCACTCTGGTATTCTGCTTGTTGCTTTAACCTGATTATCAATACTGTAATTGTATGAGTAGGAAGTGCCATCACCATGCCTTAGTACTCAATTGACGATGTGAAAAGGGTTGACGAAGGTGCAGCAGAGTTATGAGTTTCAGCCTGTTTGCTGGTTATTGGAAGTAGGAGCAGGAGGTAGGCGAGATGTTTGAAATGCTTAATGTTTACTTTTTTCTTTTTGGTTTGGGACTGATGGTATTGTTAATTCTGTGGTCATAAGGCAGCCTTTTTATTACCAGTATAGTTGTATCTGGTTGTAGCCACGATGACGACGCGAAAAGGACTAATGGTTTAGAAGGAAAGGAATGAGCTCAAGCCCAGTGCATAGGAACAGTATGGGTAGAGGAGATTGAGTTAGGGCGTATAATTATTCATTTGCTCACTCGAATTTGAAAGGTAATTAGAAATTCATATTTTATGGGTATATCTTGCATCTAAATATTTCAAAAAAAAAATAGCAAGTGCAGTAGATAAATAGGGAGAGAAACTTGAATAAGGGATTAAGGTCTACATTATATACCTTCTCATTGTTTGTATTTTTTTTTTATCGATACGTGGACATTTAGGTAACCCATATGTAAATGAGGAGATTAAAGTTGGAAAGGGTGGAGGAAGTGGTTAGAAGAGGGTGAGGATCGAGTTTGTTTCCTCTTTGAACGCAAAATTTAGCTCCTCTCATACGGTCTTAACAGTCTTATTGTTGCTCTTAACCTTAATCTATTTCTCTAAGGTGAATATCATATTTAGGTAACCCGCATAAAGGCAGCGCCACTGCCATGATGGTGGGGTAGACAGTGTTTCGCACTCGAGGAGGAAGAATAGGATAGTGAGAGGTTTGACAAAGGTGTGACAGGGTTACGGATTTCCTTTCCGGCGATAGGTGTTGGTGTTGGTTTTAGGTGGCTGGTTATTGGAGTTAGGGGCAGGAGATGGGAGAATCAGTAAAAAAAAATTTCCTGTTGCAGTTTCAAATTTGTTTCATACTTTGATCTTTGTTCTCCTTGTTTTTTCTTTCACCATGTCACTTAGAGTTATTTGTTCATCTAGAGGCTAGAGTCATTTCTATGAACTGGATGCTATTTTCATTTAACATACTCTAATGTAATTTTGCAGGAGGAGAATCGCAAGTCTCACATATGACTTTAGAGGACAGGGATAAGGAAGTTGAATGCTCCGGATATCATTCCTATAATCCAAATAGATATTGTGAGTTTTTGGTTCAATAACTCGACATTTTTTTATAAATTTAGGATGTCTTCGAATTCTTGCTTGCTTGTGTTTATTTGTTTGCACTTTCCTGCTGATAAACGAGAAAGACTTTAGAGACCAGTTTGATGGAGTTTAGGTACTGTGATATTTGGATTTTGCTTTACCCTGATTATCAATATTTTGGTTACTGAAGGGGTGGGAAGTGCCATCGCCATGATTTTGGCTTACACTTGTTTGGATATTCTTGTGGGAGAACCTTGTAAATTAAGAGCATTTTATATCTTGTCTTATTGTCCAACATTAAATGTTGGAAGCTCGATTCCGCTTTCCGGAAGTGCTTGATTTGAGAGGTGTTGAGTTCAACATCAGACTTGTTAAAGGTTGATGGTGAGTCAGAGCTTTTATGATCAGTAATGGCAATGCCATGTAAAACATTTCAGCTCCATCTTCACCTCTTAACATCTTCATATTCATAATTTCTTTGTTTTTTGCCTTTCATTTGATTGGCAGCGGATTTAAAGTCAGAGTAGGTTTGATCATGCATTGTAGGGTGATTAGAGACGGAGATTTAAACCTCCGCTTTATTTGGTGCATTTTAATTTGGGAATAGTGGAGTTATTATTATAGCTTGCCAAATGAAGTGTGATCAATATTTGTTAAAGGCGAAGTATATGATCAATATTTGGTGCATTTTTCACATAGATGATTGTTTCGAAAAAAATAAGAGAAAAAAGAACCCCAGACTTGTATACCCACCCATGATCGTCTGATACAAAAAGAGAGGAAATAGAGATCTGAGCTTCGTATACCCTCGCACGATATTCTGTTTATTTGTGATTTGTTGCAACTTTCCTCTACCATTTTCGCATCCGAGCAATAGTCACGACCATTTTTGTTCGGGTCTGTCTTTTCTTTCTTATCCTGTTAATTTGGGTGACTTATTTTTCGATCAATCGACCGGTCAATAATCACATGCTGTTTAATTTAGAGGTTTCAAGATTGGTTTCTTTGTACTGTACAAGAAACTTATGTGAAAATAACAGATACATCGATGGCCGATTACATCTCACACAACGATTATGTTGCAGGTGCTAATGATGATGGCTATCTCTTATGTTGGTGATGATGATGATGATGATGATAGCGATGATGATAGAAGTTTGTGCGCATTCAACTACTTTTGTCTATCAAGTTCAAATTACTTGTGATAGTTTTAGAAATTAGAAATAGCCCTCTTTTGTGTGAGATAGCCGTTAATATATGTTCTAATAAATACTTCGCCGTATGTGATAGGTATATAGCCTTTCTTTTTAATTACTGTGGTCGTTTGTGTGTGTATGAGACTAAGCATGACGAAGCGTGGCGTAGAAACGTCTATCGACCATTGGAATTACTATACTAATGTCTGTTTTTACGCGTCCGTCTTATAGTATATTAACTCCTATGGTCTATAGATGTTTCTAGCCAGGTGAGAGGCGGTTTTCGATTCTATTTCGATGTCCCATAATGAGGTCGGAGACTCCCCGATTACTGACAGCGTAAGGCCGCTAAATGGTAGGGGCCAACTTCGGAAAGTAATTAGCATGCTATTCTAAGGCCAGACACACATTAACTAAACGGGAATCCCGTCAATAACATGTCAGCGGGTCATCAAATACGGGCTCCGCGCCCGGGAGGGCGCGGCGCAACGACTAGTACTATAAGTGCCAGTACAATACATATATCTATTGGAGTATTGGAGTATCTAATGCCCATATATAACAACTTTGTTAACCTTTAATTTATCAATGTTATCATTAATTATTAGCTTTTGATTTCAATAGTTTCAAGAATTTAGAGTTTTCCTGCCTCCTTCTTTAAGCTCTATGTCTTCATTCTCATATAGTATACATGTTACATACGAAGTTTATATTATATATGTGTCCACTAACGCTTACATCCCCTAACACATATTAACAGATATAAGTAGAAGCCCGGTAGCCTGCGGGCTGCCCTACTTTTAACAGTAGGGCGGGTAAGGGCTAGGATAAGTGGGAAGTTTTTGGCAAATTGGAGTTAATTAGCAAAATAATTAGGAAATTGGGGTTCCTTTGAAATTATTTTGCCCTAAGTGTCCACGTCATCGCTTTTATTTTTTTTCCAATTTTTAGACAAAGTTTTTTAGTGGCTTTGTCTCCTTGTCATTTTTCAGATGATAGATGCCATAAGTTTATGAAAAATAGAGAAATAGGGAAGCCGCTAACTTTCTTAGCGGCTTCAGTGGTTGTTCATTTCTTGAATAGGCTGCCATCAGTGTTTGAAGGTGACGGTTTTTGAAAAAAAAAAAAGTGAATATAGCGGCTTCACTATTCACTTTTTTTTTTTTTTTTTTTTTTTTTTTCTGTTTTTATTTAAAAAAAAAGCCGCTAAGTTTCTTAGCGGCTTACTATAAAAAATGGAAAAATAAAAATAAAAACTAATGATGTGGACACCATTGGGAAAAATAGTTTCAAAGGAACACCAACTCCCTAATTATTTTGCTAATCAACACCTATTTGCCAAAAAATTCATAAGTGGCCCGTTATTCTGGCCCAACCCGCCCGCTATAGTCTTAAAGGGCATACTTTTCCCTTTCAGCCCGGCCCATGTCCGGCCCAAACCCGCATTTGAACAGCTCTAGATAAAAGGTAAGAGTATTTCGTTGTTACAAATACAAATTCTTGTTTAAAACAAGTATATCTGTTTTAAATTTAACACGGATTAAGTTAGTATGGATAAGACAAAAACAAGACGGGTTAAGTAGTATGGTTAAGACAAAAATAGAATACATAAAGAAAAAGCAAAGTATTTGACTTATATACACAGATGGAATGATACTTGACCTGTTTTAGTTAAGTGAAAGTAAATGTGTAACAAAATAAAATTTTAGGTCTCGTTGGATCATACGTGAATAGAACTCCTGTGTTAATTTGCAATTCACTGGAATCCAACTCCAATATTCAATTCCCATGAAATGATAAAAACATGTTTGGTTGCCTTGGGGAGTTTGTTTTTCCTATGAATTAATCTCCCGTGTACTGTTTGGTTGAACCGTATCAATTCACGTGATTTTAATTTCTAATTACCAATATACCCTTCCGCAATATTACTAACACCTAATTTATAGGGGTAAATGGGTAATTTTGAAGGAAATAAGATGTGGGAGTTTCTAATTACCTAGGGAGGGGTTGGTAATCAAACTCCTACATCATGTAGGAGTTGAAAACGCCATTGGAATTGTAAACTCCCCCATTTTGCAATATGAGGGGTAACCAAACAAGTTATCAAAAACTTAATTCATGGGAGTTTAGAATTCCCATGAATTGAGAGGGTAACCAAACAAGCACTTAAATTAAATTTATTTAATAAAACTAATGCTCGTGGGTAGAGATGGCAATGGGTCGGGTCCGGATTGGGTCCGGCAAGGGTCCAGCAAGACCCGGACCCGGGTCACCTACATTGGACCAGTATCCGACCCAAACCTAAAGGGTATAAAATTGTTGGACTCATACCCATACCCAACGGGTCCGGGCTCGGGTCGGGTCTACCCTCGGGTCTAGGGTTGAACAAGAAAGAAAACCACATGTGCAATTTTCTCTTTTGATATTCAACAATTTGGCAGATGCTGCTGCCAAATGCACCATTAACAGCATAAAAGTTTACACAAATAAATCAGAAAGAAAAACAAACACAGCTAGATAAATTTCATCATCAAAACCCATGTTAGAATTAGTGATACTACCCGTACCATTAATAGGAAAATGAGCATAAACCATCCTCATTTTGTAACTAATAGGTCTCACTTGTGACGGATATATCCGTCATAAGCTTGTAACAGGTCAAGTATTACTCACATGGGTAGATAAGACAAAAAGTATAATGCATAGAGAATCTCAAATGATTTGTCTTTATCCTCCCATATGGACTTTATTTGACCCGTCACAAGCTTGTGACGGATATCGGCTGTCACAAATGAGAATTTGTGGTAACGGTTAGCAGTACGAATGGCAGCTGTGTAAGAGAAACTTTATGATTTCAATAATGAAATCAGTCCCAAGAATCAATATAGACTTGAGTTAATTCAACCCTAATACAATCAATAGATGGAATAAAGGAGTAACCTTGGTCCATGTCTTACCGACGCACTCAATACAATAAGTATAAGACGATTGATTCTCCGCCTTAACCCTTTTTCTTTTATGTTTCTTGATGATGGAGAAGAAACTGCCTTTTCACCCTTTCACTTTCAATGTACGTATGTTTTGTGTTTTGTCAGATAATAATTTTTTATTATTTTTAACTCCAAGTATATATAATATATTACCTACCTTTTTACACAATCAAAACCAGATCGTACCTTTTCGTGAAAGAGGACGTATATTAGGGTAAGGTAAGAGGGAATAATAATTCATGTACTTTAAGGGGGTGTTTGGTTCACCCAAAAAAGGTATGAGGTATGGGTTTGGAATGAGCCAAACCTATACCAAGTGTTTGTTTGGCAAATACAAGGGTTTCATACCCATACCTCAAACCCATGAGGTATGGGTTTCTCATACCCAAGGAAGGGGGTGGGTATGAGATTGATACCCACAGGTATCAAACTAAATTGATCAAAAATATGAAAAAACAAATTATAACATATTGTAAATCCAATTTTTTATATACTTATTTGGTTAACTAATCATTTTCATGATTTTATAATATTGAAAATTATTATTTATAATACTTTAATTTACGCATTTTAACCTTAATTGATGTTCAAACACATACCACTCAAAAATGAACCAAACACAAGGTATGAGGAATCAAGTTCCAAACCCATACCACCCGGGTATGATTCCTGATTCCAACCCCATACCCGTGCACGAAACAAACGCACCCTAATTACATTAATCGAAACCGATCCATCACGGTGTCATCTTTTATATTAAAGTCCCGTAATATTTAATATAAATTTAACTTGTATTTAAACCCGAAACACATAGGGCACTCGAATATTATTAAATATTCTAACATTCTCCCACTTGGCCTTTGTGTTGACTTGATGGTTCAATATCTATAATGTGCACTTTTATGTTAAGTTCACTAACTTTTATATCTTTAATCGAATTAGAACTAGTTGGATCGTGGCGGTCACACGTCATTTTTTAATCGACATTGTTTTAGCAGGATTTTCCTGAAAGGATCCGGCCTAATTATAGAGTAATCAGGGTATCTAGTTCTATAAGTTTGGTATGTTGTAAACGAATAATGAGGAAAGACTAGGAGAAAAGAATAGTGTTTATATTATTTTGATAAGCTGAATACAGATTTTGTTTAAGTAAGTGAATGCTCATAAAATGACGAGAAGATAAGTAATAGAATAGTTTCACACTAATGAATAATCAATCTCTTTGCCAATGCTAGAATTACAATATTTATAATCATAAAAACGAACGTTGTACTGGTCTTCAACGCCCTTCCCTTTTGTCGGAGCTGTTACCGGATTAATAGGGCATATTCCCTATTAATCCGGTTGACTCGTTCCTATTTGATTGATCCTTAACTTCCTCTTCCTTTGCACGTCCAGGTTCATGGGCAATATGGTTTTATAATTAGACTTAGTCTTCCTTGAGGATAGGACACGAATATATATCTTTATATAACCGTTTTGCTTCTTCCTTAGCTTAATTTAGCCTGCTTTAATACTCGCCAGCTATTCTCAGACTTACCATCGTGGCTTGTCTTTCAGGATAAGGCAGCCTGATTGCAATAACAGCTAGAATTGTCCGGTCTTTGTCCTCTTCAGTCAGTCTTGTAAGGTCAGGCCAGGTTATGGTCAGGCCAGGCTAATCTGGGCCTAACAATTGCCCCTTGACATTTTACCCGTGCTGGATCAGGCCAGGGGTGAGATGTCAACTTTACCGGGTTGAATAATAAAGAGAATTATACTTAATCAATGACTCTTAGACTCCTAGTTACCGTTGAACACTGTAACGGCTAGGTGATGTCATGCTGAGAGTTTTGCAATTTCTAGGGTTTTCATACCGTTATACATCTTCTATAAATACGGTATTTGGGACGAATTTGTTTTCCACCAATTTTCTTCCACTTTCTTTGCTAAATTTCTCTCTAGAATTCTTCCCTATTTCTCCTGAGTTCTTCTCTTGTCAACTCACAATTATTCAATAATTAACATTCATTACAGTAGATCAAAAGATAAAGGATATGGGAGCCAAAAAACGTCCTGTTCCCCAGAAAACTGCTGCACCTCAAAAGGATGCTGCTGAGCCTGAACCCACAGATGTTCAGGAGGAAGAGGTGAGGGAAATTGATCCTCCTGCTCGTGCTGTGGCTTTTAAGTACCAGGATTCTGTTTTCACTGCCCTTCAATCTCTGGATTCTTCTTTTCCTGAGGAAAACTTACTAAAAACAAACTAAGACAAGATTCTAAGGGAGAAGAAAATAATTCCCGAGTCAACTGAGGTATGGATTCCTGAGTCTTGTCCATCGGGGCTAATCGGTGTCACCCGGCGGTTCTCGTATTTTTGAATGGGCGTTCAAAGCAGGCTGTAAGTTACCTTTTACTCCCTTAATGATTGACACCATTTGTGCTATGGAGGTATCACCTTTTCAGATTATGCCTGTAACACCCCGGCCCAAACCGGGTCGGGAGCGGTTACTTATGATAGCTCACCAGGCTGTGTACATGGCCCACAGATCAACACGGGTCCTTTACAGTGCATTTTGTCCTCACTCATGCACATCTCGGGAACCTTCCCAGGAGGTCACCCATCCTAAGACTACTCCCAGCCGAGCACGCTTAACTTTGGAGTTCTTTCGCATGGATGACCATAAAAGAAAGTGCACTTTGTTGATATGAGTAGTACTTTCAATCACTTTAAGCACTAGTCATTTAAGCCTATAATTGGACCTCTTCAATTACCGTGGGGTGTTACAATGCCAATGGTTTGGAAACTTGTCCATTCTATTGAAAATTTATGTGCTAAACACAATCTTGTAATTACTATTAATGATATCAAGGCAGTATATCATATGAAAAATCCTGTTGACGGTCGTTTTAATTTGAGAATCAAGTCAAAAATGTCTCCATTAATCACTAACCTGGACTCTGGAGATGATAAAAGTTGGGCAAAGACTTTCCTGTTTGTCCGGACTGAGACTCTGGGATCAGGCTTTGATTATCTGAGATATCCTCCCTTGGAGAGTGGTAGGTTCCCTGTACTTTTATTTTGCAATATATATTACATTAGATTAATGGATTTTGATTCTTACCTGTGTAATTTTGACGGTTTTTGCAGCTCCTGATTGGAGTTTTGATCCTCTTGATGAGGAAGCTATTTCCAGGATAGAGGCTTTCCTTGCTATTCCTGAGGAGGAGAGGACCTGGCCAGCTAGTTTGGGCAGGGAATTGTTGCCCCGGTATATGAAGACCAAGCTGACTGGGGTCGGAGTACCCAAAGGCAAGCCTAGTTCTACTGCTCTTTCCTGTACGTCTTCTGTATGTCTTTATGTTAGCTGTTATCTTTTTATCATTTCTCGTTTGATACTTACGTATATTTTTATATATTCAGTATTTAGGTCTTCTGCTAGGTTGGCCAGCTTTTCTGCAAAGGATTTGAAGGCTGGGGTGGCTAGGATTGCTGAACAGTCCAAGAGCCAGGAGGCTAGTGAGAGTGACAAAACGCTTGATATCCTGGTTTCGATGTCCACCTTCTCAAGATCCACCTGTGGGTAGCGTCCACCGGAGGTCGTCCGCCTCAAAAAGGAAGAGGGAAGACGTTATCCTGGAAGAGGAGGAGGGAGAGAAAGAGCTTATCCAGGCTCAACCAATCAGGAGTATAAGGCAAGTGCCTGCTAGGATTGATGACATGGATGATGCATGGGCACAGATAGATGAGTTTTCTGCAAAGATGAGCGGCCAGCTATTGTCTGCTAGTACCCTTGAGTCGTCTACCAGAGTGGTTTCTATTCTGACTTCTCTTGTAACAAAGGCTGCTGAACTTGCTTCCCAGGCTAGGGAGGTTAGTTGTGAAGGGATATTTTTAATTGTTCATGTGCTTTTTGTTTTGCCTTGTATTTGGCTGATTGATTTTATATATATGTAGGGATTGGATGCCGGGTTGGCTACGCTTGTCACTCGGGGATGCCCAGGCCAGGGTTTCTAGTTTGGAGGAAAAACTGGATAAACTTAACCGTGACTCGCACACATCCAGGGGGTAATGAAGTAGTACTTCAATCTCGATTGGGGCAGCTAGGGAGGCAACCAGGGTCTATAGTTTGTGAGGTGGCTGCAAAAAATGCCGAGAAGGTTGTCGAGCAAGAGTTGGAGGCCGAAAAGCAGTGCAATGCGGATCGATTGAGAAAAAATGAGGAGCTTGTCGCTTGAAAAGGAATTGTGGAGGCGAGGTTGGCTAATCTTTGCGCTCGCACTTCTTCGGGAAAGGCCGGGTCGATGCTATGAGGGATCCTAATCCGACCGGCTAATGGAATCCGGACCGGGATGAGATAGCTTTGGACGCCGATCCCGATTTGGCCAATATGGGTCAAGAAGAAGAAGTGGATTCTCCTCCTTCCAAGGCAAAGTCCGATGACCAGAAATGGCGGATGGTTGTGAGTCGGTCACACGGCTCAAAGATAACTTAGTTTTGTTTTTCTTTTAGGTTTTGGTCTATCCAGGGGGAATGTCCCTGGAATGAATATTTAGAAACATTTTGTTGGCCCATCCAGGGGGGATGTCCCTGGAATGGATGGTTATTAGGTGTGTGGTAAGGCCAATTATTTTGGATGAATAAATATTTGGTCTTTGTTTGTTTCTTTTTGTGTTTTGACAAGGTACTTTTGTGATGTTGGATGTGTACTTTGGATCGACCGGTTTTTTTTGACCGGATCGGGCCAGTTTTTGTCTTTGGATCTGCCAATCCTTATTTTTATTGTATGTTATGGGTGGGGTTGTTGCCATGCCTGAGGGCTTACGTCCCCGCCTGTCTGGAGGGCTTATGACCCATCTATGTTATACAAGTCGGAAGGAGTTTTCCGTGATTTGTATGTTTAAGTGGAGCTCAATATTTAAAGGTTTGTTTTGCAACCGAAATTTGGATATCAGTTGGTTATTTGGTGGGGGTGGCCCCCAATCTTTAATATTTGTTTTAAAAATGCAATATGTAAAACAAGTATTGAAGATTTCACTAAGTAAATATGAGAACATAGATAAGTACTTGGGCACATAATTTGAAGAAATCATATACGACATTTATTCATATAATTGCAAGTATCATACATGTAGTTTCCAGGCAAGAAATGTCAAGGTGAAAAATTATACCTGGATTGAGAGATATATTTTATATGTGAAATAGTTTTAAATGTGCAATATTCCAAGCTCTTGGGATCATTTCGCCGTCCAGGGTTTGTAATCTATAAGCTCCCTGGCCGACTATTGAATCAATCAGATAGGGACCTTCCCAGGTTGGGGCCAATTTGCCAAAGATTCTTTTCTTTTGTGTTTTGGAAGACTTTCCTGAGGACAAGATCTCCTACCCTGAATACCCTGGCTTTGACAGTCTTGTTGTAGCTTTTCGCAACTCTTTGCTGATATGCTGCTAATCTGATGCTGGCTGCATCTCTTAGCTCTTCTGTTAAGTCCAGGCTATCCTCCATTAGAGGTATATTGCTTGTTATTGTGTTCAGGCTACATCTGGCTGATGGAATGTCCACCTCACCGGATTATCGCTTCACATCCATAGACCAAAGAGTAGGGGGTTTGGCCTGTGGATGTTTTAGGCGTGGTTCTGTCAGCCCAAAGGACCAGAGGGAGCTCTTCAGTCCATCTGCCTTTTCTTCTTTCCAGCCTTTTCTTTATGCAGCTGATTACCACCTTGTTACTGGATTCTGCCTGACCATTAGCTTTTGGATATCCTGGTGTGGATGTTACCAGATTGATGTTCCATTGAGCACAGAAGGTGCCGTTCTTTTTCCCACAAATTGCGTGCCATTGTCGCATACTATTTCAGAGGGGATGCCATATCTACATATGATGTTGTGTTTGATGAATGCTATGACATCCTTCTCCTTGACTTGCCTGTATGATTCAGCTTCTATCCACTTGGAGAAGTAATCAGTCATTGCTAGCATGAAAACTTTCTGTCCGGGTGCTTGAGGTAGTTTTCCTACTATATCCATGCCCCACTTCATAAATGGCCAGGGTGCGGATATGGAATGTAGTTCCTCAAATGGCTGATGGATATATGGTCCGTGAATCGACAAGCTTTGCATTTAGAGCTGAAATCCGTGCAATCGCTCTCAAGGTAGGCCAATAATATCCTGTTCTAAGTACTTTGCTTGCCAGGCTTCTTCCACCTTTATGATTTCCACAGTATCCTTCATGGATTTCTGATAATATCTGCCCAGCTTCTTGTGGTTCCAGGCATCAAAGGTACGGCCCGGCCTGCGATTTCTTAAAAAGCACGTTGTCAATAATAGTATATGAAGCAGCTTTTATTTTTAGTGCTTTGACATCTTGCTTGTTTAGGGAAGGATTCCCCTGTTGTAGCCAATCATAGTAGGGTTTTGTCCAAGAATTGGCAATATAAATTGGGAAGCTTTCATTTTGTTTATTTATTGCATGTTCTAGTAAATGTACAATGGGTATTTTGTCGAAGTCTAGGGGACTGAAGTTGGATCCTAGGCCGGCTAGAGCATCGGCCTGGGTATTCAAGTCCCCGGAATTTGGTCAATATTAAAATTGCGAAATTTTGATTTTAACATTTGAACAACACCCAAATAAAGCATCATCTTTGAGTCTTTAGTCAGATATATCCCATTTACTTGATTTGAAATAAGGAGGGAATCGAGACGTACCTTTAGGTTTTGTACACCAAGGTCAATGGATACCTTTAGTCCAAATATTAGGGCTTCGTATTCTCGCTTCATTGTTGGTGGTTTCAAATGCACAGCTTATAGCATGTACTATCTTATCCCCCTGTGGCGATTTTAGTACTACCCCCAGGCCTGTGCCCCTTATGTTGGCTGCACCGTCGACAAATAGGGTCCATTCTAGGTCTGCCTGGTCGCTAGTCAGTTTATTTACTTCTTTTATTAGGTCGGGTTCTAGGGTCGGACTAAAATCGCCCACAAAGTCTGTTAGTGCTTGTGACTTAATTGTGTTCTTGGTTCAAATGTTATGTTGTATATGCTTAGTCAGACGACCATTTACACATTCGTCCTGGATAATTCGGCTTCCTAAGTACAGATTTGATAGGAAGATTGGTTCTGACTATTATAGGGTGGCTTTCAAAGTATGGTCTTAATTTTGTGCAACTCATGATTAAAGCTAAAACATATTTTTCAAGCAGGCCATACCTGATCTCTGCATCCAAAGTAGACTTTTACTTACATAATAGACGGGGTGCTGTTGTCCGTCTGCTTCTTTGACCAAGACTACACCGACAACAAGGTTTACGTGGATCGATGTATACTTGTCGGGGTTTATCTTTGATTGGTTTTGCCAACAGGGGAGGAGAGGATAGATATATCTTTAGGTCTTCAAAGGCGGTCGATGATCGGGGTCCATTGAAAGTCCTTGTTTTTCCTTAGCAGGTTATAGAATGATTTGCACCTCTCTGATGATCTTGAAATGAACCTGTTCAGGGCCGCTATTCTTCCAAATACTTTTGTATGTCTTTGACCGTCTTTGGTGGTTCTAGCTCCAGGATAGCTTTGATCTGTTCTGGGCTGGCTTCTATTCCTCTTTTTGTCACCATGTAGCCCAAGAATTTGCCTGTTGAGACTCTAAAGTGGCATTTTTGTGGGTTGAGCTTCATATTGAATTTCTCCGTATTTGAAAGGCTACTTCCAGGTCTTTGACGTGGTCTTCCGCCTTTTTTGACTTGACTACCATGTCATCTATATAGACTTCCATGGTGTCTCCTATCTGGTCTTTGAACATCATGTTGACTAGCCTTTGGTAGGTTGCACCCGCATTTTTAATCCAAAGGGCATAGCAAGATAACAATATATACCTCTTTTCGGTGATGAAAGTCGTGCTTTCCTGGTCCATTGGATGCATTTTTATCTCGATTGAATCTACCGGAGGCATCCATGAATGTTAACATTTCGTGGCCTGCAGTGGCATCTACCATTGCATCGATGTGTGGCAGGGGAAATGGATCTTTTGGGCAGGCTTTGTTTAAGTCGGTGTAGTCTACACAGACTCTCCATTTGCCATTTTTCTTTTGGACGACTACTACGTTTGCAAGCCAGTCAGGGTACATTACTTCCCTGATCATTCCCATGTCCAGTAACTTGTCAACTTCTTGGTTGATGATTTCATGCCTCTCTGCAGCGAATTTTCTTCTCTTTTTCTGTACAGGCTTAAAGGATTTGTCAATATTTAACTTATGAGTAATAACATCAAGATCTATACCAGGTCATATCAAAATGTGACCAAGCAAAACAAGACATTTTAGTTTTGAGAAAGCTGACCAGATTTGGTCTGATTGAGTCGAGTGCATCTGACCCTACAAGTACTTTCCTGTCAGGGAATTCTGGGTCTAATATGACTTCTCCTGTTTCCATCTGTGATTGTGCTATATATTCTTCCCTGATAGGTGACTTTAATTGCTATGCAAGGGACTTACCTGACTTTGAGGGTTTCAAAGCCCGAGTGTAACATTCCCGAGCCGTCCTCTGTTCTCCTCTCGATGGTGGTTATCCCCATTCTGTTGGAATTTTCACACATTGATGGTATGTTGATGGGATTGCTTTGACATTGTGGATCCATGGTCTGCCCAGGATTACATTATACGAGGATAGGAAATCCATTACTCCAAATCTTTCATATGAAGCCACGCCTTCCACATAGGTTGGCAGGCTGATTTCTCCCAAGGTGTTCTTTGTTTCTCCACTGAATCCAACCAGGACGCTGGATTTCTTGATGATCTTTCCTTTGTCTATCTTCATAGCTTTAAGGACGTCAAGCATCACCAGGTTTATTGAACTGCCTCCGCCTATCAGGATTCTTGATACCTTTGCTGTGCCAATTTGCATGGTGATTACCAGGCTGTCATGGTGTAGATCTGATATTCCCTGTAGGTCCGAGTCATCAAAGGTAATAGCGGGCAATGACTTGGGCCTGGAAGGAGGTTGAAGTCCGGATTCCCTGGATATTCTTTTTGCGCGAGCTGGTCGGACCACAGATTTCTGATCCTCCATTTATGAATTTGACTTCATAGATGGGGGAGGAGGAGGAGGATCTCTGCTTGTTTCTGGATCTCTCTTGTTTTGTCCTTCATCTTTGTTCTTTGGTCGTTGGATTAAATCCTTCAAGAAACCTTTCTTGAGGAGATATGCCACCGTTTCCGAGCCGGATGCATTCTTCCGTGGTGTGTCCGATATCCGATGGAAGTCACACCATCTCGTTGGGTCTTTCCCGGGATTGTCCGATTTCTTGGGCCATCCGACCGTGTCTCCCGTGCTTTCCAGCGTTTAATTAATCCTGCGCAGTATTAATAGAGAAGTTATATTCGGAATAGTTGGTAAGCTAGAAAGGTTACCTTTGTGTTCTTGTGCCATGTTGACTTCAGATCTTTCGGGCCTCGAATAGGGTGCTTGATCCGGGGTTGCCTCCTTTCTGGTAGGAGCTTTTCCTGTTAGTGTGTCCATAGACTTGCTTTCCGCCGAATGAGTTCGTTACGAGTTGAGATCTTCTTCTAATCTGACATGCTCTAAGGCGATGGACTGAACAGTGGAAAAGGTTGGGCATGCTTTCTTGGTCGTCCACATAGATGTCACATCAAGCAGACTCCTTGCCTGAAGGCTTCCACCGCTTTTTTCATCACACCTGGAATGGCCACCTTTTCTTTGACAAATCGGCCGAAATTCTTTGAGAGATTTTTCAGGAAGTTGCTTTACCCCTGAACAGTTCTTTTTTGGGTCTCTTGGCCATATCTCTACTGCTCGCGAATTGTTGATTGAAGGCATTGATTAATTCTGCAAAATTCTTGATACCTCCATTTAGGAGATTGATGAACCACTGTAATGCTGCTCCGGTCAGGGTTGTACCAAAGCCCTTGCACATGCAGACTTGCCTGAGTTCACTGGGTATTGAGGCAGCCAACATTTTCTGTTTGAATATGGCAACATGATTTTGTGAATCAGAGGTTCCATCATAAGTTCTCATGGATGGAACAGTAAATTTCTTGGGAAGATCAATTTTTGCAATTTCATCCGCAAAGGGTGAATCTGCAAAGTCATCAACTTCTACTTCACCACAGTCCGGCACTCCGGGTATATTTTCTATTTTGTTGTGGAGTTTTTGGATTTCCTGAAGCATAGCCATCATTATTGCTGCTTCAGTTTTGTTTGTCTCATCATTGGGAATGGTTGGGGTGTCGGATAATGTATCCTTCTCCGGGGTTCCAAAATTAGAAAAGTCAATGTTTTTGATAATGGATGAGAATGGGGTTCCTGGTTCGAATCTGGTCTTGGAGCCCGAAGCCTGATTTTCCAATTTTTCCTCAGCTAGACTCGATTCCTTCACCTATTGATTTACCTTACACTGGTCGCCTACTCTTGGATTGTTTCCAATTCTTTGATCTTGGCCAGGGCAGCCGCTAATTGTTGTTCTGCGGTGAGTTCCACCATTTTTGTGTGTGAATATTAAATGAAAAATGATAAAGGGAATTTTATTGGTTGAAGAACTAGATGCCCACGGTGGGCGCCAATTGTTTTAGCAGGATTTTCCTGAAAGGATCCGGCCTAATTATAGAGTAATCAGGGTATCTAGTTCTATAAGTTTGGTATGTTGTAAACGAATAATGAGGAAAGACTAGGAGAAAAGAATAGTGTTTATATTATTTTGATAAGCTGAATACAGATTTTGTTTAAGTAAGTGAATGCTCATAAAATGACGAGAAGATAAGTAATAGAATAGTTTCACACTAATGAATAATCAATCTCTTTGCCAATGCTAGAATTGTTGGGAAATGTGTCCTCAACAATAGTGCGATCACATGATTTAAATATCATTACTAAATCTCATTTTAAGAATACAATTGGGAAGTAATATTGTTACTGTCAACTGGTCAACATATATCGGTAATGATTGGCTGACTAGAGTTTGACATTACTGTCGTGTGACGGTGGTGATCAGTTGATCCCCTTAGGTCATACCTATAGGGAAATACTCTTAATTGATTATTTAATTAATCGTATACTGATACGAGTTAATTAAATTACTTAAAATTGACGGATGATTTTGTGAGTATAATTTACGTATCTTATTGTAAATATGATTAAATAAGACACGGTCTAAGTAATCGAATTATTTTATTACTTGGATGAAATTATTGTTTACAGAAACAATTGAATCGGAATGAATAAATTATTATAAATACAGAATGTTGTAGTTTATAATTTGGAAACATTTTTGGTACAAGTAATTACGAATTACTAGTCGATTTTGTAAATGACATATTTTATGAGTATGTTGATTTTTAATATGTTAAAAATACATTACATTGTGACATGTCATGTAACATGTCACATGTGACAAATTTGACAAATGACAAAAATAAAATGGATTCTCCATTTTATGTCTTAAAACCGAAAATGTGGGTGGGCATATAGTTTATATTGTGTTATTTATTTTAAATGGAAACACAATCATAACAATAGGTAGTAGGCTTTGCATGCTTGGTCTCTTGTGAAGAGCAAAAATGAAAGCTATTGGGCAACCTACCCAATGCCATTATTTCGGCCAAATGAAAAAGAAAAGAGAGAGTTTTCTTTTTCAATAAAAATTCATTCATTCTTCATCTTATTTTCTAGTGTAATAAAATCCATAAAAAACTCTCGACAATTTATGAGAATTCTAGAGAAATAAACTCACAATATTACCACCTCTTGACCGAAATTCTCAAGAGTAAAAATACAATTTATTTGTATCAATTTTATTGTAAAAACCATTATTATTACTAGATCTAAATAGTATTGGTTTATTAAGATGTATTCCTTGGGTATATGCTTTTGGGAGGGATTCTACTCTTGAATCCTTGTTCTTCCATTTGGAAAGCTCAAGAACAAAAGAAAAAGGAGATTTCTTTTGTGCCCATAAAACCGAAAACAACTATGTAAGGACATGATTTCTCCTCTATTTATATTATTGTTTGCATGCATAAAATCCGTTTTAATTTTATGACAAATTATTTAGACATATATGAGTATGTTAGTATGTATATGAATCTACATTTCCTTCAATCGGTATCATGAGCCACGGTTGTTTGCATGCAAATTGGTTAAAAGTTTTTCCGAGTTATATGAATAACAAAATAAAACTTGTAAAATTTGTGTTATTATGATATATCACGAAATAATTACATGCATGTTAATATTTCTGGTCCTAAAGTGTTTTAGGATATTTTGGTTAATTTTTCGGATTTTTATTGTTCATAATTTACAATAATGGCATTTAAATGTGATTTTATGAATAAAAATGTCATTTTTGGTCGAAAATTAGCTATACTTCGAATTTTAAGTTGATCTTTGGATATGTTATCACATATATTATTTTGAGATAACCTGTAATTTTTCATAATTTTTGCACTTGTTATGCTCGAAAAATGAATTTTTCATTATTAAATATGGATTTAAGAGAAAAATAGGTTAATATGAGTTAAATTTCGAATCTGGTCATAGAAAATTAATATGTTGTCACATGCAATTTTACAAAATGTGTGTAAAATAATTGGCTATAAAGAAGTCTTTTAGCATGATTTATGAATTTTTGAAGAAAAATTAGCATAAATAGTGACATTATTAGTGTAAAATTAATAAAACATAATCTATGACTTAGGAAAAACGTCTAATGTTGCATTTTATTGTATTTTTCAGATCTAAAATTGAAAAGTTAATGAAAATATTTTTTCCATGTTTTTATGATTATTTTATTAAATATCGATAAACCGCAACATTGTTTTTCCTAAATTTTTCAAATTTTTTAACCTAAGATTTTGAACATTATGAGTGTCATGGATTTTTCCAGAATGTTCATGAATTTAAATTTCAAATTTTGAATTTATTTGAAATTTTGTGATTTATTTGAAGTTTAATAGCTTTTTTTTTTTTGTAATTTTGGTCCATTTATGAACAATTTTGTAAATAAAAGTTAATTATGGTCAAAATTATTAGTGAAGACTATATTTTGAGTCCTAAGAGGTTAGGGTAATTAACTTATGCATAAATATGAGTTTATGTATTTTTGTGATTATAAAATGTTGAAATCACGCAAATCCGTAAAAACCGAGTAATATATGATATTGGCTAATTAAAGGCGATTTAGCATAAAAATTGAGCATGTTCATACATATTATAATGCTGCATTTTTCTTTATGATTGTCATAATTTTAATTTATGTAATTTTGAATTATGTAATTTTACTTAGTATGGCCTTAGATTTTAATTGGTATTTCCCGAAATGTATGGGAATATCGATTCGGTTGTAATTTTTATTGTGATCTCGTATCACCGTTTTGTAATTTAATAGATTTATTTTATTTTAGTTACAAATGTATAATAGGAAATTATGTAATTTATTATGTAATTTTATTCATTCCGGAGTTCCTAAAGACGGATTTCTTCAAGAATGGCGATACATAAAGACGGTGTTACCTCGAGATGCGTGCCACAACCGAAGTTCAAGGGACCAATGGAGTTGGTTTCCGAATATGTAATAGATTAATAGTTTTTCTATTTTAGGAAGGCCATACTAGGATTTATTTATCTTTTATGCTTGCATTTTATTTTATGTCACATGCATCGCTAAATCGCCATAACTAAACATGCATTGTCTTTTATCGAGTTTATCGACCGTGTCAATTAAAATTATCGTAGTTCACCGCTTTAGTTCACTTAAAACGTGATAGATAATAAATTGACATGACCTCTTGCTAAAACTATCAATTGAGACATAGCCTTACCAAATAGTAGAAACCATGAAAACCTATTTCGCGAGGAGGAGTGCGCTCGCCCCCACCGGGTACAAACCTTGTTACGTAGGGGAAGTGGGTGATGAATGTTAATCCACCGAATTCATGTTGATAAGGGATGTATCCGCCACACCGTGCCCAAGTTAATGTGGGTTTGGATCATGGACACATTTATTCGAAATTTGGATTGAACTCAACAAAAGTATTTGATAAGGGATGTATCGGCCCCACCGTGCCCTTGTCGATGTGTTTTGGGCTATAGATAATTGTTAATGTAATGTTATCGACCAAGAGTTCTAAAAGTAGAATCGATTAAACGTTAATCCACCGAGTTATATTGATAAAGGATGTATCCGCCCCACCGTGCCTAAGTCAATATGAATTTGGGTCTTGGAATCATTTATCATAGTTGGGTAGAGGTCACTATGTAAATGCTATACTTGTTATTTACAAGTATTAATAAAACGATAAATGTTTTGTTTTCCACTATTCCGTTTTTATATTGTTCTATTTCTTTACCACAATTCATATACGATATCATTTCGATTTTGATTCAAATCTCCATTAAAACATCGTAACTAAAGACAAATATGAATTTGCTTCTAAAACCTCATACGAACCATTGCTAAGGATCTCTTGTAAAGAGTATAGATTAAAGTTATTCATTATCAAACCAGTTTTTGATTCTTGACTAACACATCTACTTACAATGGATTATTTTTCATGTACTTAAATGAATTAAGTACCTTGAAGCGATAAATTGTTTTGGTAATTAGTTTTGTCAAGAATTCGTAATTGACCAAAATAACGCAACCACTTCAATGAAAGTTTTAAGACTAAAACGAACAAATGAAGAGTGAATCTTCATGAATTCAATTTTGCTTCTCAAAGCAAAGACTCATTGAATTAAGTGGGAGCATTCTCTTAAACCGTTAAGATAAGGACGAGGTTCGAGAAGTAAGGATTATGATGGAATTGATACAAGGTAATGTTAAAGGTAAAGTTGTTGAGAATGACGATACTAAACCTATCAATCCCGACCGATAAAGTTTCCATTGTCTTAAATGTTGGACACGAGAAAGGAAACTACCCCAAATTTTTGAAGAATCAACAAGTTAGTTGTGGGACATCTAATGGGATCTTCTTCTTTAAATGTCTATATGATTGACATAAATTTTGCTAGTACTACTTCGTCAATATAAGAAACCGGTGGTGGTTTTCATCATCATGTTTGATACATGGGATGATAAGAATATAACGACTAGCAACAATAATGTCGAGAGATAGAGTAATTGTGTACTCAATCTAGTTTTTGGATTTAAAGTTGTACTTAATTATGACTATTAAGTGCATAAACTCTAAATAAGAATATAAACTTGTTAAGATACAAGAGAGGTTTCACTTTTTCCGACCCTATACACCACGATTTGATGTATGGCTAGCCCATTATCAAGGTGATTATATTCTAAACCAAACTAGAATGATATATCATGAAGATGATGTAAGAGTCAAATTGGTAACCCAAGATTAAACCTTAAAATTTTGGAATGATGAACGCAAAGAGTTATCGAGTACTCTTGAAACCATTAGATTGTTAATGGTATGTGCGTATCTTGTATTCAAAGCAAGATGTCTCGTGCCTTTTGGTTGAAAAGGAGATCGAGGTTGTAAATCATTGATCCGAAATAGGTTGATCATTTTCTTTTACCAACGATTTAGGTTGACACTAATGTGTTCACTTAATAAGGTAAATAGAGAAATTTTGAAGAATTTCAAAGAATTCAAGGAATCACGATTTAAGTCGTGATGGGATTGTCAAAGTGAAGACTTTGATATAAGCCAAAGGAAATGTGATATAGTATCACAAGTTAATCTCTCTTAGCACGCATTATGGAATAATGTGTGATTAGATAAGAAATCAAACGTTATTCGATATGGTTTGGATTTCAATCAAGTTACTTTGAGTTACTTGATCCTTTTGGGGATTTTATCATTTTTGTCTAAATTATTTTTCCACTAAATCGAATCATATGGGATATGAAATGGTAAGGGTACCATGGTTGTAAGTTTTCACAAGAGACAAATGCTCATTTTTCCCTTTCAATTTTCACGAGTACAACGGGTTTGCGGCTCATGAAGCTGTCTTTCTAAAATACAAGTTTATTTTTAGAAGACAGAGTGGGAGAAATTATTCAAAGAGCCACAAAGATGTTATGTCAAAGAGCCACAAAGATGTTATGTCGCAAGAAACAGGTCTTTCTTGGCTACGTGAGATGTTTTGTGTAAAACGTTGTCGCAAGAAACTGGTCTTTCTTGGCTACATGAGACGTTTTGTGTAAGACATTGTTTCTTCAAAACCTAGGAGGTTAAAATTCGTCACTTGTTAAAAATGATTAATTCATGTTACTTTTAAGAAAGTAAAGAGCTTATAACTTACAAAGAAATTGTTTGATTCAAGTTGATTACTTCTAGAAAGTAATGAACATATGACTTACATAAGAGTGTTTAAGTCACAACTCAATACAAGGCTTAGAGCCATGAAAATCCGAAACAAAAGGGCTTGATTAGTGACAAAGGGTTTTGCACTAATAAAGAGATATTTCAAAGCAAGATTGGTTGCAAAGGGTTTTGCACAAATTGAAATAATTAAGTCTATTTGGATCTTCTTAGGGATTGTGTTTCATTATGAGGTTATGAAATACGCAGCAAGTGAATCTAAAACCCGCTTCTTCAATAGAAGGAATGTATTCAATACATGTCATGAGTTTTGTAGATTCTTGCAATCCTAAGATAATGTGAAACTTAATAGAGGGTCTTAAGTAGGACATCAATGAGTTGGAATCAACATTTTGATCATGTGATAAAACATTTCTCGATAAGTCGAGAAGTTGTGTTTATACATGGAGTTTAGTGGGAGTTACGGAACTTTTAATTAGTCCGATATGTGGATGACATATTGATCATTGAGAATGATTTAAGACTTTTGGAGTATTATAATACATCTTGAATATCCGGATTTATGAAGATAAATCCACATGATATTAGCGTCAGTAAGAAGTCTTATGTTGATAAGATTCATGACTAGTTCAATTAAATTGAACATATTTGATTGATTTCATTTGCTTCCGCTTGCAATCAATTAAAAAGAAATGATGTATAACACTTCATATGCTTTGAGCATGATGAGTTGTTTTCAAAAATCGAATTTAAGTAATCTTTACCAAGTAAGCTATAAAGATTACCCTTAAGTGCTTGCTGAAGCATTAAGGAAGTAAAGCAAAGTGTTTATGATGCAATTTTGTGTAAGGGTATTACACAAGTGACAATTGACAATTGAGGTTGCGCATGGTTTCCGACAAAACCATAATCAAAATACATTAGGATGGTTAAGATACCATTGTGGCTATGTTAATTAAGAAGTAGATTTTCTAGAATCGTTCTAGACAATAAAGAACAATAAGAGATATTTATAACGGAAATTGAGTACACTTGTGATCATGAGATGTGCAAGAAGGATGAGTCCCGCATTACACGTGAAAACAGTGGGAGCTATTCTTAGGCTAGAGGGCCTATGTCTTGATTGGATCTCGACACGTACTCAGAAAGTTTTGTAATGCAAGTGTATACATTACAAAGGAAAACGAGTATGTAGTAAGGTTGAGTAAGGTACAAGAAGTTGATAA
The DNA here is from genome assembly GCF_048544455.1 of Silene latifolia. NCBI lineage: Eukaryota > Viridiplantae > Streptophyta > Magnoliopsida > Caryophyllales > Caryophyllaceae > Silene > Silene latifolia. The sequence continues at coordinate 18,562,700 of NC_133533.1, read as the reverse complement.
AACCTACTAACCAAAGCCTTCTCATAGGCTTAACATGATGAGTCATGTCATTTCAATTAAATTGAGATGAATAACTACATAAAAGATCAAATAAGATTATAGAATATGAAATAGTAATCAGGCATTGACTATTCATATGTGATAATCGCATTTGTCGCTCGAGTTTTTCTTTAAAAACTCCTTTTATACTTTGTTACATCCAAACGGGTTGTAGTGACAATTGAACCCGTTAAAGTGAACACGGATTAACATTGTATTCGCCCATAGTCACTTGTATGAGGTGACGTCTCGAAGTGACTAGAGTGTGATGCGATTGATGGCAAGTTCAAGTGCCATACGCTTATGTGAGATGACTAGTCGATCACATAGGCAGACTGTTAAGAACACCTTGTCGGGCCTAATGACCGCTTATAGAGTTCTTGCAAATTTATATAGCCTGGTCGTGGCGAGAGCTGCTATAGTATTCTAATGAGTCGATTCTTTTGACTAAAGACTATTCACCTAAGATGGCTCGGTTTGATTAACTTTGATTTGTGTTACTACGACCTTCGTAAATGGGGTCAAATGGGCATATTTTGGGTTATGATGGCTGTAGCTAGTCGAAGGAATGAGTGCGATAGAATTGTCCACCCCCTTGTCGTGGTTAAAACAATATCTCGGGCCACTCGAGGAGTAATGAATCGAAATGCGTGGCCACGCTCGGAAGGTATCCAGTGGATAAATCCGGTCAATCGCTTATTCTCCGGATCGAGGAAACCACTCTCGATATGATCACTTGCAAGTACGACTTGAAAGACACCTTGCATTGAGTGGGAGATAGTAATAGGACAAGAGAATTGGTGACGCACACTTGTCGAGGACAAGTGGGAGATTGTTGGGAAATGTGTCCTCAACAATAGTGCGATCACATGATTTAAATATCATTACTAAATCTCATTTTAAGAATACAATTGGGAAGTAATATTGTTATCAACAAACTGGTCAACATATATCGGTAATGATTGGTCACTAGAGTTTGACATTACCGTCGTGTGACGGTGGTGATCAGTTGATCCCCTTAGGTCATACCTATAGGAAATACTCTTAATTGATTATTTAATTAATCGTATATCGATACTGAGTTAATTAAATTACTTAAAATTGACGGATGATTTTGTGAGTATAATTTACGTATCTTATTGTAAATATGATTAAATAAGACACGGTCTAAGTAATCGAATTATTTTATTACTTGGATGAAATTATTGTTTACGAAAACAATTGAAACGGAATGAATAAATTATTATAAATACTGAATGTTGTAGTTTATAATTTGGAAACATTTTTGGTACAAGTAATTACGAATTACTAGTCGATTTTGTAAATGACATATTTTATGAGTATGTTGATTTTTAATATGTTAAAAATACATTACATTGTGACATGTCATGTAACATGTCACATGTGACAAATTTGACAAATGACAAAAATAAAATGGATTCTCCATTTTATGTCTTAAAACCGAAAATGTGGGTGGGCATATAGTTTATATTGTGTTATTTATTTTAAATGGAAACACAATCAAAACAATAGGTAGTAGGCTTTGCATGCTTGGTCTCTTGTGAAGAGCAAAAATGAAAGCTATTGGGCAACCTACCCAATGCCATTATTTCGGCCAAATGAAAAAGAAAAGAGAGAGTTTTCTTTTTCAATAAAAATTCATTCATTCTTCATCTTATTTTCTAGTGTAAGAAAATCCATAAAAAACTCTCTACAATTTATGAGAATTCTAGAGAAATAAACTCACAATATTACCACCTCTTGACCGAAATTCTCAAGAGTAAAAATACAATTTATTTGTATCAATTTTATTGTAAAAACCATTATTATTACTAGATCTAAATAGTATTGGTTTATTAAGATGTATTCCTTGGGTATATGCTTTTGGGAGGGATTCTACTCTTGAATCCTTGTTCTTCCATTTGGAAAGCTCAAGAACAAAAGAAAAAGGAGATTTCTTTTGTGCCCATAAAACCGAAAACAACTATGTAAGGACATGATTTCTCCTCTATTTATATTATTGTTTGCATGCATAAAATCCGTTTTAATTTTATGACAAATTATTTAGACATATATGAGTATGTTAGTATGTATATGAATCTACATTTCCTTCAAGAATTACAGTATTTATAATCATAAAAACGAACGTTGTACTGGTCTTCAACGCCCTTCCCTTTTGTCGGAGCTGTTACCGGATTAATAGGGCATATTCCCTATTAATCCGGTTGACTCGTTCTTATTTGATTGATCCTTAACTTCCTCTTCCTTTGCACGTCTAGGTTCATGGGCAATATGGTTTTATAATTAGACTTAGTCTTCCTTGAGGATAGGACACGAATATATATCTTTATATAACCGTTTTGCTTCTTCCTTAGCTTAATTTAGCCTGCTTTAATACTCTGCCAGGCTATTCTGTACTTACCATCAGGCTTCTCTTTCAGGATAAGGCAGCCTGATTGCAATAACAGCTAGAATTGTCCGGTCTTTGTCCTCTTCAGTCAGCCTTGTAAGGTCAGGCCAGGTTATGGTCAGGCCAGGCTAATCTGGGCCTAACAGACATGATTCCTTCCATGTATCACAAATCAATTCCAAATCTAAGTCACCTTTAATTTAAGAAGAACATTAATTTTCACAATTAGTCACATGTAATCTAATAAATGTAATGTATACATATTCTATAATGATTAACATTTCTGTTACAACAGAAACAATACTATAAGTGAATTCTAGATGTCATTTTTATTACAAGCATATTAACTTTACAATAACAAGGCCTTTGATACAACACCCATGCGTTCTACATGGCCAATGAACGCCTTGGGTGGTAATTCCTTGGTTAATGGATCTACGACCATCTTATCCGTTCTTATATGCTCAAATGACACTCTTTGCTTCTGTACCTCCTCCTTGAACGATAAGAACTTTAATTTCATGTGGTTAGCACCCTTGGAGTATTTATCGTTCTTAGAGAAGAAGACAGCTGCAGAATTATCACAATAAATTCTCAGCGGCTTGGCAATACTATATACGATCCTGAGTCCCGAGATAAAGTTTCGCAACCACAATGCATGAATAGTGGCCTCAAAGCATGCCACAAATTCGGTTTCCATATTAGAAGCATCAATGACAGACTGCTTCCCACTTTTCCATGATACTGCCCCTTCGGCTAAAAGGAATAAGTAGCCAAATGTCGATTTTCTACTATCAACACATCCGACATAATCTGAATCTGAATAACCAATCACCTCAAGATGATCGGATCTCCTATAAGTAAGCATGAGCTCCTTAGTGCCTTGCAAGTACCTAAGGACCTTCTTCGCAGCTTTCCAGTGGTCCATCCTGGGGATTACTTTGGTACCGACCCAACATTCCAACAGCAAAGCTGAAATCTGGCCGAGTACATGTCTGAACATAGTTCAAACTCCTAATCACAGATGCATAGGGAATTCTCTCCATTTCTTTTCGTTCTATCTCATTACGGGGACATTGCATTTTACTAAATTTGTCCTATTTCTGTATAGGAACTATCTCTGCAGAGCATTCATTCACTCTATATCTCTCCAAAACTTTGTCAATGTAAGCTTTCTGAGACAACCCTAACAATTATTGTGATCTATCACGGAAAATTTCAATTCCGATCACATAGGATGCCTCCCCCATATCTTTCATTTCAAAGTTCTTAGATAGATATTTCTTTACATCATGCAACATGCCTAGATCATTCGCAGCAAGTAAAATATCATCAATATATAAGACTAAAATAACAAATCTGCTCCCACTGATCTTAATATAGATACACCGATCGACGGTAATCTCTACAAACCCATATGACGTGATGATATCATTAAACTTTAAATACCATTGTCTGGAAGCTTGTTTTAGCTCATATATCGACTTTTTCAGCCTACACACCTTATCTTCATTATCCAGGGATGCAAATCCCTCAGGTTGGTCCATGTATTCTTCTTCCTCTCACCGTTTAGAAAAGCGGTCTTTACAACCATTTGGTGAAGCTCCAGATCATAATGAGCTACTAAAGCCAAGACAATTCTTAAGGAATCTTTCTTTGACACCGGAGAGAAAGTTTCTTCATAGTCAATACCATCATTCTGAGTGAAACCTTTAGCAATAAGTCGAGCCTTATACTTTTCAATATTACCTTTAGAGTCCCTTTTGGTCTTATAGACCCATTTCGACCCAACGGCCTTAAAACCCTCATGCTACACTACTAAGTCCCATACTTTGTTGTCATCCATAGATTTCATGGCAATTAACCATTTTTCAGAATTATCACTTTCCATGGCCTTATGGAATGAGACTGGATCCTCACTAATGCTCAAGTCACATTCAACCTCAACGTTATATGTCTCATAGTCATCTGGGATGGCTGGTCTTCTTTCTCTTATATATCGCCTTAATTGTTCCTATGGAACATTGGCTAATCTCCTTCGCCTTACCGATTGTCTTGACTGTTCACGTGATATATTATTCTCTCCTTGAATTGTGACTTGATCATCATTGTTATTGTCATTTTGTGAGTTTTGCACCTTATTTCGTTGTTGTTCCACTATGTCATTTGACTGTGATGGCATAACTGGTACAATAATTTCATGTGCAACTTCAGGAGAAGGAACTTCAACCTGAATTTCTTTAATGTCCACTTTTCGTGGTTCAATGCTCCCGCTAGTTTGACCGTTCTCAATGAATCTAGCATTTCCAGTCTCTACTATTATCGTATTGTGATTAGGTTAGTAAAATCTATACCCCTTTGACTTATCAGGATAGCCAATGAAATCACCACTGACTGTCCTAGGATCTAGCTTCTTTTCATTCAGGTTATACAACCTTACTTCAACTGGGCAACCCCAAACTCGAAGATGTCTTAAACTCGATTTCCTTCCTGTCCAAAGTTCATAAGGAGTCTTAGGAACTGCTTTACTAGGAACGCGGTTTAAAACATAGGTTGCTGTCTTTAATGCATAAATCCATAGTGAAAGAGGTAAAGAACAATTACTTAGCATGCTCCTAACCATTTCCATTAAAGTACGGTTTCGCCTTTCAGCAACACCATTCTGCTGACTTGTACCGGGCATTGTATACTGTGCACAAATACCCCTACTTTCAAGTAGCTTTGCAAAGGGACCAGGACATTGTCCATTTTCAGTAAACCTTCCATAAAACTCACCACCCCTATCAAACCTCATAATTTTCACTTTCTTTTCTGGTTGCCTTTCCACATCCTTTATGAATATTTCAAGGATATCCACAGAATGAGCCTTTTCATGGAACAAATAAGTGAAACCATATCGGGAGAAATCATTTATAAAGGTGATAAAGTACTTTTACCACTCCAGGATGGAGTGTCAAAAGGTCCACAGATATCAGTGTGTATAATTTCTAAAAGCTGAGGGCTCCTTGTAGCTGATTTCTTTACTGTATGTTTAGTCTGCTTACCTTTAATGCGGTCTACACACACATCTAAGTCACTAAAATCCAATTGAGGTAGAATTTCATCTTTTACCAACCTCGTTAACCTTTCTTTGGATACGTGACCTAGCCTTTGATGCCACAAGTAAGCTGATTTTTCATTCGATGCACTACATTTAATACCTTGACACTCAACATAAAATAGGGAATCAGAAAATATAACATCAAGATTGAACCTATAAAGTGAATCAATCAAAGTATCACTACCATAAAAATATCTAATACGATACATTGAAAATACACCATGTCCAAACTTGAAATTTAAACCTAAATTATCCAATCTACTTAATGATACAAGATTTCTAACACAATCGGGTACATAGAGACAATATGTAAGATATATATGACAACCAGTGTCTAAGATTAATCTGTAAGTCCCAATGTCCTCAATGCGTGCCTTCATCCTGTTTCCCATGGATACAAACTGTTCAGCTCCTCTTATGGGCTGGATCATACGATATCCCTGTTTAATGTGAGAAATATGAGTAGTTGCACCAGAATCTAACCACCAAGTATTATTAGGTACTTCTATAAGATTTGATTCAAAGCAAACAAAACTATAATTTTTACCTTTTTTTTCGAACCATGCCTTCCTTTTAGGACAATCCTTCTTAAAGTGTCCCGTTTTCTTGCAAAAGTGACACTTCTTTTATTTCTGGATCGCACTGTCAAGTCCTTTAAAGAAAGACTTTCCCTTCTTACCATTCTTACCCTTCTTACTCGGTTTAGCCTTGCTGCTGCTGGCACCATCATGACTCAAGAAACAAACAACTTGATCTTTCATCTTCTTTAATCTCCCCTCCTCCTGTATTAGCATGACTTTTAACTGTTAATAGTTCCACTTATCTTTAATGGTGTTATAGTTCACCTGAAACTGGCCAAACTCATAAGGTAGTGAGTTAATGATGAATTGGACCAAGAAAGTATCACTTACGCCCATCTCTAAAGTCTTCAACTTTGTTGGCAGGTTAGACACGTGTATCACATGATCATGAATCGGTTGAGACCAGTCAAACTGATATGGTTATTTTCAGTCGTTGGCCTATCAAAATAAATCATATTCTCAACTAACTAGTAGCTAATAGTAAGAAAGGGTCGATCCACAGGGAGGCTGTAATACCCACCCTTTTAGAGACCCTTTGACCAGCTTTGATTGACCTTGGGAGTGGTAATAGTCCTTAGAAGTGCGTGCCAAAGTTACCTTGGGTTACGAGTTATGTGTGGTACTCGATAGAGTAGAGGCTACTCGATCGAGTAGCTTGGATAATGGATCGAGTAGGGGGACACTCGATCGAGTATGTGGGCCACTCGATCGAGTAACGGGTTTTCAGCGAGGGTTTATAATCGCGTTTTGTTAAATCCGCAAATCATTTCCGCCTCATTCCTTCAGATCCTTAGGTCGCCTCTTTCCCTTCCCTTCACCATATAACCTCCATCGAAGTCTTTGAAGGCTCTTGTGCCTTAGGAGAGCATAGCTTGAGTCGGGTAGCGGTCTTTTGCCAGGTTCCTTCTTGTAGGTATGTCGTCATCATCATCCGTATCCTTGTCTTTGCATTTAGGGTTTGCTTGGTAGTGATAGATGTTTGCGTTGTGGATATAGGTGTTGCTTGATTGCTGGATATTTCGTATGTTGGCATGGAGTAGTTGCATTTGCTTAAAGGTAGGTTCGCCTACTCAGTTTCTGTGGATAGTCTAGTGTGTCGATTGTCGTGTCATTGTTGTTGTATTGTGGTTGTGTTTGTGTGGTAGCGTATATGCGGTAGTCAGTTGGTATATACAGTTTGTTGGTTGTGGTTGTATTGCAGCTGTCTGTGATTGTTTGTCTCTGGTTCTCGAGGTGCGTCCTCGGCTGAGTAGAGTCACTTGCGGGAGTGGCTTCACGCCCTAGTTTCGCCCTCCGTGGAACCCGCCACGGGAGGGGATGTGCACATTAATGGGACAGGGTTATCGCTCGGTATGATGAGCGGGGATTTGGTGGGTACGGCTGCGGTCCCCCACTGGCAGGGTTGGTCCAATGGACAGTCGGTGACGGAGATTGATTGGAGTGGGTGTGCTTGTGTGTGTGACTGATTGTGTTGTGTCGTGTTGATAGATGTTGATGGCTTTGTCATGTCTTATCTCAGTACTGACCTTGTGTGGTTGTCTTGTTGTTTTATGTGTCTGCCGTGATCCCTTATGGTGAGCAGTTTGTCTTAGCAGGTGTTGATGTCGTTGATAGCTGGAGTCCGGGCAGGGATGAGTCTTCACGGAATGTGATAGTAATAGAGTGTAGCCAATGATTTGTATCTTTATTTTGTTAAGTTGGTTGTAACGCTTGTAATATAACTATAATTGTTCTTTTATCGACGTTTGATGATTACTTACCTCGGGCAACCGAGATGGTAACGCCCTTATATGCTAAGGAAGGCCTAGTTAAGGCTCCTCTAAATATGGGGATGTCACAAAGTGGTATCAGAGCGACGATTTTGGAACCTGTAACCAATGAAAATAATGAACGTAGTGAGTCTAATAAAATGAACCTGGTGTATGTACGATGAGAGCCCCAGCTGATGCTAGGTTTTGGGTGAGTAGGCGCCCTCATTTCAAAATCTTGGCCTTATTGTACTTAAGCCAGTCACTGGGTATGAGAATGTGGAGTCCGTGTGTATGTCTAATGTGTATGTTAATTTCGTTGGAACTACCTGTGGATGAGTTTTGTTGAAATTGGTATAAGCATGATAGTCGCATATGAATCGTATATGGTGAAGTTGGATAGAATTAGTGAGCTTATGCGATGTAGGTTTTATTTAATAGAAACGCGTGAAAGTGCGGGAGTGTATTCTGTAATATGAAAGGTGGACGTATTGGTGTTTACTTTAAGTTGTTAGTAATAGCGAACCTATATGAGTTTATAATTTCTACCGTAGCTATAATGATGATAGTTGAGGAAGTGTTGAGATATAGTACGAGAATTGGTAATTAGTGATGCGTATATACAATGCTTGGTGATTGAAACTTTCCGCTTGCGTGGTGTTTAATTGTGTGGAATAATTTGTTTATATTGGAACTTGTTTATGTAGAATGTACTTGGATGACATGAGAATAATTATCGTTGAATATATGTTTTGCATTAACATGAGAAAAAGCCGATAACAATGTGGTAAGAAGAGTTTAGATATGGTATGATGACGTGATTATGCATATGAATGACTCGGTAGCAGGTAAACCGAGTTGGGTAAATTTGTTGTAGCTTAAGGTGACATGAATCTTGTCTGATGAGACGGTATGATAAGCTTGAGTAGTAATGTTAATACATGAGTAAGTATGATAACTAGTGACGAATTCCGAATATAGTTTGGAATCGACACGCGATATTGTTTTTGCAAGAATCTTCAATTTACTTCGCATTTCTGACCGAGTACTCAACCTTACTTGACCGAGTGCGAGTGCTTACTAGACCGAGTAGACCTCACTCGATTTAGTTAGGAAGCTATGATGTCGGGATGTGGAAATTTTCTGCAGATACTCGACGAAATAGCACCTACTCGATCGAGTAGAGGGCACTCGATCGAGGGCACTCGATCGAGTACCCTAGGCACTCGATCGAGTAGGCTACAGTACAGAGCCTCTTACGGGTTTCTTAAAACCCTTACTTCTTCTTATTCCTCTCATTATATCCCCTTATTTCGAACCCTAAGCCCTAAATCTCTCTCAAAACTCTCCTCTTCTTGTGGTTGTGGTGATCGATTTGGGTTGTTTTCTTTATTTAATTTCGTTCTTTTACTGTCCATCTGATCAAGGTATGACTTTCTTCCCTATTTACATGTTTTTATTACTTTGAATTTGTTAGAATGATGGTGTAATCTGAAATTTTCGATTCATATGGGCGAATTATTGCTTTTAGTTATTGTAATATGATTCACATGCTTCCCTTCCATGAATGTTGGTGATTAATTGTTGTAGAATAGACTAGAAATTGCAAAATTGGGGACGAATTTTCTAGGGTTTGCAAAATCAAAATTGATTTTTGGTTGTTTTCTACATGTTGGATGATGAAATTGAGTACTATATGTTACACATACCATGTTAGAAGTTGGATTTTGGTGATTTTCATCGTAAAACTTGCCTTAAAACTCCGTCTTAAAAGTGCCCAAACTGAAATTCGTTTTCTATATTTGGGATTTAGTGTTGGATATGAATGTATATACAAGAGATGAACTTTATTATAGTAATGGTGATGTTAATTCTTGATGAATATGTCAATTTGTTATAGCTGTAGAGACCGTCTGATTAGTCCAATTGAATTATTTGTTTCTAAAGTTGAAGGTCGATGATGACATGTTTTAAGTTGTCTTTCTATGAACATATATGAACATTTCACATGTTATCAAGTATGTATATGAAGTAGCATGTGAGCCAAGCCATGATAGCGGAATTGGTTGAGTAAATTATGTTTATTAGGTTAAACTTTTCACAGTCATAGAGATCGTTTGAATGCCATAAACTGAACTTATATATATTAAATTGGGGATTTGTTGGTGAAAGTGTGTACCTAGCTAAGTGTTCAAAGTTCAATTGTATGAATTATGTGCTTTACATGCCTATGCAAGTTTGTTTAAATTGTATGCTGAAACAGATGCCGAGACTAAACATAGGGACCCGTCAGAGTAAGAGGGGGAGGGCTTCACAGCCCGAGCTTGGGGAGGGTAGTGGACCCGTAGTACCCGCGGTACCGGAGTACCCTTCAGTGGTGTTTGTAGACTTTAAACAGAGAGAGTGATTCGTGGCGTCGCAAAAACGCAAAATGAGGCCTACCCGTTGTGTGGATACCACACTTCTTACTGACTTGGGAATTGAGACGGATGTTCGTCACATCTTTGAGACTTTGGGATTTACGGGGTTGTATCGGCTGAGGAAGCATTCTTACCCTTTTCTTACATTGGAGTTTATGAGCTCGTTTAATTACGAGCCAGCTGCACAAACTGTTGAGTTTCGGTTGATGAACACCAGTTTCCTGTTGACCATGGACCTTTTTGCGTCTCACCTTGGGTTGGCCAAGCCTCCCAAGGATTCCATCAGTGAGATCCCTTCTGAGTGCGGTGTCTGCCGCCTAATGCCTTGTCTTACCGGAAAGCCAGCTCCCACCTCAAGCAACATGTTGATTAATGATGTTCAACATGTTACCTTGAGGATCTTTCTTCGTTCTATTTCGAACCTCCTTTATGATAGACCGGATATTAGTAAACTGAACAATCATGAGATGCTGCTTCTGATGTCTTACCTCAACCCGGAGCGGACTGAGAGGGTGGTCTTCAATGCTCCTGCCATGGTTTATGCTGGCCTTGCCTTGATGGCTACTTCCACTACCCGGTACTTGAGTTGTGGTGCTATCGCCACTCGGCTAGCTGAAAAGCTCGTCTCCTTTGAGGCTTCTTCTGAGTATGTTCCTCTGGCTACACCGGTGCCTATTATGGACCTAGACTACTACCTCGACCTGAAATGGTTGAGAACTTTAGCTGATGGCAGCCTAGCTTGGAGGGTGTGGGGCATGAGCTGGATGAAGATTCCGGCTCCTGAGCACCTCCCACCGACAGAGCCCTTAGACCCGGCGGTAGTAGCTGTGGACTCCGATAAGGAGGAGGAGGATGATGATGGGCCTCGACAGTTGAGGACGTACCTCATTGATGACACGATCCTCCAGGTGATGCCCGAGCCGAAGAAGAGAGAGAACACGACGGCAGTGGAGGAGAGGCCCAGGTTGGGGAGAGGACCCCGTCGAGTGAGGGAGAGGACCGCTGAGACTAGACCACGACCGGAAGCACCACCGCAGCACCACCCTTTTCCTTGTTACCCCTACCTCGACACCCCGGAGACGCGTTCGAGCTACTTGGCAGAGAGAGTGTCATCCACCTTGACACTCCGGAACATGCATGAGATGACGTATGCTCAGGGGATTGGCATAGGGGGACCGCATCCTGTGTGGTGGAGCGGCGTTGGGGACTATAGTGGGGTTTTCCACTCTTACGGGGTGGATCAGTCAGCTTGGGGGACATCTCAGTCCTTTTCTTTTGGTGGCTTGACCCCATGGTATGTGAGTCCTGGAGCTGGAGCGGGGGTTGATGCGGGTATTGGGTCATCGGGAGCGGGCACCTCGGGAGGAGATGGTGGTGGAGAGGAGCTGATGGAGGAGCAGCAGCAGCAGCAGGAGTGATACTCCTATTCTTTATCCTTGTTTATGGTCGATGGTGTTGGATGTTGGTAGTTGTTGTTAGTTAGAACTTTTATTTTGGATTTGTATGGATGGCCATAAGGCCGGATTTGCTAGCTTGACTTTATTGCAGGGTTTTGGGAGTCGGGAAGTCATCCCGACTCACGTTATGTGACATTTATATATGCATATATGTGGGTTATGATAGGTATTTTCCAAGATGTTGACCTGTAGGTACTCGACAGAGTACCCCATACCCGGTCGAGTAGCTGCAGGTATGACAGAAATGAGGCATTCTGATCTCAGGGCTACTCGATCGAGTAGCCAAGACACTCGATCGAGTAGCGGGCACTCGATCGAGTACCACTGCATACTCGATCGAGTAGCACTGTTACAGGAACTTTTCACGAATTAAAATTGTTTGATGATTATATAGTTACATGTTTTGATGTTTAACATGGTTATTGATGATTAGTAGCATGTTTGAACCGTTAATATCATATGTTGGAGGTCGTGTTTGTTTTTTAGAGGCGTATTTGTAACGAATCGTGAAGTTGTAATTGTTTTATTGCATTCATTTTACATCCGTATTGTCTACTAGTTATATTTCACCGGGAGTGCGTCCTTCCATATATACAAATGCAAATGTTATACACATGCCTTCTTGACGGTGGCTAGTTATTCGAATATGGTTGCATATATCTTTACGGTTTACTGGTTGTACGAGTAATATGAGTAATGTCAATAAGGAATAATATGGTTTGGATATATGTCAAGATGTAAGTAGTAAGTAACATATGTAGTAATTTGATGGTGAACTTCGGGGACGAAGTTCCTTTTAGAGGGGAAGAGTAATGTCGCAAAATAAAAAGGCCGATTTTGAAATTATGTTGTTTGTTTATAACGTTTTTTTTACGACTTTAGTCACATATCTGGTATGGAAGTATGATTGTTTTGCACTTGTTAGTGGAAATAACTTGTATGTTGAAGTAAAGTTGAATAGTATACTTAAAAGGCGGTCATAGAAAGATAGTCATGAGGTCGTGTGTTGGAATAGAATTATATTGTTGAATACATTAGTGGTGCTAAAGTGTCATGTTTCGCGTTGTTGGTTGTTGCTAGTGAAAGTGTAACCTCGTAGCGTGTTGGGTATTTCAAGTAATATTTTGTAGGAGTTGGTCTATATGGAGTGTTAGACAGTGGATGATGATGACATGGGGGAGGGTATGTCCGGGGAGTAGTAACCTATGCAAAAAAAAAAGAGATGGTGATGTTGTTTCGTTTCCGTTTTGTGTGCCTTGGTTGGGTGAGTTGAACTTCGGGTACGAAGTTCTTTTTAAGTGGGGAAGACTATAATACCCGCCCTTTTAGAGACCCTTTGACCAGCTTTGACTGACCTTGGGAGCGGTAATAGTCCTTAGAAGTGCGTGCTAAAGTTACCTTGGGTTGCGAGTTATGTATGGCACTCGATAGAGTAGACGCTACTCGATCGAGTAGCTTGGATACTCGATCGATTAGGGGGACACTCGATCGAGTATGTGGGCCACTCGATCGAGTAACGGGTTTTCAGCGAGGGTTTATAATCGCGTTTTGTTAAATCCGGAAATCATTTCCGCCTCATTCCTTCAGATCCTTAGGTCGCCTCTTTCTCTTACCTTCACCATATAACCTCCATGGAAGCCTTTGAAGGCTCTTGTGCCTTAGGAGAGCATAGCTTGAGTCGGGTAGCGGTCTTTTGCCAGGTTCCTTCTTGTAGGTATGTCTTCATCATCATCCGTATCCTTGTCTTTGCAATTAGGGTTTGCTTGGTAGTGATAGATGTTTGCGTTGTGGATATAGGTTTTGCTTGATTGCTGGATATTTCGTATGTTGGCATGGAGTGGTTGCACTTGCTTAAAGGTAGGTTCGCCTACTCAGTTTCTGTGGATAGTCTAGTGAGTCGATTGTCGTGTCATTGTTGTTGTATTGTGGTTGTGTTTGTGTGGCAGCATATATGCGGTAGTCAGTTGGTATATACAATTTGTTGGTTGTGGTTGTATTGCAGCTGTATGTGATTGTTTGTCTCTGGTTCTCGAGGTGCGTCCTCGGCTGAGTAGAGTAACTTGCGGGAGTGACTTCACGCCCTAGTTTTGTCCTCCGTGGAACCTGCCACGGGAGGGGATGTGCACATTAATGGGACAGGGTTATCGCTCGGTATGATGAACGGGGATTTGGTGGGTACGGCTGCGGTTCCCACTGGCAGGGCTGGTCCAGTGGACAGTCGGTGATGGAGATTGATTGGAGTGGGTGTGCTTGTGTGTGTGACTGATTGTGTTGTGTCGTGTTGATAAATGTTGATGGCTTTGTCATGTCTTATCTCAGTACTGACCTTGTGTGGTTGTCTTGTTGTTTTATGTGTCTGCCGTGATCCCTTATGGTGAGCAGTCTGTCTTAGCAGGTGTTGATGTCGTTGATAGCTGGAGTCCGGGCAGGGATGAGCGCCCTTATATGCTAAGGAAGGCCTAGTTAAGGCTCCTCTGAATATGGGGGTGTCACAGAGGCGAGTTAATTAATCTAGTTTGTTTATATTTAGATTCGTCTTATAGGTAACAATTTTGTGGGGTTTTGTTTGTTTGATTTTTAAACTAATTGCGATGTAAATAAAGACTAATTCAATAATAAAGAGTCTAGGGATTGGGTTCACTAGGCAGTCATCCAAGGGTTAGATTTAATTCATTGATTGAGCAATTTATATTGTTGAAAGTCATACGATCGGTCGATTCTAATATATCTTTCTAGATCTAAACTTAACACACGATCGCTATTATTAAGCCAGTCTAATTCAATTATCGTGGCATATACTAGTCTTAACCCGGTCGGTGAAAATCCTAGTTTGCAAGACTAATTAACCAATTCTGATCAGTAATTAATTAGCTAGATGTAAGACGATAATTGAAAAACAATCAAAAGCAGTTTTAAAATCAATTCATTAATAACCCTTTTCTAACAACCTAGATTCCCTTTCACCCTAGATTATGAAATTAGCTACGCATACTAATAGTAATAACAACAATAATAATTATAGAAGACATAATTAAAAGCATAAAAGATGAATAACAAATATTGAATGAAATAGAACTTGAATTAATAATAACTAAAGAAGGATTTGAGAATACCATAATTAAAGAGTGTAGAGATCCGGAAACAATAATGATAAAACTAAACTAAGAGTTTTTAAGAGATTTCTAGGGTAAAATAAGACGTAGCTAGCTAAAATAAAGCATAAATAAACACATGGTACGAATTGGGTATTTATAGTAAAACACAGCCGACTTATGGAAATTGCGGAAAATCCTGAGAATATAGTATACTCGATCGAGCCTGAGTGTACTCGATCCAGTACATAGCCAGTTGATCGAGCCTGAGTGGGATTGATCGAGGATCCTCTCTGTTTCAGCTCTTTTCTTCGTGTTGTCTTCTTTATTTCTCTTCCTTTATTCTTCTAGATTCCCGTGCCATACTTCGTGTTTTCCTTCATGCCCACTCCGCGATGCCCATGTCATTCCTTTGCTCCTCAAATCCATCATTCCTGCACTAAACATCAAATAGCAAAAGTAACAATATTCTAACATAAAAGGCATGTAATTAATATAAATTAGCATGAAAACCATATCAAAAGTAATTAAGGGGAGACATAGTTATGTATATAATTATGACTCATCAAACTCCCCCAAGCCATCTCTTTGCTTGTCCTCAAGCAAAACATCACACAATACATAAAGCAATCATACAAATGGCAAACAAATAACTCAGAGCTAATGTTGATGCACATACAAATCCCAAGCTATCCATATCTGTAACAAAGTAATGACCAAGGTGTACCAATAAATCAAATTCAAAGGCAAGGGTAATAGAAAATGTAGCTCAAGTCTCATGTCACCATACTATCGACAAATGTCAAATACCTTTCGATCTTGCAGGACAAATTAGTCGGATTCTCGCGGATTCGCTCATGCACTCATAAGTATGGGTGATTTATATGTGAAGATAGAAAGAAGTAGAAACACTCACTCAACTTATGAAACATGCATGCAACTAATGTGATAGAGATTTCCCCAACTAATATGCATCCAATATGTAGACAAAAATACATGTATCAAGGACAATAAGGGTGGCAAATGGGTTAAAGAGATAGAAATGGTTTGTGCCAAAGCATGTTATGGATATGTGGAGCTAAGACGGTAGTCGCAGCGCTAAACCAAAACCAGAAACAAATCTATGATAACAAATGAACCCAACTTAGAGAAATAATCTTAACTTTACAACACATGAGAGCGAATGAAGTACTCTCCAAATATGCATTAGACTCTAACGACCATCCTTTTTGATCCTTGACAAAACCAAAACGAAGCAATCAATTTCTTTTCTTTTTTTCAATTTTTTTTTTTTTTTTTTTTTGCTTCATATTTTTCTTTTTTTTTTTTCAACACAAGGATACAACACAATTGCTAATAAGTACTTTGCCATACCCACATGACAACAATAAGTCCCAACCCAACCGTAATAGCAAAATAGACATGATAAACAAGCAACTGCGACTGTTCCGATAAGCTAGGCAAATTCTTGGATTGTAGCTTCATAGGATGTAATTTAAAGTTGGCTATAAGGATTCAAACAGGCTAAATAAAAGGTAATGTAAGGCTTATTTGAATGGTAAGAACCGCCTATCCACATGTATTTGCTCAAATGAAAGCAATAAAAGTATCAAGAAATCAATGTCACACTTATGCCGTTTGATATTACACATTCCACAAGGAGAAACCACACTCAAGCCTAATTGACAATGAGACCAGTTTATTGATGTTCCTGGCCTAGGAAGCTATATAGACCTCAGAATTTAAATAGTTTACCAACATAATTGTGTTAAATCTAATTAGCATAAGGCATGTTAATACGGCCAAGACTTGAATTATGAGCTTTATTTTCATGAATAACGGGCCAAAACAATGTACATGGACAACTTAATTGGAATTCAAATGCAAAAACAATGCTATTTAACATCATTATTTTTTAATTCACCAAGACTCGACCTAAAACAAAGGAAAAACATGTTTTTTTTATTTTGAGTTTTTTTTTTAAATTTTATGGATTTTTGAATTTAAATGCACACAAATAAAATAAATCACACAACATAATTAAAGACTCCTCCCCCAAACCTAAATGTCATAGAGTCCTCATTGTGATGCCTACAACATAGCAATCACACAAAAATTTCCAACAACCTAAAGGACACATCTAACAAAAGGAATGAAAAAGAAATAGAGATAATACAATAAAAGTAGATACAAGAGAAGAGAATACCGGGTAAGAGCGTAGGGGTTCCTCCAAACCAGCTGCAAAAATAGGGGAAAATAACCAACCGCGCAATTCCATAATCATCTGGCTACGTTTTTAGACCCTAAAACAAAGGTACTCGATCGAGCCTGGCTGGACTCGATCGAGTACTCATCTGGCGAGTAAATTTTCTGAATTCAAAACAAATGCCCATACAAGGCACAATCAATACAACTTAAAGCACGCAATAGTAAATCCAAAAGTAGCGCATGTGCTACACACAGACATAAGTAGCACCAATAAATAGTCTAAGCAAAGAATGTAAGCAATGAATAAAGTTCTGGCTCATCAAACTCAAAGTCTAATATAAAATATGAGAAAGTATGTTCATCGCTCTTCAAATCATCATCTTTGGGAAGGAGATGGGGTGCTTCATCCATCGTAGGAACTTTATCAAAAACTTTGACGGACTCCTCTCTAAAAATCTCGGCCTCCAAGGCATCCAGCTCAGCTTCTATGTCAACATCATCATCGAAGCTATAAACTGGCTCAGGATGAGGCTCATCTCCATAAATCAACTTCTCTATCTCATCCACCTACTTGCTTCATGGTCCTAACGCAACAGTAGGGGCGTCAGACCGATTCCTGTCCAAACATAAAGTAAAGGAATCATGAATAGTAGGAGCAATAGCATTAATCATATGACAAGTAGCTTCTAAATTGGGATGTTTTAATGATTTATCAAGAATAAAAGTAATTTTATCATCCCCAACTCGTAGTGTAAGACTGTCATCCCTAACATCTATGACTGCCCCTGCTGTGTGTAGGAATGGTCTACCTAGAATAATAGGGACTTGGGAGTCCTCAGCCATATCCATAACGATAAAGTCAACTAGAATGAAATACTTCCCTACTCTAACTGGCAAATCCTCTAAGACACCCATAGACCTCTTTAAAGATCTATCGGTCATTTGCAAGGTCATATTAGTGACACGTAGATGACCCATATTTAACTTTTTGCATATAGAATACGGCATGACACTAACACTAACCCCCAAATCGCAAAGGGCTTTATCAATAGCTATACTACCACTATGACAAGGAATAGAAAAACTCCCTGGATCCTTTAGTTTTGGCGATGAGTTAGCTTGCAATGCGGTTGCGCACTCCTGAGTGAATGCCAACGTCTCAACTTCATCAAAAGACCGCTTCTTTGACAAGATCTCTTTCAAAAATTTTGCATATGTCGGCACTTGAGTGACCAATTCAGTAAATGGTACACTTACTTGAAGATTCTTCACTACCTCCATGAACCTTCCAAACTGTTGTTCAAGCGTAGACTTGTGCAATCTTTGTGGAAAAGGTAGCTGAATTTTAATTGGCTTGACTTCTTTTGCTTTAGAAGTACTTTTGGAAGCATCGTCGTCAGTTGCAGGGGGTACTCGATCGAGTCCAGTGGACACTCGATCGAGGATTCTATTTTATTCCAATGCCGTAGCTGAAACACATGAAAAATCATGCTGGGGGGAGGGGGGGGAGGGGGTTCCTTAATCGAGCCCGTGTTGTACTCGATTTTAAATTGGAATGACACTAAGGGGAATTTCGTAAGAGAAAGTCGGACCATCGTCATCGTCATCCAATAATTCAAAGTCATTAGGAGGAAAAGACTCACATTAGGAGGGCGAGAGAGCATAAAGAGAGGTAGTAAGCTCACATTGTCTCGCTTCCTTTTGAGAAAGTTGTTCCAAACGAGCCTGAAACTCTTTAAACTTCTCTTGGATGCGCCATAAATTGAATTGGCGCGCTAACTCCCGACATTCGGAAGCCATGAAGTTCAAGAATTTCCAAAGTTCTTCCCCAATCATATAGTAGACACTCCTATTACTCAAGTTTAGAGCCAATTCACGGGTCTCAAAATCCATGCCATCAAACACGATATGAACCAATTAATCCCCATCAAGGATGTGTCAAAGGGAGATGAGACCATTGCGAAAGTAGTAGAACCGGTCAAGATAGTCATGAAAAGACTCATCTTTAAGTTGTGAAAATCGGAATTCATTATTCATTGTGAAAGGCCAAGGTGAGATAGCTTCACTACCTGGAAAGGCACTAAAACTACAAGGTAACCGTGAGAACGCTCCCAAGGAACAAGTGTTCCCCGGGACAAAATAAAACGAGATAAAATTCAACAACTAAATAGCAAACAAAACCGTGCTCCCTGGTAACGACGCCAAAATTTGATAGGCTATCGCACACCTAACAAAGATAAATACCCTAATAACAAATGAATGTAGTAATAGGGGTCGAACACAAGGAGACGGAAGTTGCTAAATAAGTTGTCATGAAGTGAATTCTATCAAGGTCGGTAATCGTATGACTGTTTGGTTTGGTTGGTAAACTTGAGATAAAATAATATAAAAACAATAATGATAAAAGAGTCTAGGGGAATCGGGTCACACATGCAAATATGTAAATGCTCATGTAAAACTAGTAATTCTTAATAACGATAATTGTTTAGGCTTAAAGACAACCACCTTTTGGCCTTATTGTCAACCATAGAACGGGTTCTAGCGAGCTCTTGCAATTACTAGATCGGTCTACTAAAACATGCTTAGTCTAATTCAATTTCGTGCCTCTCGACTTTTAGAAAGAATTAACAAATTAATTAAATCTAGGATTGTGTCCAATAATCAAAGACTAACAATTCAATACAAGAATGTGATAGAAACTTTTAATCGATATTATAGCATTCCAATTCAATATTTACAAGTACTATTTATGCATGGCTCCCCTAATCCCTAGACAAAATAAACTACTAACACATATTGAAAACTAATTAAACTAATGACATATGATATATTGAAGATGATGATAATGGAATGAAATAAGTACTAGAAATAGAGAATTACCTTAACAATAGAAATGAAACTTAAATATGAAGAACAAGATAAAACCAAAATAACCTGAAATGTAACTTGTATATAACTTGAAATTGCTAAAGGAATTTATTTAGAACAATAAGGAAATGCTTAAAGGAAATCTAAATTATTCTAAGAACTGAAAATAAAGTGTATGAAGGTGTGTAAAAGTGGTGTCCCAAATGAAGGATTCAACATCCCTTATATAGAAATAAGGGGTGAAACGTAAAATACTTAAAGTGGGGCAACCCCGATCGGGGACGTGGGTATTTCATTTGTTTCTCTTAATCCCGTCTTAATTGGCATAGGGAATCCAATGTCCCGTCTTAATGCCTCTTAATTCCTCCGTCTAAATGCACAATTAAGAATTCTAAGCTTTGCTTCTCTATCTTTATGGGCTTCATTTGTTTAATTTGTCCACCAACCAAAGTTGGTTTCTTCATGCTCGGGATTTCCATGCACGGAATTTTCCAAAACGCCCCTCCATGATCAAGTCTCGTTTCTTTTAGCCTCGTGAACTTTAGGTCTTTAGTGCTTGCTAACTTGACGGGAAAAAACTACAGAAAGTTTCATTTCCTACAAAATGCAATGAATACAAGCAAAAACTCCTAGAACACGGAATTAGCTCGCAAATACACTTATAGAATTGCGATAATAAAGTAAAACAGAGCTAAAATAAGGAGTTAAACTATATATAAAATAGACCTATCAAATACGTAATTAACAGTTAAAGTTTATTGTTACGACCCATTAGCCCTGGGCCGCCCGACTTTTGACTAAAAGGCGGGTAAGAGCAAGGATAATTGGCCCATAATTATGACCCAACCCGCCCTCTATAGTTTTAAAGGGCAACTTTTTTCTTCACGGCCCGGCCCTTGTCTGGCCCAAACCCGCATTTGAACAACTCTACCCCACAATACACATATTTTATGTTTATTTAAATCACTTCACCCCACAACAATACCCAAAATACCATCTCTCTCTCCAATCATCTCACCCCACAATAATACTTTATACTTATTTTAATCAAACCCTTAAATTTTTTGTCAATATTAAATAGGAAAGGTTATAGGGAGTATTATACTATGGAGAACAGGGGCGGACCGAGGGGTGCGCATAGCACCGCACGTGCGCACCCTCGGTTGGCGGATTTTTTTTTATAAAGAAAAAAGAGTGAAGTAAAGAATATATATAATACGCGTTCTATAATAATCACTATCAGTCAGGTAGCTCAGTGGAAAAGATTTTGGTTCTGAATTTGGAGATCGTGTGTTCGAATCCCATTATACACATGTTTTTATTGCTTCCCTTTGTTATTCTATTTTCATTAGAATATCACTAGCACGCCTAGTCGCGCACCTCCCGACCCTCCCCTGTCCCACCGCCTGATTCCCCGCCGCTGGCCACCATGCCCTGCCACCGCCGCCATAACCCTAAATTAGTGTAAGTTATTCAACCATCCATACTTTAGTACTTCAAACCCTAATTTCCTTTTCCCAATTTTGCTATTTAGGTTTTTAGTTTGAAATTGTCTTTGATAAATTACTTATATGAATGTTTTGTACTTTTATTTTGTTTGTTGGTTGTCTATTTGTATCTTTTTTTTAGGCAAATTTAACAAAAATAACCCAACGTTTGTTAAGTGATCCGAAAATAACCCAACCTTTTGATTTTAACAAGAATAATCCAACGTTTGCTTTTATGTTACAGAAATGTCCCGACATCTTACTTATATTTCGTAAATGATAATTTAATCAATCTATTAACTTATTGACCATATATTTGCAAAAGTAATTATATAAAATTATTAAAAAATAATTTACGAACAATTTAAAAATATAGAAAAAAAAATTGAAAAAAATTTATAGTACTGTTCGAAATCCTAAAAGGCCTAAATTATATGGTTTAAAAAATTATTTGTTTCCTCAAATTCCGGGTTTAAAAAATCAAAAGTATATCTCTCATCAGGTACTTCCACTAATTTAAAATCTATCTTATTTCTTTTCAAAAAAGTATACTCCTATATTAGTTTTATTAATTAGTTTTCCATTGACAAACGAAGGAAATTATAACTTTTCCAGTTTTTTGGTCATGAAATTTTTGTATATATGATATCACAAAATAGACTTTAAATATTTATGAAACTATTTTACAAAATATCATTTATCAATATTTGGTAGAAATTTGTTTAGGCGAGATTTCGGGATATTTTTGTGACAAAATACAAAAGCTGGATTATTATTGTTTAAGTTAAAAGGTCGGATTATTTTTGGAAGACTGATCAAAGATTGGGTTATTTTTGTTGAATTCGCCTTTTTTTTATTGTGAATTTTGATTTTTGATTACTTGTTGCTATTTCAATTAACTTAATTACATTGAAACAATGAAAGCGTAATTTAAAATTCCAACTAAAATTATACACTCCCAATTTGAGATTTCCTTTTCGTTTTACATAAATGAAGAATTACAAAAGTTTAGAATGTTTTAGAAATGCACATCTGTGTAAGACGAAGACGAAGAATCCACAAAGAAATACTATGTAAGAGGAAGCGTAATATTTAAGCATTTTGTTATATTGTTAAGTTTTTTTTTCAATAGTGCACTCCCATTCTAAAAGCTCTGGGTCCGCCACTAATGGAGAGAGTTTAACATTTTTAATAGTTACACAAATCAATCCTTCATTATTACATACCTGATACCTCGTCTTTATATCCTTTTATTCTTTCTTCATATATTTTTTATTGATATAGTTTGGATTTGAGTGGGATAAGACAAGTAGTATATACTCCCTCCACTTTTTTTTGTTCACCCCATTTCTTTTTACACGGATATTAAGAAAAGTTATTAAAGAATGAAAAAGTAATAAAAGAGTTGTAAGTGGTGTGAAAAGAATGATTAAATAATGAAAAAGTAATAAAAGAGATGTAGGTGGAGTGAAAAGAATGATTAAATAATGAAAAAGGTAGTCCAAATAAGGAAAGAAGAGAAATGAGGTGAAAATAGATAATTTGCCAAAAAGGGAAAATGGGGTGAAAATAGGAAAGTGGAGGGAGTATATCATTAGGTTTAGTCGGGACCTGAGCTTGTTGCTCCAATAAGAATTGAACATCTATGACGACGAATAATGGCTCAACATTAATGCATAGTACTCCGTAATTGATAAAAAAACAATAGCAACTTCCAATTACCAATAGTAGTTTTTATTCTTGGGGTTATCACCGAGAATTCAAATTAAAAATTCATTTATTTTGCAATTAAAAGTTCGTTTTTAAAAATTCTTTGAGTTTGTCACCCTCAGGTATATGTGATAGCCTGCAAACCACGCATATCAGGTAAGTCATCCGAGGGTGATAAGGTCGAAGTCTATAAGGCATTGACTCAGGCCAAGAATGCTCCACAAGATTTTGCTCTTGAGGAGGCTTGAATATAGGCCTTATGGGAATTTCACCCAAGTTTTAACCACTAGGCTCCACCCTTATAAGTTGTAGAAACATGTTCATACAAAATTATTAATTATCAGTCATTTATGGAATGTATTATGATCTTTAATTTTCTGTTTTTACCAAATAAAAAACTATATTTAGTGAGTTTGTAAGATCTTACGTTCATACAATCCGATTCTACGAATTCGATCATACCAATTCCATCAATCCTGAGTAAAATCTCAATCATGACAATATTGGTCACAAACTCACAACTCACCACACAATAACAATATTGGTCACAACTCACAACATAATATAAAGTTTAACATACATTATTCAACCAATAAAGCACCCTTTAGAAAGCAACTATAGTCCTAGTACATGCTAAGGATTACATAGTTACATACTAGTAGCTTTTGTCAAGGACAAGACGGTAACAACATCAGATAAAAATGAAGGTTTTACATGAACAGATATTGTGTCATACCTTAAGAAAAACTCCACCAACAAAATCATAGACAATTGAACAGACAAATCCTTACCCGGACATTGTTTATTTTCCGGTGTCGGATCCTCCGTCTCTCTACCATTTGACCATAGTACATACTTCAACATTTTCTCTCCTTCGCCTATAAACCTATGACTTTCAAAAACTTCAGGATTTTCAAAGATTTTCGGATCTTTAGTCGCGAATGGTTGATACCCAAAAATCACCTCCCCTTTCTTAATTTCATAACTAGCGTCATGGCTATTGACTATTAGGTCTTGTTTTGCCCTACCGTACTGGTAGGGCACTGGAGGTTCAATTCTAAAAGCCTCATAAACTACTGACTTGGTTAAGGCCATTTTTTTGATCGAGTTGAGGGTGACACCACCCTCGGACTTAACCACGGTCCTAATCTCATCTGCCAGCTGGCGATGTAGGTTTGGTCCTTGGGTTGCGACCCACTTGATTAAAATAGGGAACCATACACTAATTCCTGCAAATGCATTAAACCCAAACATGTATACCAAGGTATGGCATGCTTCTTCCCTACTTATGCCATTGTTTTCGGCTTTTTCAAGATAGGTTGTAGCCGAGGAGTTAAATGCATCATAGAGCTTCTTATAGTCATTTTTCACCAAGAAAAAGGGTAATTTTATAGAATGGAATATGAAATCTTCTATTGGATTTAGGATCTTAGGTAATCCTAATGTTACCAAAGGTGCTATTTGACAAATTTGCCACTTCTTTATTATTTTAATTCCATTTGACTCGATTTTGGTGTCCAATGGACTTTTTCCATCACAAAATAACTTAAAGAGAAACTCGAATGATAGGGTGTCAGTGAGTGGTCGAAGCTCAACACCTTTTTTCTCTTCTAATTGATCCTCTAATTGGGTGAAAAAACTTTGTAGACCATTTCGAAAGACAGGGACAAACTCGTTATGCTTAGACGCAATTAAAGATTGAATCATGGACTTGAGCAAGCCATGCTTTGGCTCGCTCGTGTCCAAGTAAGCTAATGCACGGTAACCCCCGGCAAAAGAGGTAGAGGGCATGAAAGTTCCAACAAAAATATCTTTTTTATCGACCTTTGAATTGTCGAAAAGAATAGGAAAGCTAATTGCATCGAGTAGGACGACAACCCGTGGATCAGGAGAGACCCACGGTCCAGGAGGCATGTTGGTGCGAAACACGGTGGAATTGTATTTCTCGGCACGAGACTTGAAAAACGAGTATCGGCCTTGGTGGTAGAAGTAGTCCCATCTATCTTTCAATGGCCCTAAGAAAGGAAGGCCATAGTTGCCTGGTATTTCATGCTTAGGAAGAGTAGTATTATTAAGAGGAGTTGAGGTTGGAATTGGCATTTTTCACGTGATGGAAACAATTGGTTGTTTAGTTTGTTCAATAACATGCATATAGCATATGTATATATATATATATTCCATACGCTTGCGTGTTCAATACTTGCGCCGTCTCCAAAACGATACTTGACCGTAAATTTTGACATTGTATATACACAAGCTTGTAACGGGTTAAGTACTATTCATGTGGGTACATAAGACAAAAACAGAGTGTCTAGGAAGTAACAATTTGTTTTGTCTTATCTAACCACGAGTAGTACTTGACCCGTCGCAAACTTGTGACGAATATACAATAACTCTTTTATGTTGAAATAATATTTTGTGAAATGTATTTTGATGATAAATGCAAATATACTAATTTTATTTAGTAAAAAAAATTTACATTTTACATTATTTATGGTCAAAGTTTGTCAACTTTAATTTGATCCTAAAAAAGAAAATGGAGAAAAATAAAGATATGCATACTCCTCCCTAGTCTTAATGCTCCCTTTCTTGTTCGTGAAGTTGTTAGGATCAAAGTTTGTCAACTTTATTTAATCTTAATTCAGCAATTCTCCTATAGGACCGTCCTATATCATAGGACTGACCCAAAAGGAGAGAAGCCCAAAAATAACACTTAATTTAATTTATATTTAATTTTATTTTAACAACACGACATTTTATGATAAAAATTAACATATTTAAATATACAAGTTATTAATACAAAACTCTAGGTTATCAAAATAAAATAATTTTTTTATAAGTTTATTAACTAATTTTTTTGGGCTTTTGGTTATTTGATTAAAAAGGTGAGTTATAAGTTAATTGTTTAGGCTTTTTGATTATGGGCTTGTCTTATACTATAAGACAGTCCTATAGAACAATTTGTGATCTTATGGTAGGTGGATGGATTGCGGGTGAGATTTTTTCGTCCAAGCCACCATCCATGTGCAGTACCACGAATGATCAACATGACAAAGTGAAAACCATGATTTGCAAGACAAAGTCGCATAGCCTCCATTGACTTGTAGTATTATGTTATGGAGATAGTTTAGCAGCCGCGCAGCCATAGGCCATATCAGCTTTAATAGTTAATTAATCCTTCATTATTACCTACCTCATCTTTATATCTTAATTCTTTCTTCGTAGTTTTTTTCTTGGTATATATCGTTAGGTATAGTCTGAATTTGAACGGGATAAGACCCGTGATATATATCCAATCTAAAGTGGAAATGTGAACCATACAAATTCATACCTGCGATAAACAATAAAGAGGCAAGAAAATAATATGGAAAACAAGCGTTTTATTATTGAAAGATTGAAGGTTACAACTTCCGTAGATTTCTTGATTCCATCTCTAGGGTTTAGGGTTTTGATAGTGCTACGAGGATCTTATCGACTTAATCTCGTAGGAAGGTGATGAGGTCTTTTTTGTTGACTTATTCCACTTACCTACAATTTCGTAGTAGAAAGACGGGGGCGTTTGAAACTTAATTCATCTGCTCCCAAAATCCTAAAGGCACGGTCTATATTTATAGTGCAGTGACTTGGAGGGCAAGGTAAAATATTCTAGAATATCATCCTAATTTCCTAAGATATTATCACAATATTTATTGATAATTATCTCAAAATAATTAAGATACAATAAAATAAATAGATACCAAAATATAAAATGTTGGTGTCTATAGGAAGAAACTACTTTAATACGTTATAGCCTTTGCTAAAACATAAACAATCCTATTAAGCTGTTTAGGACAGTGAACGCATAGTAATAACCCTGATTTGCAAGACAAAGTCGCATAGCCTCCATTGACTTGTATTATGTTATGGAGATAGTTTAGCAGCCATAACAGTTTTAATAGTTAATTAGAAGTTTTTGCTTAAATGAGGTTGATACTCAAACTATTTAATAAAATGGTGCCGATTTAAATTATTTACCAAAAATGGTTCCACGTCATCATTTTCGACGACAAGGTGCTTGCCATATTGAGGTGCTTGACATGCTACTTTCGTTCTCGCCGTTCTCCTTGTTCTGATCACCAAATGACTAAATACCACCACCATTCTCTTCTTCTCACTTCCCTTATCGTACACACATCTTTATTGAGTAATTAACTCAATGGTTTGCGGTAAAAACGACCCGCAATATCACCTTCATTATTACATACCTCATACCTCATGCATCTTTATATCTTTGTATTCTTTCTACGTATTTATTTTCTTGGTATATATCGTTAGGTATAGTTTGAATTTGAACGGGATGAGACCAGTGATATATATCCAACCTAAAGCGAGAGAAATTGCTTTAATACGTTATAGCTTCGCTAAAGCATAAACAATTCTATTAAACTGTTTAGGACAGTGAACGCATAGTAATTATTGATTAAAAAAAAAAATTAGTACTCCCTCCTATTCTTCTCTACACTACTACAAATGAGCACTTGGGCCACGGCTAAATTCGTGGCGCAAGTGTTAAATTTCCGTGGCTAAATCATTTGGCCACGGGAATACCTTCCGTGACGCAAGTGGTCGTGGCGAAGAGATAGCCACGGGAAAAACAAGAACGTGGCTATTATTAAATTTTTGGTCACGGATTCTCTCGTGGCTAATAACTCCCGTGGCTAAAAAATTTCCCGTGGCGAATAAGTAATTCCCGTGGCAAAAACTATATATGAAAATTAAATAAATAAAATGTTAAATAATTTTTTTTTTCACGATCGATATTTTTTATCATATATGGAATAATGACAATCTCGGTACTGGTTTCGCTAGTTAACTTGATTCATTTGAACGTTCTTTGGTTTCACCGGTCATGCATTCGCACGCATCAAAGAGGCTTCCCAGGAGGTCACCCATCCCAACACTACTCTCACCTGAGCACGCTTAACCGTAGAGTTCTTTTGATGTGCTACCGAAACTGAAAGTTAACTTTGTTGATATAATTAGTACTTTGAATCCTTTTACGTTTATTTTTTTTTTCCTTTCAAAATTTACCTTTAGTACTATTTAATTACAAAAATGTTACATGATTTATGAATTTTTGCAGGAAAAACATTATTTTGGCCAAAACAATCAAATTTTCGATGTTACCCTCCCGACTAATGATTTTGACATCATTTTTTTGCCCAAGTTAACAAAACCATTTTCTCTAAAAAGTAAACTTAATCGTGTTTTCCTAACATTTTTTTATTTTTTTAGTTTATCGACATTCTTATTTTCATTTCTCTTGTACTCATTTTTTCGTATATTTTTTTACGCAAATGCTATTGTATGACCGTCGTACATACGATATGAAAAATTAACCATTTTTTTGATAAAATAATGACTACTTTTTATAACTTAAGGTCTCCCCCCCCCCCAAACGAAATTTGTCACTATTAACCGAAAGGTAGTCACTTTTACTCAGAAAACACGAAAAACACTGTCGTACAACAGCATCGCTTATTTTCTTAAACTGATTTCTCTTTGTTATGATTTATCGTTTTTTTCTCAAATTTTTCACATTATTTGCACATGTGACTTTAAATTATTATAATTTCTATATTTTCCCTATGATGTGCTCATTTTCAATGAAAAAAATTTCTCCATATTGAATTTTGGGTAAATTGATAAAAACTACCAACTTTAGTCATCGTTTTCATAATCAATGCCAACGTAATCAATAATTAGTAATCACTAGCAAAATATTAACTTTTTTCTACGATAGGTACCAAGTCGCCTTCTTACTCTAATTTTTTTCTACTTTAAAAGTGTTTTCATCTAAGAGAAGGATTTTGGAAGTGGGTGAGTGGAGATTTGTACTTGAATGATGGCTTTTTGGAATTTTTCAAGTAGGTTGAGATTAGATTTTCAGGCGACTTAGTACCGATCGTAGAAAAAAGTTAATATTTTTGGTATTGATTACTAATTATTGATTATGTTGGTACTGATTATGAAAAAGGGTCCTTATATTGGTAATGTTTATCAATTAATCCTTGAATTTTTTATATTGATAATTTTTCGATATGTTTTTTTTTAATTGATTTGTGGAAGATCATTTTTTTTCTTTCTATTCTCAGCGCACTTATTTTATTTAATCAATTTTGTAATCTAATTGTCGTTTTTTTTTCACCCCTAAAAAACAATTTCCCAAAACTTTTTTTTCTCACCAAGTTAAATTTTTTATCAAATTCAAATTTTTTCTATAAATATCTTACAAATAAAATTGTAAATCAAATTTTGAATGAACCAATTTGACAATATGTTAATTTTAGATTTATCAAACATAGATGATAAATAACTTATTTATGTAATTTTATATGCTATGTTTTTAAATGTGATACGATCATTTAAGATTGTTATTCAAGACTATAATGTTTTAATTAAAAAATTAAAAGAAATTCACGACTGTAATAAACAGAATTAAATAATAATACAAATTTCTTAAAATAGAAATGTTTTGAAAAACCTACAAAACGTAATTATGATTTCTAAAAGAATAAAAAAAATTGACGATAAACTTTTCTTTGCTTGCATAAAAGTTTATAAAATTTTAAAATTTCTTAATAAAGTAAATAAAATAATAAAAAGATATTAATTAAATTAATCAAAGTGTTTGAAAAATTTTATATTGAAATGCATTTTCATATTATTTATATTTGATTAAATATCTTTTAGATTTTAAGTTTGCCTTAACATTAAAATATCTTTAATTTAAGTCGGAAAAGATACTCGCCACGGGAGGTTGTTAGTTCGTGGCTAAAATTTTTTTGCCACGGAACAATTCGTGGCTAATTAAAATTTCGTCACGCGTGTGACCTAGTTCGTGGCTAAAATGATTATTTGCCACGGGTGTAGCCTATTTCGTGGCGCAAGTGACTTTTTGCCACTGGAAAAGTTATCCCGTGGCATAATTTTTTTTCCAAAATAATGAATAAATTTTTCCCGTGGCTAAGCAGAATTTAGCCACGAATTATAAATTCCCGTGGCATAATTCGTGGCGCATATAATTCGTGGCGCAAGTGACAGTGTGTTGTAGTGCTAACATCTTCCACATTTCCTAAAACGACAAATTTACTAAGATCTTCCACTTTCCTTATTTGTCTATTATTTGTGGTTGTAGTAATTTGTGACCCCGCATTCTCTCTTTTACTTTCATTTATATCCACATATCACCATACCACTAAATTTTACCCCAAAACTAATGTGGAAGATCATAGTGAATTGGAGGGAGTAGTAAATAGCAAAGGAGCAATAATGGTTCTTAGGGCTTGTTTGGTTGTCATTAAAATCATGGGATTTTAAACTTTCTAGGAAGTGTAAAACCATGATGTTGTTTGGTTGCCAAAATCATGGGAAATAGAACTTCCCACATGAATCTACTTCCTCCATTATGTGGGAAGTCACTCACCAAGCCCCCCCTTGATCATTGGAACTTCCCACATGAATTAACTTCCCACATGCAAACCAAAACACTTTTTGGGAATTCACATGAATTGGAAATTCATGTGAACTTGAAGTTCCCGGGAACTTTAATTCCCTTATGTCAACCAAACAAGTCCTTATATTTTTTTTGAGGAAAATAATGGTTCTTATTTGTGAAGTTGTTACCGATTGTTAATTATTTCGGACGGGGTGAATCAAAATAACAAAGAGATTTTGTGATCAGTTGACCCATCACCCATGAAATGTGGGCATGGTTGTACTACGTGATTTCTTGTGCGTACGTAAAGAAATAACGAGTACTCGTTAATATAAGAGTAATTTATCAAATACACCCTCAGCAAATGCACTTTTTTAAAATAACTCCCACCTCAAATTTTTTTATTTTTTTACACCCAACTTAATGGCTCCATTCAAAAATTGCACCCATTAACGTTTCCCGGCAGCTTTTCCGTTAGTTTTTAAATTTTTTGAGTTAAAACCTATTTTTTCGGACCATTTTGCCCTCATTTCCTCCTTTATAATGGTGTTGTGTTCATCTTTCTAATTCCCCCATTCATTCTCTTCTTTCTCTTTCAATCCTTCTTCTTTTCCTCAATTTTGTTTGGATTTTGTTTCCTTCATTGTATTCTCATTCTCTCTCAAGGTAAATCATTCTCCATTGTTTGGATTTGGTTAACTTTGTTCATTTTAATTTCGATATGGTTGTTGGTAATTAGGTTGTGATTTTGATGTTGGTTTGATTTGTCTTCTGAAAATTAGGGTTAGCTTGCCAATCAAAATGTCAATCGAAAGTAGCTATGAAAGCAGTCATAACAGTGGCGTTGAAGAGCAACCCAAAAAATGTCTTTGTGGTGTGCCGGTTGCCATTTTCACGTCTGGTACTAATGACAATCCAGGAAGACGTTTTGAGAAGTGCAAGTTCTCTAACCCAACAGGTGGTATGGTTGGTTGTCGTTGGTTTCGTTGGCATGATCGCGTTCAAACTGAGTGGCAGAAAGAGATAATCAACAAGCTCAAGATGGAGAAGAGACTTGTTGATTATGAAGTTGGTTGTTTGAGTCGTGAAATACAATGGCATAAGGAGGATAGGAAGAAGCTACAATTTGAGATTGAAAATCTGAAGAACAAAGCCTTCATGGCAAAGTATGAGAGGGCGATTATTGTTGCGCTTGTCTATGATAGTGTTTGCCTGTATGATGCTCATCATTTTCATAGAAGTTTGTCGTATGTAAGTCTAAGTATCTATGTTTAATGTAATGGCAACGACAATGTGGGTTTTAAGTTCTTAATGATAATGTCAGACCTTATGTTCTTCTTAATTGCTTGTTCATTACACGCTGCAATTTTTTACATTGCATTT
This sequence comes from Silene latifolia, assembly GCF_048544455.1. NCBI lineage: Eukaryota > Viridiplantae > Streptophyta > Magnoliopsida > Caryophyllales > Caryophyllaceae > Silene > Silene latifolia. Next base: position 18,530,720 of record NC_133533.1, on the reverse strand, counting down.
GGTTATTAGCACAACAAAAGCAAGTTCACAAATACTGAAATATTGATAAACCAGAAACTGATGAATTGCATTACATCACAAAAGCAAGTTCACAAACCTTACACAAGTCCAACTAATTGTTCATAAGTAACAAAAGCAGGTTTAGAAATTTGTTGAATTGTTCATAAATAAACCTTACACAAGTTCAATAACAATAGGATTCATGACTTTGGTCAAGACTGGTGCCATGCTTGATTTCCTTGAACATTAGAAGCTTGGGATAAAAGCTCTGTGAATGACAATGAAGTAGGTGCTGCAGTGTTTGTTGATGGCATAGCAGTGGAGGTGCTTGATGATGCTCCATTGAGATGTGCTGTTTTCCATGCCTCTTTTTGGGCTGCCCTTGCCCTTGCTTTCTCTCTGATGTTCTTTGCCCATTCAGTCTTTTTTTGTGGTCTGCCACCAGGTGCCCTCACAGCAGTGTTTGGTGGTGCAGCTGGGTTTTTGCAAGTTCTCTTGTAGTGACCTGAGCCTCCACAGTTGCTGCAATGTTTAGACCTCTTCCCTCTCTTCAGTTGTTGTTCTTCATTCTCTCCAGCTTCTTTTCTTCTCTTCTTTCCCTTAGGTCTTCCTGGCATGGTCCTTAAGGGTGGTGGTAGTGGCTCTGGCATAGCAGTAGGTTCCCAATGTTTTACCCCAGGCATAGGGGAAACTTTGTTGGCATAGGTGAGCATGTACCTCTCCTTTGAATAGAAATCATCCACATAGTTTTTTGGGTCCATTCTCTTTTCCAAGAGACATGCCATTGCATGTGGGCAAGGTAAACCAGTTAAGTTCCAATGGTTGCACCCACAAGTCTTGTCTAACAAGTTCACAACAACTTGCTCCCCTCTGAGTTCCACCTCAAATTCATGCTCATCAGATTGCATAAAGGTAGCAAATCTGGACTCATCCTTTGCCCAGTCTAAGTACTTATCCACATATGGCATCACTCTCCCTTCATATGATTTAGCACCCTCTCTCTTTTGACATAATCTTTGCATAACATACTTTCTCATCCATTCTAGTTGTGTAAGTATAGGTTTGTCTCTAGCTTCCTTCAACACAGCATTAAATACCTCACACACATTGTTTAAGACAAGGTGTGACTTACAAGTACTGTCAAATGCATGCCTAGACCAATGCCTTGGGGGAATGTCATTCAAAAAAGACCATGCATCTCTTGATAATAGCTTCATGCCCTCCATTTCTTTTGAGAAATCAGCCTACACATTTTAAGATACATAGATACACTGTAAGAAATAACAGTTAAGAGTAAACATAAAAAAAACAAGTGCATAAGAGTAAGAAATAACAGTTAAGACCATGCTTACCCTTGTCATAGCTCTGGCTGCAGCCCAGAATGTTTCTTTGTATAACTGACCACTGAATCTCAATTTCAGATTGGCCCAAATGTGTCTTGCACAAAATCTGATATTGGCCTTTGGCACCACAGTAGCTAGGGCATCAATCAGACCCTTCTGTCTGTCAGACATCACTGTAAGCCCTTCCCCCTCTACTTTGCCTATATCACTAGCTAGAAGCTCCAAAAACCAGGTCCAACTGTCCCTATTCTCCACCTCAACCACTGCCCATGCTACTGGGAATATGTTATTGTTTGCATCAACCCCAACAGCAACCAGACATATGCCAGGATATACACCCTTCAAATGACACCCATCCACTCCAATTATAGGCCTGCATCTTTGTATGAATCCTTCTTTACAAGCTTTTAGGCAGACATAGAATCTTTTGAATATAGGTGGAGGCCTCTCAATATTGTCACACACCACAAATGCTGAACTACCAGGGTTGTACTTCAATGTTGTTGCTTCATACTCTCATACTTTGGCATATTGATCCTTGCCATTACCATGAATCATGAGCCTTGCCCTAGCTCTTGCCAACCAACATCTCATGTACGTTACATGAACTCCTAGCTCTTGTAGTACATGTTTCTGGAATTTCTGTAATTTCCAGTCACTATTGTTTCTCCAAAACTCAACATACTTCTGAGCTAGGTACTCAGACCCCACTTTTCTATTGTAAGTGGACATTACACAGTTATGCTTCAAATGTAACCCAGTTATCTGAAAAATTCCTTCTGTCACATCCCTAGCATGTACTCTGAACTTACAGGGATTCTTAATCCCACAAACACACTTTGGAAGCTTTGACCTCTTCTTGTTCCACTCACACTTGCACCTATTGTAACAATGAGTCACACCCCGTCCCTTCCATTGTGTGAGTAGTAGAAGTCATAGCCATTTGTCACACTATGCTGCACAAGGGCTTTCCTAAAAACCTCAACACTAGGGAAGTTTAACCCTAACCTCAGCTTTATAGGCTTGCTAAAGTCATGGTCAGGGTTAAATGTAGGGTTAGATGTGCCCTCATCAGCATTATCAGATCCAACCAGGCTTCTCAACTCCTCCGAGTCATAATCCAAATCTGCCTCCACATTGACATTCAAGTCATCAACTCCATATAAAACCTTCTCTTTTGCTTTTGAAGGCTCAAGTACATTTATTTCTTTTCCTTTCAATTCTTCAATGCCTAAACCAGTTTCTACTCCCTTTATAGTTAAGCCAGTATCTTGTTTTTCAAATAAGTCATCAGTCTTATTTAAACCAATATCAAATTCATTAAGACCAAAATCTTCACTGCCTTGCTCACTCAACTCAGAATCACTGAACTCTTCTTCTTCTATTATGTTTTCAAGCAATTTCTTCCTACCCTTTCTGAGATCTACTTTCTTTCCTTTCTTCTTTAGATCTGCTTTCTTCCCCTTCCCAAGATCTACTTCTTTCTTCTGGCCCTTTCTCACAACTACCTTATTCTCCTCCTTTCTCACAGTTGCTATCTTCTTACCTTTACCTTCCTTTCTCACTTCTATGCCTTCATTCACTTTAGCTTTCCCTTTTCTGTCCCTTTTTTTGATGTCTTCCTAGCTCAATAAACCCAGTTACTACACCATTCAAACAACCACTCTCCTGCTCAGACTCCACATCTGAATCCCTTATAACAATCCCAGGCTGAGCACCAAAGTTTACCCTCCTCCTCAAGGGTAACTTCTCCCTAGTAGTGGCCTCATTTACAATAACAAGGTCAGGTTTTTTGATCTTTTTTGGTGAAACTTCTGTGGTATTTTTGTGTTGTCGAGGGCTTCTTCTTAAAGATCTCAGAGCTGCATTAGTTGGGGTAGGTATTTGTTGGGTGGGTGCTTTGAATTGGATTGGGATGGGACAAAGAAGGTTATTTTGGGCCTTAGTTTTTTGTTCTGTAGTGCATAAAGAAGTAGAGGTACTTCCCACCAAAGCATCTTTACTTAGTGGGACCACTGTTGCACTTTTGGTCTTTTCTGTTTGTACTATAGTTGAAGTAGAAGCAAAAGATTCTACTGTTAAGGGTTCAGTTATCCACACAGTCAATGTATTGGTAGTCTTGCATAGAGTCTTTACTAAATTGATTAAATCAAAACAGGAAACCAATAACCCTTTTCCATTCGCATCCCTAATACTCCTCAATGGTCTTCTATACCAAATTTCTGAGTCATCTCTTCTAGTTAATCTAAGAGCCAATTTCTTAAACATCTCTACAGTTACATCATCAAACAGAACACCAATTTGAAGATGCACAGCACCCCCCACATAGTCAAACTTCCCTTCGTGAACCTTAAATTGACCACCATGATTGACACGCAAAGTCACCCTAGTAGGAGTACTTTTTGAAGCCATTTCCTATAACAAAGGACAAAATCAAAGATTGGAAAACCTAAACTAAGAAATACTAAAATTAGAATCATAAACCCAGAAATACAAAACCCCAACACCCTAAACCCAGAAATAGATAACCCAGAAATTAGGATGCTCAAAATTAAGCTTATACAATTATCGGATTACAAACCCAGAAAATAAAGCTTCTACAATCAACATTATTGAAGACAAAGGTTACAGAAATCAAACAATAACAAACAAAGAAATTCGAAATAAGAGATAGAATGAAAACTTACATAAATCAATCCTGATGAATGAACAATCCCTCGAAAATTAGGGTTTTAAGCGAAAATTTGGGGAAAATTTAGGGGAAATTTTAAGCTGGGATTTGGGATGATTTTTGGTGGAATTTTAACAAGTGTTATGTTGTTCAACAGGTGAAATAAGGGAGGGAAATGAAGAGTCATGGCTTTTTAAATACGCGGGGGCATTTTCGTCATTTCACATGCCTTTTCACCTGAAAACGGTTATGGGTGTTAATTATAAACGGAGACATTAAAATGGGTGTAAAAAAATAAAAAAAATTTGAGGTGGGAGTTATTTTAAAAAAGTGTATTTGAGGAGGGTGTATTTGATAAATTACTCTTAATATAATATGCATAACGAATATACGATGTAGGGCCACAAGTCATACGATTTCTTGTTATTTTCTCGTGTTCTTTTACTCCCTCCATATCAGACCAATGATAACATTGACCGTTTTATCACTATTCATAGTTGTAGGGAATCTTCGATATTATTCTTAATCTATAAGACAAAATATAGTCATGTGAGATATTGTTTGATTTATCGTCATGAATGTTATAAGAATATCAAATTTTTATAATTTTTAATAATGTGTAATAAAAGATATTTACGTTGCAAAACGTGTCTCGACAAGTGTGAAAAAGTCAATCTTACCATTGGTGTGGTATGGAGGGAGTATAACCCAATTTTCTGTTTAATGTTTAAAAATTAATGGAGAAGTCAGGAGTGTTACGACCACGAGAGAAACTGTGCTAGTGATTACAGCTCAAAAGTTTTACATAACGGTAACTTGTAACTAAGTTAACCAAAATAATTTAAGACCATAATTACATATTTTCGTACTTGAAAGCTCCAAGTTACATTATTAAACAGAAAAAGTCCATTTGAAATCTATCCTACAAAGGGCGATTTGTCACAGTTAATAGATCCTACAACCAATTGTCAAGGCCAAGCGTAAAACTCCAAGTTTTTATTTCTTGTCATTTGTCCTTTTGCGGTCTTCAAGACGGTACATGATCGTAAGTTGACATGTATATATAACTTTTTATGTAGAAAATAATATTTTGTAAAATGTGTTTTGATAATAAATGCAAATATACTAATTTTATTTAGTAAAAATATTTATATTTTGCATTATTTATGGTCAAAGTTTGTTAACTTTGATCCTAAAAAAGCAAATGGAGAAAAAAAATGGGAGAGGGTATATGTGAAAAGAATTTTAATCAGATGTATAAAAAATGAAAATGAAATCAATATATGGAGTATTAGTTAGGATGACAACGGATCGGTTCTGGTCGGGTGAGCTTTCATTTGTCGCTTTAAAATCTCATCCAACCCGTTTATGCATCATTCGTGAAACTTATCATCCGTCATCCACCCAACGATATCATCAGCGGATGCAACAGGTGGATTGAGTAATAAATGGTGATTACATACAAAGCTAAAAAAGGATGTATTTTAATCCACTTGAAAAAAATAGAGTTAAATCATTTTGTTGATTAAACATTTTAGTACGTAATTTCACGACTCTTTATTTTGAGATTAGAAAAAATAGAAAAATAGAAAATTTTATATCTTAATTTTGTATTTAGAGTAAGTCTTCTTTGAGATGGCTCATTTTCGTCTGAAATAATAAGATGGGGTTTTGAACCACTTTACAGTTAAATGTGACCATTTTTGAAAAAAAAACATCATAAATTGTAAACAGGGTCTTTCGCCAAAATAGCCGTTTAACTCAAACTATTTTCCAAAATGACTATTTTATAAATCTAATTACCAAAATGACCATCTAAGTTATAAAATTGCCTAATTAATGCTAAACTAAAAAATTTTCTTCCACATTTCTCAAGTTTATTATATTATATATTCTCTAAAAATAATTTCTACAAAATTGAAAGAAAATCATATTTCAAAATTATTTTCAAAAAATTAAGAAAACAATCTATTAAAATTACTTTTAAGTGAAAGAATCAGAACTATATTTTTAAAGTTTCAAAGTAAAAAAGGGTATCATTTCATAAAATATCAAAAAAAAATTGGAGTTTTATAAAAAAATAAAAATAAAAGTATACACTTTTCTTTCTAATTGACAGAGCCGTACCATTAATGTGAGTGTATTCCTAAATTTTCTAGATGTTGATGAAGATTTCGTAGATATTTTCGACTTGTAAAAGAGTTATACAATTTTCTCTATTTTTCTTTATTTAAATGTTCATATATTTGAAAATAAGTGATATTTTTCATATATCATGATAAATTAAAAGTTAATTTTTTTTAAAATTAAATTTGGATACTATGTTTTGTTTAGATATTCATATTACCATGTTATATGTTCATTTTGGGGAATATAATGAACATTTGGTCATTTTGGGAAATAGTTTAGACCAAATGGCTACTTTGGCAAAAGACCCTTGTAAACATTAGTTGGACAATTATGGTCACATTTGACAATAAAATGGTTTCAAAACCCGTGTTATTATTTCAGACGAAAATGTATCGTCTGAAACAAGAATTTGCGTTATTGTAGTTATATATACTCTCTTTGTCTCGGGGTCATTTGTTGTTCTATTCCATTTTGGGTGTCTCGGTCTATTGTTGTCCTTTCTATTTTAAGAATGAACTTGATGAGCAATTTGATCATTCAGACTCAATTTGATCCACTTGTCACTTAGTAATTGACTCTCTACTCTTTTCCTCGTTAAAACCAAAAAACAATTAATCGGAACGAGCGAGTATTTTTTAAAAAAGAAAAATAAACAATGGAGAGGGTCATGACCTTGTTAGGTCACGCTAATCCATAATTAAGCATAACATTAGCATGACCTTGAAGTAGAAGATGTCAGTTGGAGGTTAATTGATGACCTTGAAGTAGAAGAGGTCATTGGAGGTCAATTTGGTGACCTAGTAGGTGTCACTTTCTAATTGCTTGGATACAAATAATGAGGACAACAAAGTAAACAAAGAAATGGGTGGTGACCTAAAGTGGTGACTTTTTGCTTGGGACAGTCATGGATCGTGATCTTTTGCTTGAGAGGATAAAAGTGGATCAAGATTAATAAGGTATAATTAGAAAAAAAAAAAAATTAATGACCCAATTAAATCGCAAATGGTCTAAGCAAATGGATAAAATGTGACATTTTTTCATCCAATCTACCATTCATGTGCAGTACCAGTGTACCACACGCTTGATCAACCTGACAAGTGAGTCGTAGTGACAACCATGATTTGCAAGACAATGTCACCTGATTTGCAAGACAAAGTCGCATAGCGTGCATTGACTTGTATTAAGTTCTGGAGAGAGTTTAGTATGTTTAATAGGTAATCAATCCTTCCTTATTACATACCTCATCTTTATGGCAAATTCTCGTTATAAACGGGAGATATCCGTCTATAGTTATAAATATCCGTCATTATAAACGGGGCTAAATATCCACCCACTTTAAGTATAAGATAAGCAACAAATCGTATGGTAGGGCCAAAAAATGTCACTACTTTAAGCATATTTGACCCGTCTTTTACTTTAGACGGATATATCCGTCTATAGTGAGACTAATTGTTTATCTTTATATCCTTGTATTCTTTCTTCATATTTTTTTCTTTGTATATATCATCAGGTATAGTTTGGATTTGAGTGGGATAAGACCAGTAATATATCATCATGTTTAGTCGGGACCTGAGATCGTTGCTCCAATAGAAATTGAACATTGTTACGAATTGGTTTTTAGGTAAAGTGTTATGCTGCCTTTCTCATTAGAATATCGCAATATAAATACAATACGGTAATGGGCTTGTTGGACCTTTAGTCCTAATTACTCCCTCCAAGTTTCTTATATCTTCCCCTTTCTTTTGGGCACAAAAATTAAGAAAGGTGAAGAAAGAAGGAATAAAGTAGAATAAATTATTGTAAGTTGTGAAATTTATAGGTGAGAGAAAATAATAAAGAATGAATGATGAATAAAGAATAGATAAAGTAATGAGAGTTGTTGATTTTTTAGGAGAGAGAAATTAATAAAAAATGAATGAAACTTACCAAAAAAGGAAAGAGAGAAGATAATCAAACTTGTGTGAAAAAGGAAAGAGGGAAGATATAAGGAAATTGGAGGGAGTAGTTGTTTTGATAATGACAGTAATGATTTGTATGTGGGCTTAATATTATAAACATATGCGTGTAATTGTGTGCTCAAGTCTTAATATAGAAAGAAACAATTACAATGACGCAAGCTTGAAGTTTGGCCCAAGGAGGTATAACTTCAAAGAGAAGCAAGCTTGAAGTTTGGACCAAGGAGGTACAACTTCAAAGACATTTGATCGTAATATTCAAGATCAAGATCAAATATCAACCACAAGACTCAAGATGAGAGACTTGTGAAGAGACGATTCGTTTACTGAAGATCTTCTGAAAATTAGATAGTATAGGTCGCCATCCGGTAATGGTTTTACTTTGTTTGATAAATGTTAGTAAAGTTATGACCTCACAGCTATAACTTTACTACTAGACAAAAATGATGCGTTAATTTTTGGAAAATATATTTTTAATGTTTTATAAGAATAAGAGAGTATTTATATAATTGGAATTATTTAATTAGAATTTAAGTTGGATGTACTATCGGTTTGTAGCACGATATTTATGTCGTCATGCAACCTAGGGTTTCAACTAAATTCTATCTCGATTTGTTGTGAACAAGTGGAGGCCAAATTGGACTCATGAGAGCCCAATATTGGACCGGCCGAAACCTCTAAACCCTAGCCTCCTACTTGTTCGTCAAGTTATTTAGGATTTCACACCTTCCAGAATATTCTAAACCCTAATTTCTAACAACTATAAATACCTCTCTTCATTCAACAATTATTGTGACACACATCTACAATTTTCAAGAGAAAAATATTTAAGCAAAAATTATTTGAGCTTTAATTCTTATTTTACAAATTGCTTATACAAAAGTTGCGCATCATATTTATCAATCACTCAAAGGAAATCGTTATAGGATACTAAGTACACAAAGATATTATACTCACTCGCATAATGTGAGATTAGTATTTATCGTTGTACTTTTATTATTAACGTAAGAGGAATCTAGAGTATTTAGCGATACTCAATCTGAGTTATAATCATATTGTTGATTATACGAGTGGATTGATAATTTTTGTAATCCGTAGAAAGGTACTAAAAATTATTAATCGAGAATAGTGGACGTAGGTTTCGACTTGTGAAACTGAACCACTTCAAAAATCCTGTGTGTCTCTCTTTCTCTTTCTCTTTCTCTTTATTTTTGTTATTTCGATTTTGCGTTTATTATTAGTAAATTAATTAGTAGATTTTAATCATAAAATCAAATAATTAATCTTACATCATATATTTCGAAAAAGTGGGCATCGTTTTTAATACTCAAATCACCCCCCCCTCTTTCGTATTCGATCAATAGACTCCTCAATTGGTATCAGAGCCTCGTGCTCTTGATAGCCTAACAGCTAGAGTCTGATCTTTTTTTTGAGTCTATTTATCGTTTTTCCGCTACATTTATTTTTTATTAAATGGATTCCAAACACCTTAAGTGTCCTATATTCAATGGAAAGAACTATGGTTTATGGAAGAATATGATGACCCATTTCATTAAGGGTAACGATTGGGAGTGCTGGTTGATTATCAAGAATGGTCCGAATAAGATCTTACTTGCAACCACTGAAGGCACTACCGTCGAAAAGAAGGAAGAGGACTATATTGAGGCGGATTATAAAAAGGTTGAGAAGAATTCAAAAGCAATAAGCTTATTGCAAAACGGTATGATTTCAACTGAATTCGATCGTTTCTCAACCAGTTCATCTGCCAAGGAAATATGGGATGGTCTAGAATTAGCCTATGAGGGAACCGTTGTTGTCAAAAAGCAACGTATGGCATTATTGATGCGAAAATACGAGCGGTTTGCCATGGAGCAAAACGGGTCAGTTGACAGCATGTCCTCTCGCTTTTCTAGTATCATTAATGAGCTAAAAAATTTAGGAAGAACATTTGACTCCGAGGAAATTGCTAGGAAAATTCTTAGAAGTATGTCTCGCAGATGGAGACATAAAGTGTCTGTTATAGAGGAATGTAAGGACCTAAATTCGTTGTCCTATCAAGAGCTACTCAGAACCTTAATGGCTCACGAGATTACTCTGAATCAGGATGAGGAGGAAGCTGGTACAAGCAAAAAGATGGCCTTACAAGCTGAGTCTAGCAAGATTAATGATTCTTCAGATATTGAAGATGAAACCATGTTGTTTGTTAAACGACTTAAGAAAAAGTCCTTCAATCAAAATCAAAATAAAACAAATAACAAATCAAAGCAAACTTCCAAGAAAACTTTTGAGTCAAAAGGGTCCTTCTCTAACCGTGGATGCTTCAAGTGTGGTGATAATGATCATATGATCAAAGATTGCCCCACATGGAAGAAAATAAAAGACAAAGATCAACGTAACAAGACAAAGAAGGAATTCAAGCAAGTTATGATGGCATACTGTTGGGGTGACTTGGATTCTGAAGATGGTGAATCCGAAGATGAAGAAGAAACGGCAAATATTTGCCTAAGCAACGTCAGTCTTGACCTATTCTCCGACAGCGACAATGAAAGTAATGCTTCTAATGCCGAGATGTGTCTTGTTGGAAATTCAGATTCAGATTCAGAGGATGAAGAGGTAAGCTTTCTTGAACTTAAAAAGCAAGTTAAGAAATTTTCTAAGAGTGCTTTAATTAAGACCTTTGAAGAAACCCTTGATTATTGTCATGAACAGAAATTAGAGTTAAGAGACCTTAAGGAACAAATTCTAGACATTACTGAGGAAAACCAAATTCTAAAAGCTAAAGCCAAAAAGCTCAAGTCTAAAGTTATGGCTACCCCAACTATAACGTCAGACATGACAAATGCTGAGAAAAACGCTCTTGAATCTAAAGTTAAGGCTAGTGATGCCATAACTTCAGAGCTCAAACTCAACATTAAGCATCTTCAAGCTAAAGTTACAGCTAGTGATGCTATAACTTCTGAGCTGAAGAAAGTCAATGAGATTTTAAAAGATGAACTTAATGGCAAAGATAGTGTGGTTTCCGAACATAAGAGAGAAATTACATTTCTCTCTAAGCAATTTAAAGAAGCTAGTGATAGTATGTCTGAACTTAAGAAACAACATGAAAATGAGAAACGTGTCTTGAATGAACGTTTTGATAAATTTCGTGAAAATTTTGAGAAAGGCAACACTTCCAAGGATTCAAGTGTAGATCAATCGAAATGTGAAAAAGAAATTGAGTCCTTGAAAGAATTACTCTTACATGCACGAAAAGTTCATGATAAGTGGGAAGGAAGCACAAAGGTTTTAAATTTCCTTACTGAACAATCTGATAATAACATGAAGATGGGACTTGGTCATGAATGCTATAGCCATAGAGACCATGATAAATGCAAATCTAATCCTTCTTATCACGATTTCAGAAAAAGAAAATATGTTAATCTTCCAGAATACTTGATTTGCAATTACTGTGGCTCTACTGGACATATTCAAGTCAATTGTGTCAAACTTGCTTGGGATAAGCAAAAGAATGTCGTGTAATACTCCGTATTTATGTGTCTTTGGGTACTCTATCGAGTAGGCCTTACTCTGTCGAGTAAGGGTGAGTTGCGTTTTAAAATAGTTTCTGACCTGTTGGGTACTCGATCGAGTAACTAGGATACTCGATCGAGTAAGGGGGCACTCGATCGAGTACCTTAGCTACTCGATCGAGTAGCTCGGTTAGCGAGTGATAATTCGACGGGTTTTGTTAATAACACGGATTAATATATAAATCTTTCCGTCACTTTCATAATACACTTTTACAAACCTAATAACATTAAAAGGGAGATTCAAGTTACGTTCTTCGCATTCATCCGTGTTGTTGACAAATCCCGGAGCTTGAGAGGTCGGATTCCATCGTTCTTTATACCTTTGTGATCCTTGCGTCGAGGGTAAGATCTACATACCAATTTTATAGTATTTCGTCAAGTTTCGTTAAACCCTAATTTTGGGATTGGGGGTTTTGTGTTAGTTTTGTGATTGTTAGTAATTATGTGATTATATGTTAGGAGGAGGATTCGTAGAAAAGGATTTGTGATACAGATGTTGAGACCGTCTGATTGTGTTGCTTTGTTCCCGGGTAGGATTTCCTACTCAGTATTAGTCCCATAATGGGATATTGGTTGATGTGTTGTGTTTGGTTGTTTGATATAGTAATTGTATTGTGATTGTGGTTGTGATCGTTGTCTATGGTTCGCGAGGCGTGGCCTCGGGCCGAGTGGGGTCACTTGCGGGAGTGGCTTCATGCCCTAGTTTCGCCTTCTGTGGAACCCGCCACAGAAGGGATGTGCACATTAATGGACAGGGTTATCGCTCATTATGAGGAGCGGGGATTTGGTGGGTACGGCTGCGGTCCCCCATCGCGGGCTGGTCCAAAGGGACGATCGGTGATTGAGATTGTTGGAATTGGTGTGGTTGTGTGTGTGACGGTTAAGCTGTCTTTTTATCTTATTGTTGATATATATTGAGTTGTGTGATTAGTACTGACCCCGTTTAAATGTTTTAAAAACTGTGGTGATCCATTCGGGGTGGTGAGCGATTATTGAGCGGTATGATGATGACGCGTATGGGATAGCCGGGATGAGTCATCACATGGCGATTAAGTCTTTCAATTGTGTCGACGATGTTTTATAGCTTTGATAGTTTTAGCAGTAGACCGTCAGAGGATCTTGTATTTCTTTTTATCAGTTTGGTATTGCTATGTAATCACTTTAAACTTTATTTACTTTTAAAGTTATTTCGTTATTGTCTTATGAATATCATGCCTCGGGTAACCGAGATGGTGGCATCCTTATACCTGAGTGATCCTGGTAAGGCACTTGGAGTGTGGGGGTGTTACAAATGGTATCAGAGCGACGATCCTGAAACCTGTAACCAATGAATCCAATGAATATAGGGAGTCAATTAAAATGAACCCGGGGTAAAGGTTGTAGGAGCTATTGCAAAGACTTGGGAGACGTCCTAAAGTCGCGAACTTGCCCTACAATTTTGAACCGGTCACTATGGGATATGAGTCGGGATCGCTATGTGTTTACCTTGTGTATTGTGTACCTATGTAGTGATGTGTGGCATGAATCAGTGGATGTATGTATGTTGAGAGTGAGGAATGTGTAGAAAAAATGGTGATGATGTGATTTCGTATGTTGTTGATTGAAAGCATGTTGCATGATAGTTGGTTTACAATGTTGGTTAGAATTGTTAAAAAAGTGTATGAGAATGATGAGTAATGTGTTGGAAATGGATGAATTGATTGGAAAAGATGGAGTAGCAATTGCATGAGAATATGAATTTTGTGATTATGAATATGTTTAGGTGACGAAGTGTATTTGTAATGTTGTTGTATTAGTAACATGGAGATAGGATTTGTAATGTATGAGAATGTTTTGTGTTACGAAAAGTTATAAAATTTAAAGTATGCGGTTAGTACATGACTAATGAGTTAAATAATATATGTGCATGATGGATGTTGTTGCTTGATTTTTGAAGATGGTAACATGAGATTAGCAATACTGGTTTTATGAGTACTGAGTCGTTTTGTCTACCTTGTTGTTGTTTAAGTCGTTTGGGAAGTAAAAATCAATAGTTGTGTTTTTCGTTTATAAAGAGGTTGTCTTTAAATTGTTATAACTTGAGATGCATAAATGATTTTGATTTGATTCCAATTGGAGGTGATAGCTTGTCCTTTTACGATTCTAACGATAGGTCACACGCCCAAAACGACCAAGTAATAAGTGAGTTATGACTGTTTTACGAAAACTGGACAGTGCTGAGAATTGGGGTACTCGATCGAGTAGCCTTGGTACTCGATCGAGTAAGGGAGAACTCGATCGAGTACGTTAGTTACTCGATCGAGTAGCCCTGGTGATTTGTTTTACGTGCTTCTGATCTTCACCTACTCGATCGAGTAAGGCTGGCCTGTACTCGATCTAATGACCCCTGTTTTGGGTCATATGCTTATCTTTTGACATTCGTTGCATATTATGTTTAATTCAAAGTTGTTATTTTGCTTCTTTATGCATTGTTTTACATGTATGTTGGTCTTGATACGTAAGTTACCCAATCTTATGGTGTAGTGAGTGGCACCTGTAGTGAGTAGGAGTTCGGTTGGAGGACATGAGTTATATGTGTTGTGATAGATAGTGGAAAAAGAAAAGGAAGATTGGTATGGTTTATAGAGACATAGAGCATGTTTTGTGAGATGAGATGAGCGATATGTTTGTATGTTGAGTAATGTAAAAGTAAATGAATGTGGGCAAGGGATGATGTGAGTTTATGGAACGTGAGAATGAAAAGATTGAAATGAGGGACGCAAATGGTGGCACCTTGAGATGTGTAAAGAATCATGGAGGGGGATGGTTAGGAGTCGTGTGGGTTAAGAATATACATAGTGAAAGTTCGTTTTAAAGGGGTTGAGAAGAGTGGTATATAGTGAACTTTGTGGAGACATGTCGCGAGGTGGATTTGTAGACAGTGAGTGAGTTTGGAAGATTTGGTTTATTAAGAGGTGAAACTACGTGTGATTTCTTTGGGCATTTAACGGTATGAAATAAATTTTGATTTCTAGAGATGTACGAAGGAGATGCAATTGTTTGAACAGTGAACGTTGATTTTATGGATAGATTAGTGGCAAGTGTGAGTGATAGCATAATAAGAGAAGATCCATGGTAAGAAAGAATGAGATGATATCGATATAAATAATGGGATGTGAGTCTTGGAGCAATGAGAAAGCAACCGGAACACTAAAGAGTTAAGAAGAAGTAATAAGGAGTTTTATGGTTAATTGATTTTGTCGAGTGTAAAAGAAAAGAATGAGGGGAGTAAAACTAGGAAAACTGTTGACCGGAGTTATGTGATATAAAAGTAAGGAATCCTCAAGATGTATGATACTATCATGGGGATTTGAGTTAACGGTTACATAGGAGTCTCGGGACAACATGATTATTCATGGGTTTTGAGGAATTAAGGGAATAAGAAGTTGGTAGAATATCTGCACGATATGAGAATTTTGGTGGAAAGTTAGATGACGATACAATTAATATAATATTGGGAATAACGTTGAGGTAATTTTGTTGATGGGTTTGATGTTCTTTATTTGGGGATGTTAACCAAAGATAGGAGAAAAACCGTGTTGTTTTGATATGAGTGTAAGAAGTTGGATATACGAGCAGTGGTGGTATTGTGGTGTTGTCACTAGTGGTTAAGGGTGATGATAGATAAGAAAGACAGCAGTCCTAGAGAGGTTGATTTTACAAAGGCCGGATTGATATGTATGGTTGTAAGGGAGTATAAGATGTGGTTATATGAGGCGAGCGCTAGTGGTTGAATATTAATGGTATGGCATGAGGTGATGGTTATGCGAATGGGAAAATATGTTATGAGGGGCATATGAGTTAAGCTCGGGCGACAGGTAACCTTTATCGAGTGGTAACTTACGTGATCAGGATTGACTAGTTGGATGTGATTATGGGTCTATGATGTGTATAAATGTTTGTGTGAGGTTCTGACCTCACGAGAAGCGGTATGGTGTGATAGTTATAAAGATGTTATATGAATGTTTGTGATATATGTAGGGTACGACAATCTGATGGAATGAGGCTAAAAAGGTAATAATTTGATTGATTTGGCATGGCTAGTTATAATTTTAGGTGTATTGACAACACATGCGTATTCCGTGAAATGGTGGAGATGATGTTCATGAGGTGCTTATCTGTTTATCCATATAATATGTTGCGTTGTGATTTAATAAAGTGGGTTTGAGTAAGTTTTTCTTGTCCGAGAAGTTGAGTCAGTGCTTATGGGATTGTGTAAGTTGTGATGACTATCGACGTGGTTGTGGTGCCTCGGGTGGTGATCCGGGCACGATATATAGTGTTGTGATGCGGGTATTTTCGCACTGCGGTGTGGCTGTTGGTGGCGGTGTTGTGATGTCGTCACCGGTTGTGGTGGAGTAGGCGGAATGATTATGATTCGGGTTTCGAAAGTACATACCAGTCATACATAGATTGTTGTTTTGTTTGATGTTTCTTCCTGTGAGTCTCAGTTTGTACAGATAGACAGTTGTTTTGTTATCGATGTTTCTTACCAGTTAAGTTTTGGAATGAGGGTAGAGTATGATATGAAAGAGAGTTGTATATGTTTTCGTTGTTGTCATGTTATAGTGACATTCTGTTGATGGGACACAGTTGTCAGAAGTTGTTATGGTACTTTTGATCATGTTTTAAGATGAGGCATCGGTAGTCATAGTCATGGCAAGTGATTCGTAGAACAGGTGTGGTAATGATCTGATATAGGCAGGTGGTTCATAATCCTTTGTTGAGACAGTGAGTGTAGGGTGTTGAATAATAAGTGTCGTGTTAAGTTATGTATGAGTCTTGCGGTAATGAAAGAAAGGAACTTGAGGATCTAGTGTGAGTGTACGTAACAAGTGTGGATCGTGAGTTATGCTTTTGGCGATAAGCGTTTTATATAGTTTATATAGAGAGGTGTGTCATGTTGCGGTAATAGGGAACAAGTGAAGTTTTGGTTATGTTAAAGATTTTGTGGTATAGGTTAAGTGGTGTGCCGAGTGAAGTGAGGTGGGAGAACTGTTTAAGTAAGAGAACCTTGGAAATAGGAATGGTTATAGAAATGAGGTTATAGGCGGTTATCTTTGACATGCGGTGGTGATGAGGATAATGAGATGATATGGCTAAGGATTTAGTATTAGTGAGTTACGAGGACGTAACATTTATCTAAAGAGGAGTAGGATGCGATAAAAGTGAGTTTCATGGTTGTGCATGTTGTAAAATAATTGGAAGTAGAGTGTTAGCATAGCGTAAAGGAGGGATTTGTTTTGTGGTTGATGTTGTTAAAAGGCCATGGCCGTGCTTGTAGTAGTGTGATGTTTAGGAGTTCGAGAGTTTTGATAGTGGCGTGATGATGTTTATGAGTGTAAGTAAACTTCGAGGACGAAGTTCCTTTTAAGGGTGGTAGAATGTAACATTCCGTTTGATGTGATGGGTATTTTGATATTGGATTGGCCCTGGATAATGTATTAAGGAGCTAGGTTGTTATGTATGGAGTTAGTGTCGGGAGAGTTTATGATGTAGTTGATACGACATCGTGAGCGAGGTGAGGAGGTAGGAATAGTTGGTAGAGTTGGTGTTAAGAGTTCATGGTTTCATGTTCTGTAAGATGGGGTTTTGTTTTGAGTTCTTAGTAGCTTTGTTGCGTCTTGACCGAGTTAGTATGTTTGTTTTTATGTATGGGTTGAACTTCGGGGACGAAGTTCTTTT
The DNA here is from genome assembly GCF_048544455.1 of Silene latifolia. NCBI lineage: Eukaryota > Viridiplantae > Streptophyta > Magnoliopsida > Caryophyllales > Caryophyllaceae > Silene > Silene latifolia. The sequence continues at coordinate 18,513,328 of NC_133533.1, read as the reverse complement.
TAAGGAGGGAAGACTGTAATACTCCGTATTTATGAGTCTTTGGGTACTCTATCGAGTAGGCCTTACTCTGTCGAGTAAGGGTGAGTTGCGTTTTAAAATAGTTTCTGACCTGTTGGGTACTCGATCGAGTAACTAGGATACTCGATCGAGTAAGGGGGCACTCGATCGAGTACCTTAGCTACTCGATCGAGTAGCTCGGTTAGCGAGTGATAATTCGACGGGTTTAGTTAATAACACGGATTAATATATAAATCTTTCCGTCACTTTCATAATACACTTTTACAAACCTAATAACATTAAAAGGGAGATTCAAGTTACGTTCTTCGCATTCATCCGTGTTGTTGACAAATCCCGGAGCTTGAAGGTCGGATTCCATCGTTCTTTATACCTTTGTGATCCTTGCGTCGAGGGTAAGATCTACATACCAATTTTATAGTATTTCGTCAAGTTTCGTTAAACCCTAATTTTGGGATTGGGGGTTTTGTGTTAGTTTTGTGATTGTTAGTAATTATGTGATTATATGTTAGGAGGAGGATTCGTAGAAAAGGATTTGTGATACAGCTGTTGAGACCGTCTGATTGTGTTGCTGTTCCAGGTAGGATTTCCTACTCAGTATTACTCCCATAATGGGATATTGGTTGATGTGTTGTGTTTGGTTGTTTGATATAGTAATTGTATTGTGATTGTGGTTGTGATCGTTGTCTATGGTTCGCGAGGCGTGGCCTCGGCTGAGTGGGGTCACTTGCGGGAGTGGCTTCATGCCCTAGTTTCGCCTTCTGTGGAACCCGCCACAGAAGGGATGTGCACATTAATGGACAGGGTTATCGCTCATTATGAGGAGCGGGGATTTGGTGGGTACGGTGCGGTCCCCCATCGCGGGTGGTCCGTGGACGATCGGTGATTGAGATTGTTGGAATTGGTGTGGTTATGTGTGTGACGGTTAAGTTGTCCTGTTTATCTTATTGTTGATATATATAAGTTGTGTGATTAGTACTGACCCGTTTAAATGTTTTAAAAACTGTGGTGATCCATTCGGGGTGGTGAGCGGTTATTGAGCGGTATGATGTGACGCGTATGGGATAGTCGGGATGAGTCATCACATGGCGATTCTGAAGTCTTTCGCTGTGTCAGACGATGTTTTATAGCTTTGATAGTTTTAGCAGTAGACCGTCTGAGGATCTTGTATTTCTTTTTATCAGTTTGGTATTGCTATGTAATCACTTTAAACTTTATTTACTTTTAAAGTTATTTCGTTATTGTCTTATGAATATCATGCCTCGGGTAACCGAGATGGTGGCATCCTTATACCTGAGTGGTCCTGGTAAGGCACTTGGAGTGTGGGGGTGTTACATGTCGAATCTGTTAAGACTTGTGATTTCATAGTGGAAGATGATGTCTCAACTATAGATGAATCTAACAATGAAGAACGTAATAATGAGTTTAGATGGACTTATGAAATGGCTTTCGATTACTCATCTGTTCCTCCAAAATCAGACAAAATAAATGAGAATCAAAAGCATACATTCAAGTCTAAAGTTCATAACACTAAACCTAGAGTGTCTCATGAATGTATAAGACCCAGAGCTACTTTTGTTAGAACAAAACCTAGAGTACCTTATGTTCCGATTGTTAGACAAAGACCAAGACAACCCAATGTTAAAGCCAAAAGAACAATAAGACAAGTATGGGTTAGAAAGGATCAAATCTACAGAGTCACTAACCATAGAGGACCCAACTTAGCTTGGGTACCTAAAAGCTATATTTGACTCATTTGTAGGAAGTAGTGAAAGAAAATAATCTATGGTATCTCGACAGTGGATGCTCGAGACACATGACAGGAGACATAAATCTTTTTCTTTCACTAGAGCCCTTCTTTGGTGGCAAAGTTACTTTTGGAGATAACAAGAAGGGTAGGATTATTGGAGTAGGAAAAATTGGAATTTCAACCTCTCATTCAATCGATAACGTATATCTGGTAAGTGGTCTTAAACATAACTTACTTAGTATTTCTCAATTATGTGACAAAGGTAACAAAGTTGTTTTTCATGCCGATGTTTGTCGTATCATAATTGAAGGTACTAGTAATGTTTTACTTGAGGGTCACCGTAGGAAGAATGTGTATATGATTGACTTAAATGTTGTCAATACAAATTCTTTCTCGTGTATGAAAGTAACCCTAGATGAGTCTTGCTTGTGGCACAAGAGGTTTGCACACATTAGTCCAACTATTTTAAAGAAACTTAAGTCTATGGATTTAGTTGAAAGTTTGCCCTCGATTAAATTCGAGCTAGAGAAAATGTGTGACTCATGTGCCCGCTGCAAACATGTTAGATCCTCATTTAAACCTAAAAGAGTAGTTAGCACTAAACGACCACTTGAGATGGTACACATGGATTTATGTGGACCTATGAAAGTTAGAAGCCGTGGTGGATCAAAGTATATATTTGTTCTAGTCGACGATTACTCAAGGTATGTCTGGCCAATATTTCTTTCCTCTAAAGATGAAACTTTCGATGAATTTGTGGCATTAATGAAGCTTGCCCAAAATAAATATGATAAAAAGCTAATTTCGATTCAGAAGGATCACGGCACGGAATTTGATAATCAATTGTTTATAGAATTTTGTAGGGAAAATGGTGTGGGGCATAACTTCTCCGCACCATGTACCCCACAACAAAATGGTGTCGTGGAACGTATGAATCGAACTCTAGAGGATATGGCTCGTACTTTGCTTTTGTGTAGTGGCCTTCGTAGAAGTTTTTGGGCAGAAGTTGTTAGTACCGCATGCTATGTGCATAATAGAGCTATAAACCGACCAATTTTGAAAAAGACTCCCTATGAACTTTTAAGAGGGAGAAAACCCAATATATCACATCTCCGTTGCTTCGGGAGCAAATGCTTTGTTCACAATAATGGAAAAGACAATTTAGGAAAATTTGACCCCCGAAGTGACGAAGCTGTTTTTCTTGGATATTCGTATCTTAGCAAAGCTTACAAAGTGTTCAATAAAAGAACCTTGCACATAGAAGAAAGTTTTCATGTTCGCTTTGACGAAGATAATGTGTTTGATAAAGTTGAACAAGAAGATGAGGATCCACATGAGCCCGATTTCTTTTTAGCAAGAAATGATCCTTTAAATGAAGATGAAGATATTCAAGGTATCAATGATGAACTAGATAACTCTGCAAACAATCCTAAGGGAATTGATGAGTCTGTAGTTAATGATACTATTGACCCTTCCTTAAATAAGGAAAAAGATCTTGAAGTTATACCTAATGATGTTGTAACTTCCGATCCAAATCATGATAATTCTAATGAAGTTAGTGATACTTTTGAAGAAAATCCCAAGTCTAACTCAGGGAGGACAAATCATGATTCCTCGTCTGCAGATGGTGCGAGTTCATCAAATGATAATGAGCCTAGAGTTCTCAAAAAGTGGAAATATCAAAGCTCCCACCCTTTGGACAAAATCCTAGGGGATCTAGAACAACGCATTAAAACTAGAAGGTCCTTGAATAATTTCTGCTCGTTCTTCTCTTTTCTGTCAACCATTGAACCTACCAATATCAAAGAAGCTCTTGCTAAACCTGATTGGATAACTGCTATGCAAGATGAGCTTCAACAATTCGAACGCAATAAGGTATGACACTTAGTGCCACGACCTAGTGATCGAACTGTTATTGGTACAAGATGGGTGTTTAGAAATAAACTGGACGATGCAGGACTTATTACAAGAAACAAGGCACGAGTAGTTGTCCAAGGCTACAATCAACAAGAAGGGATCGATTATGACGAGACCTTCGCACCCGTATCAAGACTTGAGGCTATCCGTCTCATTATTGCCTTTGCTGCTCATAAAGGAATGAAATTATTCCAAATGGACGTTAAGACTGCATTTCTTAATGGCTATTTGGAAGAAGAAGTTTATGTAGAACAACCTCCCGGATTTTTAGATAGCAAGTTTCAAAACCACGTTTATAAATTAGACAAAGCTTTATATGGTTTGAAACAAGCTCCAAGGGCATGGTATGACAGATTATCCAAGTTTTTATTACAAAATAATTTTAAAAGAGGATCTATCGATAAAACCTTGTTCCTAAAATCAGAGGGTTCTAATTTACTTGTTGTGCAAATTTATGTAGACGATATAATATTCGGTTCTACTAATGAAAAATTGTGTAAGTATTTTTCAGATCTAATGACTTCTGAGTTTGAAATGAGCATGATGGGAGAATTGAAGTACTTTCTAGGTTTACAAATTCAACAAACAAAGGATGGTATAAAGATTCACGAACAGAAATATATCAAGGAACTAATTCGAAAATTCGGTATGGAAAATGCAAAATCTTACGATACACCTATGGTACCTGATAAGAAGATGACTATAGATGAACATGGTAAGTGTGTTGATGAGACTACATATCGAGGTATGATTGGTTCACTTTTATATTTAACTGCAAGTCATCCTGATATAATGTATAATGTATGTGTCTGTGCGCGATATCAATCGTGTCCTAAAGAGTCACATATGATTGCAGTTAAACGTATCTTGAGATATTTAATTGGTACATCAAATTTGTACTTATGGTATCCACTTGAGTGTAATTTCGATCTAGTAGGGTATTCAGATGCAGATTATGTAGGATGCTCTTTAGATAGGAAAAGCACTTCTGGGTATGCACCATTTGTTGGACCTTGTATCATCACATGGGGATCAAAGAAACAAAATTCAATTGCAATGTCTACTGCTGAAGCCGAGTATGTATCTGCTGGACTGGTATTGTAACACCCCGATTTATAAAGGAGCCTCTAGCAAGACATTCCCTAATAAACCGGACTGTTACCATCTCGGTTTCCCGAGGTAGTGAATAACAAATTAAACTCCAAGGCAAATTACATAATTTCTTTAACTTAACTTTTTACAAACCTCATTTACATCAAATTACAAAGAACTAACATAAATAAAAGTGAAAGTCTTCTAAATGATGATCTAGCTACTAAGTCTTCTGATCCAGTGTCTCACGCCCATCAAGCTCCCATCCTATCTCATAAACCTGTCAAGTCTGCTCCCCAATATTTGGATCGTCGCAGGTGTTCACGAATACACAGGGTCAACCACGAGGTTGAGTAGGGAATACAATGAAACAACAAAGTATGATATGCACGCTCCTCCGTCACCTCCATCTCCATCTCAACTCATATCTCATAACCCGGACAACCCAGCCATACCGATCCCCGGTAGACTATATATCGACCGAAGCCGATCTGCCAGCTCGCAGCTGAGGACACCAGGGCAAGTCCTGCAGAACCCGCCTGGGCCTTATCACAACATCATCATCATCACCACACCACGTCACCACAACATCCTCCATCTCCAATGCATGTGAATGCTCAAGAAATTAATGCAACACAATATGTATATCATTGAACTGGTAAATCATAGAATCATGCCGGTTACCGAATGTTGTGATAATATACTCAATACGATCAATTCAGTCAAGCACGTTCCAGGATATGAATCATAACATGAATCAACAACCACGAATCCAATCAACGTTCACAGTTTGGTCATATGAAACACAAACAAGTCAACACAATTCAACAACAACGATAATAAGTCAAGTGTATTTCCCTACCTCAATACCGCAGTCAAATAGTTGGGTGCTCAGTAATATTCCACAACAATTCGCCCTCTTATCGATAGACAAAAAGAATTTGGTTTGCTCAAAATCATTAAAGAAGGTTGATATAAAATTCCATCTTACGAAGAAAAGCAAGGACTCTGATAGCCAACAGGTAGTTGTTCCAAATCAACTGAAAGGCACGTACTCCTTTGAGGAAAACAAGATCAAGGAATGAAAAAGAGGAAAACAAAGGCTCATGCTTGAATCTTGATTGCTTGATTATATGAAGGACTTTGACGGCTCAATTGTTGCCAAAAAAACCAAGTTAAGGTTTTGGTATAATAAATAAGATGATGGTAATATATGTTGAGATCTAGGTTTAGTAATAGGAGTAGGTAGAATAAGGTAGATGGACGTAGCAAAGAGTGAAAGGGAATAAAAAAAAGGTAATAAAATATTTAATAGACTATTTACCATGAAACCAAATACAATAATTAGTGTTTAAAACGAAAACCAATTAAATATTATAATGCCATATAAAATAGTCGGGTATTACAATCTTCCCTCCTTAAAAGGAACTTCGTCCCCGAAGTTTAAATTTAGAAAAATAAAACCAGTTTAAAACTTCGAGTGGTATTACATTCCATCCTCCTTAAAACAAAGTTCGTCCTCGAACGTAAACTTTTCGAAAATGAATAAAATGACAAGGTAAAGTTTGGCCAATATAATGCAGTACGTGGTGAGGGTAGGAGCATATGAGGGGTTAGGCGGCATTAGGAGGAGACTTAGGATTAATGTTAGATTATATACAATGTAGGGTTTGATATATATATATAGAATTGTAACCGTGATTATAAATAAGAAAAAGAAGTTGGATTTCCGGCTTAACTAATGTTGCTAGGACTTTAAGATAGTAAAATAATATAAATAAATCAGTTTTTAATAAAAATAGCAATACCAGCTTAACGAAAATATTAAAAATATTAGGAGTATTACACTCTTTCTCCCTTAAAAGAAACGCGCCACCCCGTAACGATAACCAAATATCCACAAGCATAAGACAAACACAAGTAGTACATATACATAAGCTCTAAAACGCGAAGTGTTATATTCTATCCCCCTTAAGAAACTTTGTCCCCAAAGTTGAACATACGATGTAGTATGTGGCACTTAAAGAACCACAACATTGACCGAATAATAACAAATTAAAACAGCAGACTCCATGCCTGGTCAATTCTCAGTCAGCCAATCATAACATACCACTTAGCCAGATCGTAAACCATCAAGATTTTACAATCCTATCCTCCTTAAAACATGGTTACGTCCCCGTAAGCCCATTATAATGTTCCACATCCAATGTTCAAGAAGATTACTGAAACAATAGACACAATTCGTCTGATAAGCTAATTACTCTATACTGACAACTAGCATCCGACTTTTCAAGCAACAAAACACACTTGTCAATTTCATGCTACGCATTACACAAAATCAAGGTAACAAATACTTGGATGCTTTGACACCAAATTAACACATTTACATCAATGTAGACAATCAACTAACTCATAGTTCATACTTGACGAATTAAAATATTTCATATCAGTAATCATATCATAGAAGTAAAATCCATATTTTTGCAAATCAGGTTTAGAGAAAGACACTAGGCAAAATTCAAGTAATGTAGTAGCGTTTGTATAATTGAGACTACTTTACATAAAACTCACCGAAACAAATAAGATTACATTATCATATAACAAGGTTCATACTCATATCATATGCCTACCGTTCATGCTATAGAATTCATATCAGAGTATTACATGGTTACATCACATAATTCATATTTGATTAAACTTTTATATGAAACTCACATAACTTACAATTTCAACAATCAAACATCATGCAACAACTTTCAAAATTCATAATTAAATAACCGCTTAGCTATTTCGCGAGCTATTATCGTTTTTAGGAAATATAATGAATTAACTAATCATTGGAAAGAGAATCAATTGTAAAGCTTAAGGAATTTATTTATAACAAATTTTACAACTCAGTTGGTCGGAACAAAAAATTTTTACAGCAATTAGACAGAAAATTGGGCAACTTGCAAAAATCACTATTAAATAACGACTCGTTAAGATTTTACGTGGCTTATCATTTTGAAAACGTGAATGAATATTCTAAACAGTAGAGTTGGAATTATGCATAAACAATAAACACGTTTTAAATGGTTTCTTTTTCAAAAACATGGGTCGAAACAGAATCGTGCATAATGATCGACCACTCAACTAAAATATTTATTTCTCTCAAAATATAATTCATATTAGCATGAAACTAAAAGCATTGAAAAGCTAAATCAGAATGTTATCACACATAAAATTTTCACCATCATATAGAGAACACATTTTAAATGGCGGCCTGTACAAACAAGGTAACGTTCTGGAATTTATTAAAATTTTTGGTTCCTTTAAATTACTTCACATTATCACACAACCATTCTTCCTCCAACACATGTTACATATCATTTGAGGCATAGAAATCACGTTGCACCATATACATGTAATTGCCATCTAGAAAACGGTAAAGATTGCGAAACCGAAAATAAAATCAACTAAATAACTCAATAATCATGTATGTATAGACAATGCATTAGTTTCTCATCGTAACAATCACAACTTATTTAAATACGAAAATATATCCTAGAAATCACTAAGGTGTTACTTATTGAATACTAACCTTATAACTAAATTAAATGTATATAATTAGACGTAAAAATTGGCATGAAATTTTCAACACACAACTATATACATTCATGGCTTAGGGCAACACATTCCACATACCACTAGACATGGATTGCTAAGGCAATTAGTAAAATAATAACAATCATAAATCTCAAAATTCGATCACATTTGCCTAGTAAGCAAAACAGTAAACTCTTGCAAAGAATAAGACATTCAACAAGAAGTATATACACACTTAGAATAACAGCAAAACAATTATCAATGGACACGACACCCGTTTCGGTCTACTAGTTTTACACATAGGGCTTAACTTGATTCTTCATCCTGTAACAACATAGCCTGGTTGGCTCTACTAACCATTCCAGTCAATCAGGGTCATATCCCTCCTACATCTAACCTCTTAGGTAGCTATAGCTTAGGGTGCCTCTATGATCAACTCATTAAACATATCATTATATTATATCTCTACCTAAGGGTTCAGGGATCAGAAAGCCGCATGCATATCATCATATAATTCATAATTCACAACTCATGTCATCCATACACTAAAATTTCACTCAATTATTCAAATAAGTCAGCATGCCAATATTAACCATATTCTTTCATAGCACATCTTTAACCGTGTATCACATCATTACTTACCTCATTCCGCTCCTGCAAAACTGTTAGTATAATATAGGCAAGGTCTGATCCTTTATTTTGTTACTACCCACTCTCTGGATCACTCAAGGGTTACCAGGTTAGACTGAAAGGGCCAGTGGCTTGGTTTGAGGGGGCCCCTAACTCATTCCAATCCTGGGGGCTCCTAACAGTTACTAGCCTGAGTTCATTTTATTTGACTCTTCCTATGTTCATTATTTTTGTTCATTTGTTTTTAGGCCTGAGGATCGTTCGCTCTGATACCACTTTGTAACACCCCGATTTATAAAGGAGCCTCTAGCAAGACATTCCCTAATAAACCGGACTGTTACCATCTCGGTTTCCCGAGGTAGTGAATAACAAATTAAACTCCAAGGCAAATTACATAATTTCTTTAACTTAACTTTTTACAAACCTCATTTACATCAAATTACAAAGAACTAACATAAATAAAAGTGAAAGTCTTCTAAATGATGATCTAGCTACTAAGTCTTCTGATCCAGTGTCTCACGCCCATCAAGCTCCCATCCTATCTCATAAACCTGTCAAGTCTGCTCCCCAATATTTGGATCGTCGCAGGTGTTCACGAATACACAGGGTCAACCACGAGGTTGAGTAGGGAATACAATGAAACAACAAAGTATGATATGCACGCTCCTCCGTCACCTCCATCTCCATCTCAACTCATATCTCATAACCCGGACAACCCAGCCATACCGATCCCCGGTAGACTATATATCGATTGAAGCCGATCTGCCAAAAGACAACAGAGGACACCAGGGCAAGTCCTGCAGAACCCGCCTGGGCCTTATCACAACATCATCATCATCACCACACCACGTCACCACAACATCCTCCATCTCCAATGCATGTGAATGCTCAAGAAATTAATGCAACACAATATGTATATCATTGAACTGGTAAATCATAGAATCATGCCGGTTACCGAATGTTGTGATAATATACTCAATACGATCAATTCAGTCAAGCACGTTCCAGGATATGAATCATAACATGAATCAACAACCACGAATCCAATCAACGTTCACAGTTTGGTCATATGAAACACAAACAAGTCAACACAATTCAACAACAACGATAATAAGTCGAGTGTATTTCCCTACCTCAATACCGCAGTCAAATAGTTGGGTGCTCAGTAATATTCCACAACAATTCGCCCTCTTATCGATAGACAAAAAGAATTTGGTTTGCTCAAAATCATTAAAGAAGGTTGATATAAAATTCCATCTTACGAAGAAAAGCAAGGACTCTGATAGCCAACAGGTAGTTGTTCCAAATCAACTGAAAGGCACGTACTCCTTTGAGGAAAACAAGATCAAGGAATGAAAAAGAGGAAAACAAAGGCTCATGCTTGAATCTTGATTGCTTGATTATATGAAGGACTTTGACGGCTCAATTGTTGCCAAAAAAACCAAGTTAAGGTTTTGGTATAATAAATAAGATGATGGTAATATATGTTGAGATCTAGGTTTAGTAATAGGAGTAGGTAGAATAAGGTAGATGGACGTAGCAAAGAGTGAAAGGGAATAAAAAAAAGGTAATAAAATATTTAATAGACTATTTACCATGAAACCAAATACAATAATTAGTGTTTAAAACGAAAACCAATTAAATATTATAATGCCATATAAAATAGTCGGGTATTACAGGTATGTTCTCAATTACTTTGGTTAAAGCAACAACTATGTGATTATGGTATAAATGTAGGTCGTATGCCTATTATGTGTGACAATACGAGTGCTATAGTAATTTCTAAGAACCCTGCTCAGCACTCGAGGACCAAACATATAGATATTAGACACCATTTTCTACGAGATCACGTAGAGAAGGGCAACATTTCACTTGAATTTTTTAGTAACGAAAGGCAATGGGCTGATATCTTGACTAAGCCGTTAGCTAGAAAATGCTTTGAGTTATTGAGACTAGAGATTGGTTTAATTAGCAATAATTAAATCCGTCATAATTATGTCTGGGAACCTGAATGACTGGCTAGGAAGATGAGATTGTACGATTGTGTCCGTATGTTTTGTTGCAAGTTTAATTATGTTAAATAATGTTTATTTTACGTGATATATCTTGCTTATGTGTATGGTAATATTTAATATTCTGTATATTCACATATTCTTACAAAAATTCGATCAATAGACTCCTCAATTGGTATAATAAAATGCATAAATATAATAAAATCTACAATAAAATGCCTCAATTCAAGCTTGAGCAATTGAGGAGTCCACATATTTAGACATTTTATTATTCTATCTCGATTTGTTGTAAACAAGTAGAGGCCAAATTGGACTCATGAGAGCCCAATATTGGACCGGCCGAAACCCTAGAGGCCGAAACCTCTAAACCCTAGCCTCCTACTTGTTCGTCAAGTTATTTAGGATTTCACACCTTCCAGAATATTCTAAACCCTAATTTCTAACAACTATAAATACCTCTCTTCATTCAACAATTATTTGTGACACACATCTACAATTTTCAAGAGAAAAATATTTAAGCAAAAATTATTTGAGCTTTAATTCTTATTTTACAAATTGCTTATACAAAAGTTGCGCATCATATTTGGCAATCACTCAAAGGAAATCGTTATAGGATACTAAGTACACAAAGATATTATACTCACTCGCATAACGTGAGATTAGTATTTATCGTTGTACTTTTCTTATTAACGTAAGAACAATCTAGAGTATTTAGCGATACTCAATCTGAGTTATAATCATATTGTTGATTATACGAGTGGATTGATAATTTTTGTAATCCGTAGAAAGGTACTAATTACACTAGTAGAAAAAGTGCCATTGACATCGGTTATTTTGCCCCATTTACATCGGTTTTATGGCGATGTTTCTGGAGGCGACGTATATAGTATTTTTACCTTAACATCGGTTCTAAAACCGATGTTGTGACACCCTTAATTCTAGCCTTAATTAATTACGTAAATTCTACAGAAAAACTGGTAGGATATATTTGTAATTGGTTCAACTAGCCAAAAACCTGTAATTTCAAAAAATTTTCTAAACCAATCACAACATTCCAACATTCCCAAGAGGCGGGTGCCAAAACCTGCAATGCTAACGAACTTTTCTACATGCCATAGCTAAATAAGAAAATAGAATGATACAAACCAAAAATAGAAAAGGGAGACATATGTCCCTTCAAATTATATACAAAACCAAAAGGTAAAAGGTTTACTAATAGAATAGCCAAAACTAGGTCCAAGGTTCCTTGCTCACTAGCTCGTCTGTGACCCCAACAAAGCATCAACGACCTGTCAATCGCATTTTATACAAACACGAAAGCCACAATTCAGTGGGGAGTAACTTCGAGTCCTCCAAGCCACGAATCGTCAAAATTAATGTAACATGTAAACAATATGATAAACAATGTAATTATCATGTAATCTAACCTATGACCCCTAAACTGACCAAACTAAACTATCATGTGAATCATATAACAAATAGTAATCCAAACTCTATCAACCATAGCCGGCTTGCATCTCACCTTCTATGATTCATAGAATCATCAAACAAGACAGGGCAATATATCAAAGACAGGCATAAGTTCTTAGTCCCGTCAATAGTCACTTTGTAACTCGAGTCTATACCACGAGGTAGGGAAGGTAATCGAACCGGTATCTTGGCTCAACGGTTAATATTAATAAAACATGGCCAAGAGACAACACAACCCTAGCCTAAAATCTGCGCAGACCTAGACATGTGGATACACACCACCGCACCCAAGACCCACAACTTTTTTTAAAACAAAGTGAAGTGAGTACCCTAAGAAGTCCACCAAAGGGTTGGCTAGTACTTAAGCTGACCACTTACTATCAAAATAAGTAACTGAGGTCATGCCCCAACTTGGATATAAATCCACTAGTCAGGAACACAAAGGCTATCAAGCAGTGAACATATACTCGTCAAAGACTATAAAGACCTATCTATGATGAAGGCCGAAATACTCACCTAGGACCTAGTCCCAGCTAGTCCCAGCTTGAATACTTTAGCCCACACCACACAAGACTCACCACACAAGTCAAGTAAGACACCCACTTAACCATAAGAGGGCAAAAAGTCCTACTTACCAACATAAATTCTAACATTCTATCATATGAAAGGCTATATAAATGTCTATTCAGCAAACAATCCAACAATATCCTCAATAAGAATTCGATACTAATTTCAAATTCTAACAATATAACCATGTTAAAGGCTTCAGGGAATCTAGGGCCGTTTCTACAATATAAGAAGCTACTTAAATCAACTAATTACACATGTGAGACAAAAATATAATAAATGGCCTAAAACAAGAAAAAGGCCGATTATCTAATTCATTCAACCGAATTTTTACCCGCAACCCCAGCCCTGCGACAGGTACGGGTTAAATTGCGGCTGACCAATCACTCAATTAATCGACATCGCTTGATCAAAGGGACTAAGGCTCGATTTTAAGACAATCAACAAAACATTACAATTATCGCTATAAAATTCATTTTGAGCCTATTAATTACAATTTCATTTTGTAAACTATCCTAACATGTGATAACTATTAATATAAGCACAATTTTACCATTAACATAATTTTTGTTACTAGTATGCTTCAATTCAAAATACTACCCATTTGTTACTTATATTAATTATAACATTAATCAACCTAAAATGACCAATATTGTACGAAAAACCGCGAAACAAGCACGGACCAACCCGGGCCAACCCCAAGGCCGGCCGTGGGCTGCCGTGGGCCTGCCGGCTGCTGGCCGTCACCCCTACACCACCAATTTTTCCATTTTTGTTTAGAAAAAGACCGTCTGAACACTAATTAATCGTTCCCAATTCAACTTTGTTAATTTAAACTAACAAAAGGCATAATTTAAGCATGCATGCAACAATTTTAACATGTGAAAACTACTACCCAAACAAAAATCACCAAACATACAAAAACAACAAAGCATGTGACGATCTTTCGTCGAGTAACTCGAAATATGTTACCTTAAGCTAGAAAATGAGCAATTAGCACCTCAAAAACCCAAACCCTAACAACAACTAGCCGCTATCCTCTACAATATACGAGTCCCCGAACTCGTCCTCCAATTCTTCACCTAAATAAACAATTAAAACACAATAATAAGTACCTAAAACCGAAATTACCGAAAATTCATCTTAAAACAACTTCAAGAAAACTGAAATTAAATTATACCAAGTTGTAGATCTCGACGAGGGGATTCCGGAAAGGTAAATTTCGTGAAAATCCGATAAGAAACGAAGAAATTATGGCCAAAATAGCTTGATTTTTGGTTGAAAATGGTGTTTTGGTTTTGAATGTTGAAGATGACGATGGAAGCAAGGAAAATCAGAAAAAAAAAATAAAGGGGAAGGGGGGTTTGACGCGTGAAAGGGAGAAAGGAAAGGAAGGAGTCGGGTTTGAGTCGGGATTTTTCGAGTCGGTTTTGACTCGTTTCGATAATAATTAAAACCGTAAGTCAAATGCAAATTCCGACAAGACCAAAGTTTTTAAACACGAGATTACAAGAAAATTGAGTATTCATACGACCCATTTCCAAATTCGTTTACCCAATGTTCAAACGAATTGTCATTTTCCCCCCGATACGCCCTTATTTCGAAATAAAAAGTTTTACACGGTTTAAACTATTTTTAAACATTTCGAAACTATCAAAATAAATACTTTTCTTCAAAATATAATAAAATTATATTTCTTTGAATTATTTTTACTATAAATACTTAAATATCAACTTTTATTTGATTAATAAATTATTTTCGAAATATATTAACGGTCCGAAATTACGGGGCGTTACAGATGTTAACGGTATATAATTTACATCGTTTACTAGGTAAAACCGATGTTAATAGCATTTAAATTACATAAGTTTCTATGTATAACCGATGTTAATATATTCTAATTTACATCGGTTTTGATTAAGAACCGATGTAAATATCACCCTATTTACATCATTTATTGACTAAAATCGATGTAAATTATTTTTTTTTAATTAAAAAAAATTACATTTGAGGCGGTTTTCTTATGGGAAAACGCCTCAAATGGAAGTTGCAATCAATTAAAAAAAATTACACTTCCAAAACCCATAATTTATATATTAATAATTCATAATTACAAATATACATGTGTTTTGAACATAAATATTATTAGATCTACACATAAAAAGATGCCTGTAATGAATAATGATGACTTCTGACTGAGTAATAATAGTAAGATACAAAATTTAATTAAAAAAAAACTAAACATAATTGTGTAATACTCCTCGTTTGTTCCTTATATTTGAGCTCCTTCTAACTCGCAACAATGCGCTGAGTTTTTAGCTTGGAATGGCTCACAGTTCATCATATGCTCACAACAGGTTCAACATAGGCTTTCCATGTCTAAAACAGCGAAGTAATGTCAAGTTCAGCAAAACTGTGTCCTGAATCTAAGTAAAATAGATAGTATTTATAAGTGTATAACAAGTGTAGGGCTTACCCTCTTACAGCACCATCAAGTATTTTAGCTGACATCAAAACAGATTCCAAATGAGGCAATCTGCATACAAAATTGATCAAAAGATTTATACTATAGGGAGAGAGTCATGGATCATCAAATGTTGCGATAATTGTATATATAACTGTCAAATTCTCGATGAATGAAGTAAGAAAGATACATGGAAACCTTTGTATTTAAAGTATGTACAAGTAACCACCATGATCGAAGTTCGCTATATCCCCTGTAGAAAGCCACCCGTCGTCTTCAAATGTAAGTCGAATAGCATCACTATTCAAATATCCTGTCAAAGAGCCATATAATGTATAACTTATCACAAATACTAATTTCATACTCAACAGTATTACTCAAATAACAAGTGAATGTGAGGATTGATGAAAGCGTATAGGCGGCTTATCACAAATACTAATTTCATACTCAGGAGTATCAGTGAGATTATCGTGCATCATCCACTATATATAGTCATGACAATAGAATAATTATAGCTACTGAACAACATGCGAATACAAAGGGAGAAACAAAAGAGTGAGGATACGAGACCAATCTACTATAGCAACGAATGAAGTCAGGGATGAGTTCAGGCCTAGCATAAGACGATCAAAGCATATGGCAGTGTGTCTAACAGTGGTATTGGCCTTTATTTTCGGATCACTTGCAGGATCCATACAGTTTTCTTGCCTTCAGCAGTCATCAAAGTAGGATACAACTTGTGCCAACATAGTTGAACTCTTTCACGAGGATGATGTGTAGAAATCATAATCATACATATTCGAACAACAACCTGTATTCGAAAAACAGCCTGCACTCATCATCAATATTCATATTCAGAAAAACATCAAGCAAAAATATTATAAAATAAAATAGAAAAACAAAATCTGATAATAACCAAAGTATCATAGCTGAGAATACATGCCAAAGTTTTGCAAACTTCACTGACATATACACTCAACTATATGGACATAATCAGATACCCTCACATTATTTGCTACATGACAATTATGAATGAAGTCCAGTAAACTTATACTCATGTTGTTCCGAAACCTGTACGAAACACGGAAACGAAAGAGATCACAATTTTAGGATCAACTAACATCAAACAGTTCTTTCACAGTGTCTAACAAAATGTAAAACAATTAACAATGAGACAAGAATATAAATAGAAGAACCTTTTAAAAGAGAGTAAATCATATATATAAATGTGAAACCAAAGTAAAATGTAAATTGTATGCATGTATGTATGTAGTTATTAACATCAAGAGATATGGTGGATATTAAGATGGGCAAAGTGAAATGAAGCCAAGTGTACTAACAGTTACACAAAAATCTACCAAACTAAAATGGCCAACCTAAATGATCAACAACCATTCATCCAAGTTAATATCTTTGGCTTACAATGTCATCAATGAAAATTATTCAATATTACTCTAAGGCCTTAAAATCTCATACAAATGGTGGAGTACAAGGAACAGATTATGCAGTCTTACCTTGTTATTAGCACAAAAATGTTTTTCTCAGATGTCCCATAATGAAAACGGAAACAAGAACTGCATCAAATACAAACAGAGCTAAAATCAATCCTAGACATGACACCAAAAAAGTGAGATGTGTCAAAAGTTCTTCAAAATTAAGCTTTGAATCCAATAATCAATGAAGGAGCAAAAGTGGAGAAGCATATTTGATGTAGGAAAATATCAGTATCGCCCTTAAACTAAGAGCTTATATATCTCTAGGAAAACAATTTAAATGTATAGAAATAGTAGCATCAAGGAGAACATCAATAAGAAATTAGCAAATTAAAAGTGGATTAGTGGCTGAATGCCCAAAAATGGTAGAAGGTCAATGAAATATACCTAGAAGTTGAGTTTGTTCTTGGAAATTTGAATTGGTGATTGCCTGAATGATGAATTTCCATCTGAAGGGAAAAAAAAGCTTCACTACTCTGATTTTTAAACAATCTTCGGGAAGCCTTGTAGCAAGAAAAAAGAATATAAGAATTGACATCCAACACAGAAAACTCACATTATTAAGCGAGTTTAACAGATGTACTTTGACTTATTTCAAATCAAGATGTTAAGTATGACAAAAGATGCAGAAACCATGGCTAGTAGCCTAATACAGAGTAATGATCAAACTAATTCCAGGGAGGTAGACCAAAAAGATTCCATCTTTTTTATATAGAATGGTACGTGTGTTACTTACAATTACCCATCATCTATAGTAAATGAATGCAGTAATTACGCTAATCAAACTCTAACAAAACAGCGATGTTTAAATTAATTTTAAAAATGCAGGATTAGAGGGAGTACTGGATATTAGACAAATAAGAAAGTATGCCTCAAAACACCTTATCGAACGGCAATCAACCAAGTTCATTACAACTAATTTTAAATATTATCCATGTGAACTTTAAACTGCAGCTACGGCATTCAAATCTCATATTGCATATTTGGCATTCGTAGTGAGAAAAAATACTAAAAGAACCGGCTTACTTGAAAACAACATTACTCCAGCGATCGAGCATGTCACCAAGGTTTACGATAAAAGCCCTAGGAGTGATAACATAGTAGCCATACTAATAAGCAATCGCCAAATATATCAGATGGTTAAACTAACTAAACTAATTTTGGGTTCATGGATTACGAGATGAATTGCAAATAAGGAAATGGAAACCTACCACATAGGGGACACCAGATAATTAATTTTAGCATTGAAGGGGCCAGTTACAAAGGATAATCCAGCAAGCAAAGCAACCGTTGCATACCAACAGGTTGTGGATGTAATAATATCTTTCTTTTCAGCCGGAACGAAGAAATTGCCATATAAAGAGGGCTAGTCTAGGGTTGGTTATCCACCTGATTTGGTCATAAAAATCCCCGAATATTACAAACCCAAAAATATTTAATCCTCAATTAGTTGTGATAACATACGAGATCAGTTTCGCACATTTTAGCATTGATTCAGCAAGCCCCAAATGGAAAGATTATCCAATTAAGAAATTGCACATTTAGCATTGATTAAACATGCCCTAATCGAAAGATTAAATCCAATTCTAACAATCTAACAATTAACCACACAAATTTGTAAATAAACTATCTGATTTATATTACATTAGCACGTAGAAATCAAAATTAACATCTAAACTTATAGAACACAAAATGTTCTTGACAATCAGGTTGAACTCGAAAAAAATCAGATACCTCGCACTTATAAAAACCCCAACGGCGATGACGTAAATGAAGAAAAACTGTGGCAGAATCAATAAAGGAGTGTATGTATAAGTATGCGGGAGTGCAGCACAATAGAAAAAACAAAAACCTAGATAGATTAGTAAACTTACCTGAAGATCCCAAATCATTAGTTGAGGAAATGAGAGAAATAGATGGTAAGCACAGCCACACAAACCGCGTCTTGGTGAAGGCGAGCAGTACAGATGGTGGTTCTCGATGATAAACTAAAATTGGGTGTTAACTGGAGATGTGTAATCTGATTTGTAGTGGGGTGTTAACTGTAAAGGGAGATAGGATAGGTAATCTGATTTGTAGTGGGGGTTAATGTTCAATTGTTAGGGTTTGTACTTCAATCCAATTCGTTTACATCATTTATGTTAAACTGATGTTAATGAGAAAGATTTCACATCGGTTATGTTAAAACCAATGTTAAAATCAATGGCAACGCAAAATGTTTATATCGGGTTTTAGAAAAAGCGATATAAAAAATAAAACTATATTCAATTTACATCGGGTTTTTAAAAGAACCGATGTCTTCTATTAACATTTACATCGTTTCTAATAATACTGATGTTATTGTAGCGATGTCGACAAAATGTACTAAAAATTATTAATCGAGAATAGTGGACGTAGGTTTCGACTTGTGAAACTGAACCACTACAAAAATCTTGTGTGTCTCTCTTTCTCTTTCTCTTTATTTTTGTTATTTCGATTTTGCATTTATTATTAGTAAATTAATGAGTTGATTTTAATCAATAAAATCAAATAATTAATCTTACATCATATATTTCGAAGAAGTGGACATCGTTTTTAATACTCAATTCACCCCCCCCCCCCTCTTTCGTATTCGATCAATAGACTCCTCAATTGGTATCAGAGTCTCGTGCTCTTGATAGCCTAACAGCTAGAGTCTGATCTTTTTTTGAGTCTATTTATCATTTTTCCGCTGCATTTATTTTTTATCAAATGGATTCCAAACACCTTAAGTGTCCTATATTCAATGGGAAGAACTATGGTTTATGGAAGAATATGATGACCCATTTTATTATGGGTAACGATTGGGAGTGTTGGTTGATTATCAAGAATGGTCCGAATAAGATCTTACTTGCAACCACTGAAGGCACTACCGTCGAAAAGAAGGAAGAGGACTATATTGAGGCGGATTATAAAAAGGCTGAGAAGAATTCAAAAGCAATAAGCTGATTGCAAAACGGTATGATTTCAATTGAATTCGATCGTTTCTCAACCAGTTCATCTGCCAAGGAAATATGGGATGGTCTAAAATTAGCCTATCAGGGAACCGCTATTGTCAAAAAGCAACGTATGGCATTACTGATGCGAAAATACGAGCTGTTTGCCATGGAGCAAAACGAGTCAGTTGACACCATGTCCTCTCGCTTTTCTAGTATCATTAATGAGCTAAAAAATTTAGGAAGAACATTTGACTCCGAGGAAATTGCTATGAAAATTCTTAGAAGTATGTCTCGCAGATGGAGACATAAAGTGTCTATTATAGAGGAATGTAAGGACCTAACTTCGTTATCCAATCAGGAGCTACTCGGAACCTTAATGGCTCACGAGATTACTCTGAATCAGGATGAGGAGCAAGCTGGTACAAGCAAAAAGATGGCCTTACAAGCTGAGTCTAGCAAGATTAATGATTCTTCAGATATTGAAGATAAAACCATGTTGTTTGTTAAACGACTTAAGAAAAAGTCCTTCAATCAAGTTGCTCAATACCGCATTCACGCAGGACGAGTATATTCGGTTGATTGGTTAAAGCAATATAAAGCACTTGGGTTCTTTAGGAATTTTCTCAAAGATCAAGGTTGGGAGAATATTGTTGCTGTAAATGGTCCAGTCTTTCCTATTGAGGTATATCAATTTTATGCTACTGTTCAATTTAAGCAAGGAAATTTAATTGCTGTGGTTAATGAGACATCTATACGCGTCTCGATTGGTGACTTTTGCGACTTGGCTCGAGTTCCTAGAGAGGGAATCGAAATTAATCCAAGCGTAGAATGGGGAAGTATGTCGCCTGATGAGAGATTAGTAGTGAAAAGGTATTTCAAACAAGATGCGACTTCGTCTGAAACAATCTTAACAAATAAATTGTCTCCTTCTTTGAAATTCTTTTTGACCTTTATTTGGACTACTATTGTTCCACGAAAAGAAGGTCGAGATAAATTTGGGGTTCACGAGATGATTATTATGAAGGCTTGGCTTGAAGGAGAAAAGGTTAGTCTACCTAAGCTTGTGTTTCATAAAATCATACAAGCTAGTGTAACGGCTAAGTTGGACGATCTAGCTTCTACTTTGAGTTTGCCTTATGGAAATTGGATCTCTCGAATTTTAGAGAAAAAAGGAGTTATTGGGACGCATAGTTATGGAGTTATAACAGATGAGATGAACGATCTTTATTTATCTTATATGAAGCTCGTTATTAATAGCCCGGAATTGTGTTTTGAAACAAAAGGAGAAAACGGAGGAAAAAGCAATGTGAGTTTCGAGATGTTAGATTCTAAGATGGAATCAAATTTTACATCTATTCTTGGACGGATTAATGAGCAAGACAAGAAATTATGTGAGTTTTTTGATCTCATTACAAAGGAAAGGAGAGTTGATACTAGTGGACCGAGTAGTGTTAGCCCGGCGCGATTATACACCATGTTGTCACGATTGGACACGCAAGTCGACACCGCTCTAAAGGCAGCCGTGCAAACACACTCCGAATCTACTCATATGAGGGAAGGTATGGATAGTTTGGTTAAGCTTGGTGATGAGCTTTTGCAATCGGCAAAGGAAATGAGGTCTGAGATGCATACGATATATGAAGCAGTTAAAGCTATTGTTGGAGTGTCCCCGACAATAATGCGATCACAATTGTCGATCATGATGATCACTTGTTTAAATCTCATTTTTAGAATACGTAAGGGATGATTCATTTTATAGTCAACTAATCAACATTAATCGGTAACGATTGTCTTGCTAGAGTTTGACGTTACTGTGGTCGGACGGTGGTGGTCAGTTGATCCCTTAAGGTCACACCTAAAGGATGATGCCCTAATCTGTAAAGTTGATTAATTGTATGACGATATAAGTTGATCAATTCCTTAAAGTTGAACAATTCAATTATTGAGAGAGAATATTGATATCTTATTGTAATGGGATTAAATAAGATTTATTTTGGTAATAAAAATGCTTTATTACTAAAATTGCTTATTGTTTGAGAAACGATAGAGATAAGAATGAATGGTTAATTATAATTACAAGATGTTGTGAATTATAATTAAATGACCCATTTTATTTATGTGATCAAGTATCACTAGTCAATTTGTTGAATGTAATTTAATTAATTTATAAAATGATATTTATGTGATAAATATGCATTAAAATTAATTAATAACATGTAACATACTACATGTAACATATTGTGTGACAAATGACAAATTGACAAAATAAAATGGTAGTCTATTTTATGAATATGGACCGAAATAAAAGAGGGTTTAGTGGATGATGGTTATTTATTTTAATAAACTAAATTAACACCATCATGACACTACTTACCTAGCCTTACATGCCTAAGGTTTAGATAAGAAAAAAAGTAAAAAGGGAAGGACCATATATTGGTCTATATACTCCCCATAACCGTAGCCTCCTCTTTACACTAGAGAACTTTTGTTCTCTACTCATTCAACACATGCATGTTCATTCTTTTACATGCATTTTTCTCTCTACTTTGTTCATCTTTCTCCAAAATTAGAGAAATCATGATCAATTTATTCAAATCAAATTACTAATATTATTAGTGTAATATATGAGTATTAGTAATCAATTTTAAGGTAAACTACTAAACAAATATCTAACACATATTATTTAGTAGAGATAAGGGATAATCTTGGGTGCAATCAAGAGGAGTGGCTTCTAGACTTGAAGTCTTTGGAGGATCATTCCATTACTCATCAAAGCTCAAGAACAAGTGAAGGTAGGAGACCTTACTTGTGCCCATAA
This sequence comes from Silene latifolia, assembly GCF_048544455.1. Classification (NCBI taxonomy): domain Eukaryota; kingdom Viridiplantae; phylum Streptophyta; class Magnoliopsida; order Caryophyllales; family Caryophyllaceae; genus Silene; species Silene latifolia. The sequence continues at coordinate 18,490,558 of NC_133533.1, read as the reverse complement.
ACCGAAATATTCAATGTAAGGAACCAGTTTTCCTTTACACTTATTTATATGTTTTGCATGCATAAGATCTTTAAGTTTTTATGACTAAAACTTTGAACTAAAATATGTGATATATAAAATATGATTTCTAACCAGTGGTATCAGAGCTTCACGGTTGTTGCATGCAAAATCGGGTTAGTTTTTCCGAGTTAATTTAATTAACATATAAAACTTGTTATTTAGGATTTATGAAGATAAATCATGAAATAATTTTGCATGTTATAATTTTCTGGTCCTGAGTGATTTTTAAGACATTTTGGTTTATTTATGGATTTTATTGTTCATTTTATATTATATTGGCATTAAAATGTGATTTTTATGATAAAAATGTCATTTTTGGACGAAAAATAGCTAAACTTTGATTTTTCCAGTGGTTTTTGTATATGTTTTCACATATATTATCTACTTATGACCTGTAAATTTTCATGATTAAATGAGTTGTTTTGCTCGAAATATGGATATTTCAAGTTAAAATCGTATTTAAATAGGAAAATAGGTTAATATGAGTTATATTCCGAATCTGGTCATGGAAATTTAGTATGTTGTCACATGCAATTTTACAAGATTTGTGTAAAATATTTGGCTATAATTAAGTCTTTATGCATGATTTATGATTTTTTGATGAAAAATCACATAAATAGTGACTAAAATTAGAAATAATGCTAAAACATACTTCATGACTAACGAAAAACGTTACATGTTGCATTTTATCATATATTTCAGATCTAAAAGTAAAAAGTTGGTAAAAATAATTTTTCTCATATTTTTATGGTCATAATTGTTAAAATCGATAAACCGCAACATTGTTTTTCTCGATAAATTTTCGAAATATTTAACCTAAGTTTAGAATATTATGAGTGTTATGGTATTTTTCCAGAATGTTCATGAGTTTAAATTTCAAATTTCGAAATTATTTGAAATTTTTTATAATTTAATTTGAAGTTTATAGCATAATTTTGTATTTTAGGTCTATTTATGAACAATATTAAGAAATCTAGGTTAATTATTGTCAAAATGTTAGTGGAGACTAATTTTGAGTCCTAAGATTGTTAGGGTAATTAACTTGTACATAAATATGAATTTATGTAATTATTGTGATTTTAATAAATTAAATCACGCAAATCCGTAAAAACTGATTAATATACGATATTAGCTCTTAAAGGCGATTTAGCATAAAATTTGGCATGCTCATACATATTATAATGCTGAATTTTATTTATGATTGTCATATTTTAATTTTATGTAATTTTTGAATTATGTAATTTTACTTAGTATGGCCTTAGTTTTTATTGGTATTACCCGAAATGTATGGGAATATCGATTCGGTTGTAATTATTGTGATCTCGTATCACCATTTTGTAATTTAATAGATTTATTTTATTTTAATTATAAATGTATAATAGGAAATTATGTAATTCATTTTGTAATTTATTTATTCCGGAGTTCCTTGAAAACGGTGCCACTCGAGAAGGCGATCCATCAAAGAATGTTGCCTTGAAATGCGTGCCAAGACCGAAGTTCAAGGGACCAAATGAGTTGGTTTCCAAATTTGTAATAGTTTATTAGATTTACTATTTTAGGAAGGCTTTACTAGGATTTTATTTATGCTTTGCATTTTATTTATATGTTGCATGCATCGCTAAATCGCCATAACTAAACATGCATTTTATATCGAGTTTATCGACCGTGTCAATTACAATTATCGTAGTTCACCGCTTTAGTTCACTTAAAATGTGATAGATAATAAATTGACATGACCTCTCGCTAAAATAAACAATTGAGACTTAGCCTTACCAAAAGGTAGAAACCATGAAAACTTATTTCATGAGGGAGTGCACTCGGCCCTACCGGGGTACAAATCTTGTTACGTAGGGGAAGTGGGTGATAAATGTCTATCCACCGAATTTATGTTAATAAATGGTATTTCGGCACACCGTGCCCTAAGTTAATATGAATTTGGATCATGGACACATTTATTCGAAATTTGGATTGAACTCAACGAAAGTATTCACGACGATTTCCGGATGTGTTTCGGGCTAGAGATAAATATTAATGTAATTTTATCGACCAAGAATTCTAAAAGTAGAATCGATTAAAGAGTTAATCCACCGAGTTATGTTAATAAAGGGTATTTCGGCACACCGTGCCCCAAGTTAATATGAATTTGGATCTTGGAATCATTTATCATAGTTGGGGAGAGGTCACTATGTAAATGCTTCACTTGTTATTTACAAGTATTAATAAAACGATACATGTTAAGTTTTCCACTATTCCGTTATCATATTGTTCTATTTCTTTACCACAATTCATATACGATATCATTTCGATTTTTGATTCAAATCTCCATTAAAACATCGTAACTAAAGACAAAAATGAATTTGCTTCTAAAACCTCATATGAACCATTGCTAAGGATCTCTTGTAAAGAGTATAGATATCAGTTATTCGTGATCAAAAGGGTTTTTGATTCTTGACTAACATATCTACTTACAATGAATTGTTTCTCATATGCTTAATTGAGTTAAGTACTTTGAAACGTTACATAATTTTGGTAACTAGATTTGTTTGAAATCAAAATTGACCAAAATACCGCAACCACTTCAATGAAAGTTTTAAGACTAAACAAACGAATGAAGAGTAGTCTTCATGAATTTAAATTTTGCTTCTCTTAGCAAAGACTCATTGAAATGAGTGGGAGCATTCTCTTAAACCGTTAAGAAAAAGATAAGGTTTTAAAAAGGTAAAATTAGAATGGAATTGATACAAGGTAATGTTAAAAGTAACGTTATTGAGAATAACAATACTAAACCTATAAATTCCGACCGATAAAGTTTCCATTGTCTTAATTGCTGGACGCTAAAAAGGAAACTATCCCAAATTATTGAAGAATCAACAAGTTAGTTGTGGGACATCTAATGGGACCCTCTTCTTTAAATGTTTATTTGATTGACATAAATTTTGCTAGTACTACTTCGTCAATATTAGAAACCGGTGGTGGTTTTCATCATTGTATTTGATACATAGGATGATTAGAATATGACGACTAACAACAATGATGTTGAGAGATAGAGTCATTGTGTAATCAATCTAGTTTTGGATTTATAGTTGTACTTAATTATGACTATTAAGTGCATAAATTCTAAATAAGAATATAAACTTGTTAAGATACAAAGAGGTTTCACTTTTGTGACCCTATACACCACGATTTGATGTATGGCTAGCCCATTATCAAGGTGATTATATTCTAAACCAAACTAGAATGATATATCATGTAGATGATGCAAGACTCAAATTGGTAACCCAAGATTAAACTTTAAATTCTGGAATGATGAACGCAAAGAGTTATCGAGTACTCTTGAAACCATTAGATTGTTAATCTTGTGGTATATGTGTATCTTGTATTCAAAGCAAGATGTCTCATGCCTTTTGGTTGAAAAGGAGATCGAGGTTGTAAATCATTGATCCAAAATAGGTTGATCATTTTCTTTCACCAACGATTTAAGTTGACGCTAATTTGTTCACTTAATAAGGTAAATAGAGAAATCTTTGAAGAAGTTCAAAGAGTTCAAGGAATCACGATTTAGTCGTGATGGGATTATCAAAGTGAAGACTTTGATATAAGCCAAATGAAATGTGATATAGTATCACAAGTTAATCTCTCTTAACACACATTATCGGATAATGTGTGGTTGGATAAGAAATCAAACGCTATTCGATATGGTTTGGACTTCGATCAAGTTACTTTGAGTTACTTGATCCTTTTGGGGATTTTATCATTTTGTCTAAATTATTTTTCCACTAAATCTAAAACGAATCATATGAGATATGAAATGGTAGGGTACCATGTATGTAAGTTTTCAAAAAAACAAATGCTCATTTTTCCTTACTATAATCACGAGTACAACGGGATTGTGGCTCGTGAAGCTGTCTTTCTAGAATACAAGTTTATTTCTAGAAGACAGAGTGGGAGAAATTATTCAAGAGCCACAAAGAATGTTATGTCGCAAGAAACTGGTCTTTCTTGGCTACATGAGATGTTTTGTGTAAAACGTTGTTTCTTCAAAACCTAGGAGGTTAAAGTCATCACTTGTTGAAGATGATGAATTAGTGTTACTTTTAGAAAGTAAATAGCTTGTAACTTACAAAGAAATTGTTTGATTCAAGTTGATTACTTCTGGAAAGTAATGAACATATGACTTACATGATAGTGTTTAAGTCACAACTCAAATTCAAGGCTTAGAGACATGAAAATCCGAAATAAATTCCAAGTGAATTGTTAGATATCAAAGCTTGATTGGTGGCAAAGGGATTTGCACTAGTTGAAATGCTTAAGTCTATTTGGATCTTCTTAGGGATTGTGTTTCATTATGATGATATACATATAACGAGTGAATCTAAAACCCACTTCTTCAATTAGAAGGAATGTATTCAATACATGTCTTGAGTTTTGTAGATTCTTGCAATCCTAAGATAATGTGAAACTTAAGAGAGGGTCTTAAGTAGGACATCAATGAGTTGGAATCAATGTTTTGATCATGTTATAAAACTTTTCTCGATAGGTTGAGAAGTTGTGTTTATAAATAAAGTTTAGTGGGAGTTACGGAAATTTTAATTAGTCTTATATGTGGATGACATATTGATCATTGAGAATGATTTAAGACTTTTGGAGATATATAATACATCTTTAATATCCAGGTTTATGGAGATAAATCCACATGATATTAGCGTCAAATAAGAAGTCTTATGTTGATAAGATTCATGACTAGTTCAATCAAGTTGAACATATTTGATTGATTCCATTTGCTTCCGCTGCCGGATCAATTAAATGAGTGTGGACAGCGGGCCGCCCACGGGGGCGCTTGGTGAAGGGGCTCGAAAACAAGCGTTTGCATTTTGTATGGAGTCGCCACCAATTTTTATGGGAAATTGGAACCGTTCGAATACCTCGTGTCATGTCAAGACACAAAGTAGTGACATGAACACTAAGCAATCGTTACCCTTAGCATTCTATGTCTAGAATGACTCTTGTGGATGCCAATGAACACGGGTGCTCACGGAGATCTGGAGTAAGGGGTGAGGGTACGTATTAGGAAGCTCTTTTGATCGAACACCTAATCCCGCCCGCCTCGATAGCGGCCTCTACTAATGATTAGGGAAGTTATTCGCACTTGATATATTGTCGGCTATATGCATGCAATGCAACATCCATAGATTAATCCTAACATGTGAGAATTAGACTAAGTCGGTTGACACGTAGTTTAGCATACAATTGGGTCGAAGTAGGATTTAATGCTCAATTACATGTGGAAACATACAAACAATGAAAGAAATACAATAATTATAAATTACAATAATAAAAATTACAACGATTACATTGGATAGGCGATTTATGTCAAAAATACCTTTAAAACGGATAATTTGAGAAAAAGGAATAAAAGAACAAAACACGACAGATCAGAAGGTGATAATACGAATATTAGTTGATTAATACGTAAGCTAATTAAACTACGTCAAGGCAGAAAAGGAGTTCAGAGACAGAACTCATCCTGAACAAAGCGCGAGAATCGCGCCCCTTTGGAAGAGGCGCGGCGATTCTTTGCGTCGTTTCCAAGGGTGAGTTCTCGTCCGTGAAGTTTAATCGCAAACCGTTAATGTTAATTGGTAAATTAATGATGGATTGAAATTTTAGACTCGGATGAAAGTTATTAGCAGGTTATTTACATATGATTGAGGTCATAAAACGGTAAAACATGGATGAGACGGAAATAAACGGATTAATTATGTGAAGGGTCGATGAATGATGAATGATTAATTAAACTAACTAACTAAACGAATTATTAACTAAACATGATGAATTGACGACGGATTAATGACTAAACAGGTGAAAATATATCAACAATGAATCCCAGAAACTCAACATGAACGAATTGAATCTCTAAAACTCGAATTGAAATTAATGACGAAAAACCCGCAAATATTGATTATTTGGGATTTGAGTCGGATTTATGACGATTAAAACATGTTAATGATGATGGTTAATATACATATGAATTATTAAACTATCATGATGAAGAATTAACAGACGAACAAAACAAAAGAAATAAATTTGATACGAATTACAGAGGACGGAGGAAGAAGAAAAGAAGCGGAATGCGCGGCCCTCACGAAGAGGCGCGGCAGTGCTGCGCTCCTTCGAAGAGGCGCAGCGGTTGCTGCGTCTTTTCTCGACGTCTGTCTACTGGAAATCCGCAAAAAAGGTTTTAAAGACGGTTTTAGAAATTGGTTTTAATGAGGTACTTTCGACATAAACCTTACAATTGTTATACAATAATAAAATACAATAAATAAAAGAGAGATTAATACACCCTCAGACTTACATGTTGACGGAACGAGAAGAACTAAGAAGATCGATTAGTGATGCTCGACGCGAACGCAAGGAAAGAGTGCCCTCGAAAGAGGAAAACGATTTAACAAGTTGATTAATTAGATTAATTGAGTGTAGTGGTCAAATTGGTCGGTCATGCAACGGAGAGGTCGGGTACCGGAAGATCCGAGCTTACGTGGTCGGAAGTCCAAGCACGTAGGCGCCAATTAGTAAGAACGAAGTCTAGAATGCAAAGGGAGAAGAGAAGGGCGGACACTCGCGTGAGAAATATGAGGAACGAAAGCTCCTATTTATACTAATCACGTGGAGGAATAGGGTTTCGGAGACTCTTTGGAAGTGAATCTCGGAAAGATATAAAAAAGATACGTAAATCATGCAAAGAAGGGCACGGGAAGAGGCGCAAGACTCTCGCGTCTCTTGGAAGAGGCGCAAAGACTGCTGCGTCTATTCCCGTGAGGTTTCCTCCGCTAAGAAAGATTTCCGTGTTTAAGTTATGGTAGGACGGAATTAATTCGATTATCTTTAATATCTTATGTAAATATTACGGGATATTATTTGCCAAAAGATAAAATTTGAGAAATATGGAATAGAAATATCCGGAACATTCCAACATTCTCGACTCGGATTTAACAAATCGAAAATGGAGACGGTTTTTTGACCGGACTCGAATGTACTCTAATTACCGCCAAAACGACCGTATCGGGACGTAGATGACAACTAAGAGGTTGACATTAATATTTGAGCAATCACTTGACGATAATCTTACGAATCGCTGTCAAAATCGTTCCATGAACCAAACATGCGGCCCAATCATCACCGGGTGGTTCGCGAGGGGTGCGAAAATGAGGTGTCTCAGCCCCCACTTTGACCGAGGCTTGGACAAGGCGAAAGTCAAAGTATAGCCATCAGTCAATCGAAGATTACATCTGACGACTATGGCGACGCGAGGCGGCTCAAGGGGTCCGAGCCAAGGACCTATCGCGTCGGGAACATTTTAGAGTCCGTCGACTTAGGGAGGGTCGTTTAAAGTCCATTAGACTACGTAAGGAGGCTCGCTTGACCACAAGAAGAGATCATACCGAGATCTAATCGAACTTCGCGGGGAACAAGAGATATTGAAAACAGCAGGACGTCGGTAGAAACTGCTGGGGATCCGCTTGCGTCGGTCTCAAACGAACTATGGCGAAATTTGAGGTTGAATCTGCTTGCGTTGGTCTCGAGCGAACTCTTGTTGGGGAATATACTGACGACTAGGAACATCTTGATCGTCGGGGAAGAAGTCTTGCGTGAGCGATCGCAAAAATACTCTTACATACTGGGCAAAACAAACTGAGCAATACTGCAAAATATTGTCGCACTGGATAAAACGTGGGCCGGAAAGAAAGAAAAATCGTCGAAACGGACCAAAATGATAAAATGTCATCGAGGAAGAGGCGCACCAAAGATGGGCCCACAAATAACGAACCCATAACGAATTTTTGAAAATTCGTATGGAGGGAACAAAAGGAAGAGGCGCAGCAAGAGCTGCATCTCTTGGAAGAGGCGCAGCGCCTGCTGCGTCTTTTCCCCAATTTGGCAATTTCCGCGTAAAAACACGAAATCAGGAGGTTTATGTTTCATTATTTCGAAACTCAAATTCTTCAATTTCTCTCTCAAATCTTCACCATTTCCGTCGAGGTTGGATTCAAAAGCTTGCTTTAAATATGACTAATCGAGGTATGTGTTTTAATCTTGCATTAATCTTCCATATTTGTCGAATTTTGAGCCGCGAACATTAGGGTTTTCGACCCTTTTAATCGAAAATATGGGGCTTTTCCCCCAAATGGATTTGTCTTGCCAAATTGATGCTAGGAATGGATAATAGGTAATGTTAGGAACATAACCATGTATTTGCTTTGAATTTTCATCGAGTTTTGAGCCCTTGAGCGAATTTTGAGACTAAGTTTCACACTAGATCGTAAATTGCTTCGAAAATGGCCTTAGGATTGCCCATTTGTGATGAAATTTGATATTTGGGACCCTTGGATGATGGGTAAACTTTCTACCATCTTGGAAGTTTGGTTTGTGACAACTTTTTCAGGACACTCTTCTAGGGCATAACCGCCATTATAGCGAAATGCTGCCGAATTTTCGACTTGAACCCGGAACTAGGCTTTGACTTGGACTTGATTTGACCCAATTTATCACATGAGTGATCGGGTTGGCGGGAATATGACCAAAGATGGCCAAAAAGGAAAGTTTTCAGGGCTCCGGAGGCTCGAAAACTTCTTAACAAAGGCTCGCCGTCATGTGACGCGGCCTAAATTTACTTTCAATGTTGCAGGTGAAGGGGCTTCCACTTCCGGGAGGACTCCCATGGAGGTAGACGCCAGTGTGGTTGAGGAGGCTTTGGAGCAGGCTTTCACCGACGCGGTGATGGCCACTGGAGACGGGGCACACGAGGAGGCTGAGGAGGAGGAGGCCCCGAGACGGGCCCACCTCGGACGAGGAGGTCGTCAGCTGAGAGGAGCTCCCGCGTGGGCTGAGACCTGGGAGAGTAGGCACCTTGTGTGGGCTGCAAAGGGTCATTTGTCCTACAGGACGGTGAAGAGCTTGGTAAATAGGAATTCCCTAACTCATTACCTACCCCTTTCTACTTTCAAATTTCCTTTCAAATTTACTCAAAACTAAAGATAGCTTTATTTCGAATCATAATAGGAGGCTGGGAACATCCGGTCGTTCTCGGGGTACACGACGGCGATGGAGCACTACGAGCGGCTGTCGGCGGAGGAGAGAGCCATGATCGAGCGTGGAGCGTTCGGTCCTCCTGGTTCGTGTCCGGAGGGATATCGTGAAGAGGAAGTTGCGGGCCAACCTTAGCCTGGTCCGCGCTTTCTTGGATCGATTTTGGGATACGACTTCCACGTTTCACTTGCCTTTTGGTGAGGTGGGAGTCACCTTGGAGGACTACGGCATGATTTCTGGTCTGCCGTGTGGGACTGAGGAGATGGTGTGGCCGGAGACTGGCATGAGGGCGGATTCGGCCGAGGCGAGGAGGTTGATCGGCCGGAACCCGTCGCCGAAGGTGTTGCGGCCGGTTTGGTACCCGTACCTACGTTCGAGATTACTTTGCGGGGAAGACCCCTGATCGGTGGTGATTGATGGGAGGGAGACGGCTCCCCCTCCTTGTACAGCGAGCGAGGGGCTCGTCGTGGCTTTGGTGGTTCTTGTCTTCGATTTACCTCGGAGACAAGGGTGAGAGGTCGTCGACGAAGCTTCTCCCCTTTCTTTCCTCGACCCGAGCTCCCTAGGGCGTTGGGACCGGGTCATCACTGGTTTTGCGGTCCTCATCCGCTTTATGAGGGCCATGGTTCGTCCGGGAGTTGATGGAGAAGGGGACTTCTCCTAGCGCCGTCGACACAGGCTACTTGTTGGAGGTATGAACCTTCTTTTAGGCCGTAGTCAACTTCTTTCTTTATCGACGAATCGACGGATCGTCATTGATTATTATGCTTTGCAGGCGTGGGTGTACTCTTACTTTCCGGGCCTCGCGCCCAAGAGGACGGAGCCGCTGGAGAGGGCCTACCCGTGGTGAGGGATTGGGTCATGTGCGGACGAAGAGCAAGCGTTCTTCTCACAATGTCTACCTAGGGATGTGAACGCTCTTCAGCCGAGCAGCGTGAGTATCCTATTTGTATGCACTTATTCTTCTCATACTTTGTTTTAAATTGATCATAGGAATGACCTTTGCCTTTATATTGTCGCAAAGGGTGCCCGGACCTTGGGCGGAGTACGCTGGAGCGCCTCCTTTTGTCGCCGAGGTCCTTCGACCTAGGAGCTCGAGTCGGCTTTGTTGTGGACGTCGATGGGTCCCGTGTGGTATCCGGGCGAGCGGTTAGCTCGTCGGTGTTTTCGGGCGCGTTGACGGTTTCCGTCGATCCTCCTAGGACGATGTTTAGGGAGCCTTCGAGGCCGAGAGGGAGGCGGACCGGTGGTGCTAGTGGCGACGACCTTCTTCTCCCCGACGAGGATTACTCGGCGTTCCTTTACGGGAGGTTGGCGTATTGGCCGGTAGTGGTGAGTATCTTTTGTTTCTTGTTGGATTTTGATTTTCGAGAATCGCGACGAAAGATCATCGATTAACGAGAGCTATTTGTCTTTGCGGGAGGTTGAGGCGGCGGGCATCGAGCCCCCGTGAGTACCCCGAGACCCTCGAGTACACCGACGCGATCGGGAGGACGACGATCTCCGAGCTGCGTGACTTTGACGTGGCGTGACGGATCTTGGCCTAGATGACTGGCGGCATCTGATTCGGAGGGTGAGTTCTTATTTTGCGTATTTTTCGTGTAAGAACACATTTGATTGAACTTGTTCAGTTTACTGAGAATTCTTTTGAAATGCAGGTCGCGCCATCTCGGTTTGTGGCACTATGGAGGGTGGCCAACCGGCTACGAGCTACGGCCATCGAGGCACTCGTCGGCGGTCGAGGTCGTCAGGTATGAACCTCATTTGTTTTTCCTTGATCTTTGGTTTTTCAGTTTTGTTTGAATTGATTGACATGAGCCAATTTCTTGTTGTCCACAGGCCGATCGTGAGCTGGAGCGAGAGTTGACCCAGTCTCGGGAGGAGACGGCTCGTTTGTCGAGGGAGCTCGAGTTTCGGGACGCCGAGATCGCCGCTCTTATGGCGAGGGTTGCGAGCTGGAGGGTGCCCAATGAGAGTCCGCGTGGTTTTGTAGACTTGATTTTGAACATTTTTGGATTTGTTTGGGGCGCAAGCCCCCAGTTTACGTTTGGACTTGTTTGGGGCGAAGCCCCCAGTTGCACATTTGGACTTGTTTGGGGCGAAGCCCCCAGTTTGCTTGTATATTTGCTTTTTTGTTGTATATACGACGGCCTGAGTGCCTTTTGCTGCTGGGTTGTGTTATTTGTACCTGCAGGTTAGCTTTTGAACAGGTTTGGTAGACAACGGTTTACACCGTCATGCTGCCGAAATTTACATAGAAAATCACGTAACACATACATTTTTATATACACATAAGGCCTTTAATTAGTGCAAAATGAGACTCGAAAGGACGTGAAAATGCAAAAATTGTAAGAATTTTGTCGGAAATGACCGGACGGTAGGGAGGGTTACCCCCGAAAAAAAAAGAAAAAGAGAAATCTATAAGTTAGAAAATGGAAAAAATAGAAATTAAGAAAATGAAATGACTAAGTAAATGTTGAAATAAAAAAAGAATTAAAATGATAACTAAATATAAAAGTGTGAGAAAAATGGCGGAAAATGTCGATGTCGCCTCGAAATGCGCGTTTGCGGATTAAGGAAACCTGAAGCATGGTAAATTTCTCGGATTTACCAAAATAAAATCCCGTAGGAATAGGAAATTATTCGTTTATAGAATTAGGAAAGATCCAAACGCGAAATCACGTATGAGGTCAGGGGAAGAGGCGCGCATGAGCGTCCCTTTGAAGAGGCGCAAAGTGCCGCGCTGTTCCCAATCAGTCGGTTCGACGGATTTTTGGAAACAGCAATTAGTATAAATAGAAGCGTCGACGAAGCTTTAAATCATATAATTCTTCCGTCTCTTCTTCGTCGATTCACACACATAAAAACTCCCAATAAATTTTCAAGAGAAAATTATCATCATGAATACCTTAGAGATTCGTTTGAAGGAATGGACTAATGAGTTTTCGAACATTGAGAAACATGACATGGGTGCTTATAACCTTGGGTCTTTGTTGAGTTTGAAACTCATTAAGGTTGTAAAACCGTTCTTGGATGCTTGCCTTGATTATTGGGACCCAAATTATCATGTTTTTGCGTTCCCGTGAGGTGATATTTGTCCTTTTCCTGGAGGAAATTGTGCTATTGGCGGGTGGGACCCGAACATTTATCTCGCCATCCCTTCTACTGCTCAAGGGTATAAGAGCAAGTTTAGAGATTTGCTTGGACTTACTAGACTTGAGGTAGATCGTCTCGTTACTCCGAAGGGCGTGAGGATGCTAGATTTTATAGACCGATACATCAACAGGGCCGACCCTACTGTCTCTTATGTTGCTAGGAGGAGAGCATTTGGCTTCTGTTTGCTTCATGTTTATGTCTTTCAGGGACATGTTGACGAAGATTTGCGAGGTGATCCCCGTCTTTTGGGTCTTATCGAGCAAATGGAGCTGCGCAGGAGCCCAGCTTGCTTGTGCTTAGGGGAGATTATCTTGGGTTTGGACAATAGGAAATCCAACCGCGATCTTCCATTTTTGGGGAGTCCCGTTATCTTACAGGTAAAAGACACCCTTCTTTCTTTCCCTTTTTTTTTTTTTTTTTTTTTTTTTTTTTTTTTTTTTTTTTTTTTTTTTCTTTTTTTTTTGTTTGCGGGTGTCTAATACCTGTTTTTTGGTAGGTTTGGCTTATGGAACGGCTCCGATTGTTCGAGCCCCCAGTTCATGCACTTTCCTATCATGCCCGTATGATTTCGATGAGGACACTACTGACATGGTGGACTTCACCCGGTCTCTGCGATTATTGGAAGAACAAGTCAAGAATGATGATGGCCCGCCGATCGGGTGGGTTGTTCCGTGGTGGCACCTCAAGTCTGTCACTGGAGTGTCTTCTTTGGATCCTACTAGGTCCGTGCGCATTCCCGGATTGGAGTTTATGGTATGCATCTTTCCGAGAGATTGATGAGGCAAGTCGGGTTGAAGCTGATGATCCCTAGGCTTGACACTGCCTCCGTTGACATCTGCTATGGCGCTTACTACGAGAGCCAAGAGAGTGGGCTATGAAGTGGGCTCAAAGAAACATGTGGTTCTTGAACTTCTCCTCCAATGCCTTGTGGGTGTCGGACTCTTATCCGAGGTGGAGGAAGGCCGCAACTTAAGAGCGCGAAGATCGAGGAAGCGCGAGCCCGTTGACTACAAGGTGCGCGAGGGAGAGAAAGAGAAGGAGAAGCATCTGACTGAAGGAGAAGAAGAAGCCGGGTTTCAAGTCATTCATCCTTCGAAGAAATCGAAGACTACTCCTGTCGCAGAGATGGTGGTTGGCAAGAATGGAAGAGTCAGGCCTCGAGAAAGACCGTTGGTGATTAGGTCTGAAGTGGTACAAGAGCGCCCGGCTCGAGGTCGTGACAAGAAATATGACAAGAACGACAAGGGCAAGGGAAAGATGGAGGAATAGCCCAAGTCTTATTTATTATTTGATTATTATTATTATTGTTGTAATAAGAAAGGAGGGATTTTTAGAATCCTAGCCTAGTCTATTTTTATTATTTGCCGTATTATTATTATTAGAAATTGAATGAAATAAAAAAGGTTAAGTGGTTATGAAACCGTTGTGATTTTCTTTAATTATTCTTGTCGAATTTCAAATGCAATGCAAATGTCCTTCTATTTACATTTTAAATATAATGGTGGGTTGAATCCCGTGAAGGATTGCCTACGTATTCACTTAAAAAGCGAAATCAAACCCTTGCGCGTAGTTCGAGTAAATGTAAAAGAATAATTGTTCGAAGCAAGAGCTTGTAATGAACATAGAAAATAAGCATGAGCCTTTGCTTACTCTGGAGGTGCGAATTTAGTTTGTTTGATGATATGAGGATGACAAGTTTGCCAAGATGCAAGAGCATAGTGACATTCAAATGGGCCAGGGGGGCGTTTATTTAGTGCCACAAGAGCGACACGTAGGTTTACGCGAGGCGCGTTTTTGTTCCCCACTTCTAGGCATAGTATCGTTTCAGTTGGTCGAGATTTGTGGGGTTTGAGAACTCATTCCCGTCTAGGTCCGTGATTCTAACCGCACCCCGGGAGTATTGATTTGACTAGATATGGTCCGGCCCGATTAGGTTTGAATTTTCCCCTTGGGTCGACGGTAAAAAAGAGCTCGACCGATTTGAGAACTAAATCTCCTTCTTTGATGTTTCTTGGCCTAACCCTTTTGTTGAAAGCTCGTTTGATACGTGCTTGATATGTTTGGACATTATGTAAGGCACGAAGCCTACGTTCATCCAGGAGGATGAGTTCTTCATATCTATCCCTCTTCCAATCGGCTTCAGGGATTTGGCTTTCGAGTAGAATACGCAAGGATGGTATTTCTAGCTCGACTGGTTGTACGGCTTCCATGCCGTAAGTCAAATAGAAAGGAGTAGCCCCAGTGGGCGTCCTGACGGATGTTCGATACCCCCATAAAGCAAAGGGTATCTTGCTTGGCCAATCTCTATAGTTGTCAGTCATTTTCTTGAGAATTGTGACAACGTTCTTGTTTGCCGCCTCCACCGCGCCGTTAGTCTGTGGTCTATAGGGCGAAGAGTGGTGATGCTTGATCTTGTATTTGGCTAGCAATTGTTCGGTTTCGGCTTGGAAGTGGGACCCATTATCGCTAATGATCTCATGCGGGCAACCATATCGGCAGATGATGTTATTTTGTATGAATTTGGCTACATTTTTGGCCGTAAGAGCGGTGTAGGAAGCCGCTTCTACCCACTTGGTGAAGTAGTCAATTGCTACTAGGATGAAACAGTGACCTCCTGTTCCGGCTGGGGTTATTTTCCCAATTATGTCAATTCCCCATGCGGAGAATGGCCAAGGAGATGTCATCGTATAGAGCAACGAAGAAGGGACATGTTGTACATTCCCGAAGATTTGGCAATTGTGGCAATGTCTCACATATTTGATGCAATCGGATTCCATTGTGGTCCAATAGTACCCTAGACGTGTGATTTTCTTTGCCATCATAGGTCCACTCTTATGAGGACCGCATTCTCCGTCGTGGACTTCTTCCATCACCTTTCGTGCCTGTGAATGATCAAGGCAACGTAGGACTACACCAAGAGGTGTTCTTTTGTATAATTCTCCTTGCATGAGAACGTATTGTGAAGACAATAGGCGTATAGCTCGTTGTCCCCTCTTGTCCATATCTGGTGGATAGGTACCATTAAGCTTGAAGTTCAGGATTGCTTGGAACCAGGGCTCCTGTGCGATTTCTTCTTCATCGGTAATTTGGTGGACATAAGCGACTCAGGCTCCGACCGTCGTTCGATACACAAAGGCATTTCCATCATGTAATCTGGCATGTTTATCAAAGATGCAAGTTTCGCAAGAGCGTCTGCAAATTGATTTTATTCTCGAGGTAGGTGTAGGTAGGTTACGTGATCAAAGAATTGAGCGACTTGGTCTATCCTAGCCTGATAGGGTGCTAGGCTTTCACTTCGGATTTTCCAGGATCCCGTAACTTGGTTGATGATTAGTGACGAATCTCCATGCACTCGGAGGTTTTTGATGCCTAAGCTTACTGCCGCTTGTAGTCCAATTAGACAAGCCTCATATTCTGCGGCGTTGTTTGTCACCTCGAAGTCGAGTTTGACAAAGAATCGGTGTATGCTCACCTTCGGGAGAAATGAGCAACACTCCTATCCCAAATCCTCTTAGGTTTGATGCTCCATCAAAGTATAGGTCCCGTGAGTCTACATCTGTTTGAAGTATATCCTCGTCGGAAATGACCAAGTATCTATGGTTTGTGCGTCGTTGATGGGATTTTCTCAAAGAATTCGGCGACGGCGCGACCCTTTATTACTTTCGGTGGCACGTATTTGAGGTCAAATTCCGAGAGCATCATGGTCCATCTTGCAAGGCGTCCGTTGAGGACGGGTTTCTCGAAGAGGTATTTGACTGGATCCATTTTGGAGAATATCTTGACGGAGTAGCTAAGCATGTAGTGACGTAGCTTCTTTGTTGCCCACACAAGAGCGAGGCATGTCTTTTCGAGTTGCGAGTACTTGCACTCATATTCCAAGAACTTCTTACTTAGATAGTAAATAGCTCTTTCTTCACTTCCTACAGTTTGAGCTAGCATAGCGCCCATGGCGGTTTCGGTTATCGTGAGATACAAACCAAGAGGTTGATCTTGTTGTGGTGGCATGAGCACTGGTGGTTTAGCCAATATCTCCTTGATTCGGTCGAACGCCTTTTGACAATCATCATCCCACATGGTGTGGTCTGTTTTCTTGAGTTTCTTGAAGATAGGCTCGCAAATCATCGTAAGTTTCGATATGAATCGACTTATGTATTGAACTTTTCCCAGGAATCCTCTGACTTCTTTTTCTGTTTGAGGTTGTGGCATTTCAATCAGAGCTTTGATTTTGGAAGGATCTATTTCTATACCTCGTTGGCTAACGACGTATCCTAGGAGTTTGCCAGACGTTACCCCAAATGTGCATTTCTGAGGATTGAGTCTCATGTTGTACTTTAGTAGCCTTGCGAAGAACTTGCGAAGGTTCGCAATATGTCCTTCTCTCTCCTTGGATTTGACGATCATGTCATCTACATATACCTCAACTTCTTTGTGCATCATGTCATGTAGGAGTGTAGTTGCGGTGCGTTGGTATGTAGCTCCGGCGTTGATCAATCCGAACGGCATTCTTTGTATAGCAATAGGTTCCCCATTGGGTGATGAACGCGGTCTTATGCATGTCTTCCATGGCCATTTTGATTTGGTTATAACCCGCATATCCATCCATGAAGGATAGTAATGCGTGGTCCGCAGATTTGTCCACTAATATGTCGATGTGAGGCAGAGGGAAGTCATCTTTTGGACTCGCTTTGTTCAAATCCCTAAAGTCAACACAAACTCGGATTCTCCCATCCTTTTTGGGTACGGGTACTATGTTAGCTACCCAGTCAGAATACTCGGAAACTTTGATGAACCCGGCTTTGAATTGTTTGTCAACTTCTTCCTTAATCTTTAGAGCCCACTCTGTTCTCATTCGTTAAGCTTCGTTTCACAGTTTTGAATCCCGGCTTAATCGGAATTCTATGTTCGGCAATATCCCTGTCGATCCCTGGCATGTCTTTGTAGGACCAAGCGAAGACGTCTTTGAATTCATTTAGGAGGTCTATGAGGTCGGCCCGTTCGGTAGAGCTCAAGGTAGTCCCTATCCTAAGTTCTTTGGGTTCTAGTTCAGTTCCTACATTGATGGGTTCGGTGTCCTCAATTACTGGTCCCCCTTCCCCTTCCTGTAGTATTTCTTTGGCTACGTAGGGAGGTATTTCGGTCAAGTCTGGGTCTTGGTCATCCTCAGTATCATCATAAACAGAATTGCACTCAAGATAACGCAAAGAGTAAGCAGAACCTGATTTATTCATATTAAGATTCGAGTAAAGTTGAAACAAGGAAGCCAACTGATCCATGGTCAGTGGCGGCAAAGGAACAGTAGTTGGGGCATTCCCCGAACTACCGTGACTACTCGATGCTAGGCTAGGAGGAACGAAGGGAGTGGGGATGACAACAAGAGTAGACTCTCTAATGACTTCTCTAGACTCCGACTCTGACTCCGACTCCGACTCCGACTCGAACTCGTCGTCTTCTGGTTCTCCTTTGAACATCTCTCCTTCTCCAGTAGTGAGCTTGAAGAGTCTTCCTTGGTTGTTGGTCCATTTGATGGATTTCCTCCATCCTTTCTGCTGCTTTGTGTCGATTTCTGTGATCAACGCGGTGGGGTTGAAGCGATCGTCCTGAAGTATCATAGTAATGATCTCATCCTGCGCGGCCCTAATGAATCGGTCCTCTCCAAATAATAGGCTAACGGCTTGTTCGTCGAAGCAGGGTGCTTGACGGGTTTTGACGGTAGGAACCGTTTCGGGAGGGATGAAGTAGAAATCGTGAAAGATCTCGATTCCGGCTAACTTCCTCTCAAGATAATGCCAAGGTTCGGGAAACCCATGAAAGAGTTCTGAGCTTCCTTCTTGGACGAAGTATCCATTTAAGGTGGGGAGATATGGCCTCATTTGGACTCCCACGTACTTGCGATTTTGGACTTGGGCAAGCATCTCGAGAACTTCTTCTGTTGTGGGTTTGTACCCTAGTCCAAGTGGTATTCTCGATGAGTTGCCTTTCTTGTATGGCGCGAAGGTGTTCTTCCGAATCGGGTTCAAAGGCATTCCAGGGAAGTATCCCTGATTTTTGAGTATGTGGTTGACCACCAAGTTAGAGTAGGGATTATAGTATAAGGGTGCCAACTCACTTTCTATGACATTTACACTTTGGAAGCCCCCAAGTTCGTATATGGGATCTGCAAGGACTTGATTGTTTGATTGCTTCTCGATTATTGCCTTGATAGGTGACGAAGTGATCGTCACAACTTTGCCATTGAGTGGGATCTTGATCTTTTGGTGAAGGGTGGATGTTACCGCTTTGGAAGCGTGAATCCAAGGCCTTCCCAGAAGTATGTTGAATGAAGCTTCGATGTCCACTATTTGGAAGTTGACTTTTCGTTCGATAGGTCCCGTGGCTATGGTTAGGCTAGCAAGTCCAACCACTTTTCGTCGCGTACCGTCATATGCGCGTACACCTTGATTGGTGGGAGTCCAATCCGACTCTTTCATGCCCAGTTTATATGCCGTTTTGAGGGGTATGACGCGTTGACCATGAGCCATCATCTACCAAAGTCATTGGCACATTCTTCTTTAGACAAATGACGGTGATGTATAGAGCAAGGTTGTGACTAGCGCCAAAAGGTGGCGAGTCTTCATCTGAGAAAGTAATAGGATTACTTAGCTTCGGTGATTCTTGGAAGACCAAGTTGACTACATCTTCGGGAGTAGAGTTATGTGCTACATTCAATTTGGCCAAAGCTTGCAGTAAAGCTTGGCGATGCGGAAATGAGCTTGCCACTAGTTGCCAGACTGAAAGATCAGCCTTGGTTTTCTGTAATTGCTTGAGCAAATGATCAGTGGGGTCGTCTTCGTTGTCATTTGGTGTGATGACATTGGTTGGACCGTTTTGAGTGGTGCTTTGGTATGGACGACCCGAGCGAGTTAGGTGATCCACATCTTGGTCTTCGCCATTTTGGACTATTTCTTTGACTAAGGAGTTTTCGATGAGATACTCGTCCTCGTCGTCATCGCCCAAACCCCATTAATCGCAGCTAGTTCCTTCATCCTCATGATGTCACTTTCTAGTTGTATGATTTGATCGACTAGCTTGTCGACCACGGCGACTACTTCTTGCATAGTGGCATTTTGAGAGAAGGTCAATGGTACGCGTTCTTTAGGCGTTTCCTTGGGATCGCGTAAGGTCGTTACCATGTTTTCTAGTTCCCACACTTGTCTATCTACACTCCTTGCCCATGCGATGAAGTCGGAAATGGTAGGGGAGATGGTAGAGTAGAGTCTTTCTTTCTCAATTGCATGAATTTCATTTTCGGTGGGAGAAATGAGATGTGAGCAATCTAAGGTAGATTCGTCACTTGTAATCACTAGAACTCCAAGAGGATTCTGAGTGTTGTTGGGCTTACCTCCCGGTGGAATTGGAAGTCGACCATCTTCAATCATATCCTGAAGCACGTGTTTCAACTTGTAGCATTTTTCTGTGTCGTGCCCTTTGCCCCTATGGTATTCACAGTAGGAATTTTCATCCCAGAACTTGGACTTTCTTTCGGGTTCGGGAGTGGGTCCAATGGGTTGGAGTTTACCTTGCTTCATCAGTCTTTTTAGAGCGTTGGAGTACGTGTCCCCAAGGTTCGTGAACTTCCTTGGTGGGCTAGTTTTCTTGGATGGCTCGAGAAGGTTAACTTCGTCGGTCTTGCTAGTAGAGCCGTATGAACGACTTATGGACCCTTGGTATCCTCGACCTACCGTTTTGGACAAGAGTCCTTTACGGATGTCGTCTTCAATTCGTGTCCCTAGTACAGTTAAGTCCTTGAAGGTCTTGATGTTTTGATATCTCAAATGGTTGGCATATATGGGTTTGAGATTATCCACGAACTTTTCCACGAGGGTAGCCTCATCCGGGCGTTCAACTAGTTGGGTACTAGTCTTCCTCCACCTACTTAGAAAGTCGGTGAATCCTTCCTTGTCATTTTGGGTAAGAACCTCTAGAGTGCGCATGTTGACTTGGATCTCGGCATTATCCGCGTATTGTTTCGAGAACTCGATGGCGGCGTCCTCCCAAGTAGCGACCTTTTTGTGATCTAAAGTGTAGAACCATTGCTTTGGGATGGTGTCAAGAGATGAAGGAAAGATAGTGGGCAAAGGGTTCTCATGTCCTTTAAACTTAGGGATATCCGTCATGCTAAAGTTAGTGGGCAATTTGGAATTGACGGCTTCATACTTGCGATTGTTCTCCCTATAAATGTCATCCCCCTTTAGGTACATCAATTGCTCCTCTAGGTATTGGAGTCTTTTCTCAGCTGCGGTTGTTCCTAGGACAGGATTCTCATCTTTAGACTCGTCATCGGAAAATTGTAGCACTCCACCTTTAGGGGGAGGTAGCTTCCCCTCTACATCAAAGATACGGCCTTCGATAAGCTCAAGGCGGTCATAGGTTTGTTCTTGAGTGATTTGCATTTGGGTTATCGCGGCCAGGATTCGATCATTACTTTCTTGAATTTGCTGGAGGTTCGTTTCATCACTTGACCCAGGCATCTTGGAAACTGGATAAGAGATCGGCGACGAATCAAAACACGATCGACCATTCTATCACACTAGCTAAAAGAGGAAAAGATTTGACTCGTGAAGTGGGTGTGTGCCACTTGTGTTGAGTGAGTTTTGAAGAAAGACAAGGTCTTTGAAAATGTGTGTCCTAGCCAACTGTAGTGTAGTTGTAGGAGTGGACTCGAGGTGAGGTTTGAAATGGGCTTGTGGCCCAAATTTTGACACGACAAACGGACAGAGTTTTGACCGGATTTTGTGCTAATTAAAGGCCCCATTTCGAAATTCTTGATTAAAATTGGGTTTTGATTTTTGAAAATTCGTCATGATTTGTTTTGAAATGGTGATCATGTAAGGTTTACATATTTATACAAGCATTATAACGGGATGCTGAGTGCATTTAGAAGGGTTTTGGTTTAAAGGGTGGGTTGCCATACCGAACCATCAAACCCGAAGTCTGTGGAGAGGCTCGTGCCAAACAAGAGTAAGGCCGATTCCTAGTCCATTTCCTCAAGTAGTGAAGGCCCTTGATACAAACAAGAGTAAGCATCATGGTATGGATGACGTCAATCGCTATCCATCCTTAGACCCAAATAAGAATTAGGACCGTTTAGACGGGACGATTGGTCGAATGGGTTGGGTTGGGCCTAGGAAGGCCGATTTAAACGGTCTAGGAAGACCGAGTTATGAAAACCGACAATTGTCTTGTACAAACTTATTCCCTAACCTTGTTCAAGTTTCACCCTTAGCTACACGTAAGTGTATATCCCAGTGAGTCGCCAAACTGTGGACAGCGGGCCGCCCACGGGGGCGCTTGGTGAAGGGGCTCGAAAACAAGCGTTTGCATTTTGTATGGAGTCGCCACCAATTTTTATGGGAAATTGGAACCGTTCGAATACCTCGTGTCATGTCAAGACACAAAGTAGTGACATGAACACTAAGCAATCGTTACCCTTAGCATTCTATGTCTAGAATGACTCTCGTGGATGCCAATGAACACGGGTGCTCACGGAGATCTGGAGTAAGGGGTGAGGGTACGTATTAGGAAGCTCTTTTGATCGAACACCTAATCCCGCCCGCCTCGATAGCGGCCTCTACTAATGATTAGGGAAGTTATTCGCACTTGATATATTGTCGGCTATATGCATGCAATGCAACATCCATAGATTAATCCTAACATGTGAGAATTAGACTAAGTCGGTTGACACATAGTTTAGCATACAATTGGGTCGAAGTAGGATTTAATGCTCAATTACATGTGGAAACATACAAACAATGAAAGAAATACAATAATTATAAATTACAATAATAAAAATTACAACGATTACATTGGATAGGCGATTTATGTCGAAAATACCTTTAAAACGGATAATTTGAGAAAAAGGAATAAAAGAACAAAACACGACGAGATCGAAGGTGATAATACGAATATTAGTTGATTAATACGTAAGCTAATTAAACTACGTCAAGGCGAAAAGGAGTTCGAGAGACGTAACTCATCCTGGAACAAAGCGCAGAATCATGTGCCCTTTGGAAGAGGCGCATTCTTTGCGTCTGTTCCAAGGGTGAGTTCTGGCTGTGAAGCCGGAACTGCAAACCGTTAATGTTAATTGGTAAATTAATGATGGATTGAAATTTTAGACTCGGATGAAAGTTATTAGCAGGTTATTTACATATGATTGAGGTCATAAAACGGTAAAACATGGATGAGACGGAAATAAACGGATTAATTATGTGAAGGGTCGATGAATGATGAATGATTAATTAAACTAACTAACTAAACGAATTATTAACTAAACATGATGAATTGACGACGGATTAATGACTAAACAGGTGAAAATATATCAACAATGAATCCCAGAAACTCAACATGAACGAATTGAATCTCTAAAACTCGAATTGAAATTAATGACGAAAAACCCGCAAATATTGATTATTTGGGATTTGAGTCGGATTTATGACGATTAAAACATGTTAATGATGATGGTTAATATACATATGAATTATTAAACTATCATGATGAAGAATTAACAGACGAACAAAACAAAAGAAATAAATTTGATACGAATTACGAGAGACGGAGGAAGAAGAAAAGAAGCGAGAATCTGCGGCGGCCTCACGAAGAGGCGCGACAGTCTTGCGCTCCTTCGAAGAGGCGCAGCGGTTGCTGCGTCTTTTCTCGACGCATCTCTTGGAAATCCGCAAAAAGGTTTTAAAGACGGTTTTAGAAATTGGTTTTAATGAGGTACTTTCGACATAAACCTTACAATTGTTATACAATAATAAAATACAATAAATAAAAGAGAGATTAATACACCCTCAGACTTACATGTTGACGGAACGAGAAGAACTAAGAAGATCGATTAGTGATGCTCGACGCGAACGCAAGGAAAGAGTGCCCTCGAAAGAGGAAAACGATTTAACAAGTTGATTAATTAGATTAATTGAGTGTAGTGGTCAAATTGGTCGGTCATGCAACGGAGAGGCTGGTACGCGGAAAGATCCGAGCTTACGTGGTCGGAAGTCCAAGCACGTAGGCGCCAATTAGTAAGAACGAAGTCTAGAATGCAAAGGGAGAAGAGAAGGGCGGACACTCGCGTGAGAAATATGAGGAACGAAAGCTCCTATTTATACTAATCACGTGGAGGAATAGGGTTTCGGAGACTCTTTGGAAGTGAATCTCGGAAAGATATAAAAAAGATACGTAAATCATGCAAAGAAGGGCCTGGGAAGAGGCGCAGCAGCTACTGCGTCTCTTGGAAGAGGCGCAAAGACTGCTTGCGTCTATTCCCGTGAGGTTTCCTCCGCTTAAGAAAGATTTTCGTGTTTAAGTTATGGTAGGACGGAATTAATTCGATTATCTTTAATATCTTATGTAAATATTACGGGATATTATTTTCCAAAAGATAAAATTTGAGAAATATGGAATAGAAATATCCGGAACATTCCAGAACATTCTGACTCGGGATTTAACATCTATCAGAAAATGGAGACGGTTTTTTGACCCGGACTCCGAATGTACTCTAATTACTGCCAAAACGACCGTATCAGGACGTAGATGACAACTAAGAGGTTGACATTAATATTTGAGCAATCACTTGACGATAATCTTACGAACTGTCACAAATCGTTCCGCGAACCAAACATGCGGCCCAATCATCACCGGGTGGTTCGCGAGGGGTGCAGAAACGAGGTGTCTACAATGAGTAATGATGTATAATACTTCATATACTTTGAGTATGATGAATTGTTTCAAAATCGAATTTAAGTAATAGTTACCAAATAGCCATATAGATTATCTTTAAGTGCTTGTAGAAGCATTAAGGGTGTAAAGTTAAGTGTTTTGATACAATTCACTAATTTGTGTAAAGGTTTACACTAATGACTATTGAGATTGTATAAGGTTTCGGACAAAAACCGTATTCAAAACACCTAAAGATGGTTAAGGAACCATTGTGGCTATGTTATTTAAGAAATGGATTTGTTAGAATCGTTCTAGGCAATAAAGAACAATGAGAGATGCTTACAACGGAAATTGAGTACACTTACAATCATGAGATGTGCGAGAGGGATGGGTCCCGCACACTGTGAAAACAGTGGGAGCTCTTTTAAGATTAGAGAGCTTATGTCTAGATTGGATCTAGACACGTACTCAGAAAGTTTTGTAATGCAAATGTATACATTACAAAGGAAAACGAGTATGTAGTAAGGTTGAGTAAGGTACAAGAAGTTGATAAAACCTACTAACCAAAGCCTTCTCATAGGCTTAACATGATGAGTCATGTCATATGTCATTTCAATCCCATTGAGATGAACAACTACATATGTTTTAGCAGGATTTTCCCTGATAAGGATCCGGCTTGATTATTGAGTAATTAGGGTATCTAGTTCAATAGGTAAAGAATAATTATATAGATGACAAGAAAGAATTATGTATAAGAATATTGCTCGTATTACTTTAAAAAGCTAAGTACAAATTTGTGTATATGGCTAAATACTTAGGAAAGGATGATTGATAAAATGTGAATAATTAATGAATAATGAATGAATTTACAAATGCCAGATTACAATATTTATAGTCCTACAAATGTTAACGTTGTATTGATCTCAACGTCCCTCTCTTTTGTCGGAGTTGTTACCAGATTAATAGGGCACACTCCCTATTAATCCGGTTTGACTCGTTCTACTCTTAACTAATCTTTAGCTCTCCTTCTTTTATACGTCTTGATTCATTGATGATATAGTCTTATAGTTAGACTTGGTCTTCCTTGAGAATAGGACGTGATTATTGGCTCATACAACTGCCTCTCTTGTTTATCTTCTTAATCCAGCCTGTTTGAATATCCTGCCAGGCTATTCTGCACTTACCATCAGGCTTCTCTTCCAGGATTTAGTAGCCTGCTTATCCTGTAATACTCTTCAATAGCCAAATAGTAGTTAGATTTGTCCGGTCCCTGGTTGTCTTAATCAGCCTAGTATGGTCAGGCCAGGTTAGAGTCAGATCAGGCTAAATTGGGCCTAACAATTGCCCCTTGACATTTTACTCGTGCTGGGTCAGGTCAGGGGTGAGATGTCAACTTTACCGGGTTAATTAATAAAAAGAATTATATTTGCTCAAAGACTCTTAGACTCCTAGTTACCGTTAAACACTGCAACGGCTAACTTGTGTGATGTCACGCTGACAGTTTTGTGTTTTCTAGGGTTTTTGCACCGTTATTCCCCTTCTATAAATACGGTATTTGTGATGAGATTGTTTTTCACCAAATTTCTTCCACTTTCCTTGCTAAATCTTCTCTAGAATTCTTCTCTATTTCCCAGGGATTCCAGTTCTTTTCCAATTTCTTAGTAAAATTTATCACGATAAACTAAACAATAAAGGATATGGGAGCCAAGAAACGTCCTTCTTCCCAGAAAGCTGCTGTTGAGCCTGAACCCACAGACGTCTATGAGGAGGAGGTGGTTGAAATTGATCCTCCTGCTCGTGCTATAGCTTTTAAATATCAGGATTCTATTTTTTCTGCTCTTCAATCTCTGGATCCTTATTTCCCTGAAGAAAACTTATTGAAGACGAACTATGATAGGGTTTTAAGGGAGAAAAAATTATTTCCTGATTCGACTGAGGTTTGGATTCCTGATCTTGTCCAGTCAGAGCTAATTGGGTGTCACCTGGTTGGTTCTGTATTTTTGAATGGGCGTTCAAAGCAGGTTGTAAGTTACCTTTTACTCCTTTAATGATTGATACCATTCGTGCTATGGAGGTATCACCTTTCCAAATTATGCCAATGGTTTGGAAACTTGTCCATTCTATTGAGAATTTATGTGCTAAGCATAAACTTGTAATTACTATTAATGATATCAAGGCAATATATCATATGAAAAATCCTGTTAATGGTCGTTTTAATTTGAGAATCAAGTCGAAAATGTCTCCATTAATCACTAACCTGGACTCTGGAGACGATAAAAGCTGGGCAAAGACTTTCCTGTTTATCCGGACTGAGAGTCTGGGGTCAGGCTTTGATTACCTGAGATATCCCCCTCTGGAAAGTGGTAGGTTTCCTGTACTCTTAATTTGCAATTTATATTAAATAAAAGTAGGATATTTAAGTCTTACCTGTGCATTTTTGTTTTTGTAATATTTTTAGCTCCTGATTGGAACTTCGACCCTCTTGACCAGGAGGCTGTTTCAAGGATAGAGGCTTTCCTTTCTATTCCTGAGGAAGAGAGGGCTTGGCCTGCCAGTCTGGGCAGGGATTTATTGCCCCGGTACATGAAGACCAAGCTGAGTGTGGTCAAAGTACCCAAAGGCAAGCCTAGCTCCACTGCTCTTTCCTGTACGTCTTCTATATGTCTTTATGTCAATTGTTGTCTTCTTATCGCTTCTCATCTGATATTTATGTATATTCTTTATATATTCAGTATTCAGGTCTTCTGCTAGGTTGGCCAGCTTTACTGCGAAAGACTTAAAGGCTGGGGTGGCTAGAATTGTTGAACAGTCCAAGAGCCAGGAGGCTAGTGGGAGTGATAAGACACTTGATATTTTGGTTTCTGATGTCCAGCCTCCTCAGGATCCACCCATGCTAATATCACCGGAGGTTGTTCATGCTTCCAAGAGGAGGAGGGAAGATATTATTCCTGAAGAGGAAGGGAGAGAGAAAGAGCCTATTCAAGCTCAACCAATCAGGAGTGTCAGGCAAGTGTCTGCTAGGATTGACGATATGGATGCTGCCCGGGCACGGATAAATGAATTTTCTGCTAAAATGGGCGGCCAGCTTCTGTCTGTTAATACCCTTGAGTCTTCTACTAAAGTGGTTTCTATCCTGACTTCTCTTGTGACAAAGGCTGCTGAACTTGCTTCTCAAGCTAAGGAGGTTAGTTGTAAAGGGATGTTTTAATTGTTTATGTGCTCTTCGTGTCGCTTTATATTTGGCTGATTAATTATTTTTCTTGTAGGGATTGGATGTCGGGTTGGCTACTGCTTGTCAGCTCAGGGATTCCCAGGCCAGGGTTTCTAGCTTGGAAGAAAAACTGGATAAGGTTAACCGTGAGCTGCACACATCCAGGGGTAATGAAGTAGTACTTCAATCTCAGCTGGGGACAGCTAGAGAGGCATCCAGGGCTGCTATAGTTTGTGAGGTGGCTGCAAAAAATGCTGAGAAGGTTGTCGAGCAAGAGTTGGAGGTCATTGTCAAGGGAGAGCTGGCTGAGAAGCGAAAATGCGGATCAGTGAGGAAAAATGAAGAGCTTGGTCTTGAAAAGGAATTAGTGGAGGCGCGGCTTGCGATCTTTGCTCGGTATTTCTTTGGGAAAGGCCGGGTTGATGCTATGAGAGATCCGAATCGACCGGCTAATGGGACCGGATCGAGATGAGACAGCTCTGGACACTCAGTATCCTGATTTGGCCAACATGGGTCAAGAAGAAGAAGTGGATTCTCCTCCTTCCAAGGAAAAATCTGGTGATCAGGAAATGGTGGATGGTTGTGAGTCGGTTATTGGCTCAAAACCTACTTAGATTTATGTTTTTCCTCTTTGTTTTGGCCCATCCAGGGGGGATGTTCCTGGAATGAATATTTAGGTATTTTTTGGCCCATCCAGGGGGGATGTTCCTGGAATGGATATTTAGGTATTTTTTGGCCCATCCAGGGGGGATGTTCCTAGAATAGATATTTAGGTATTTTTTGGCCCATCCAGGGGGGATGTCCCTGGAATGGATAATTATTAGGTATGTGGCAAGGCCGGTTATTTAGGATAAATAAATATTTGGTCTTTGTTGGTTCCTTTTTGCGTTTTAATAAGGTACTTTTGTAGTATTGGATGTCTTCTCGATCGGCCGATTATTCGACCGATCGGGCATTTTTTTCTTTGAGATCTGCCGTTCATTGAGTTATGGGTGGGGTTATTGCCTGTCTGGAGGGCTTACGTCCCCTGCCTGTCTAGAGGGCTTATGACTCATCTATGTTATACAATCCAGGAAAAGGTTTTCCAGATTTGTATATTAAATGGAGCTCAATATTTTAAGGCCTGTTTTTGCAACTGAAAGTTGAGTATCAGTTGGATATTGGTGGGGTGGCCCCCAATCTTTAAGGTTTGTTTTAAGTAAAATGCAGTATGTAAAACAAATATTGAAGATTCTACTCGGTAAAAGTAACTATGAGAATATTGACAAGTACTTGGGCACATAATGGGAGAGATTATATAAGGCATTTATTCATATAATGGCAAGTATTATACATTTAGTTTCATATCAGGTCAGGCAAGAAATGTTAAAGTGAAAATTATACCTGGACTGGGAGATATATTCTATATGTGAAATAATTTTAAGTGTGCAATATTCCAAGCTCTTGGGATCATTTCGTCGTTCAGGGTTTGTAATCTATAAGCTCCCTGGCCGACTATTGAGTCAATCAGGTAGGGACCTTCCCAGGTTGGGGCCAATTTGCCAGCATTTTTCTCTTTTGTGTTTTGAAAGACTTTCCTGAGGACAAGGTCTCCTACCCTGAATACCCTAGCTTTGACGTCTTGTTGTAGCTTTTTGCAACTCTTTGTTTGATATCTTTGCCATCTAATCTTTGTTGCATCTCTTAGCTCTTCCGTTAAGTCCAGGTTGTCCTCCATTAGAGGTATATTGCTTGTTATCGTGTCCGGGCTGCATCTGGCTGATGGAATGTCGACCTCAGCTGGTATTACTGCTTCACATATATAGACCAAGGGAGTATGGGGTTTGGCCTGTGGATGTTTTAGGCGTGGTTCTGTCAGCCCAGAGGACCAAGGGGAGCTCTTCAACCCATCTGCCTTTCCTTCTTTCTAGCTTCTTCTTTATGCAGCTGATTATTACTTTGTTACTGGATTCTGCCTGGCCGTTAGCTTTTGGATATCCTGGCGTGGATGTTACCAGGTTGATGTTCCATTGAGCACGAAAAAATTTCTTTTTTTTCCCACGAATTACGTGCCATTGTCGCATACTATTTCAGAGGGGATGCCATATCTACCTATGATGTTGTGTTTGATGAATGCTATGACATCCTTTTCTTTGACTTGCCCGTATGAATCAGCTTCTATCCACTTGGAGAAGTAGTCAGTCATTGCTAGCATGAAAACATTTTGTCCGGGTGCTTGAGGTAGTTTCCCTACTATATCCATGCCCCACTTCATAAATAGCCAGGGTGCGGATATGGAATGTAGTTCCTCAGATGGCTGATGGATATATGGTCCGTGAATCTGGCAAGCTTCACATTTAGAGCTAAATTCCAGGCAATCGGCCCTCAAGGTGGGCCAATAATAACCTGTTCTGAGTACCTTGCTTCCCAGGCCCCTTCCGCCTTTATGATTTCCACAGTATCCTTCATGGATTTCTGATAATATCTGTTCAGCTTCTTGTGGTTCCAGGCATCTGAGGTATGGCCCTGCCTGCGATTTCTTAAAAAGTACATTGTTAATAATAGTATATGAAGCAACTTTTATTTTTAGTGCCCTGGCATCTTGCTTATTTAGGGGAAGGATTCCCTGTTGTAGCCAATCGTAGTAGGGTTTTGTCCAAGAATTGGCAACATATATTGGGAAACTTTCATCTTGCTTATTTATTGTAGGTTCTAATAAATGTACGATGGGTATTTTGTCAAAGTCAAGGGGACTGAAGTTGGATCCTAGGCCGGCTAAGGCACCGGCCTGGGTATTCAAGTCCCTGGGAATTTGGTCAATATTAAAATTGCGAAATTTTGATTTTAAGTTTTGAACAACGTCCAAATAAAGCATCATTTTTTAGTCTTTTGCAGTATATATTCCATTTACTTGGTTTGAAATAAGAAGGGAATCGGTACGTACCTTTAGGTTTTGTACACCAAGGTCAATACATACCTTTAATCCAGCTATTAGGGCTTCATATTCTGCTTCATTGTTGGTAGCTTCAAATGCACAGCTTATAGCCTGTACTATCTTATCCCCCTGTGGCGATTTTAGTACTACCCCCAGGCCTGTGCCCCTCATGTTGGCTGCACCATCGACAATAGGGTCCATTCTAGGTTTGTTTGGTCGTTGATCAGTTTATTTACTTCTTTTATTAGGTCAGCTTCTAGGGCTGGACTAAAATCAGCCACAAAGTCTACTAGTGCTTGTGACTTAATTGATGTCCTTGGTTCAAATGTTATGTTATATGTGCTTAGCTGGACTGACCATTTGCACATTCTTCCGGACAATTCAGGTTTTCTAAGTACAGACTTGATAGGAAGATTAGTTCTGACTATTATAGGGTGGCTTTCAAAGTATGGTCTTAATTTTGTGCAACTCATAATTAAAGCTAAAACGTATTTTTCAAGTAGGCCATACCGATCTACTGCCTCCGTAGACTTTTACTTACGTAATAGACGGGGTGTTGTTGTCCGTCTGCTTCTTTGACCAGGACTGCACATGATTTTTGTGATTGACAGTATATCTTTGTCAGGGTTCATCCTTGACTGGTTTTGCCAAAGAAGGGAGGAGAGGATAGATATGTTTTCAGGTCATCAAAGGCGGCTGATGATCAAGGGTCCATTGAAAGTCTTTGTTTTCCTTAGCAGATTATAGAATGATTTGCACCTCTCGACGACCTTGAAATTAATCTGCTTGGTACGCTATTCTTCCAAATCGACTTTTGTATGTCTTTGATTTGTCTTCGGTGGTTCTAGCTCCAGGATAGCTTTGATCCGCTTCGGGGATGGCTTCTATTCCTCTTTTTGTCACCATATAGCCCAAGAACTTGCTCTTGAGACTCCGAAATGGCATTTCGTGGATTGAGCTTCATATTGAATTTCTCCGGTATTTGGAAGGCTACTTCCGAGTCTTTGACGTGGTCTTACTCGCTTTTTTGACTTGACTACCATGTCGTCTATGTAGACTTCCATGGTATCTCCTATTTGATCTTTGAACATCATGTTGACTAACCTTTGATAGATTGCACCGCATTTTTTAATCAAAGGGCATAGCAAAGATAACAATATATTCCTCTTTCGATGATGAAAGTGTACTTTCCTCGATCTGCAGGGTGCATCTTTATTTGGTTGAATCCACTTGGAGGCATCCATGAATGTTAACATCTCGTGGCTGCGATGGCATCCACCATTGCATCGATGTGTGGCAGGGGAAATGGATCTTTGGGGCAGGCCTTGTTTAGGTCGGTGTAGTCTACCTACGGACTCTCTATTTGCCGTTTTCTTTTGGACAAATACTACATTTACAAGCCGATCGGGGTACATTACTTCCCTGATCATTCCCATGTCCAATAGCTTGTCTACTTCTTGGTTGATGATTTCATGTCTCTCTGCGAGAAATTTTCTTCTCTTTTCTTTGTACGGGCTTAAAAGATTTGTCAATATTTAACTTATGGGTTATAATATCAAAGATCTATACCATCATATCAAAATGTGACCAAGCAAAACAAGACATTTTAGTTTTGAGAAAGCTGGCCGATTAGGTCCGACCGAGTCGTGCATCTGACCCTACAAGTACTTTCCTGTCAGAAATGCAGGTCCCGAGAATGACTTCTCCTGTTTCCATCTGTGTTTGTGCAATATATTCCTCCCTGACAGTGACTTTAATTGCTATGCAAGGACTTACGACTTTGAGGGTTTCAAAGCCTTTGGTGTAGCATTCTGGGCCGTCCTTTGTTCTCCCCTGATGGTGGTTATCCCCCACTCGGTTGGTATTTTCACACATTGATGGTATGTTGATGGGATTGCTTTGACGTTGTGGATCCATGGTCTGCCCAGGATTACGTTATATGAGGATAGGCAATCCATTACCCCGAATCTTTCATAGGAAGCCACGCCTTCCACATAGGTTGGCAGGCTAATTTCTCCCAGGGTATTCTTTGTCTCTCCGCTGAATCCAACCAGGACGCTGGATTTCTTGATGATCTTCTCTTCATCTATCTTCATAGCTTTGAGGACGTCAAGCATCACCAAATTGATTGAACTGCCCCCGTCTATCAGGATTCTTGATACCTTAGCTGTGCCAATTTGCATGGTAATTACCAAGTCACATGTCATGGTGTAGATCCGATATTCCCTGCAAGTCCGAGTCATCAAAAGTAATAGCAGGCAATGACTTAGATCTAAGAGGGGCTGAAGTCTAGACTCCCGGATATTCTTTTGCGGTAGAGCTGGTCGGACCACGATTTGATCCTCCATTTATGAACTTGACTTCATAGATGGGGGAGGAGGAGGAGGATCTCTGCCATTCCCTGAATCTCTCTTGTTTTGTCCTTCATCTTTGTTCTTTGGTCACCTTTGGATTAAGTCCTTCAGATAGCCTTTCTTTAGGAGGTATGCCACTTGTTTCCTGAGTTGGATGCATTCTTCTGTGGTGTGCCCGATGTCCTGATGGAAGTCACACCATCTCGTTGGATCTTTCCTGGGGTTGTCATATTTTTTGGGCCATCTGACCGTATCTCCCAAGCTTTCCAGGCGTTTGATTAATCCTGCAGTATTTATAGAGAAGTTATATTCAGGAATAGTTGGTAGGCTAGAAAGGTTACCTTTGTGTTCTTGTGTCATGTTGACTTCAGATCGTTCAGGCCTGGAATAGGGTGCGGATCTGGGATTGCCTCCTTTCTGGTAGGAGCTTTTCCTGTTAGTGTGTCCATAGCCTTGCTTTCCTCCGGATGAGTTTGTCCTGAAATTGAGATCTTCCTCCAATCTGACATGCTCTAAGGCCATGGATTGAACAGTGGCAAAGGTTGGGCATGCTTTCTTGGTTAAGTCTGCATAGATGTCACTGTCAGGCAGGACTCCTTGCCTAAAGGCTTCTACCGCTGTTTCTTCGTCACACCTGGGAATGGCTACCTTCTCTTTGACAAATCTTCCCAGGAATTCTTTGAGAGATTTTTCAGGAAGTTGTTTTACCCTGAACAGGTTACTGGGTCTCTTGGCCATGTCTCTGCTGCTTGCGAATTGTTGATTGAAGGCATTGATCAATTCTGCAAAATTCTTGATACCTCCATTTGGGAGATTAATGAACCATTGTAATGCTTTGCTCGGTCGGGTTGTACAAAGCCTTTACACATGCGGACACTGCCGAGTTCACGGGGTATTGAGGCAGCCAACATCTTCTGTTTGAATATGGCAACGTGATTTTGTGAATCAGAGGTCCCATCATAAGTTATCATGGATGGGACGGTAAATTTCTTGGGGAGATTAATCTTTGCAATTTCATCTGCAAAGGGTGAATCTGCAAAGCTTTCAACTTCTACTTGACCACGAGGTCCGGCACTCCGGTATATTTTCTATTTTGTTGTGGAGTTTTTGGATTTCCTGAAGCATAGCCATCATTATTGCTGCTTCAGTTTTGTTCGTTTCATCATTGGAAATGATTTGGGTACCGGATAATGTATCCTTCTTCAGAGTTCCAAAATTGGAAAAGTCAATGTTTTTGATAATGGATGAGAATGGGGTTCGTGGTTCGAATCTGGTTTTAGAGCCTGAAGCCTGATTTTCCAATTTTTTCCTCAGGCTAGACTCAGATTCTTTCACCTCGATTTCTGCTTGTCTTTGCCTTTTCTTGAATTGTCTCCAATTCTTTGATCTTTGCTAGGGCAGCCGCTAATTGTTGTTCTGAGGTGAGTTCCACCATTTTTGTATGTGAATATTAAATGGAGAATGGTAAAAGGAATTTTTTTTTATTAAAGAACTAGATGCCCCACGGTGGGCGCCAATTGTTTTAGCAGGATTTTCCATGATAAGGATCCGACTTGATTATTGAGTAATTAGGGTATCTCGTTCAATAGGTTAAGAATAATTATATAAATGACAAGAAAGAATTATGTATAAGAATATTGCTTGTATTACTTTAAAAAGCTAAGTACAAATTTGTGTATATGGCTAAATACTTAGGAAAGGATGATTGATAAAATGTGAATAATTAATGAATAATTAATGAATTTACAAATGCCAGATTACAATATTTATAGTCCTACAAATGTTAACGTTGTATTGATCTCAACGTCCCTCTCTTTTGTCGGAGTTGTTACCAGATTAATAGGGCATACTCCCTATTAATCCGGTTTGACTCGTTCTACTCTTAACTAATCTTTAGCTCTCCTTCTTTTATACGTCTTGATTCATTGATGATATAGTCTTATAGTTAGACTTGGTCTTCCTTGAGAATAGGACGTGATTATTGGCTCATACAACTGCCTCTCTTGTTTATCTTCTTAATCCAGCCTGTTTGAATATCCTGCCAGGCTATTCTGCACTTACCATCAGACTTCTCTTCCAGGATTTAGTAGCCTGCTTATCCTGTAATACTCTTCAATAGCCAAATAGTAGTTAGATTTGTCCGGTCCCTGGTTGTCTTAATCAGCCTAGTATGGTCAGACTAGGTTAGAGTCAGATCAGGCTAAATTGGGCCTAACAACATAGATGATGAAAATGGATTATAAAAACATGAAGTAGTAATCAGGTATTGACTATTCATATGTGATAATCACATTTGTCGTTCAAGTTTTTAAATCTGAAAACTCCTTTTATACTTTGTTACATCCAAACGAGTTGTAGAGACAATATTGAACCTCGTTAAAGTGAACCCGGATTAACATGGTATTTGCCCATAGTCACTTGTATGAGGTGACGTCTCGAAGTGACTAGAGTGTGATGCGATTGATGGCAAGTTCAAGTGCCATAGAGTCATATGAGATGACTAGTCGATCACATAGGCAGACTGTTAGGAACACTTTGTCGGGCAGTGACCGCTTATAGAGTTCTGGCAAATTTATATAGCTTGGTCGTGGCGAGAGCTACTATAGTATTCTAATGAGTCGATTCTTTTGACTAAAGACTATTCGCCTAAGATGGCACAGTTTCAGATTAGCTTTGATTTATGTTACTACGACCTTCGTAAATGGGGTCAAATGGGCATATTTTGGGTTATGATGGCTGTGGCTAGTCGAAGGGAATAGTGCGATAGGAATTGTCCACCCCCTTGTCATGGTTAAAACAATATCTGAGGGCCACTCGAGGAGTAATGAACTGGAAATGCGTGGCCACGCTCGGAAGGTATCTATGGTAGATAATTCCGGTCAAATCAGTTATTCTCCAGATCGAGGAAACCACTCTCGATATGATCACTTACAAGTACGACCTGCAAGACACCTTGTATTGAGTGGGAGATAGTAATAGGACAAGAGAATTGGTGATGCACACTTGTCGAGGATAAGTGGGAGATTGTTGGAGTGTCCCCGACAATAATGCGATCACAATTATCGATCATGATGATCACATGTTTAAATCTCATTTTTAGAATACGTAAGGGATGATTCATTTTATAGTCAACTGATCAACATTAATCGGTAATGATTGGCTTGCTAGAGTTTGACGTTACTGTCGTGGGACGGTGGTGGTCAGTTGATCCCTTAAGGTCACACCTAAAGGATGATGCCCTAATCTGTAAAGTTGATTAATTGTATGACGATATAAGTTGATCAATTCCTTAAAGTTTAACAATTCAATTAGTGAGAGAGAATATTGATATCTTATTGTAATGGGATTAAATAAGATTTATTTTGGTAATAAAAATGCTTTATTACTAAAATTGTTTATTGTTTGAGAAACGATAGAGATAAGAATGAATGGTTAATTATAATTACAAGATATTGTGAATTATAATTAAATGCCCATTTTATTTATGTGATCAAGTATCACTAGTCAATTTGTTGAATGTAATTTAATTAATTTATAAAATGATATTTATGTGATAAATATGCATTAAAATTAATTAATAACATGTAACATGTAACATACTACATGTAACATATTGTGTGACAAATGACAAATTGAAAAAATAAAATGGTAGTCTATTTTATGAATATGGACCGAAATAAAAGAGGATTTAGTGGATGATGGTTGTTTATTTTAATAAGCTAAATTAACACCATCATGACACTACTTACCTAGCCTTACATGCCTAAGGTTTAGATAAGAACAAAAGTAAAAAGGGAAGGACCATATATTGGTCTATATACTCCCCATAACTGTGGCCTCCTCTTTACATTAGAGAACTTTTGTTCTCTACTCATTCAACACATGCATGTTCATTCTTTTACATGCATTTTTCTCTCTACTTTGTTCATCTTTCTCCAAAATTAGAGAAATCATGATCAAATTGTTCAAATTAAATTACTAATATTATTAGTGTAATATATGAGTGTTAGTAATCAATTTTAAGGTAAACTACTAAACAAATATCTATCACATATTATTTAGTAGAGATAAGGGATAATCTTGGGTGCAATCAAGAGGAGTGGCTTCTACACTTGAAGTCTTTGGAGGATCATTCCATTACTCATCATAGCTCGAGAACAAGTGAAGGTAGGAGACCTTACTTGTGCCCATAAACCGAAATATTCAATGTAAAGAACCGGTTTTCCTTTACACTTATTTATATGTTTTGCATGCATAAGATCTTTAAGTTTTTATGACTAAAACATTGAACTAAAATATGTGATATATAAAATATGATTTCTAACAGCTATGACTTTGAGGATTGTTAATTTCGATGCTCGATTAGTTGCTCAAGCTGCGCTCCTAGATCATTGTCACGCACGACTCGAGGATTTGGAGTTTCGGACCCGTCCGAGGTCACGACCACCGAGCCCCTACCACCCGTGACCATCTGGCCCTACCCATCCAAATTTCCAACCTAGTCTTATCTTTTTAATTCCTTTGCTCACAACAAAAGTCCATTCTTATGGATATTAGCTTTTTCAATTCCGCATTTTATTCCTTGTGTGATTGCAGGTTTATAATATTATTATGCTAATTAAGAACTAGATTGCGTTTAATATAATATGTTTTTCATGATTAATTCTTGTCTCATAATATATTATTCTAGTTGTTTTATGTTTGTTCTCATCTTTTCAATGATGCCAAGAGAGGGAATTGTTTTTATGATTTGCGACCGTCTCAAGTTAATTCTCTCAAGGCATTCTATAGTTATAACTTTGAAAAGATTATTAGTTTATGCGCTCAACTGTTCTATAATTTGGGAAGTATTATGTTGAGGGGGAACTAGACTTAGACACAAATCATAGGAGACTTGTCATCATCAAAAAGGGGGAATTTGTTGGACCTTTAGTCCTAATTATTTGTTTTGATAATGACAATAATGATTTGCATGTGGACTTAATATTATAAACATATGCGTGTAATTGTGTGCTCAAGTCTTAATATAGAAAGGAACAATTACAATGACGCAAGCTTGAAGTTTGGCCCAAGGAGGTATAACTTCAAAGAGAAGTAAGCTTGAAGTTTGGACCAAGGAGGTACAACTTCAAAGACATTTGATCGTAATATTCAAGATCAAGATCAAATATCAACCACAAGACTCAAGATGAGAGACTTGTGAAGAGACGATTCGTTTACTGAAGATCTTCTGAAGATTAGATAGTATAGGTCGCCATCCGGTAATGGTTTTACTTTGTTTGATAAATGTTAGTAAAGTTATGACCTCACAGCTATAACTTTACTACTAGACAAAAATGATGCGTTAATTTTTGGAAAATATATTTTTAATGTTGTATAAGAATAAGAGAGTATTTATATAATTGAAATTATTTAATTAGAATTTAAGTTGGATGTACTATCGGTTTGTAGCACGATATTTATGTCGTCATGCAACCTAGGGTTTCAACTAAATTCTATCTCGATTTGTTGTGAACAAGTGGAGGCCAAATTGGACTCCTGAGAGCCCAATATTGGACCGGCCGAAACCTCTAAACCCTAGCCTCCTACTTGTTCGTCAAGTTATTTAGGGTTTCACACCTTCCAGAATATTCTAAACCCTAATTTCTAACAACTATAAATACTTCTCTTCATTCAACAATTATTGTGATACACATCTACAATTTTCAAGAGAAAAATAATTAAGCAAAAATTATTTGAGCTTTAATTCTTATTTTACAAATTGCTTATACAAAAGTTGCTCATCATATTTGTCAATCACTCAAAGGAAATCGTTATAGGATACTAAGTACACAAAGATATTATACTCACTCGCATAACGTGAGATTAGTATTTATCGTTGTACTTTTATTATTAACGTAAGAGCAGTCTAGAGTATTTAGCGATACTCAATCTGAGTTATAATCATATTGTTGATTATACGAGTGGATTGATAATTTTTGTAATCCGTAGAAAGGTACTAAAAATTATTAATCGAGAATAGTGGACGTAGGTTTCGACTTGTGAAACTGAAGCACTTCAAAAATCCTGTGTGTCTCTCTTTCTCTTTCTCTTTATTTTTGTTATTTCGATTTTGCGTTTATTATTAGTAAATTAATTAGTTGATTTTAATCAATAAAATCAAATAATTAATCTTACATCATATATTTCGAAAAAGTGGGCATCGTTTTTAATACTCAATTCACCCCCCCCCCCCCCTCTTTCGTATTCGATCAATAGACTTCTCAGGGCTAAAGGTCATTGTCATGGTGGTTGGATGAAGGTAAATAGCAAATAAGTTGATGCAGGTTCAATCCTTCCTAACAACGCCCTTAATTGATTTTGGGGTTCAGTGAGTAGTGCAGAGTCTGATCCTTTTCAGGATTGCTTGGACACTTGCCATTTGATTGACAGTCAAGCTCAAGGGGCATACTATACTTGGAATAATAAGCATGAACCTGAGACTAGAATTTACAGCATATTAGACAGATTTCTGATCAACTGTGAATGGACTGACACATTCCCTCACCTTTGTGCCAATTTCTTACCTGAGGGTATCTTTGATCATACACCTTGTGTAGTTGCTGGGGAACAGCAAGATAAGCAGATAAACCGTCCATTCAAATATTTTAATATGTGGAGAAATTCCCCACTTTTTCATAATATTGTTGCCCAGACATGGGGGCAGAGACTTAAAGGTACCAAAATATTCAAAATTGTTACTCGTTTGAAGAGGCTAAAGCCTAAGCTCAAAAAGTTAAACAGGACTCAGTTTTCTGATATAGAGAATGCAGCTGAGCAAGCTATGGTTGCCCTTATTCATATTCAAAAGCAGTTAATAGCATGCCCAGGGGATCAGAGATTGATGTAGCTAGAGTAGGGGTGTTAACGAGCCGAGCCGAGCCCGATCTTGGCCTTGCTAGGCTTGTACTCATAAAGTAAAACACGAGTTCGAGCCGATCTTGAGTTTACCTGAGCTTGAAAAAATTGTGCTCGTTATCAAGCTTGCGAGCTTTAATGCGAGCTCGAGTCAAACTCGAGCTCAACTCGAGCCTATATATAATTGTTGAATTGTCGTTTTTTCTCTCTCGATATGTTCAATAACAAGCCTCGAAAGTTTTATATACAAATATTGGAAAATCAGTAAGACATTTTTGATATGTGTGATACAAATATATAATCATGACAAGATATTTTTATAAAATATGAGTAATATCTCATCTAATTAGACAAGTTTGAGCCGCTCACGACCTTTTCGAGCCGAGCCAACATTTGCTCGGCTTGACTCGCTAAGGTCTCGAGCCGAGCCCGAGCCCGAGTCGAGCTCACACGAGCCGAGCTTTGACCGAGCCGAGCTCGAGTTGCTCGCGAACTGTCTCGTCTCATTAACAGCCCTAAGCTAGAGTATGAGACAAATAAGAAAGTCAGTCAAACTCACCAAGCTAACATGGAGTATCTTAGGCAGAAGGCCAAGGCACATTGGATCAATGAGGGTGATTTAAACAGCTCTTATTTTCATGGGGTGATAAAAGCAAGGAGACAACAAAATTCGATCCATGAAATCAGAGATTCCAAGGGAGACCTGCACACTTCCAAAACAGGTATCCAACATGCTTTTCTTGAGTATTATCACTCTCTTCTGGGATCTCAGAGTGATACTACCCCTGTGAATGTTCATATAGTGAGGAGGGGGAAAGTATGTAGTGAAGTTCAGAGACAGAGATTACTTGCTCCAGTCACCAATGAGGAAATTAAAAATATTTTTCATCAAATCCCCAATGATAAGGCACCTGGATCAGATGGTTATTCAAGTAAATTTTATAAGGATGCATGGGACATTGTTGGTACAGATGTTACAGAAGCAGTAATGGATTTTTTTAGAACTAGTCAACTTCTCAAGCAAGTTAATGCCACATTGGTGACTCTGATACCAAAGGTAGATAGGCCATCCACTGTTCTTCAATTTAGGCCTATAGCCTGCTGTAATGTAATTTATAAATGCATTTCTAAAGTTCTCTGTAACAGAATGGCACAAATACTACCTGAGGTGGTTTCTCAAACCCAAGAGGGATTCATACAGGGGAGGAGTATTATGGAAAATATCCTGATATGCCAGGACATTATCAGACTGTACTCTAGGGGAAATGTTTCCCCCAAATGTTTGTTCAAGCTAGACCTTCAGAAGGCTTATGACACAGTGGAGTGGAGCTTCCTTAATCAAATTCTTAATGCTCTTAAATTTCCAAGGTCTTTTATTGGATGGGTTATGCAATGTGTCACAACAGCTACATATACTTTGAGTTTAAATGGAGATACTTTTGGTTTTTTCGAAGGGAAGAGAGGGCTCAGACAGGGTGATCTTCTATCTCCCCTGCTCTTCACGGTTTGCATGGAATACTTATCCAGGATTCTAGCTTTTACTACTGAGACAATGAATTTTCACTATCATCCCCTGTGTAAGCCTTTGAGGCTCACTCATTTGATGTTTGCAGATGACCTTCTCCTCTTATGCAAAGGAGATGTGCAGTCCATCATGATTATCCTCAGGACCTTCTCTAACTTTTCTATTACTTCGGGATTGAAGATGAGTAAGGGTAAGTCCAATGTGTATTTTAATGGGGTCAAGGAAGAAATCAAACATGATATTCTCCAGGTATCTGGGTGTGTGGAAAGGACTCTCCCTTTTAGATACTTGGGAGTTCCCATCAAAACTACTAGGCTGACTGCTCATGACTGTGCTCCCATTATTGAGAAACCCATGAATAAAATCAGGGGGCTGGGTACCAGGAAGTTATCTTATGCAGGTAGATTAGTCCTGATAAAATCTGTGTTGAAAACTTACCACAATTACTGGGCACAAATGTTCATTTTGCCAAGTGGAGTTATAGCTCGCATAGAAGCAATTTGCAGAAACTTCCTCTGGGATGGGGGCACTGATTATATGAGGACTCCTTTGGTAGGATGGTCCAAAATTTGTAAGCCTAAGACTGAAGGGGGTCTTGGTCTCAAAGATGACCTAGTTTGGAATAAGGCTGCGTTGGGTAAACTCTTGTGGTGGATCTATGCTAAGGCTGATCACCTTTGGGTTAAGTGGGTTAGTCATACTTATCTTAAAGCACAAGACTGGAAATGCTATGTGCCGACTCAAGACACCAGCTAGTATTGGAGAAAAGTTTGCAAAATGAGGGATCTTCTTATTGACTCATACTTACAAGGTCACAGGGATAATATCCCTGGTAAAGCATACACCATTGCCAAGGGGTACGAGTATCTCAGACATAAAAATGACAATACTCCTTGGACGTCTTTGGTTTAGAATCAAATTACTATTCCCAAACACAGCTTTCTAGCATGGATATACTTCCACAAAGGATTGAATACAAATGAAAAACTGAAAAGCTTTGGATTAGACATTGATACTACCTGCCTTATTTGCGGAGATGGAACCGAAACCTTGAAGCACCCCTTCTTTACCTATAATTATAGCCAGAGAATCATTAGTAAAGTTAAACAATCGATGAGGTTCATCTTACCTCGGGATGATATGAATGATTGGCGGATTGACAATCCTGGTTCCCAGGATAAAAAGGATACTATCAATGGAATCATCAATACAATGATGTATTCCATCTGGCATCAGAGAAATCGCAGTAAACATGAAGATAACATTATCAGACCAGAACTTGTGGCTAACGGAATCATCAAAGATATGAAGACTTGGATAGCTAAGATTGTGATAAGGAAGAAAAAGCTGAAGGATCAATGGATCCATAGTTTATGTGGAGCTTGAGAGTCGCCGCAGCTCTCTCTCCTATCTCTCCTGTTATTTGGTTTTGTTGTTAGATTGAAGTAGGGTAAGAATGGAGAGTGTCGGTGCTTTTGTTGGGCTGTATGTGCCTTGGGCCTAGCCGTTTTTCTAATGTTTTTGTTTTGGACGTGTCTAGTCTGGCCCAGAATGGGTCATCTTAGCACGGTGTATGGTCGCGACCTTCTTTTGATTTAATGAAAGCTTACATTTTATCAAAAAAAGACAATGGGCTAAAGCCCAAGGAAACACATATATCGATAACGATTCCACCTGATGGTTACCAAAAATAACTAACCGAGCTTTAAGACGCTCAATGCTACCGTCGGATTTGTATTTAATTTTATAAACCCAACGACAACCAAGAGTCTTTTTACCAGAAGGAATATCAGTGAGTTCCCATATAGCATTATTCTCGAGGGCAGTAATCTCGTCCTGCATTGCCTTACACCAAGGAAGGTCGGTAATGGCAACACGAAAAGTAGGAGGTTCGACACCAGCTGTTATGGCTGCAAGAAAATCTCTATGGAGAGGAGAAAAATTTACAAGTAATATAATTAGCAAGGGCATATGGAGTACCTGAGGAACGAGGCGAGTCAGGAGGTAAGCTAGGAGCGGAGGATGTGCGTGCAGTGGTGGCAGTGTAATACCTTGTAGTTTATAAGGTCGTACTCGACCGATCGAGTAGGCAGTCCACTCGACCGAGTGTAGCTCACTAGAACGAGTTGGGGACCAAGTGGAACTTGAAAAGTTGCTGGAAGTTTCTGAAACAGCGTCACTCGACCGAGTGGCGGTTCACTCGACCGAGTGGAGCTTCACTCGATCGAATAAACCGGGCACTCGATCGAGTCCCCCGTCGCTGTCCAGCTTTTTACATGAGGCTTGGTAGGTGGCCTACCACCTTACGTCGTGTTCCATCGTATGCTCGAACACC
This sequence comes from Silene latifolia, assembly GCF_048544455.1. Classification (NCBI taxonomy): domain Eukaryota; kingdom Viridiplantae; phylum Streptophyta; class Magnoliopsida; order Caryophyllales; family Caryophyllaceae; genus Silene; species Silene latifolia. Next base: position 18,447,322 of record NC_133533.1, on the reverse strand, counting down.
TTGGTTAGTAGGAGTCCAATCTGATTCTTTTATGCCCAATTTGTATGCCGTTTTTAATGCTATGACATTGACTGCAGAGCCATCATCCACCAAAGTCATTGGCACGTTCTTCTTTAAGCATATGACGGTAATATATAGAGCTAGGTTGTGACTGGCGCCGAAAGGAGGCAAATCCTTATTTGAGAAAGTAACTGGGTTACTTATCTTAGTTGAATCTTGGAAGACCAAGTTCACTACGTCGTCAGGCGTAGAGTTGTGTGCCACGTTCAATTTAGCCAAGGCTTGCAGTGAAGCTTAGCGATGAGGAAATGAACTTGCAACTAGTTGCCAGACTGAAAGATCAGCCTTCGTCTTCTGTAGTTGCTTTAGCAATTGGTCGGTAGATGGATCTTCGCCATCATTTGGTGTGATGACATTGGTGTTAGTAATCGGACCATTAGCTATAGGGCCATTATTGAGAAACATTTCTATATCTTGGTCTTCACTACCTTTGACTATGCCCTCACTAACCTTGACTAGATAGTGCTCAGTGAGGTATTCATCTTCATCGTCATCAGCCCATATTCCGTTAACGGTAGCAAGGTCCCTCAACCTGATGATCTCAGCTTCTAAATTGATTATTTGGTCGACTAGGCTATCAACCACGGCAACTACTTCTTGCATTATAGAATTTCGAGACAGATTTAGTGGCACACTCTCCTTGGGTATGGCGCTTGGATTGCGGAGGGATGCTACTACATCTTCCAGTTCTGAGACTTGCCTATTCACACTCTTTACCCATGCAATAAAATCGGTGATGGTAGGAGAAATGGTGGAATAACCCCTCTCATCTTCTAATGCATGGATCTCATCTTCGATTGGAGAAATGAGGTGTGGACAATCTAAGGTAGATTCTTCATCTGTAATCA